>NC_140584.1:473040271-473660041 GCF_964204655.1 Triturus cristatus | reverse complement strand
GCACACCTCATGTAGATCGGTGTGGGGAAACTTCGACCCACATCAAGGACACTTCTTAAATGGCGTCCTTTCCATCAGCCAGGACAGGAGGCCCAGGTAGGCTCGAAGGCCTTTGTCGACGACCGGAATCGAAGACTTCGATCGTTGAGAGTCGAGTGGAGTGTGGAGAACACGATCGAGACAATACCGTCGAACGGGGAAAGATTGCGCACCGAACAGGAAAACTGGAACAGTTCCCAACTGGAGCGCGAAGAACACATCCGAGCCCGATGGCGGAAAAAAACAATCTGAGGATGGAGCCGAAGCCCATGCGCAATATGATCCAAAGGAGGAGTCACATACCTCGTGACTTCCAAAGACTTTCCAAGAGAAAAAAAACTGCAACATCCAGGCCCAACACCAGATGGCGATCTATGCACAGTGTGTAATCTGCAGCTCATATGCCTCGAACAGGACGTTTCCCATGTTAAGCCCACATCATAATACCTATTTCGGCAGGTTTTTATTATTCTGTTTTATTATTAGGGTTACCGTTGTACAGCGGAAGACACTGCACAAATAGCAGCTGGAAAACAACAGCTCTGGCTACTTTGTGCAGGCTACACCTGTGGTGGCCATACCACAAATTGACTACAAATATTTTAACTAAACACTAATGATAAAGTGTGACCAAACTGAAATGCTACCTAGCAACTTTTGTGATGGTCTATGTTGAATGAAACAGCCCTCAACATAAAATCACTATCACCAACTGGGACAGTTTGTCCGTCTCAATTAAGAGGGGAGATATTAAATGTGTAGCTTTTGAACTATAAGCCACTTGTAAGTAGAATGAGGATTCTTGCATTAGGGGTCCGAACTTCAGTTTCCACAAACCGGCTCCTTTAGTGTGGATGGAAATACAAGCAGTACATACGTACTTCAAGTTGTAATGTGTACTAAACTGGATACCTATTTGTATCAATGCAACATTTATTTAAAGTGCTTACCATAAGAGCCTGGCATCTGCAGTCAGACCAGCAATCGAGATGCCAATGTGGTTGTCTACATTGAGAATTTTCTTCTGATGAGCGGCAAGTTCAGACTGTGCTCTCTTTATATACAAAGGAAAAGACATTTAGTCAAGATATCATTGGAAATATCTTTTACACATCCAACACCCAGTCCTCTGACCACTAACATATACAATGTTCCACAAGGAAATAGTATAAATTAAAACTTTAAAATACACCCCAAGCTCGCATATTCTTTTCGGGAAGAACTAGGTTATGTTTTGGTGAAAATATTCATGTTCTGCAGCCTCCTCAACGCTTGGGACTTTACACTGGAATAGTCCTAAGGGATTTTAGTACAGCAGGTTGTTTTGCCATATCACAAGTGATATTTTTGAAAAACTTTATTAATGTATTGACTAAGCGGATAGTAAAACACCATAGGTAAGAGTTAAGATGTTTGATCTGCCTTCCAGTCCCCAATAATGCTCTTTAGAGTACAGAGACAACAGCAGCTTTTCTACAATGTGCAAAATGTATTTTACATTACCATTCAGTTTTGTCCCCTTTTGGTGTACTTTTGCAGCACTGTCCTGAGCAAGCAGTTGAAGGTGAAGATTCTGTGTTGTACAGCCTAACACAGCTTCTCCTTCCGGTTAGTTTTGTCTTTGCATTAAAAAAAATAATGCTAAATTTCTTGGTTAAAAAAATGTAAGTGGACAACAGTTTTGTTGCTTTTAAATATCTCTTTAAATGCCTGCATTGGTGGAAAATTTGAATCGTTCAATATCAATCCGGAGTTTGATGACTGGATAATGGGGATTTTCCTCACTTCGTTGTTTTATTTATTTAGTCATGTATTTTTACTTGAATTCAATTGGCAATACACAGCCCAGAATAGGTCTAAATATTCAATTGTGATCTTCTATGTCTGTAAGCAGCTTAAAAATTGCCGTGCCAAGTTTCAACTGTCACAATTTTTAAATTTGAGATTTGGCGAAAGAAAATACCCAAAATTAAAGGCAACAATTGAGATTTTTCTGTACAGGTCCAAGAAAAGGTTTCAATTCCTGAAAAAGTTTGAATTAAAAGACAAAAAAAATAGACTGAACTACCATTTAGTAAAAGGAAGTAATTTCTTCAAGTTTCTATATGTTGAACAATATTGTCAACCTAGAAAGGAACAGTATTAAAAGATGTGCAATTCAGAAAACAGAGATAAGTATATCGCTCAGTTACGTTTTACTCAATTCCGCTCACAGCAAAATATAAAAGATGGGAACATATTCGCAGGTGGAACTTACATTTATGGAAATGCTCTAACATTCAGCATTCTTCCTAACAAAAACAGGATCTATCAATCAGCTAATGACGTAGTATTGGGATAGGAAAAGTACATAACTGCGTGTATCCAGGGAACATTTACAGACACATTACAAACACTGTACAAAAAACATGTCTGCACTTACTGGCCCCAAGTAGCACAAAACGTACAACTATTAGTGTTGTATTTAACTGCCAATTATAGTGGTGGATAAGCTACCATTCCGCCAACACTAATGCTCTGCTGTGATTACCACTCCGAGGAATTGCAACTATATATTAGGGAAATACAGTTACCTCACCCATTTTACCTTCCTGGAAATTGTTAAATTGTGATGATGCTTAGGAGAGGCATCCTTAGAACCTCCATCACAAAAAGACACCAACCAACAATGACAGCAGGGAAGGTAACCACCAGTATGCTAGGCTGATGTTAATCTGGTTGGGCCACACCCGCAGATAACAAAACACGTAACGCTGTGTAAGTAAGAGCAATTGGCAGTTCTGCAGTTTTCCTTTTTTGACATAGCGCTTGGTGGTAATATTTTACAACTGTTGTGACTATACTTCAGCATGTCGGTAATAGGGGGCAAAAAGACGCTTCCTCAAATAGCATGAAGCGTATGAGAAAATATGTGGAGTTGTCACCAGCTAAAGATCAAAATATGTATACATGCATAAACAGGCGCATATGACGGTCTAAAGATTATAATATTGTGTGCAGGTGTTTATAATTCCAAACAATTGAAGTTTGAATTCAATGGTTTGTGTTAAATTGCCTATTTTTAAAGAAAGCTTTTTTATAGATTAGGAAACAAAATAGAACTTAATATTTGTGTGAAATATTTTTACTGCAACTTACATCTGTGTATACAATTTTGATGGTTCTCCATTTCACTGGCCATAACCATTTCCTAAACAAAAGAATGTAATCTGTATATTAAAATAACATAGGTATGCATATAGGTGCATTAGGTTTGCAGAAGCCACGCTAAATACAGCAAAATGGATGCCTCAGGAGTATTAAAATGATTCAACTCCATAAAGGGATAACCAGACAAAAGCGAATATTACTAAGTTTGTTCTACAGTGCTTCTGACTGTTAAAATGTCAGACACTTAGCAGACTAGAGTGTTTTATTAAACCAGTAACTATTCTGGAAAAGTTTAAACTTTTGTTACGAACTCACTGCTCATCTCTCTCCAAACTGCTCTTAGGACAGATGATGCTGCTCTCAAGCCACCACCATGGAAGGAACCTAACTATCTAACCCCTCAAAATCTGGTTACAGCAGTGTGCTTCAGTTTTTCAGAAAACAGGACATTTTAACAGCAATGGTGGGATGAGCACAACGGAGGTCCTGTTACAAAGCTTCCACATAAGTGGCATAGCACGGAATCAAAAAAAGTATCCTGCCATAGTTGAAATTGATTAAGGTTTAGATTTTCACTGGTGTTAGAGGGGGAGGGGGGGGGGGTGGAGAAACTACTAAAGCAGCATTTACCAGAAAATATTATCTGCAATTTCACTCCATACCTTTAGGGCTACCAGAACAGCATGGGTTTTAGATTTCAGTCCTACAGTCGCAGAGCCTTGCTTCACAGCTTCCATAGCATATTCGATTTGATGAATTCGGCCCTAATGAATCATAAAAGTAGAACTTTAAAAAAAACAACAACAAAAAAACACAAACATGGAAATATTTTTTAGACCCATCCCAAATCCTGTGCAAACCACATCCAAGCATATTAATGATGCAAACTTTGGACATTTTTAGACAATGAGAAGCTGCCTTTTAACGGCTAATTGAGCTTGTATTATTTGTGTCCAGGCACAGGTGAAATAGCGCCAAGACACATCTTAATTTCCCGCATTCATGCGAGCCACGTAAGCCTTAAAACTGCAAATAATGTTATCTTCCACAACTGGACACATACCAGGCTTGGTGGCAAAAGGTAGCTGAATAAGAGAAATGGCTTATTTTAAATGAAAGTGTCAACAAAGAGTTAACACAGCAGGTTTATGTTTCAGGGCACCAACAATAGCAATTCACAAAAACTTGGCACTTAGGGCCGGATTACAATCTTGGCAGATGTGATGCTCTGTCACAAACGTGACGGATATTCCATCTGCCGTATTACAAGTTCCATAGGACATAATGGAACTTGTAATACGGCAGGCGGGATATCCAGCACGTCTGTGACTGAGTATCCCATCCGCCAAGATCGTAATCAAGCCCTAAATATTGGGTGCAGATCAAACAACATGCACAAAAAAATCTAACTTTTAACAGAGCCAGCCTGGGTACGTGATAGAACCATATTAAATTTTAAACTCACAAAATAGGCTACATCATGCCCATGACCTCATACTTCACCTTAAAGTATGCTTTCATGAGGCTGGCCTGTTAAAGTTGGCAAAGTCCAGAAAAAATCAAATGTGTTAATACAAAGTAGAATGTATGCAAGCTAATTCAGACATAGTTGGATTACAGATTTTTAACTCATTTGAGCAGATAGACCCCAAACATCATAAGAAGTTGCATTTCCCTGCCTTCTGAAATATAAATCTGTGTCACAATGTTGTTGTTCAGAAAGATCTTGAAAACAAAAAAGTTCTCATGCATGTCTTACCTTCTCAATTCAAAAGGATTCCTAGTTCTAGATGTTCAGAGGTAATATAAAACTATGCTCATTCTCTTTTGTTCTTTAATTCGTTTTTGTAAGCTTTCATTTTCTTTGCCACTGGTTTGAATTATTTACATTGAAATGAATACTTATCTTTATCGGCATAATAGCCTGCACATCTTTTTGGGGGTTGGAATTTTACTTGTGATCCATAAAAAACAAATAAATCATATAAGCAAGTAGGGTATTATTTTAGTGTTGGAGTGTGATCCATTTACTACACAGAGCTACAGTGCCCTGTATGTAGCAAAAAATATATATATATCTATAACTGATTTAATTGTGCACAAAAGAAACGTATTTTTCAGGTAAAATTCACCTGCAGGCCAAGAAGTAGTGCATTTCCATATTCTACTCTGCTAATGTGCCTCATGCGCACTGTTAATGGCCATGTGCACAGATGTGACAAAAGAGAAACGAGAACTGGTAAAGCCAATAGGTCTAATTTTGGGACCTACTGGCTTTGCCCAATGCTGTGCAGCATGGCTAAAGAAATAAGAAAACAAGTTACTTACCTGTAACTGTAGTTCTCCAGTATTGGAGCCTTTCATAGATTCACATGCCTGAATCATTCCCCGTCGTCGAGACGGGAGTCTCCGGTACATAAAAAAGCATTGCTTAGTATCATAGCAAACTGAAAAAAGGCCTAGGCCCATTTTCCTTGGCAACCCATAACCTTCGTTATTTAAAAAAGGACTAAACTTGTCCCTGAACCAATCAGAGCCTCTCACCCTCTAGAACACTCCTGAGAGAACCTTCTGCCCTCAGATTTTCGTGCACTTGTGCAATAACACTCTTTGTGCTAAATCCGAGGTGAGCTTCTCAGGGGAGGAGGGTGGGTTGCATGTGAATCTGTGAAAGGTCCAATACTGGAGAACTACAGTTACAGGTAAGTAACTTGTTTTCTTACTCCAGTATTGGAGCCTTTCATAGATTCACATGCCTGAATCAGAATAGCGAGCAGTAAATAAATGCACATTTTTTGTTACCTAGAAAGTGAATCCAGGAAACATATATAGTGTGATAAAAATGGTATCTGTAAACCAAATTCCACATATCAAAAATACTTTGCAAATGGTAATGCAATAAACAACAATAAAATGTGCCAAAGGGATGGTAAAGAAGGCTCTCCGTTACTGGATAAGGTTCCTCAGCACCGCTTCTCCCACGGCCACATCTCTACCTGTGGCTGCATCCAAGCAGTAATGCCTGGTGAAGGTGTGTGTACTCGTCCAGGTCGCCGCCCTGCAGATATCCTGGATCGGTACTCCTGCGAATAGAGCAGTAGAGGTGGAGACTGCTCTTGTAGAATGTGCACGGACTCGTGCATTCAAAGGTCGGCCAGCTGCCTGATGACAATACCCTATGGCACTTGATATCCATCTGGCAATTCCTCTCTTTGACAAAGGGAAACCCTTCCTGGGTGCGCTGTAGGCAACAAAAAGCTGTGAAGACTTGCGGAAAGAACTTCAAACAACGCTGGACATCCAGCGAGTGGAGAGCTCTTTCCGCCGCTGTTGATGGTTGTGGAAAAAATCTTTTGAGAATTAAAGGTTCGTTCAAATGAAAGTCAGTTGGAACCTTAGGGATGAATCTTGGATTAGTCCTGAGTATTAGCCTGTCCTCTTTGAACTGCAAGAAAGGCTCTTGGACCGTGAGAGCCTGAATCTCCCCCACTCTCCTGGCTGAAGTGAGCGCAATGAGAAGCGCAACTTTCCAGGAAAGAAATTTCAGTTCCGCCCTGTGAATTGGCTCAAAGGGCTGTTTCATCAACTGGGAAAGAACGACGTTCAATTGCCAGAGAGGTGGTGGAGGTTTTATTGGAGGGAAAACTCGGAACAGACCTTTCATAAATTGTTTGATGACTCTAGCAGACCACAGAGATGGACCAGAAGCCGTTCTTCTAAAGCGTGAAATTGCAGCTAGGTGTACCTTTAGAGATGCATGAGCCAAACCTGACTTAGCCAAAAGCAAGAGGTATGGAATAATGTCGTGAGCTTCTGACAGCAGCGGATGAATGTTAGACCTTTTGCACCATAAACAGAACCTTTTCCACTTCATCCGATATGTCTTGTTTGTACTATCCGCTCTGGCTCTAGATAGAATCTCCCTGCACTCCGTAGGGATATTCAGATGCTGAAATTCACAGTATTCAGGAGCCAGGCTGCTAAAAGCAGAGATTTTGGATCCGGATGCAGAACTTCCCCCTGGAACATTGTCAGCAGAGACGGTATCGGCAGCAGGCAAATCGGGCGCTCTTCCGACAGTAGAAGAAGCCCCGCAGACCAATGCTGTCTGGGCCACCACGGAGCTATCAGGATTAACCTGCATGGTTCTTTCTTGATCTTCATAAGAACCCGTGGCAGGAGGGGAATTGGAGGAAAGGCGTAGGCAAAGATGCCTGACCATGCCATCAAAAACGCATTCCCCCAAGATCCCCGTTGGGGAAGCCAGCTTGCGAAGAACCGGCATTTTCTGTTCTCCCTTGTCGCAAAAAGATCTACTATTGGAGTTCCCCATGTCTGGAAGATGTTGTTCAAAATCCCGTTGTCGATTTCCCAATCGTGACAGACAGACTTTAGTCTGCTTAGAGTATCCGCTTTGGTGTTCTGGTCCCCTGGAAGATGTTCCGCTGTAATGGATACTTCGTGTCGTAGAGCCCATTCCCATATCCACTGGGCTTCCCGAGACAGGGAGAGTGATCTTGTTCCTCCCTGTTTGTTCAAATAGTGCATTGCTGTTGTGTTGTCTGTTCTTACCAACACGGCTGCACCTTGAATCCTTGGCAGGAACGCCAACAATGCTAAGCGGACGGCTCTGAGCTCCAAAAGGTTGATATGCAATTGCTGTTCGTCTGCTTTCCAACGACCGCTGACCTGCAGACCCTGAAGGAATGCTCCCCATCCTTCCAAGGACGCATCCGTCGTAATCACCAATGGAGCTGGCTGAGTCAGGAAAGAAAGACCCTGCGAGATGTTTCGTTTTCGGGTCCACCATTTCGCCGCGTGGATCACGATCGGCGTCACTTCGATTATATCCTCGAAGGATCCTTTCGCTTGATGCCACTGAAGATCCAACTGCTCTTGTAACGGACACACCCGTAGCCTGCAGCAAGGTACGAGGGGAATGCAAGATGACATCGTTCCCAGCAATGACTTGTACTTGCGTACTGAAAGAGACCTTTTTATAAACGCCTGGGATAGAGATATTATTCCCCGCTGTCTCTCCTCGGAGGGGAACGCTCTGTTTACCTCCGTATCCAGTATTGCTCCCAAGAAAGTTATATTTCTTGACGGTTGCAGAATTGACTTCTCCTCGTTTAGAGTGAGGCCTAATCTGGCAAATAGTTCTATGCAAGCCTCTGTTGACAACTGGGCTGACGCTTTCGATGGTGCCTTGACTAGCCAGTCGTCGAGGTAAGGAAACACTTGGTGTTTCTGTCTCCTTAGAACCGCTGCCACTGGAGCCAGGCATTTCAGACCAAAAGGAAGCGCCTTGAATTGGTAATGATCTTCGGCCAAAACGAACCGAAGGTACTGCCTGTGTGAAGGATGGATTGGGATACGGAAATACGCATCCTGTAAGTCCAGTTTGGTCATATAATTCCCTGGGTTTAACAGCAGCAGAATATCCTGGAGGGAGATCATTCTGAAGGTCTGATCCTTGAGGTAAGTATTTAGGGATCTGAGATCCAAAATGGGGCGCCATTGAAGAATGTTTTTCTTGATCAGAAAAAAATGGGAATAAAATCCCCTTCCTTTCTGGGAATTCGGTACCGGTTCTATTGCTCCCTTTCGGAGCATTGTCCGAATTTCTTGACGCATCTGGGTAAATACTTGACCTCTTGAAATCTTGGAGGTGAACAAGGGGGGATTTCCAGAAACTCTAGAGTATGACCGAATTGTATTATGTGGAGGACCCATTGGTCCGTCGTTATCTGCTGCCAATTTTTATGATGATAGGAAATTCTTCCACCCAGGAGAATATGCGACATATGAGGAGTAAGTGTCACCAGAATGTCATTGTCTTCGGGTGGTGTCTTTCCCTTGGCAACCTCCTTGACCTCTAGGAGTAGATTATGTGAAACCTCCTGTCTGTCTCTGTGAATATTGTTGACGATATGGTTGAGATGATGTGGAGTAGGAAGAATAGCGACCTTGTTGATAACCTCCTCTATAAGAAGGTTGGCCCCTACCTCGTGAACCACGAAAAGGAACTTTTCTATACTGTAATGTTCCCCGAGATTTCGCTGTTTACGTATCCTTCTTGATACTCTGTAAGGCCTCATCCACATGCTTTCCGAACAGATCTTCCCCATTGAACGGAAGATCCAAGATCTTATTCTGGACTTCAGGTCTAAAAGATGTTGCTCTCAACCATCCTTGTCTGCGTAAAACAGCCGCTCCTCCCAGGGATCTGAAGGCCGTGGTCGCAATGTCCATTGCACAATCTATGACTTCAGCCGAAGTCCTTTCACCTTCCTGGAGGATTTTCCTGGCCTCTTGTCTGTCCGCTTCCGGTATGCTATCAATGTATGGTGATAGGCAGATGTGGTGCGACCTATCATACCTGCCCAGGATGGCTAGGGCATTTGCTGCCTTGACCAGAAGAGCAGACATGGACGAAAACCTTTTCCCTGCATTATGCAAGCGCCTCCCCTCTCTGTCCGGCGGCGGTGAAATTGGAGCAGACGGATCCTCGATTTTTGCTGCGCCGCTTGAGTTATAACCGAGTCCGGTTTGGGGTGACCTAATAAACAAGCCGGAGCATCGGAAGGCGCTTTGTATTTTTTGTCCAGCCTAGCAAGCACTGGAGTAACCGTTGCCGGCGTCTCCATCACTTTGAGACCTTCCTCCCATAGATGACTCACAATTGGAAGAGATCTAACCGTCTTGCGAAACGTTCTTTGAAATCATACAAAAAGCATTCTGCTTTATCTGATGACATATTGAGCGCAAATCTCTGCGCGGCTCTTTCAATCAGATTATTGAACCTTCCAATGTCCTCCGGAGGGGAGTCCACAGGTCTTGGTGACGGAGATGAAGGGGACGGAATCAAATACTCATCCCATTCCTTACTAGGATCTGTTATCTCCCCTTCCTCCTGCTCTTCAACCTCAGATGTGTTCAGAACCGGCTGTGGCAAAGGTGATATTGGCCCCGGAACCGGTACCTCCTGTCTTCGCACTGGTGTACATGGAACAGAGTGCGCCGGAGCCACTGGCATCCTTTGGGTAGACTGAGGCAAAGTATGCCTTCTCTTGTAATCATCCAACATGAACTGCAAACCCATCAGAAGAGAAGCTGGAACACTCACCATCTCTTTCTGATCATGTTGTCGGGGGCGGTCCTGATAACCCCCATACTCATCCTCCCAGTCATCCTCCTGACATTTAACATGTAACTGAGAGGGGCTACTTGCATAGCCAAACGGACCATCATTATCTTCCTCCTGCGAATCCTCCTCCTCCTCCAATAAATGGGATGGAACCAGAGGCGTTACCTTACTAGGAGATGTAATATCCGGGGTAATCCTTCTTTTCCTGGCAAAATACCGCTTTTCTGGGGTTTTTTCCCTCGTCGACGAGCCCGTCGACGAGATTGCCATAGTGACCGCCGACGATGCCGTCGTCGACGCTGAAGACATAGTCGTCGTTGTCGCCGTCGACGATGCAGTTGACACAGTCGTCGACGGTGCCGTTGACGATGTAGTTGTGGTCGTCGTCATGGTCGTCGACGTCGACACTGCCGTCGACATTGAGAGTATAGGTTTAATAATGACTTTTACTTCACTCTTCTTCGTCGACAACGCTACTTTCTTCGTCGACGATCCCGTCAACGATGTAGATTTTTCTAATTTCTCCTCAGGTGAAGTAGATGCTGGCTTTTTAAGCGTATGTTTAATTTTAAGGGGTGATTTTGAAGGCTCAGAACTTGTTTTCTTTGACTGTTTCACCCCTGAAGCATGACCCTTGCTCTCCTTTTCTTTAGTTTTAGGAGATTTGGAGGGACTGCGCTCTGAAGACCCAGAAGTGGTCTTTTTAAGAGCCTTCTCAGGTTTCTCCCCTGAGGTATGAGCCTGAGGAGATCTGCTTCTCTTCTGAGATCTCCTTGAAACAGTTGACGCCTCATCACTGTCACTAGACACAACGTCCTTCCTGGTTTTAAGTTTTTGGAGCCAAATTAACAGTCTGCCTTCACGATCCCTCAGAGTCTTATTAGAAAAGGTGCGACATACCTTACCTCCTTCGACCGGTGGTGTGGGTAAAGGCAGTATATTCAGTCTTTATGAGGATCGTCAGTATATAATCTCTTCTTTGAACAGGTGGCACAGGCCCTAAACAAGCCTTTCTTTTCCTTATCAGCCATTCTCCAAGATGATGTAGAAATTTCAGTTGAAAAAATCTCCTCAATCTAGAACCAACTGTAGAATTTGAGCAGAGCTCAAAGGAGACTCCCTAGCACAACGTGCGATAGAAAATCTGAGGGCAGACGGTTCTCTCAGGAGTGTTCTAGAGGGTGAGAGGCTCTGATTGGTTCAGGGACAAGTTTAGTCCTTTTTTAAATAACGAAGGTTATGGGTTGCAAAGGAAAATGGGCTTAGGCCTTTTTTCAGTTTGCTATGATACTAAGCAATGCTTTTTTATGTACCAGAGACTCCCGTCTAGACGACGGGGAATGATTCAGGCATGTGAATCTATGAAAGGCTCCAATACTGGAGTAAACACAACTTATGACAAAGTTTGCCGAGTCATTTTGCAGATGCACGCACTATGCATGTGTGCGTCTACATAATAAGTGAGCAGAAGACAAAGATGATGGACGGAATGCAGAGCAAATCAAACATTCACCCCCAGTCAAGAGATCTGGGTTAAATCTTTCGTTCATGTGCTCACCATGCCACCCGAGTTTAGACCCAGTCATATGCAAATCAGTCTTGACCCTGTACTCATGAGAACAGTCCAGCCTGAACTGCCAAACCAGATCCTCCATGGACCGGACAGAAGCATCCTGGGACCGGTTTTGGGGCATCATCCCTCATCAGGCAGGCAGCTTGATTCCAGTGGCACAGTGAGCCTAGGGACCCACATCTGGGCATACCCAGCACACAAGAAAATAAAATGACAGATGATGGACGGTATGCCCAGACGTGGGTCCCATGCTCTCCATGACACTGGAGCCAAGCTAGCCTGGCTGATGAGGGGTGAAACCACGAAACCAGTCCTAGGATTCTTGTTTCCAGTCCAGGAAGGACCTGACTTGGCAGTTCGGGCTGGACTGTTCCCATGGGGAACAGGGTCAAGACTGATTTGCATATAGATGGGTCTGAACTGGAATGGCAAGGGGAGAAAAAAACCGATGGATTTAGGGCCAGATCTCTGTACTGGGGTGAATGTATGACATTGTTCTGCATTCTGTCCATCAATTGTTCTTTTTTCATAATTAGCGATGCAGCCGTTTTTTCCCGTTTTATTTACTCTGGATCAGTAACTAAAAAGATTTTAAAAATATGCAAACGCAATGTGGTGCCTAAGCAACACAGGCAAAAAAAAGAGGGCGCAGGTGAGGGCACGTAAGCAATACACATGATGAGTGGTCGGAAGTAACGTGTGGAGGCAGAAGCAAAACGGGGGACGCACTGGGGAAAGCAACACAAAAGGTGTGGGTGGACGGAGGTGTAACATAGCGGGAGTGTGGATGGGAGGGTGGAAGCAACACAGAGTGCCAGAGGAGGGAACAGGCAAAGGAGCAGCGTGGAGCTGGCGAGGCAAAACAAAACGCGGGGGTGGGGCGGAAGCACACCAGCAAGAGAGAGGAACGCAGAGCGAGGTGGAGGGTGAAGGAGAGAAGTACACAAGGGAGACAACTGGAAAGCACATGCACGCTCACATTTGCTTAAAAACAAAAGTTCCCAAAAAGCCTTCATGGAAGAATAGAAGGACCTATCAAAGGTGGTAAACAGGCTGTGATCCATAGAAGGGACAAAAACATACTGGACAGGTAAAGTAAATAAAGCCAGCAAACAGAAAGCAAACAAATGACACAGACAATGCATAGCAATGGGCTAAATGCGCTCCTAGGTAACCTTTCAGTATGTCCCAAATATGTCTTTGCAACCAGACAACTACGCTGTATGATAGGCTTCGACCTAAGAAAGAAATATTCAGCCTGCGCCACAGAAGTTGTAAAAGAACAAGATTGTTGGGCAGTTAAATGGGAGATTTTACGAATATACTCAGGGGCACCAATCAGGGGTTAGAAGGAAAATAATCTGAAAAGGATTTAAAAATCTAAATGCCTATCCTAATTGGTTGCCCTATTTGGATGGCCCATCCTTCCGAAGTTCTTTAAAAGGAATGCAGACACAAACTTGGTGATCCCTTTATTTTGAAAGGGGGGGGGGGATAGCATTACTTTGTCTCAATTTAATAATGGCAGGAAGCCAACTTGTAAATAGGGTTAACGACCTTTGTCATTGGAAAAATGGTCCATATTTTAAGTAAGTTGCTAAAAATAAAGACAAAACAAGCACTTTAAATAATTCATTCATGCAGGTCTGTGCAAACTGTTCCTAAATACCCAGCAAATAAATAGCATTTTTACAACCCTTCTAGACTCAAATCACTAGGCTCTCTGGTGAGAAAATGAAACCACGAGTTAAACAAAGTACCTGAGGGCTCCAGACAGTCACATCGTTGTCATACTGGTTGCGAAACTAAAATGCAATAAAAAACATTATTTAGTTGCTTTTGCAAAATATTTTTGCATTGAAATAAGAAAGAAAAACGTTCTTGTTTCTTCAACCTAAAGCTTCACTGTATGGGGATTTGTATAATCTCAGATCAGAAGGTAGATAATCATTTTTATGTGCGAGAAATTGGACTGGTCGGCGGGGAAACTGCTGCACATGACAAACATTTGCAGCTACTTAAAAAAGTGCCCATTGACCTTCAACCACCAAATAAACATCAGAACCTGTCTGTCACGGACATGGGAAAGCTACATCTGAACACCATCTGCGGTATTACACTTGATATCTTTGTTCCTGCAATAAATATTTAATATGTATAAGCTAAATGTAACCGTTTTTTGGCTATTACCATCTCCTGTAATACATAAAAAGCAAAACATGCAATTTCACAGATTAGCACCCACCCCCAATCACAAATGATGGCAAAGCTCCTCCCCTGAAAAACAGGGCAGTCTGTTCACAGAGCATTAAATCAACATATTGTAACTCAGTTAGGCTGATTTTACACTTTTTTGTTAAGAAGCAGATATTTTACATACAAACCCTAAAATACTGTGAAATCTACACAGCATACTCTTTAAATTGCAAAAGTCTTATGGTTATATAAATAAAGTTTGGTCTAACATGAGAACTGTAAAGCATAAGTTTGGATGCTGAATAATCTGACACCAAGATGCCTGAAATGTATCAAGTGTGATAATTATTATCTATTATGACTCTTTGAGAAAGAACATAAGAATTTTGGTGGTCATTGCATCAAACAAAGTATGCCATGATAAATATCAGGCTTTGCACCCTTGTTAAACACTGCCATGTTTGAGGTGCCAAAATGTAACTTAGGGTGTGGACATTTATAGCAACCTGTAATTAACAGGTGCTATAAACAACGCATCACGAGTAACTGTGACCCCTAAGCACACAGGTTTTTGACAGGGACAATGATAAAATGGGTCACTTGCAATTAGGCCTCCAACGTGTAATGTGTCAATGCTCAAAAGACCAATAAAACCATCAAGAAAATCTGACCACTCATCTTTCACTCCAACATACTGTGGCGCTAGGTTCTACTGTGAAAACGGAAGGGGTAATGGAGAGGCAAGGAGAGTTCACCACTAGTCCAACTCAACAGATACTGATGCACTGACACCATGTTCATTGAGAAGGGTGAGAGAGGAACACCTCCCCTCCAGATTAATGGGCCTCTAAAGGAGGGTCGGGCAGTTATCGGCCAAGGTAACATTCTGTATAGGAGGTCACAACCATGTGTCGAGTTCTAAAACCATTATACAGTAAGGCTACTAAAATACGATTTAGGATTAACCTGAGTCTTGTCAATCCTACAATTTCATACACAACGATAGCAGAGTACCCATTTGATGGAAGAGGGTTTTGGCCATGAAAGAACCTCTTTTATCAGAGCCAGAGAGCTAAAATGTTTTGCCTGACCTCTCGATAGGGAGAAGCGACATGTACATACATACTTATTTCCCACACTAATCCCAGCTAGCAAGCCAAGTAAACAATCTGAATAGAACGGGGCGGGAGAAGGGAGTGTCAGCCTGATAGGCATGAAGAAATGCTCAAACCCCAAGTCACTACTGGTGGAGGCATGTATAGAGCTGCAGTGACAGTTGCCATGGGACACTCCTAGTCAAGTTGCCCTTCATAAACGTTTGGGTAGGCAAAATCACAATTCTAGGTAAGCACCAGAGTTGTTTTAAAAAGAAAAGAAAAACATTGCATGCCGAGTTGAATTGTCGCTCTCGTGAGGGGTAGAAATGAAGGGAGCCCTTGACACAGGCTCAGTAAGAAGGGATGGACTTTGGAATGGGTGAGCTTGGTCCATGCCGCTGACATTTAGAAGGGCACACAGAGCTGTCTGCTTACAGGTCATGCAGCACTCTCCCTCCGTCCTGAAAGAAAGAGTGGTTGATCATCGATTCTGTATGCCATTATTATTCATCTAGTCTGCAATCTCATAATTCTTCCTTCACCATCCCATTCTTTTTTCAACACTCTTAAGAGAGCTTGAGGATGGTTAAGCAAAATGCACTGCCCGGTATCCTAAGTATGAAACAGAGGATGAGTGGGTGCAAATAAATGCTAGTGAAGCAGTCCACTGTGAGTCTGTGGTAAAGGAAACTACTTAAATGCCAATGCAGTGTTACCCGGGCAATACATAGGAACTAAAGTGAATGTCGACAAAGGAAAACATACAAATTCATCTTGCTTGTAGAGAATGTTACTGACCAATTTTGTCTTAAATAATATATTTTGAATCACTTTGTCCTTCAGAGAGGCAATTCAGATGACCAACATCTAGTCCAAAAAATTGTCTACAAAAATATAGCCTTTGGGGAGTAAGTAATAGAAAATTTACACCGAATAGGTGGATATTTATGTAAACAATATTAAGTTATTTAAAATCAGACAATAGTTTTGTATACAATATTCTGACATACAAGCAAGTGACGATACAGCTATAATTTCCTGCACTGGGGTTACTTTCATTCTAAATTCTATTACAGGACCGGAGGCTTCAGATTATGCTTCTCTTTCGTTTACTGCAAACCAACAGCAGCCAATGAGAATCATGATAACAGTATAACATAACATTCCCAGAATGCTTATGGTAAGAGAAATAACAACCATAGAGACTAGCTCTAGATAACAGTCAGTCAAACCGAAACACTTCCTCTTTCTTTGCTGCTCCTACACAGAGATAAGTGCTCGATTTGGCATATCTTGCTTTTTCTCTTGAGTTGTGTGTTACGGATGTTTGCAGCCTTTATTGGGGGATTACCATGTATTTGATGCCATTGTCTATTTGATACCATTGCCTTGTTGTGCATTATCGATTTGCGCGCTAGCTTTGGAACAGCGCTCTGCGCTGTAACGGCCGATTGGAAGGTGGCGGTGCCGCCTTTGAAGCGCGCCTCACCTTCCGATCGCCGTCTCCCTTGTGCCTGGTGTATTTCGCCGCATTACTGTGGCGGGCGGCGCTCCCCCTCATTTGAGCCCGCTGGAAACTTGAGCCTCGCGTCGTGTAGCCCAATTGGGCTCCTTTTGGGCTACACGACGCTTAATTCATATTCCTCCTCGCGTTTTTTCTTCGCGCGTTGGAGCTTCAGGTGTCCGGAGTGAGTGCCCTTCGTACTGACGCCTTCCCAGGTTGTAAAATAGTGGCAGGCCCCCAGCTGAGTGCAGGCTGGTTGGATTTTTAGGCTCACTATACCCTTTGGGTGCCCTGACTACAGCTTTGCTGAGGAGCATACAGTGACTTTGTTCTAGTGTATTTGCACCAGGGTGGCTCCCCCTTGACTGATCCCTTTGGGATTCATATATATATATATATATATATATATATATATATATATATATATTTTTTTTTTTTTTTTGAAGTCTTGACGTGCCGCCTTCTCCCTGGTGGACATGGAAGACTGGGCCTACTTTGAGGAGGATGAGTATGGGTACTAGGAGGAGGAACATGCCCCCCTCGAGGACAACCTTGTGCAGGCTTTAGACGCCTCTGTCCAGGACTCCGTCACTAAGGCGGTGGAGGTGGCGATCCCCAAGACCGTAAATAAAGCATTAGCTGCAGCATTAAAGCCCATTACAGCGCAGCTGGAAACTTTCGCCAAACGGCATGGATTGTTGCAACAAGATACCATACAGGAGTGTACTTCGTCAGGGGGTAAACCTAAATCTAAATCCTCCAATTGGCCTCATGCCCAAACAATCACCACTCTTCCTCCCCCTGCGTCCAGGGACCACCCATATTCTGGGGCACCTAATCCTTTGCCTGCGGCGTCCAGGTTGGTCACGGATACTGATACCGACACAGACACAGATTCCACCAGCCACACTCTGTCGCCCAAGAAGAAAATATCTAAAAAGTCAGGGGTGCGTTCTCAATCCCCCCCGTCTATCAGCCTTCTACACCCTTTGACTTTAATCCCCAAGATATAGTGCACGCTAGGTCTTCGGATTGGGCGCCTCCTCCGGAGGTGGCGGACTACATCCACCAGAATTTACGGCGCAGTTTCGATAGTGATGTCAGGAACCGCCTGAGGTCAGAATGCCCCCGTCCAGATGTTCTGGACATAGACCCAACATGTTAGCGTTCTTAAAAAAGTTTCAGAAGGATCCTAAGAAGGGCATCGACCGTGCATGGCGCGGATGCCAAGATAAATTGTTGGACACTATTGGCCCATTATCAAAAATTTTGGAGATGGCTCTGAGGGCCAAGGAGTCTGGAGCTCTGATTGACCCTGACATTTTGGCAGGTTGGACCCAACGTGCTATATGCTTCCTAGGCAATGCAAACTGCGCCATTTCGGCCGAGCGCAGGAAATCCCTCTTGATGCGCATGGATACTAACCTGACGGAATTGGCCGGGGCGGAACCAGGCCCCCTGGCGGACGGTTTACTCTTCGGAGACCGTTTCGTGAAAGACGTCTCTAAGTATGTTGGGACATTCACGAGTCTAGATAAAGCCCAGTCAAATATCAAAAGGGTGTTCACCACTGGCCTTTTTGGAAGGGCCGGACGAGGCAGGGGCCTCTCATCAGGCCGCCAGTACCAGCAAGGTCCCGCGAGAGGTGGTTATGGCCGAGGCCGCGGAGACTTTCAAGATTCAACAAGAGGTGGCACCTTCTACCCTACGAGGCGATCCAATCGTCGCGGGTTCCACCGTGGTGGCAACAGAGGAAACTCCCGTCCTCAGATTACAGCAGGTAAGCCCAGTGTCTTTGTCTGTCTATCCTCTGGGGGGGGTCGGATTCGCCATTTTCTTCACAATTGGCAGGCCCTTACTCAGGACGCTTGGGTTCTTCAAACAGTGCAAGGTTTTCACATAGATTTCTGTCAGACTCCTTGTCAGGAGTCGACTCCCAAACCCCTATATTTTTCCCAACAAGACGTGCATTTTATAGATCTAGAGTTAGACGAGCTGCTGCGCAAGCACGCGGTGACCTATTGCGAGGACGGCGGTCCTGTAGGCTTCTGCAGCACCGTGTTCCTCGTACAGAAGAGGGGTGGGGGATTCCGTCTGGTTCTCAACCTGAAGGGGTTCAATTCCTTTGTCCTTTATCGACATTTCAAGATGGAGGGTATCCATCTTCTGGCGGATCTCTTGAGATGGGGGGAAATTGGCTAGTCCGCCTAGATCTCAAAGACGCATACCTTACAGTGCCCATTTCCCCCCCCTCCCCCTCGAGATTTCTACAGTTTCAGTTGCGCGGCAGGCGCCTGGAATATTTGGTCCTACCTTTTGGTCTTTCCTCGGCTCCGTGGTGTTTTACCAAACTCCTGAAGCCAGTGGTAGCGCATCTCAGGGAGCAGGGCATTCGTCTTAAAATTTATCTCGACGATATTCCGATTATGGCTCCTTCAGCGCACATAGCATCTCTCCACCTGCAGCTGGCGATGTCGCTATTTGAGAGTCTGGGCTTTGTCGTGAAAAGGGAGAAATCGGTCCTCTCTCCGACGCAATCCCTGGAATTCCTGGTCAATACACAGTCGGCGCAGTTGCTTCTGCCCAAACACAAAATCAGGGACCTGAAAAAAGAACTGAGGAAGGTCCTGGACCGGCAGGTAATGTCTCTGAGGGAGATAGCACGTCTGGTGGGCCTGCTAGCATCATCCATACAGGCGATCTTCCCGGGCCCTCTCCACTATCGAGCTTTACAGCGCTTGAAGATCAGACATCTCCAGAAGGGCCTCTCCTATTCAGACCTTGTCCCGCTCTCGGAGGAAGCCCGAGTAGAAATCCAATGGTGGTTGACCCATGTGGAGGCATGGAACGGTCGGGCGATCTTCGGATCTCACCCCGAAGTGATCATAGAATCGGATGCCAGCAGGTCGGGCTGGGGAGCCCGTTGCGGGGAAGTCACGACGGGGGGCAGATGGTCTCGCCAGGAGTTGGAGCTTCATATCAATTGTCTCGAACTCCTGGCGGGCTCGTTTGCGATTCGCTCCCTCTTCCCCAGGAAGGTTTCTTGCTGTATTCTGTTGAGAATTGACAACATTTCAGCTGTACGCTATATCAACAAGCTGGGGGGGTACCAGGTCCCCGATGTTGACCGAGATAGCCAAAGACTTTTGGCATTATTGCCTAGCGCATCAGATATCGGTCATGGCAGAGTACCTTCCGGGGCGAGACAATGCGGTGGTGGATTGGCAATCACGTCACTTGAAGGATTACAGCGATTGGAAGCTCCATCCATCCCTGTTCCATCAGATCCAAACGCTGTGGGGCCCTTTTCACATGGATCTTTTTGCCTCCAGACTGAACTGTCAGCTCGAAGCTTTCTTCAGCTGGAGGCCGGATCCCTTGGCGATAGCAACAGATGCATTCACTCAGGATTGGTCTCTGAACCTCCACTATGCATTTCCCCCCCTTTCTTCTGATTCCCAGGGTGGCGAATCAAGTTTCTTGGCAGGGAGCGGAGATTGTGTTGATTACTCCAATCTGGAAGTCGCAAACGTGGTTCCCAGTTCTCCTAGAAATGACGTGCGACTGCCCGCTCCGCCTCCCTTGCTTCCCTCAGATGCTCCAGGACCCTCAGGGAGAGCTCCATCCACTAGTTCTAGCGGGGCAGCTGTCCCTGATGGCCTGGAGGCTTTCCGGCAACAGTGGTCGTTGCCAGGAATTTCGGAACAAACTTCCACCTTTATTCAACAAGCTTGGGCCCCTTCTACCAGAAAGAGATACGGTTCGGCCTGGAAGGCCTGGTTGGGTTGGTGCTTGGAGAGACATCTGGATCCCGTGGAAGCAGATCTCTCTCACATATTGAATTTTCTATCTCAAAAAGCCGCCGAAGGTCTATCCTACAGATCAGTGAATAATTTTCGTTCCGCCATTTCGGCAGGGCATTCACAACTAGATGGCCGGCCGGTAGGCATGCACCCAGTGGTGGGTAAGCTCCTGAAAGGATTTCGCGTTTCCAACCCACCTAAGGCTAAGTATACCTTTGTGGGATGTTTCTAAAGTTTTGACTCTGTTTGATTTATGGCCTAATAATGAATTATTATCTCATAAGCAATTGTCAGCTAAGCTTGCCATGTTGTTGTGTTTATCTTCATGCCGCAGGGTGCCAGATGTTAAAGTGCTGGATTTGGAGGGTAGGATTTTCTCTCCTGAAGGAGTGTCATTTGTTATAACTGCTCGCACTAAAACTTTTTCCAGGTCTATAGATTACAATGCTTTCCCTTTGAATGAAAAACTTTGTGCGGTCAGATGTCTTAAGGTATATGAGGATTGTACACGACCAATTCGCCCTTCAGGTTGTTCCAGGTTACTTATTGCCTTACAAAAACCATTAAAACCGGTGACTTCCGCTACTATTGCCAGGCGGCTGAGATTTGTTATGTCAGAAGCAGGCATTGACGTTAATGTGTTTGGGGCACATTCAGTCAGAGGTGCTATGGCCTCCAAGTCTTTTATGCTGGGTACCAGTATACAAGATATCATGAAAGCGGCAGACTGGTCTTCCAGCTCTACTTTCAAACAATTTTATTATAAACCTGTGGGCGATGTTGCCTCTGTGGTATTACATAAGTGTTAAACTAGCCTAATCTGAAGCCTCCGGTCCTGTAATAAAGTAAAAAATTAGCTAGCATTCGCGCCACAAATTTTCAATTCTATTAAGGACACGGAGGCGAGGATTATCCCGCCCAGGGACAATGAATATTGGTGATGATTCATAATGTCATGTTACCCACCCTGATTTATCAGTCGATGACAATTATTACGAGTATGGTATTTCTGTTTTCAGGCGCTGATCAGAAAGGAGATTAGACCAGACGGTGATCCTCTGAAGAGTGCGTTCCATGTTTTCACTTGCCGGTTCTACGATTGCTGGGGTTCCAGCCTGTTGGAGCGATTTGGATGTTCGCTGTGGTTATCGGACTTGTACTGATGGACTTGGACTCTGCTCGTTGGGCAAAGAAAGAGGAAGTGTTTCGGTTTGACTGACTGTTATATAGAGCTAGTCTCTATGGTTGTTATTTCTCTTACCATAAGCATTCTGGGAATGTTATGTTATACTGTTATCATGATTCTCATTGGCTGCTGTTGGTTTGCAGTAAACGAAAGAGAAGCATAATCCTCGCCTCCGTGTCCTTAATAGAATTGAAAATTCGTGGCGCGAATGCTAGCTAATTTTTTATTCCCCACAAACCCTTCCCGACACACCCCTTCCCGCCTTTCTAATCCAAGCCCCACACTTCCAATAAGAAATCCTGACAGAACCTTAGCTATGGGTAACTGTGGAAAAGATAAACAGACAAGGACGCAGGGAAACTGAAGGAGTGTCACTAGCAGAGAATGGGTGCAGTATTTTTCAAGTAAAGTCAGGGGGAAGGGACAAAGTTGGTTTTGCCTGGGCGCTATCTGGCCAAGGGGACAGCCCAGTTTTACAGCATTATGAAGGAAAGTGTGACTAGAGAAACATGCCCCATCTAGATTTTTCGCTCCGGTCTTTGTTCCTCTTAAGAATAAAGAGTCCAGTATGATTATTGTTAGTGTGAGTAGGGAAAAGTGGCCGGGTTATGTACTGGACTACTTTCTTTAGGGAAGACAAGACTGTCATGGTTAAAGTGACCAATCATGTACATAATATTCAGAGGTTCTGAAAATGTACACATACAAGCAACAAGAATCAAGACGTTTGCAATGTGCAAGATACGCTTAGTTTAATTTTATTAGGCAAATCTACAAGGTTTACTAAATATGAAGACTACAGTAGTTCACAGAATTAGATAGCCGCAGTAAGAACATAACAGGTTTAGTGTGGATAGCAATACAGGGTGTTTAAAAAACAAAAGGTCTACCTGAGAAAAATAAATTGTGCTAGTGGTCTTTTTTCTGGAACATCATAAGTGCCAAACTTCTACTAGTTCAACGTAAATTTTAACTGAATGTGTTTCACTTTGTATGGTATATTTTAGCATTGAGGCCTTCTCCAGGACAAAATATATTGTATATTCATTCACATCTTTCACTTACAGTGAACAAGCAGAGACCAATCCGGTGCACAAGCAGTTTTGCTTTGGTACAGAAGGTACAGTTTATTGTGCAAAGTATTAAACTGTGTTAATCATTTCACGTTTTCTGCATATGTTGAAATAGTCATGATTTGTTTCAGAAAAGTTACTTTCAAGTTATGATGTTTTTTTATGGTAAGAGCCCGGAAAGGCTTTAACAGATCAAATTAGCCATTTTAGTTATTGGGGATTCGTATACCAAATGCAAGTGATTGAGATGCTCAATAGGAGCTCCAAAGTTGGGGCTTTTATCACTCTCCAAATTAGAGGCAAAAGCAATTGTTAGTGGATGCTGGAACACGGTTACACATCCTGGTCGTGCTTGTTCAATTACATTCAGGTTGTCAAACGTTGAGAGACATTTGCATCAGTAAATCATTTGCTGTATTGAGGAATATATTGCTAAACGCATGAGACCTCCGATCATTGACATTTAAAAAAATATATATATTTTTATTGGTACATTTTCTGAGAACACAAAAATGTACATCATGTATGAAGAGTAACACAAGGCCATGGGTATATAGGACAAAACCACAAGTACCATGCTCACAGGTTAGTAGGTATCCTAAATCGGCCCTTCTTCCTGCGAGCACTGATCCCTTCGTGCCACAGGTAGGCAGTTCTCACACCTACCTTTCCTCCCCATGATGCCATCGTCCCAAGCCGCTCTGACACTTACCTCTTTTACACGCAGCAATCATCAATTTGGCTACCCGGTCCTGATGAGGATCCTAACTTGAAAGGATCGAAACGCCGTCGACCCTCTCACATCAGCAAAAATCCTTTGGCGCACACCGTACTTTGGTTCTCTGAATCGCTGAAAATTATAGCCTACCTACTCGAAATAATCATTATGTGAACTAATAACTATAAATTGTATATTACGCTTCACCTTGCGCCCTGCGCTGTGTTTTCCTCACGTTGTCACTTGCGCCGTCACGTCTTGTCACGAGCACAATGTGCACTTTTTTCTTTTGGGTTGCCACTGCATACATGCTTAACAGTGCTGTTACAACTGTTATGTATATTCCAGTCTTCTAAATATATGATACCTAAGAGCACATTCAGCAAATAATTTGGAGTCTCTCACCTTTGTTCCTCTACTGTAATGTCTTGCACATACAAGCATAATTATTTTCAATGAATCCGGTTGAGATATTGTTGCATATTTGTATTCACAGGTTAGTATTGGCACTGTCCACATTAGGCCGTTATATTTATTAAGCGTTAACCTCCACATTGCGGCTAGGTACATTTACTCGCACTCCCCCTTCCACAAACTGCAGTTGGAGGTTGGGATTCGCTCGGCATATCGCTCATTTCCAGTCCTCGATCTTTGGCATGCCATCTTATTTAAGGTTTTTAGTTTTCACTGCGTTTTACTTATAAATACCATTTAAAATAAATCTATTTCTGGGTATGTATTTATTTTTAACTAAGGAAAAATTGAAAATAGGTCTTCTCTTCAGTGAACTGTGATGCTGTCAATCAAGAATGCACGTCAATAGCTGTGCAGATTAACATACATGGAAGTTTAAGGGGACAGGTTTTCTTAATGTAATTTTAACAATCTAAAATGTGCATGTGCGCTAAAATGCCAATGTCTTGACTGTACTGCATATTAGTGAAGTATTACAAATGGCTGGCAGTAAAACCCATTAATCATCCAACTACAGGTGCGGGCACTTCGGTTGAAAGTAGGCAAATACTAGTTTCAGGTTCAATGTTTACAAAACAAACTAAATATAGATTAAAAAAAAATATATAGAGCAAAAATAAGTACAGATAACACAGGTAGAAAGGTCTAAAACAAAAATGCTACATAAATGAGAGCTTTGGATACATTGGGGGTTATCACTATCTGGGTGGAAAAAGGACCAAATTGGGATGTAGCAGAGTGGAACAGATAATGGATGCGGAGACTCAATGAGATTAAGATTACGTCTGACAGTTTTGATTTTATTGAAGAAGAATTGGTTAAGGGAAACAGATTTTTCGAATGAGTGAGGTTCTATTTCAAAGAGATTGGAGGTGTATGGTGTCAAGTGATATCTTGTTGAGGTATAATCCGCTGTAGCAATGTCAAATCCTAGCCTCTAGTACACAAACGTATGTTCAAAATCACAATCAGTATTCCAAAGTTGTTTTAATTGTTCGTCCTGTCAATCACTTATTTCTAATCACAAAGCCAAGATTACACACCCTAAATGCTTTACACATTGGAAAGGTGCAGAATTGGATGTTGATCTCTGGATTTATTAGACCGCTCCGGCACTACACGAAGTGATTACGGAACGGCGTTTGGATTTATGACACTTGAGGACATAGAGGAATAGGACTGAAAGGAGTACAATATTGATTTGATCAGGGACGGAAGTAAAACCGGCAATAAGAGGATACTCTTTTGAATTATACAGCCATGAGAATGTCGTGGGGTAATACCCAATAATGACGAAACATGTTGGCTTTGTGGCTAGAAAGTAAGACGTGATCGAAAAGGCTGAACAATTAAAAACAGCTTTGTAATACGGATTGTGAGTTTGAACATAATTTTGTGTACTATAAACACTTTATAAGAGTGTGCTTGAGGTTAGGATTTGGTACTGACAGTGATCTCTTGATCAAGTGATTGGGAAGTGAGAGCACTGCAACCGTATTAATATTGTGTCAGATATTGTGTGCAATAACTAACTGAGGGCCTAGTCCCAATGTGATCACCCACATGAGACAAAACAGCTGTAGCGATGTATTGGTTTTCTGCACAGACCGCAGATACGATTTTTAGATAAAAGACTGATGTGGCTTGCATTATTTTCTGTGAAGAAAGCATAAAATGTTTATGATGGGGATATCAACCAAAAAAATTGCAGAAACACGTGGATATTTGCTACTTCTATGGCTTTTTGTAATTTATAAAGAACTATCCAATACAAACAAGTGGAATATAGATGTTAAAGTTAATATGTAGATAGCTAACTCAGTAATCAAACATTCTAATGCTGCCTCTTTTGAAATTGGCTTACTGCTTCGGGTTATTCGACAAGGTAGGGAATGTTTTCAAAAACATACAAAATAAGCAAAACAATATTCAGGTGAGTGTCGTTAAACTCCCCCCTCCCTCACCCCACCCCAGTCTACCCTGGAAAAAGATTTACGCCAACTCTTGATAAGAGTAATCCTATGACCTTTTCCTAAATGAACATGGGTCAGGATAAGGACTGCGACTATCCACAATCATCTAAATATGCAGGTATACAGAACTGTTCATGATATTCTTGCCCTGAAGTATATTTACAAACACAAAAATATTTCGGGGAATAAATCTTCTTACACAAGTAAAACCACTTTCTGCAAACAGCAAAAATGAATTTACACTCATAGAAAAGAAAAAAAACTACCAGTGTATGTAGCTTAAACTTATTTGCACAAACAACTTTGTTTATTCAGGCCACCTACTACAAAGTGCTTCATGACTACGTATTTTAGAGCCAAATCACATTCAGTACTTGTATACTGGTAATACTACAAAGGGGTATACCAGTAATACTAGAAAGGGAAGTACATATTCTCTCTCTCTCAAGTTCATCTTACAGAAGCAAGAAGTCTTCTGTAAACCTACTCCAGAGAATGCGCAACGCACTATTTTATTAATTGCCCAGCGACTACAATAGTTCTTGTGTGCTTTTAGCTACATGTTTGGGACATTGCATGACACTTGAAGGATTACAAAGTAGATTTGGGGGTGAGAGAGAAAAAGAGTTAAAAATATGTACACCATATTTTTATGTACAACAGCGAAGCTCATCTTTACCCTCACCAGAAAGGGTAATCATTTCTCAAGTGCATTCAGGTCAGGACTGACCTACTTTATCATAATTCCAGCATGTGCCGGATCACAAATCACTTCTGATAGGTCTAAAAAGGCCTGGGGTGTATTCCCCAAGAAAGCAGTTCCTGAATCCTCCACTGTTCTCTTGGGGGTCATCCTTGGCTTGTACTGAAAACCCAAGAGTGGTGGCAGGCCTAAGGACGAGCATACGAAACAAGGATCGGGGGCGGAAATCAGAGGAACAACTGAGGAGAAAGGTAGGGACTAGGGTCAACAGGACCAGCACTTGAGAGAAAGAGAGCCTCAGACTGGGGTGAGGGAGGAATAGGGTGAAGCATCTAAGACAGCAGGATGGGACCCTGAAAGAAGAACACAAGAGGTGGGTGGGGCATCTGGGGCACAAGACTGCAATAGAAAAATACACTTGGATGGCAGAAAAGGCTGACCATGCTTTCAATTTGCCCATCAAAAGGGCGCACAACTGAATCATACAACCACAAACTTAACTGTAAACTCTAGTACTGGCTGCAGAAGTATGTATTTAACACAGTACCAATTAAGGAATCCTTAAGCACTTTATTTCAAACACACTTCTAAAAGAGATACCAGCATGCAGTAAAACCACTTCTTTGAGCTAGACTGCTGATCTTTTTGCCTCTCCCAAGCCCTTCTCAATTAAAATGCCCAAGTTTGGTCAGCAAGGGGGTACCAATACTTAATTCATACGTCACTGCAGGGATGATCAGTGCAAGAACTAGGGGTCGATCGAGACGGATCCCAGGACCAACCGCTATAACTGAATAGGATCCAAGCTGGTCCCAGTGAAATATGCTTAATGTGTTCCACTGTCATTTGCTGACACAGGACAGGTTGAGCAGGACCAACACACTGTCTGCTTTCCATCTAGAGTAGGGGTCTCCAATCTTTTCTGTAATAAGAGCTACTCATGTTCAATGAAAATCCTTTCGAGCTACTAATATTATTAGTGTTGTTATAATGACCACCTAAGACAAGATTATGTTTGTGGCCACTTTATGCAAGCCTACCAGAAGGGATCCACTCAATGCATCAGGCAGGGTAGCCACAAGAAATGTAAAAAAGGCTTTGTCACTTTGGAATGTCTTTACATAGTTAATACATAACAGCCAAATTGCAATGCTCAATGCACAAAAAGCATTATAAAAATCGTTAATATGGAAATCGATGCATTCAGCGGTGGAAAGGAAATCTCGCCCTTATTAACAGAATTGCCTACTGTGAACTGAACATCAACCTCCACTCACAAATATGTAGTCAAGCAGGTCCTGAGACCAAGGCCCTGGATTGCTGATTGATAGGTCACAGGTGGGAGGGTGTGTAGCTGGCAGACAAACGCTCTGGAAGTAAACTCTTCATTAATCCAATTGATAGGCGCTGCAAATTACAAGGGTCAAGGGAGCCTGCCCCACATGGCGAGCTCCTAAAACACCATAAAAAACCAGATGCCACACAAGTCAGGATCACATAGCCAATCAGGACCTAGCAGTGATCACACACTCCCAATGCCAGACATCTGGAAAGGTTATTCACTGGCCACATTGTGTTCACACGAGGTCGAGACTCAGCTGTGGTAAACATTAGACAATTTTATTTACGACTCCAAAGGCAGCAACCAACATTCCTGACCCTATATGGTATGTCACAATTTTTTTATAACCCATCATTTTTTGTATACAAGGACACATACTGATTGTAAATTGAGACAGTCCTCAGACAATTCCTGTTTTGCCAAATGCTTCCTTTATTCGGTTATTTAAGGGATTTCTAACTCAAGTATCAAAATAGTAACTAGTCTCAGCAACAACTCATTATTTATCACTCGAATATCAGCTTCAACAGAATGGGAAATTCAACCATTGCTCTTCAAACATCAGTTTTTAATATACACACATTTTCGTCTCAAAAACGCACACTTACATTTTTTGATACAGATATTCATTCAACCAAGCAAAAGCTTCTACTGGAGTAAGCTGAGCTGCACACAGGACAGCTATTTCTAGGTAGCCAGAGAGCTACCAGCAGCTTCCAGCCTACTTGTTGGAGAAACCTGGTTTAAAGCAACAACCTGTAGGAGGTCAGGAGAGGGTTCTTATTTTTACTCACAACACAAAGGCCTCACTTGAAGGGCCACCAGTTATACTTTATTGCAGTCGCATCCTGGCTGTGATCGATCCTAAGCCAAATAACACTGAGATGCCAACACAATGAAGGGGGGGGGGGGGGGGAAGTATTCCGGATCACTTAACAAGAGTTAAGAAGAAAAAAAAATTGCAGGCAGGTTTGTTAAATCCTTTTATGTAATAAATGTATCTGTTTGTATCAGTAATCACATTAATAATAAAGTGAATAGCACTTACGCACTTACTAGTGTGTTTTTTATAGCTACTCATCCCAATGTATGGTGCCAGAGAGCTTTACATCACTCTCACACACACACTATAAATACCAGTAGGCACTATATGTTAAAGAGTGAGTGGTCTGGAGAAAAAGTCAAGATTTCAAACTTAACACAGTGGTTATCTGCACTAAAAAGAGGTTATCACTATCAAGACGAGCCCTTTTTAACAACCTTAGAATAACAAAAGATTGAGGGGAAAAACGATAAGGTACTAAACCTTAACCTTGTAGTTTGTATGCAGCTGTGGGGTCTATTCATATCTCAATGTGCAATAGTAAAAGGATTGTAATTTAAGAACAGCAAATGACAAAGTTACCTGTAACAAAAGCAGTAACCCACTGAGCTACCTACATAAAATACAAATCATATCTCCTTCTAACACATTATGATATGCAGGAAACACATTAAACCTCTATGCTACTTTATGACGATTCAAAACTGTGGAAACCTAGATTTCTTGAGCAGGTGACTTAACTCCATCCCTGGTTATCAAATTCTTTGCAGCAGCGTATGTAAAACAAGAATGTGTAGGTTGACTGTAGGACGCCACTTGACTGTCTCTAGTGATTCCAACCCCTTTCAGGTGCCACACAATCTCCAGTTTATGGGATCTCGGAATACATTTTTTTCATTTTACTGGACTAGAGATGGTAAATATTAAAGTGCAAAACTAAACTTCACAGCGACCCAAGGACCGTAGTCTGAGAGTTTATCTTGGCTCTCTGTGGTCCCTTGGGTCTGGCCACTAGAGTCGCATGTAAAGAAGAAACCCGCTATACTGCTCCATGGCCCTCTTTGTGTGCAAATCCATGGCCGCCAATACACCGTGAGTCAGCAGCTACCAGTAGCATCACAGGAGAGACGTAGAGCTTTTACCAGAGACACATTATATACGGCCAAGAAGTCCCGGGCATCCGGCCGATGTGAGATTCCACCGCTGCGCAGTAACGGTCTTATGACACAGCCCCCTATTCTGATTTTCCACTGAGTTAACGCTTACCATGTTGCCGATCACTCGTGTAGAGACCTGCGGATACTGTCTGCGGAAGCGACCGGCCTCGGAACAGGAAACTGCAGAGTGCCGACGACAGTGTCACGTGACCAGCACGTATCATCTCCCTGAGCGCAAGCGCAGTCGGTTGCTGTCGTGTTAGCCTGTCTTTCTGCTCAAATTCATTGGGAACACCGGAAGTGACTAGAGAAAGTGAAAGCTCGGTCGCAGCACACGTAGTACTTGACGGATCACCAAAGCTTAACCCGAGCCGTAAAATAACTGTCTTGTCAATTTTACAGCAACTACGTAATTTTGGGTTATGTTAAAAAAAATACCAACCATACATGCCAACATTTTACATCAGGCAAGTGGGAGATCAAAAAAAAAACTCTCGGGGGAAATATATTTTCTCACTGATTTTTATTGAAGCAGAGGTAATCCGCCTGAATCGGGTCAATTCATGGTATGTATGGGGACAGACAATCAGTATTTCGTTTTTGGCAGTTGTAGTATTTGATATATATGTGTTCATTAATGTGAATGTAAATATTTTATATGTATTGTTATGTTGTTCTATGTTTATTTCCACCACGTTGGTGAGAGCGTGGAACCTTGTGCTCACTGTGAAATGTTCATGGGGGTTTCGGCAGTTGGGGAAACATGGTTAGGAATTCAAAATTTGCGAACATACGTGACGAGAATTTTCAATTCTATTAAGGACAAGGAGGAGGATTATGCTTTCTCATTTCTTTATTAGAAATGCTCAGCAGCCAATTAGAAACACAGTAGTTAAAAGAAAAAACTACAGTACCCATGAACACCAGGGTATCACGTGACCAACCATAGAGAGCATTAGTATAAAAGGTTGTGTAGAAAGTATTACATCCTCTTTCTTTGGTGAGGAAAACAGTTCAAGATAACCAGGAAGTCCAATAAAACACGTTGAACATCAGGGATAGAAAGTCCAGCAGCAGAAGTCCACTTCAAAGAACACAGGACTCGGCAGCAGTAGCTCATTGGAAACAGAAGAGCATCGACGAATGGATAAACTGGAAGGAACGGCAACACCTCTACTTCGGATCAGAACCTGAAAAGAGACATACAGCCATAATACACACCCAGTATACTGAATGAAGTCATAAATAGGGGGGGGGTTAGAGAAAAATGAATTGCATCAAACATAAGTGATATGTAAAAACAACAATATAAATGCATAACATGTGCAAAGAACAAAGCATCACGGGTGGGATAATCCTCGCCTCCTTGTCCTTAATAGAATTGAAAATTCTTGTCACGTATGTTCGCAAATTTTGAATTCTATGTCAGGACAGGAGGCTCCGATTATGCTTGTTCAAAGCTGATCTACCACCACAGAAGCAATATGAGCAATAGGTTTGTAATAAAAAGTTTTGAACACTGAATCAGAAGACCAGTCTGCGGCCTTCATGATGTCAACTAAAGTAACACCCATGGAGAATGCTTTAGAAGCCATAGCCCCACGTGCCGAATGAGCACCAAAAATGGAAACATCAATGCCCGCTTCTGACATGAGCCATCTAACCCAGCGAGCCAAAGTAGCTGGGGTAACAGGGCGAAAAGGCTTCTGCAAAGCAATCAACAGCTGACCATGCATATCTGAACGTAAAGGAGCAGTACATACCTCATAATCCTTGACACATTGAACAACGCAAAGATTGGGATGATTAGGAAAAGGAGGATAGGTAATCGTGGAAGTATTCGTTTTGGTACATTTGGAAAGACAAAAAGTGACACCCTCAGGAGGAAAACTGCGACCCTGCAAGTCCAGAGCACGAACATCAGACACCCGCTTGCAAGAAACAAGGCATAACGACATGGTCAGTTTGGCTGACAACTGCTTACGGGAAAGCAAAGAATTGGAAGGCCAGGCGTCCAAAAACTTTAAAACGATGGAATCATCCCATAAAGACCCATACTTATGACCAGGGGGTTTCGCCATGAATACCCTTAAGCAATTTGGCAATCAAAGGATGCTCACCCGCAGGTTTACCATCAATTGGAATGTGAGGCGCCGAAATGGCAGAACGAAAGTTGTTGACAGTGCGATAAGCCAAACCGGAAGAAGCAAGCGAGGCAAAAAAATTAATGATCAAAGAGACATCCGCTGAAGAGGGATCAGCCTTCCGTTGAATACACCAGTCACACCATCGCTTCCAGGACCCTCTGTATCGTTTATGAGTATTGGAAGACCAGGCGTCACTGATAAATTTGGAAGCGACAAGTGAAAGGCCTGGGACCGACCAGCGACCCCCGAGATTTGCCACGCTAACAGAAGGAGATTGCCTGATAGAATCATGGGATGCGGATTGCCGAGAGGGTCCAGCAACAGATTCCACTTCTGGGGAAGAAGGAGCGGCACTGCACAACACATCTCCAGGAGAACCGGGAACCACGCCTGAGCCCTCCACAGAGGAGCAATCAGAATTAAGTCTGCCTGATAACGTTTCGTGCAAGCCAAGACCCTGGGAATCATCATGAATGGGGGAAAGGCATAGCACAGAACCGACGGCCAAGTCTGTAGAAACGCATCCGTGGCCAGGGCCTTCGGATCCGGCCTCCAGCTGAAAAACAGAGGAAGTTGAGAATTCAGGCGAGAGGCGAACAGGTCCAAGTGGCACTGACCCCAGATCTGGAGGAGAGAGCGGAAAACACGGGGATGAAGCCGCCAATCGCTGAAGTCCCGAAGGTGGCGTGAATTCCAGTCCGCAATCTGATTGTTGCGACCGGGAAGATATTCTGCAATAACACTGATCTTCTGTTGCAGACAAAAGTGCCAAAAATCTTTGGCGATCTCCGCCAAGATCCTGGACTTTGTTCCCCCTAACTTGTTGACATACCGGACCGCCGAAATATTGTCCATGCGGAGAAGAATGCAACAATTGGATTGAAGAGGAGAGAAACACCGGATCGCAAATGATCCCGCCAGGAGTTCCAGGCAATTTATATGGAGGGACAACTCCTGGGAGGACCAGCGACCCCCCGTCGAGACGGGACCGCACCGGGCTCCCCAACCCCACAGGCTGGCATCGGACTCTATCACGAGATCCGGAGATGAACCGAACAGGGCTCGCCCATTCCAAGCCTCCATGTGGTCCAACCACCACTGCATCTACATCCTTGCTTCCTCTGAAAGAGGAATTAGATCTGAATAGCGAAGGCCTTTCTGGAGATGACGGATCTTCAAACGTTGAAGTGCCCTGTAATGCAATGGACCCGGGAAAATCGCCTGAATGGAGGACGCCAACAGACCGACCTCAGTGACACATTCTGTCTGGAAAGAACCGAATTCAACTCCCTCTTGATGTACCGAATCTTTTGATTGGGTAGGAGAAGTTGACATGAGAGAGAATTGACCTGGAAGACCAGAAAATCTATCACCTGCGATGGAATCAAGACCGACTTCTGAGAGTTCACCAGAAAACCGAGAGATTGCAAGAGGTCGATAGACCACTCCAGATGCGTCAAGACTTTGAGGGGACAGTCTGCCATGATGAGAATGTAGTCTAGATATATTATTAAACGAACACCCAGAGCGCGCAAACATTCTACGACGGGCCTCAGAAGTTTCGTGAAGCACCAAGGTGCTGACGAAAGGCCGAACGGGAGAACTTTGTACTCGTACCAATTCCCCTGCCAATTGGAATTGCAGGAACCGCCGATGAGGCGCGAAGATGGGAATCGACAAATACACATCTTTGAGATCCAGGCGAACCATCCAATCTCCCTCGCGAAGATGATCGCGTAACAGGTGAATTCCCTCCATCTTGAAGTGTCTGTACACAACACCTCCGTTGAATTCCTTCAGATTAAGAACCAGGCGAAAGCCGCCCCCTTTCTTCTGCACCAGAAAAACCGTGCTGATGAACCCCTGGGGATGGCGAACCGTCTGAATGATTGCCCCTTTTGCCAGAAGAGAATCGATCTCTGCAGAAATAAACTCCTGGTCTTGAAGAGAGAAAAACAGAGGAGAGGGAGGGAGGGTTTGATGTAGGGGTTGATAGAACTCTATTTTGTAACCCAGAACGGTTTGCAGCACCCAAGCATCTTTTGAGATTAAACGCCAATTGTTTAGAAAAAATTTAATGCGGCCCCCCAGAACCACATTGGAAGCCGGAATCAAGCTCACCTGAAGTGTTGGAATCCTGGTAGCCACCTTGGGTTCCGCCGGAACGCCCCTTCCTATATTGACCTCTCCCTTTGCGGGAGGGATAAAACTGGGAATGTGTAAGGATCAATGGTTTTTGTTCCGCAGGAGCGCCAGGAATCCTGAAGAGAAGTCCACTGTCGTCCCCCACGCCCCTTCCGCTCTATCAGACACTAGAGTCAGGAGGGACGCTAGGGAAAACAGGGAAACAAAACAAGGGTAGGCGGGGGAAAAAGGTAGATCTTGCAGCACACCACTTTCTTGATAGCCGGCTGTACTTCACAGCTGTAAGACAAGATACTTCGTTAATGTGCATAAATCTCCCCTCTTTCTATGAAACCTTATGTGAACGAAGATACACATACCATGCTGTTCTTGACCTTTGGGGGTTCTCCGTATGTATTCTAATGTAGATATCAAGACCCCTATGTGAATATGCAAAGATTATAACCACGTTCACCACCTTCTTGGACCAAACTTCAATAAATGTGATGGTGGCTCTTACCCCTATCTACTAATGAGTGTGCATCGGCGGGATGCTAGTCTCCTTGGGTGTTCACTGATAAGTGGAGATTAATGTAACAACGAAGAGCTGTAGGGGAGTATGAGCGGAAACAAAGGTAAGAGATATGCACGAACTACTGTCTCCCAAATATATTCATGCAATGACCAATGGTTACCGTGTTCGATGATGAATACCACCGTAACCTATGATACACCCCAAGGGTCCACGCCAGCTTCTCCCGCCTAATGGGAGGGTAATGAAATACTTAATGAGAAAATAATATGCTCTGGCCAGAAGAGACAGAGAGAATCCTTAAACGCAGGATTCGGGTAATGCCAACACAAGAAGTTCACAACAGAGAAGGGAACCGCCCCGTGAGTAGCACCGCGCTACTAACACCGAGGCCTTACTTGACCGAGGCTTCGGGACCTTGGGCGACCTCAGCAGGGAAAAGGGAATCAGCGTGCGACTATCGAGGATGTCATCCGACAACTCCGGGAACTGCAATCACTGCCGCACAAGGAACAGCACGGAGCCTGAACAGTCCGCGGCAAACAACGAACTGTGAACCGGAAACAGGAAACGCTACCAAACAGGAAGTCAGGCAACACAACAATGGGACGGAAACGGGCTAACAGCTAGAACGCTAAGCAGCGTTAGAAGCCCTCGATGCTCCTTAAATACCTTCCGCCTCTCCAGACGTGACCGCGGGGCATGACAGCACACTCCCCCTAAGAAACTCTCCCCTGGGTTTGGGTTTGTCAGGGTACCGACGATGGAACTGCCGTACCAACAGGGGGGCATGTACATCACGAGCGTATTCCCATGTGCGCTCTTCCACCCCATACCCTTTCCAATGCAACAGATATTGGAGAGAACGTCCCCGGGTACGTGAGTCCACAATGTCCTCCACTTCATATTCCTCTGCGTCCGAAACAAGGACAGGAGCGGGTGCGCTAGGGAGACTCGTGCCAGGCTCAACAGGTTTAATCAAAGACACATGGAAAACCGGATGGATCCGAAACGAAGCAGGTAACTCGAGCTTCACCGCCACTGGATTGACCACCTTAAGGACAGAGTATGGACCGATATATCTGGGAGTAAACTTGCGAGGACCCTTGAGTGTAATGTTCTTTGTGGAAAGCCACACTTTATCCCCTGGAGCATAAAGCGGCTCCAACCTTCTGTGCAAATCAGCCCCCTCTTTATATCGTGTTTTGGCCATGTCTAGCTCCTCCAATGTCTTAGTGTGTAGGTTCTGTAGTTTCAGTACTAGATCAGTGACAGCGGGAGTAGGACAGTCCATCGAGACCCCTTCAGGCAACAACTTAGGATGGAAACCATGGGAACAGAAAAAAGGTGTCATAGTGGTGGATGTATGTGGACTGTTATTATACGATATTTCTGCCAACCATACCCACTCGTCCCAGTCAGCCACTGAGTGCAAAGCTTGATTTCGTACATACTGTTCAAAACACTGATTGACCCTCTCGGTCTGGCCATCTGACTGCGGATGATGGCTAGAAGAGAGTCGCACATCAATCCGTAGCAGAGCACATAAGTATTTCCAGAACCGAGATACAAATTGAGCCCCTCTATCTGAGATCAGAACCGAAGGCAAGCCATGGAGGCGGACAATGTGTTGTAGGAAAATAGAGGCCAATTCTGAAGCTTTGGGTAGACCAGGTAAAGGGATGAAGTGTGCAGTCTTAGTGAAATGATCCACAACTACCAGCAAGGTGTTATTCACTTTCTTTGTTACTGGTAGATCCACTATAAAATCTAGGGAGACCGTATGCCAGGGACCCGGAGGAGAGGCAATAGGTAGGAGAAGACCTACGGGATTCTGATGGGAACTCTTGGTTTGGGCACAAACATGACATGTCTTTACGTAGTGTTCTATGTCTCGCAACATGGTTGGCCACCAAAACCGTTCCCGTATGGTCTTAATAGTCTTCTTTATACCAGGATGCCCTGACAGGGGATGTGAATGATACCAATCTAGCACCTGAGCCTGCAACCCGGATGTAGGTAACACTACTCCTCCCTGGACGCAAACATACCCATCCACCTCACGAGTCTCATGCGACCCTACAATGGCCCTCATGTCCGCCGAGAGCTGACACTCCTTAACCTGTTCCTGAAATACCTCTCCGGTGATCACTCCTCCAATGATGTAGTTCTCGGGAATGATAGATGGAGCTTCCACCGGATTTTCCAAATGTTGAAATCCCAGCCGGGATAAGGCATCAGCCTTGCCATTTCTAGATCCAGGACGGAACTGTATAGTGAATTCATATTCACAAAAGAATTGAGACCAACAAAGTTGTCTCATGGACAGTGCCTTAGTAGTTTTAAGGTATTGAAGGTTGCGATGGTCTGTGTATACAACCACAGGAAACCTGGCTCCCAGTAGGTACTGCCTCCACTCCTCAAAAACCTTCTTTATTGCCAATAATTCCTTATCACCCACAGCATAGTTGTATTCAGCCGGAGTAAATTTGTGAGAGAAATAAGCTACAGGATGACATTCGCCACTCTCTGGGTCCGTTTGACTCAGGACCCCTCCCACTGCCACCTGCGAGGCGTCTGCCTCCACCACAAAGGGCAAGGCTGGGTCAGGATATCGTAAGACAGGTGCACAAGTGAAGGCCGTCTTCATGCGCTGAAAGGAGGATTCAGCCGCAGCAGACCACACATACAAACTCCCCTTTCGCAATAGCGCAGTGAGAGGAAGTGCCAATTCTGAGAAATTCTGAACAAAACGCCTATAAAAATTGGCGAACCCTAAAAACCTTTGAAGCTCTTTGATCGAACCAGGTGCCGGCCACGAAAGGACTGCTTTGACCTTGATGGGATCCATGCGGAGACCTTGGGGCGTAACAATAAATCCCAAAAAGGGCACTTCTTGCGTATGGAAGGAGCATTTTTCCAATTTGCAGTATAGATTGTTATCACGCAAACGTTCTAGCACCTTTCGGACATGACCCACATGTTCAGACAGGGAAGAAGAATAGATCAATAAGTCATCAATGTACGCGATGACATGAACGTCCAGCATATCCCAGAGCACCTCATTGATGAAGAATTGAAATGCCGCTGGGGCGTTACAAAGCCCAAAAGGCATCACCAAGTACTCGAATAATCCATATTTCGTGCAGAAGGCCGTTTTCCATTCGTCTCCCTCCTTGACCCGTACCAAATGGTAGGCGCCCCTCAGATCTAGTTTAGTAAAGTACTTGGCGTTGCGTATTCTGTCAAGGAGGGAAGCGATCAGAGGCAAGGGATAACGGTTTTTGATGGTAATAGTATTCAGTCTCCTATAGTCAATACAACACCGCAAGCCCCCTTCACGCTTAGGAATGAAAAACAGAGCCGAAGAGGCAGGTGATCTAGATGGTCTAATAAACCCCTTTTCCAACATCTCATCCAAGTATTTTCTAAGATATAGGTTCTCCTTCTCCGTTAGGGCATAGACCCTACTGCACGGAATCCTGGCTCCAATCTCAAGGTCTATTCTGCAGTCATATACCCTATGCGGAGGAAGGACCTCTGCTTCCCTGGGATCAAAAACTGTGTACAAATCCTTGTAACAGGCAGGTAAGTCAGGAACAGGGTTGGTTACGTCAATCTCGAGCGGATGCTGCACCACTGCCACCCGAGTCTCACCGTGTGGAAGAGGGCGGAACGTGAGGGTCCCTTCTTTCCAGTCAATAATGGGGTTATGCTTGTGTAACCATGGGATGCCTAGTAGAACAGGTATTTGTGGTGACCGAATTAAATCAAATTCAAGGACCTCGTGATGATCAGGTTGTATGTGCATATCGAGATTAACTGTCTTATGGGTCACTGGCCCCGAGACAAGCGAGCTCCCATCTATCGTAAAGACATTGGTGGAAACGTCCTTCACGACACAGGGAATCAAATTGTTCCTTGCCCACTCCTCATCCATGAAATTCCCAGAGGCCCCTGAATCGATCATGGTGGATACATGGATACCAAGATTGTCTACGGTGAGATAGGTGGATACATAGAGGTGAGGGATAGGTGTCATGTCATGTTCAGTAGAGGAGACTGTTAGACCAGAACTGCCCAAGGCTCCCGTCTCCACGAAACCCCGGCTTTCTAGTTTCCCGAACTCTTGGATGTATTGGGTTTGACTGGGCAAGTTCTTAGGAAATGACCAGCCTTTCCACAATACAAACAGAGCCGATTTGTTCTTCTCCTTTGCCTCTCCTCCGCTGACAACGGCCCTCTCACCATCCCTATCTGCATGGGCTCACTGTCATCTGTACCCTTCACAGCTTCCACTCTCTTCCCTTTAGCAGGTATAAATCGTGGTTCCCCCTTTCCTCTTTCGAGCTTTCGTTCTTGGAGGCGATGTTCAATTTTCACCACTAAATCTATCAGCTCATTACAGGCAGAGGGCAAGTCAACAATTTGAGAGAGCGCATCCTTTAGATCGTCACGAAGCCCTCTATAGAATAAAGTGCCTCGTTTCTCTTCGGGCCAATTTGCCTCAACCACTAATCTCTGAAAGGAGGTGATGTAACTCACTAAATCCTGGTTACCCTGTTTCAAAGCCAGCAGTTCGGTGTCAGCTGAATGGGTGTAAGTATGCCTGTCGAATAGTTTACGAAATTCCCCTGTAAAGGCAGAATAATTATACAAGAGGGGATCATCTCGATCTATTAAGGGTATAGCCCAATCAGCGGCTGCTCCACTGAGGTAAGACACTAGAAAGGCCACGCGGGCTTGATCCGTGGGAAAGCAAGAGGCTTTACACGAAAAGTGCAATTGGCAGTGACTGAGGAAAGCCCCGCACCTGGAAGCATCACCCGAGAACCTCTCAGGAGGGGCCAGAGGGATGGAGGTAGGGGTAGTGACATGGATCACGGAGGGCGTATGATCGACTCCTCCCCCAGCAGCACCTGGCCCATGCCCGTGTTGCAGAGAGTCGAGTCTGGTCGATAAAGCCTGTGTCTCCGCCTGTAGATTACCCAACATGCCAGCTAAATCAGCTAGTGTGACCGCTCCCAGGTCCATGGCGCTCGGGCAGAACTATCTATTTTAGGCTTAGCGTTCTGTAAGGATCAATGGTTTTTGTTCCGCAGGAGCGCCAGGAATCCTGAAGAGAAGTCCACTGTCGTCCCCCACGCCCCTTCCGCTCTATCAGACACTAGAGTCAGGAGGGACGCTAGGGAAAACAGGGAAACAAAACAAGGGTAGGCGGGGGAAAAAGGTAGATCTTGCAGCACACCACTTTCTTGATAGCCGGCTGTACTTCACAGCTGTAAGACAAGATACTTCGTTAATGTGCATAAATCTCCCCTCTTTCTATGAAACCTTATGTGAACGAAGATACACATACCATGCTGTTCTTGACCTTTGGGGGTTCTCCGTATGTATTCTAATGTAGATGTCAAGACCCCTATGTGAATATGCAAAGATTATAACCACGTTCACCACCTTCTTGGACCAAACTTCAATAAATGTGATGGTGGCTCTTACCCCTATCTACTAATGAGTGTGCATCGGCGGGATGCTAGTCTCCTTGGGTGTTCACTGATAAGTGGAGATTAATGTAACAACGAAGAGCTGTAGGGGAGTATGAGCGGAAACAAAGGTAAGAGATATGCACGAACTACTGTCTCCCAAATATATTCATGCAATGACCAATGGTTACCGTGTTCGATGATGAATACCACCGTAACCTATGATACACCCCAAGGGTCCACGCCAGCTTCTCCCGCCTAATGGGAGGGTAATGAAATACTTAATGAGAAAATAATATGCTCTGGCCAGAAGAGACAGAGAGAATCCTTAAACGCAGGATTCGGGTAATGCCAACACAAGAAGTTCACAACAGAGAAGGGAACCGCCCCGTGAGTAGCACCGCACTACTAACACCGAGGCCTTACTTGACCGAGGCTTCGGGACCTTGGGCGACCTCAGCAGGGAAAAGGGAATCAGCGTGCGACTATCGAGGATGTCATCCGACAACTCCGGGAACTGCAATCACTGCCGCACAAGGAACAGCACGGAGCCTGAACAGTCCGCGGCAAACAACGAACTGTGAACCGGAAACAGGAAACGCTACCAAACAGGAAGTCAGGCAACACAACAATGGGACGGAAACGGGCTAACAGCTAGAACGCTAAGCAGCGTTAGAAGCCCTCGATGCTCCTTAAATACCTTCCGCCTCTCCAGACGTGACCGCGGGGCATGACAGAATGGTTGTTGTAGCTTGAATCTTGACCACCGCCTCTTTCGGACTGGAATCCCCTCTGGGAGTTGTGAGACCCACGGCCGAACGAGCGTCCCCGATGTCGTCCGGCCCTGACAAAAACCAGTCGAAACGCTCGCCGCAGCGAAGCCTGAGCCTTATCAAGGCCGCTGAAGGTGGCCACAAACTTCGTCAGTTCTTTTAAAAAGGGATGACCGAACAACAACCCCTGAGCTAAAGGGCCGGATTCCGATGAGGAGAGCTCCGCCAGTTTGGGGTCCAATTTAAGAAGAATAGAACGGCGTCGCTCACTGGAAATTGCACAGTTGGCATTACCCAACTGGCAAATAGCCCTCTGAGCCCACTCAATGAGTTCATCAGGGTCGACAAGAGCCGAAGATTCTTTGGCTAAAAATCCGAGGTCTAAAATCTTCGTGAGAGGCCCTAGCAAATCCAGCATTTTGTCCTGGCAGGGGCGCCAGGATCTGTCAAGACCCTTTTTGGGGTCTTTGGCATATTTTTTAAGATACGAAACCATCGTGGGATCCATCTCCGAGGTATCCGCTAAGTGGTCTGCGAGATCCGGACGCGGACATTCGGACCGAAGACGGGCCCTGACATCCTTCTCAAAGGGTTGACGAATATGAGCCTGAACATACTCTGCAACAGCCGGGGATGGAAGCCATGAAGATGAATGTGGATGAACAATGTCCGAAGGCTCAAAAGTTAAGACGGGAGGATGAGAAGGAGCATCCACATAATGCTCTTTACGCGACTTCTTACGCGGCGGAGAAACATCCTGATCTGTGGAAGCTGAGGAATGTGTACCATCAGTGTCCGTGACAATGCTGGTGGATGCCGAAGCGCCCCCCGATGTCAATTTGGAAGAGGTATCAGAGGTAAAAGTTTTAGCCAACTTCATAAAGTCTGACCTATGAGGATTAATAGGAGACATAGAAGACGTACGTGAGGAAGGCAACCAGCCCTGTTTTTTGGCATAATGAGTCAAATGACGTTTCAAGGGATTGATAGCACAAGCAAGTGCCTTATTGACTGAGTGTTGCACACCCTGATCCAAAGCTTCGACCAAATCATGCTCCGAAAAACCTGAGGCGTCGTCTTCATAGTAATAGTCATCTTCATCCAAATATTCATTCATAGTGACACAAAGTGTTACAATAAAGCCCATAAGATGACAAAAAATTCTGTAATGCCAAAGGCACAATGCAGGGGGAGTGATCGACCCCTCAGCAAGCCAACAGTACAGTTAAAACCTGCACACACTGGTATTAATTAAATGTGGAGGGAGGGCTTGCTGAAAATAAATGCACTCTAGGCAGAGCCTATGCTTTGTTATACAGCCCAAAGCAATTTCCTTTGCAAAAGGCGTCAATGGGGCTGAAAACGCGAGGCTGTGGGCAGTTGTTTGAGGAAAAACAACCTTCGTAATGGTAATCCCCGTGAAACACGGAAGAAACTCCAAAAAATGGCCGCCGCGCATGCGTAGTAATGGCCGCCTCCGTAAACATAAAGAGGAGCTCGCGCACAGCGCGCAAGTCCTCTAGCCCCCGTCTCCCACTCCACAGAATGAATTCCGACGCGGGCGCTAAGCGCCCGAGTACTGGGGGGGTGAGACACACGCCCCCACCACACGCGCACGGAGACGGTGAAACGCCAATAACAAAAGCCGATAACAGGCAAACAACAGAGCGCTCGAAATGCAAAGCGAGCGCGAGCGCTAACACAGCATTCAGCATAAAAGCATCAAATAAGTAATAAGAAAAAAACACTTAACTGGCTGTGGAGCAGCAAAGAAAGAGGATGTAATACTTTCTACACAACCTTTTATACTAATGCTCTCTATGGTTGGTCACGTGATACCCTGGTGTTCATGGGTACTGTAGTTTTGTCTTTTATCTACTGTGTTTCTAATTGGCTGCTGAGCATTTCTAATAAAGAAATGAGAAAGCATAATCGGAGCCTCCTGTCCTGACATAGAATTCATTCTACGTCAACTGAGCTGGTGAATAAACCTGCCTGCACTCTTCGCGTCTCCTGACGTTCCTACATGGGACATTTGGCGACTAGGATGGTAAAATCTTGTGGTATTGACTACTAGTAGTCAACTGGTACAGTTGCTTACGCTTTTCTTACTGAGTGACAGCGTCTCAAGTGGACTGCGCAGCGGATCCTCCCTGCAGGTCGCATTCTAGTAAAGACTGAATGAGGAACAGTTTTGTAATTGACGTTCCACGCACATGTCTACGATAGTCTGCAATAGCTTCAGTTTTCCTGCCTTTGGCTGAATGTTTCGGGGTGTGGGCAGTCCTACTGAAATACTCGTAGTGGGATGCGTCTTGTTTTTGATGGAGCAAGATTTTTGTAAATAAAATCTGCTTGGTGAAATCCACTCTATTGTATGCTTTTTAATAAATTGCGTGGAATTTCTAACATATAACACAAGAGTGTATAACATGTGAAATGTGCACAAGGCACAATAGTTTGATTTTCTTAGTCAAAATAATGAGAATAATGCTAACTGAATGTTATTCTGTCTTCCTAACTGCAAAAAATAAACGATAAAAGAAAAATCTTTAGTCTTCAAGAAAGTAGTATAGGCTTCTTAGAAATTATTCTCTGTTTTTTTATAATAATGTAGGCCTCAGAATTGTTAGGGGATATGCTTTCCGTGCTCCTGTCCTTCAAATGTTACAAATGCTTCCTTAGAGTACAGATATGTAGCCTGTTTCTAAAAATCTTTTAGAGTTCTTTCCTGTCTAAGCGAGGGTTGTAGATGACATGAATGTAACTATTTCTAGATAAAATACATTTGTAACCAGGTTCTTTTCCTCTTCCTCTCTTGGAAGAAGTTATGAAAAAATATAATCAGGCCATTACGTAGGGGAAGATTTCTCCGAAAGAAACAGATTGGGTGAAAATAGATAGAACTCCTCAAGAATTGAAAGAATCAGTGCATGCCTATTATGAAAGGCTTCTTCAAGTATTGAAACAGTACAGTGGTATATAAAATATCACAGAGAAAGATATGGGACAATTTGTGTATAGGTTTGTGTATGGATTGAGACAAGTACTATGATTCAGCAGCATTTGAATACTGTCTAGTCCTCCTGTGAACAGCTAGTCTCTGAAATCTGGAACAAAGACAAGAAGGTCTGTGTGCTACACTCGATCTATCACCCTCCTGATGACAATCTAGTCTTCACAGAGCAAATCATGGATGTCATTAGCTCGAGCTCGGATCAACCCTGCCATATATTCCTCAGAGACTTCAACCTTCATTGGAATGACACAAATGATCCAGTTGTCTATTCCTTTAAGACATTCCTCTCTGACCTAAATTTCTCGCAGCTCTGTAAAGGCCCTACTCACAACAAAGGCGCCACTCTAGACCTCATCATTGCCAAAGACAACTTCATACAAATAGGAGAAATCCTACCCTGTGACTGGTCTGACCATTTTCAAATTCCCTTCCTCATCCTAGACAAGGGAATGGGTAGACAGGGTCAACCCCTTAAAGCAAAACAAATGACTCACAATATGAGAGACCTCGACATTAGTTTAAAGACCTCAATCACTAAAAATAGACTACAGCCCCCCCTAATTTAACCAACCTTGATGATCTTTCGGAGCATTACATTAACACTTTTTCTAACATTCTTGACTCGGTTGCTCCGAAACAGCTCAAAAGGATCCCAGTCAAACTCTTTAAACCATGGTTTAATGGTGCCCTAAATGATAAACGGCGCAATCTAAGACTATCGGAGAGACTCTGGAGAAACTCGCCTTCCACCACAAATCTCTCTCAACTGAGGAAAATGAGAAGGGTTTACAACAAACACATACGCATGGCAAAAATCGATCATTTCAGACTTCAACTGGATGGACAAATCACAAAAATCATTAAGGAACAATCTAACCAATCCTCTAACCAGAGCTTGACTCTGTTATCCCTGCTCCCAGTGGGGATGATTTTACAGCTCACTTCGCGGAAAAAACAATGAAAATAGAGCTGAAGCTATTACCCACTACCCCAACTTTGCTATCCAAGATACTGCTGGCAGGATTAGGGGAGGTGGCAGAATCCTCGACAATGCACTCGCCTTTGGACCTCAAAAACGACGCCTCTTGGAGCAGTTTCCTCCTACCAGACAACACTGAGTTACTACGCAACATGGCATCTATCAAACCCTCAAACCATTTTGGTGATCCTCTCCCCGCCAAGGTCTATAAAGATTTAATCTCAGCCGTTCTCCCTCTTTGGTCCAGGATCATTCATGAATCCCTCTTACAGGAAAAGATTCCGGACTGCCTAAAAGTTGGGCAAGTTACTCCCATTCCCAAGAAGTCCAATGCAGACTTATCAGATCCAAACAACTTCCGACCTATCACCAGCAGCTTGAAAAATGCGTTCACTCGCAGCTCTGCAAACATATTGAGAAATATCAACTCCTGGATTCCCATCAGTCAGGATTCAGAGCAGGGCACAGCACCGAAACAGCACTAACTCACATTGTTGATGACGCCGTAAGAGCCCTCGACCAAAATGTCCCTTGTCTCCTGATCCTTCTAGACCTGTCCTTAGTCTTCGATACCATCAAACACAAAAACTTGATTAATCTCCTACAACATAGGATGGGATTATCGGGCCCGGTCCTAAACTGGTTTGACTCCTTCCTTCAAAACAGGACGCAAAGGATCAAAGTTAATCATGCCCTCGCTTCCAGTACCCCTGTCCTGATTGGAGTCCCACAAGGTCTACGCTCTCGCCCACGCTCTTCAACCTATTTATGGAACCTCTTGCGGTCATTTTGAACAGAGCCACCATCCAATACCACATGTATGCGGATGACTCGTAATTGTACCTGAAGATCTCCTCGCAAGAGGACATAAAAATGTTAAACACTGCACTTGCCCAAACTCAACAATGGCTAGCTCAGAACCATCTCCTACTAAATACTCTCAAAACGCAATTTCTGTTGATCACCCCACCTAATCACTCAGCTCCTACCCTAGACTGGATTAAACACCTAACTACTCTGAACTGCACTCCTCACGTTGTAGACTCTGCCAAATCTTTAAGCATCACCTTGGATAAACACCTAAACATGCAGGCACACATCAGTGCTACTACTAGGGGAGCCATTTTCAACGCACACACTGAAGAAAATCAAACCATTCCTCCCCCGAAGATCTCAGACCGGCGGTTCAATCCTTGATTATCCCTAGATTGGAATATGGGCTGGTGACCCTTGCAGGACTTACCAAAGCTAACCTGGCCCCTCTCCGAGCTACATTGAATGCTTCGGCCAGGCTTTTAACGGGTTCTAGGAAATTTGATCTCATTTCACCCGACCTTTTGCAACTAAACTGGCTATCTATTGAAGCAAGAATCCGACTCAAGATAGCCTGTCTGACTCATAAAGCCATACACTACAATACCCCATACTATCTAGCTAATAAACCTGAACCATCGTGCTCCAATAGGAACCTCAGAAGTACGTCCACCCTTCTCCTGAAACCTCCAAGATTAAAAAAGAAAAGATCGTACAACCGTGCGTTTTCCGGTCTTGCTTCCAGAATTTGGAACTCCTTGCCATCAGAGATCAGATCAAATCCTTCCACTATTTCCTTTAAAAAATTGGTCAAAAGACTACTAATGAACGAACGTTAAGTGCGCTGATCATGTTAGTGTGTTCTGTTAACCAAAATCTTGAAATATTTCTCACTGATGTTCTATAACATATTTTTCCCTCTTTTTGTTCTAGTCCTAGATAGCCCCTTTAACTGCATCAACTGTTGATTATAAGATGTTTTACTTGGAGCGCTAGATTGCACCTTCTTTATGTTCTGTATAATTGCTGACGACAACTCTGTACAGCGCTCTGATACCCCCTTGGGTCTTGATCGCGCTCTATAAAACTTTCAAAATAAAATAAATAAATAAAAATAAATTTCTTGGCAGGGTAAATCAGTTGACGAAATATTGTAGAGATGTGGAGATGATATAGAAATGAGACATACAAATTGAAGGAGAAATAATGTTGGCTCAGATGAAAGCAGCAAAGAAAGGGGGTTATTTAAGTACCGATTTCCCAGATGATTTTCAGGGCAATGGTCAGACTACTACTGAATTGAAAGGTGTGGTTTCAAATTGCAATACTGTGAAACAAATGATCCTGACTGAAGGACTGGGTTATTCTTAAGACCCAGCGGTGCCAGGGAACAACACCTGAAACCTTCGTGGGTTACCTGTTCTGGCGTACTAAACACAGAGACACGGAACACTTCCGGCGACGTCAGAGATCAGCGTTTATTTACTGCAGGGATACAGAGGTCACAAGAAGTACACAACGTGTAGGTTCTCGGAGACTGCTTCAAATTCGTAGAAGTGGGTCGGTCCTTTTATACAGGTTTTTGCCATAGCGCAGTATGGCGAACAAAGGTTACAACTCGGTTCCCACAATAAACTTCAAAAGGGTCGCGTTCATGTCTCAGGAGGCCGGAACATAATTACGACAGTCTTGCCGGTTCCCAACTGTAAAAACATATTTCCCTCGCAATAAACACATTCCATCCTAACCATAAACACATTAAGAGGAAGGACAAAAAACAGATGCAAGGAAAGGACAAGGATGCACAACAGGTTAGAAAAGAGTGTTGGGGGCAATAAAGGAAACTTGATAGAGGGGTCAAAGACCCCATGTCTAATGTATGCATGGCTGAAACAATAGACCGGCGCGGCAAGATGAGCCTCGAGCGGGGCCATCTGCCTTAGTCGTGTCGTTTCCCTCATCGTAAAAGTCACCTCAAAGAAACACGTGTCCTTCGTGTAAGCTTGAGAGTCCCAGGGTCACGGAGCGGACAAGAAGCCCGTTCGCTGGCTACCTGAGGGCAAGAAACTAAATGGATGCTGTATCTAAAATGGAACCCGAGGGTCCAAATGAACGAACCCAAAAATGAGACGAACCATACGTGACTGCATAGCGAAACTGCGTACACCCATTATACTCGTCATTTGCGGTTCGTAGATACCAAACTCATCCATATTCGTTACCACTCAAAACTGCGGTCCCGTGTCATACGGAACCTCAGACCCTCCTTTTGCCCTCATGTAGGCAAGCACTAGTCAAGATCTGAATCTATGTCAATATTCATCAGATCGTTCAGCTGCTGCTGGAACATCATCCTATTCATCAATGTCTCCTTGGTAACAGATGGCCGCCTTATACACGTCGCAGCACATAGGCCACATAAGGCAGGACCACACTGTACACAAAGACAACACGTGAACAGAAACGTTACAACAGCCCCTACGATCATTAGAATCTTCCAACCCCAGGTTGACATTAGGCCCCACAACCATCCTAGGAGCGTCCAATTACCTTCGTCCACGTGTATGGACTCGGAAATCTTGTGCAACTTCGAGATGGCTTGGTATACAGTTGGAGCATTGTCAGGAATAAAAATGCAACAACTCGAATGGATAATTTTACACACACCCCCTCTATCTGCAAGAACAACGTCTAGAACCATACGGTTCTGCAACGTCATGAGTCTATCCGCCTGTAGTTCAGCTGTTAGATTACCAAGGGCATTTGCAGTAATATTAGCAGTCGACTCAACTACACGGGTCAACTGTCTTAGGTTCCTACTATTAACCATAGGTCCCCAAAACGGCAAGAAACCTTTAAAGAAGTCTCCCGCTTCTTGACCAGCAGTGTCCTCTTTGCTAATAACGCCTCTCACGACTCTAGTTCTGTGGTAGTCTGAAGCAACTGTGAAAGTCGGAGGTAAAAGATTCGCAATATAACAGGTACCCGAAAAGTCGCGGGGTAACCATGTATATGCGCGTTCATAACATACAAAATAGGTGCCCTTAGCAGTCAGAAAAACAGGGGAGGAGAGCATGGGTAGAACATACGTATCAGTGCAAGCACTGTTCCCAAGTTGTGCTCTCGGATTTCGACCCAAACCTTTCAAGCAGAAATTACCAAGGTGCGGTACAATCCATATCGGGGACGAGCTCTTAAGCTGTCTATCACCCACTGACGTACTATACTCAGTCTCACTCAGATCCTTATAGGCCTGCACTTCTTCATCTGGAATGAGTGATGCATCAAAAACATCTCTATCCAGATCTGCTATGGCTATCGCCAAAGGCTTGTGGTACGGCCCAGGACCAAAATTGACAGACCGTGGCTCTCGACTAGGGTAGGAATCTAGTGCACTACGGAACATAGTTTGGAATGCTCGAGCTGAACCCTGGGAGCTGTAAGGAAGGACCAAATACGGAATACCCCTATCCATAGTGTGTGGCATTAAACCACATACCCAACAATTGGTAGTATTCACCACCAACTGATGCTGATGTAGAAGTTGAACAAAGGAATTATTCATGAATTCCGCACGTCTAACCTGCTCATGCTGAGGCAAAGGATGAAAGGAATGTGGGGAGACAGTGGTGAGGGAACTTAGGTTAGGAGAAAAGGTAGGCGAAACAGAAGGCAAGAACAACGATACTCCAAAATACACTCCACCCACCAATAGCATAGATAAAGTCAGAAACAGTAGAAACACCTGAAACAAAAAACATTTTGTTCGTACAACCCTCCATAACTCTAATCTCTGTGCCGACACCCTTTCTTCTTCCAACAGCTTAGAGAATGCCATCCTCTACAAACTGTCCGTGACGTACTTGACGCACTTCGTTCCGAATAGCGATTATCAATCCCCAGGAGTTCCCAGAGATCGACAAAAGTAACCGACCTAGCGTCAGAAACCTGCTAAACAGAAAGAAGTACCCGCACGGCCCTACGGTAACCCGGATGGAGAGGTTTCCTCGAAACTTTCAAATTTATTACAAATCTCTTAGCAGTGGAAAGGCACATAAAAACTCAAAAAGAAAGGATGTAATTGTCCATAATATTCGTAACGTCAAAAACCATCATACTATTAATTTTTATTAGTCCTTGAACGAAGAAAGTATCGATTTCTTCCAGGTCGAGTTTGCTCTACAAACAATTGTTCAGCTGGCGCAACAGGATTCGATGAAGTGGACAACGAGTCAGACCTTGGGTTTTCTGCTACTGATGACTCCACATATGGGTTTGGCAGTGACGAATCCTCATCCACAAGTTGAGCGTCACTAAACGGTACAAAGTGCAAAGGAGTCTCAGTTTCTGTGGCCGAAATCCCAGTCCTCACCCAACCGTCAGTTGGTAAAGGGATCGGTACCTTCTTTGTGTGGCTGGCATGGACCCAGTTTTTCCGGCCCTCCAGTCGAACCGCTGTCCTCGTCGTCAACAAAACTTGAAAGGGTCCAACGAATCTTGGCTCCAAGTTACGTTTCCGACCAAAATTTCGGGTAACCACCCAGTCCCCTGGCCGGAGCTGGTGTCCAGAACCCTCTGTCTGCGCCGGTAGAGCTTCAAAGACCTGTTGATGGATTAACCGTAGTTTAGTGGTCAAATCATGCAGATAATCAATCAACATTGGATACTCAAGACTATCAAAAGCCCTAGGCCTCGGGACTCCCCAAATATTCGCAGGGCGACCGAACACAATCTCATATGGGCTAAGCCCTACTCGAGAGTGTACGGTTGCTCTGGTCGATAGGAGAGCCAGAGGCAAGGCATCAGGCCATGACAGACCAGTCGTAGCTTGAATCTTAGCGAGTTTCAGCTTCAGGGTACCATTGTACCCTTCAACCAAACCCGCTGCCTGAGGATGATTAGCACTGTGGAATTTCTGCCGAATTCCAAGGCCCTTACACACACTCTGCATCACACTTCCCACAAACTCGCTTCCATTATCCGACCACACAATCCGTGGCATTCCGTACCTAGGAAAGTACTCCTTCAGCAGGATTTTTGCTGTGGACAGGGCAGTATTATCCTTAAGAGGATAGGCCTCAATCCATCTGGAGAACGCGCAAACCACAACCAAAACATACTTCAGGTTATTGCATCTCTCCATATGGATAAAATCCAACTGGATAACCTCAAAGGGACAAGCAGGAGGAGCGAAATGACCAGGCGGAGTGGGGGTACCTTTTCCGGGATTGTGCATCAAACACACCATACAATTCTTAACCACTCTTTCGGCACACTTAGCAATACCCTCATTCCTCCATACAGGGGACAAGAACTTACATATTCCTTTCGCACTAATATGTGACAACCCATGAGCCATCGTTACAACAGCTAATACATACGCATCTGGTAACATCCACCTCTGAAATTCCGTCAGGTCAACCCAACATCCATGCATATCCAATTTTCCTGTACTTTCTTTCCACTTGGTCTTTTCAGCTTCAGTAGCTTCATTCTGAATTGCTTTCACACTCTCAACAGTATTCTCACACATACCAGTCTCCGTCGGCCACCTCACTGAACTCGTGGCATACATTCGAGTCGCAAGATTTTTAGCCGTTTCCTTAGCAATCTCATCCGCAAACGCATTACCACGACCAACATCATCCGTCACTTTCCGATGTGCACTACATTTAACGATCGCCACTTGTTTAGGCAATGTAAGTGCATCCAAAAGATCATTCACAAGCTGCCCGTGTTGGATCTTCGTACCATGCGATGTCATAAATCCTCTTTCTCTCCACAACCTTCCAAAATTATGCGCAACACCAAACGCGTACTGACTGTCAGTAAACACATTCACTCGCTTTCCCTTCGACAAAACACACGCTCTTGTCAATGCAATTAACTCTGCCGCTTGTGCGGAGTTCTGATTCAATCTCGCAGTTTCCACAACCGTGCTCAACGTCACTACAGCATACGCAGTCGTCACATCGCCATTCGGCAATTTGAAGCAAGAACCATCCACATACAAAGTACCATCGGGATCTGCCAAGGGAGTGTTTTTCAGGTCCACACGACCTTTTGTTTCTTCCTCAGTCCGTAAATAACAATCATGTGGCAGCACATCATCTGATTCCATATTAATCGGCAACAATGTCGCCGGATTCAGTACATTACAACGTTTAATCTGTATATGACTTGCCAAAAGGGTCAGCTCGTACCCAGACAACCTTGCACTCATCAGATGTTGAGTCTTTGTCCGATTCAAGAGCGTATCAACTGCATGCGGAACCATTACTATGAGCATATTATCCATGACCAGGCCTGCGGACTGTCGAATAGACGCCGCCGCTGCCGCTGTCGCCCTCAAGCAACTCGGCAACGCTCTAGCTACCGGGTCTAAGGTCGAGGAAAAATATGCACACGGACGCTGTTTATCACCAAATTGTTGCGTTAAAACACTCAACGCACAACCGTCCCTCTCATGGACGTATAATGTGAAAGGCTTACTGTAATCAGGAGTACCTAACACAGGAGCCGAACACAATGAATCACGTAATTCAGAAAAACTTTTCTGACATTCCTCCGTCCAAGGCAAAGGAGTCGAAACGTCCTTGCACGTGAGAGCTACCAATGGCTTCGCTAACAGTGAAAAGTTCGGGATCCACTGTCTGCAGTATGACGTGATACCTAGAAAGGCACGCACATCTCTCTGAGTTGTTGGCACAGACATTCGAGCAATTGCTGCAATTCTTTCAGGGGTCAACCTTCTTCCCGCCTTTGACAATAAGTGACCTAGATAGGTTACTTCTTGACAACAATATTGCAGTTTGGAAGGTGACACTTTATGATGTAAGTCACAAAGATGCTGTAACAGTGACACTGTAGCAGTCCTACAGAGTTGTTCGGTGTCAGCAGCGATCAACAGATCGTCAACGTACTGAATCAAGGCTGCACCAGCCGGTAACACAAACGCATCAAGTTGGCTCTTAAGAGCTTGGCTGTAGATTGATGGACTCTCACAGTAGCCCTGTGGTGCGCGTTTGAATCTGAAGCTGCGACCACCTAATGAGAAACCGAACAAATCTCTGCTTTCCTCAGCAATTGGAATGCTAAAGAACGCATTCTTCAGATCGATGACCGAGAACCATGACGCAGTGGCTGGAATCAGAGTCAGTAAAGCTGTAATGTCTGGCACCACAGGAAACTGCGGAACAACGACTTTATTCACCTCCCGTAAGTCGATAACTAGACGGTACACAGGAGGCTTGGAGGGATCCGTTCGTTTCAGAATAGGCAACACGGGACTATTGCACACATTACCCCGTGTCTCCTCAATAACATCTTTACCGATCAAGTCGTAAATGATCGCTAATAGTGCCCTTTCACCATCAAGGGAAATACGATACTGGGGTATGCGTGGCAAACGCGCACCAACTTTCAGTTGGACAACATAAGGTGGTATATCCAACAGGCCCACGTCATTGGGACCTGTCGCCCACAAGGAGTCCGGAAGAGATCTCAATTCTGGTGGGAGCTTGTCGATCGATAAATACATAGGGGAAATCACGCTCTTACCCAACGTAAGCTCCACACCCGTAGGAGAACAGTACAAAGTCGCATGTAACCTTTTCAACAAATCCAGACCCAAAAGATTCTCACCACAACCAGTAGTCAAGATCAAAGGAGCTTCTAGCTCATGAGACCCAATTGTAAGGGGCAAAGGGCTAGAAACTGGATTGCTAACGGGGGCGCCAGAAAATCCAACGGAAACATTCGTTAAGCCAGACAAAGGCGCGCCAGGGAGTTTCGAATGCATGATGGAACTTTTTGCTGCACCAGTGTCCAACAGAAAAGGCTCAACGACGCCCAAAGTGGCTACTGCAACATAAGGCCCTCTCTGATCAACCGGAACTGATACTTCTCCCTTCCTTTGTCTATGGCTGTCCTAGTAGATACCATCCGTATCAACATCACACTCAACATAACAGTCATCCACATGATACTGTGCAGACCGACCGGACGATGGTTCGCGCCTATCGAAACAATTCTGCGAGTCCGAAGACGTTGCAAAGCGTTCGGCCTGATTCTGGGTAACTCCACGACCTCTACCACGGGAAGCCTGTTGAGGGCCACTACGTCCTCCTCGAGCCGACACACCATTGTTCCTATCACGGAGAACCGGACAATCAAACTTCAGATGGCCCTCCCCACGACAATATGCGCATTGATTATATCCCAGCACAAAACGAGGTGCGGGAGAAGCATTTCGCGTCTGCGATCTGGAGAACTGTGATTGTGATCTATTTTGCTGTTGTGTATCACTGAAATGCGAACGCGGAGGATAGGCTTGCTGCAATAAGACCTTAGTTTTAAGATCCTTCGTTTTCTTATCTGCACGCTCACTTTCCTCTTTTTCTCTGTTTTCGTAATATTGGGCCGTAGCCAATATTTGGGCAGTGGTAGAAACAGCCCACGAACTCTCAGAATTTTTCAACTTGTTGCTAAGGTCGGGCAGCAAGTTCGATACAAACTTATCAACAAACAGCCGCTGACCACCCTCAGATCCCATGTCCTGACCACTATGATCAACAAACGCTTCCTCGAATCTCGTAAAGAAATCAGAAACGCTTTCATCCCTCTTTTGCTTGCATGCTGATAATTTGTCCCAATTGACGCGCATCGCTGGCATAAGCGTTTTCATAAGGGTAATTATCCTCTGAGGCAAAGCCACAATAAGCTGTTCAGGTTTAGCCCCACCGACCTGCTGGGCATCTGCCGCCGTAAGTGCAGCCCAGTCACCGCCTAACTCGGCTGCGTGATTCTCGTGACGAATTTTTGCCCAAATCGGCTGAGGCACCACATTGCCAAACAACATATCAATATCGGCTAGGTTCATAACAGTAGCATCCACCAATTGGGACAGCTCCTTATAATAACCTGCAGGATTCTTACGGGGATCGGGCAAAGATTGCTTCACTTGTAAAACTTCCGATCGTTTCCAAGGGAGGTGTATCCACACTCTCTGGAAACGGCCTGGAACAGGAGGGTTAGCAGCAGGATCACCTGGCATCCATACCGGAGGAACTTCTCGCATAGGATATTGACCAGGTTGGGCCATCCACTCTGCGGTCTCGTCCTTAAACAACGCACGAGGTTGCACTGTACATCGAAAGGATAACAAGCGCTCTAAAGCCTCTCGAACTTTGTCGCCTACGATTACACCCGAGGCAAACCGATGCTGCAGCTCAGAAACCTCTGACGGTACATTATCTGTCACATCATCGTCCCACTCCTCCTTCAACGAGTTACACAGTTCTTCAAACACAAATCGTTGCGTAGGCACATTAAACTGGGAGAACGTTTCAAACACTACACGTGAGGTGTATTTAACAGGGTTACGAATCCATCTACGTGCCGTTTTCACCAACGATTCACGTTCCCTACCATCAGGAAGCTGACTGCGCCTTTGAGCGACATCTGAAAGAGTCGAGCCAAGTATCGGCCCAAAAAGCGGAGAATAAAGAGAAGCAACAGTAGTCAAAAGACGACTACGAACAGAAGGAGAAGAGGAAGAAGATGCGGGCGCAGCAACAATAGGGGTGGAAACAGTAGAAGTAGACGCAGCAGCAGGAGCAGCGGGAACAACAGGCTGTGGAGGGACTTGGAAAGGTGCAGTAGGGAGAGAAGCCGGAACAAGAGGGTGTACGATCTGGGGCCCAAGGGGATTCGGGAGTACGAGAGGAACGGCGGGCTGACCAGCAGCCGCCAAAACAGCGTGTTGAGGAAGAGGTGGACGCACGGGACCCATAACATCGGGAGCATAGGGAGGTGGCGATTTCATCAGATAAGACAAGAGCGGATCCTCCATCGCTTCTTCTCCTGTCTTATCGATATTAGAAGGTAGCACCGGATAACACTTATCCACTGCCATATGGTGTAGCCGAGCACTAACTTCCTGCTCTTTCTCATCTTTGTCTAATTGATATTGTTCTGCATTTCGCATCACTGCAATAACACCTTCTCTTTTATTTTTCTTATTCTGTTTGATTTCTTTCTGCTTGGCCTCTTTCCGCCACAACCGGAAGGAATCAAACATGGCCGGCCTAGCTTTCTTTTTAAACAATTTAGCTTCCAAATTATCTAAAACGGCAGTCTCGAAACTACCATGAGATGGCCAACTGAGGACGCCATCCTTTTTAGTGTAGCGGACCCAATATTCATTATATACGATAGGACCCACGCCATGACGACTATAGAGCTCGTAAATCGGAGTTCCAACCGGAGGTATCGGACATGAATCCTCCAGCCGGGAATCCATGCTGCAACATTTGAGAAACCCAAACAAAGTACTACGGCCAGGCATCGTGCACACTAACCGAGTTTACAAACTTCAAGGGTTATCGAATTACGATGTCCTCACAAAAATGCAAGACCCTCGGTTTTGGCAATTGCAATCGTCAAATAAAACCCAACTACTAAGAACCACGAATGCTATGGAACCATGCAAACAACAAAGCAACACTGGGAGCGACCCACAAATACTTAACTGAGAGAACAATGGCGTCACCAGGAAGGTCCGTCGATCGTCTCGCCGTACAAAGGACTACGCCAGGCGCCAAAACAGGTCGACAGTCAGGGCATCGGTCCGTCGCAGCCGTCAGGAGGCGGGGATCTTCGCGGGAAAAGACGTCGGGCCACTTATTTCGACAACTGGATCGATGAAGCGGGGTGCACCTTCCCTCGGAGATTTCACACGAAGTTCTTCACGATCGTCGGGCTTTGGACCGGTACCGTTGATGTCGCCCCACGTTGGGCGCCAACTGAAGGACTGGGTTATTCTTAAGACCCAGCGGTGCCAGGGAACAACACCTGAAACCTTCGTGGGTTACCTGTTCTGGCGTACTAAACACAGAGACACGGAACACTTCCGGCGACGTCAGAGATCAGCGTTTATTTACTGCAGGGATACAGAGGTCACAAGAAGTACACAACGTGTAGGTTCTCGGAGACTGCTTCAAATTCGTAGAAGTGGGTCGGTCCTTTTATACAGGTTTTTGCCATAGCGCAGTATGGCGAACAAAGGTTACAACTCGGTTCCCACAATAAACTTCAAAAGGGTCGCGTTCATGTCTCAGGAGGCCGGAACATAATTACGACAGTCTTGCCGGTTCCCAACTGTAAAAACATATTTCCCTCGCAATAAACACATTCCATCCTAACCATAAACACATTAAGAGGAAGGACAAAAAACAGATGCAAGGAAAGGACAAGGATGCACAACAGGTTAGAAAAGAGTGTTGGGGGCAATAAAGGAAACTTGATAGAGGGGTCAAAGACCCCATGTCTAATGTATGCATGGCTGAAACAATAGACCGGCGCGGCAAGATGAGCCTCGAGCGGGGCCATCTGCCTTAGTCGTGTCGTTTCCCTCATCGTAAAAGTCACCTCAAAGAAACACGTGTCCTTCGTGTAAGCTTGAGAGTCCCAGGGTCACGGAGCGGACAAGAAGCCCGTTCGCTGGCTACCTGAGGGCAAGAAACAAAATGGATGCTGTATCTAAAATGGAACCCGAGGGTCCAAATGAACGAACCCAAAAATGAGACGAACCATACGTGACTGCATAGCGAAACTGCGTACACCCATTATACTCGTCATTTGCGGTTCGTAGATACCAAACTCATCCATATTCGTTACCACTCAAAACTGCGGTCCCGTGTCATACGGAACCTCATGCCGGGTCAGGGAAGAGGTAGAGGTAACTTCAAAGATAAAGAGGAATTGAAAAAAAAGTATCCTTGTCATGTTTGCGGTAAATTTTGACACTGGCGACGCGAGTGTAAGAGTCTGTTAAATAATACAGGACAGGCAGTACATGGTGACCAAATGCAAATGCAGAACCAGGGTTATCAGACACAAATGAATCAAGCACAGATGAATCAGATGCAAAACCAGAATTCACAAATGCAGGTTTCAAATAATAGAGGACAGGGTTTACAAATACCACAAGCTCCTATGCCAAATCAGGATGTGAATGGTCAAATGCAAAGGTACAATACGAATGTGGGTTTTCATGCCAATGGTCAAATTTAATCAAATGTGCATGTGACTTCACAATACTTGATGCAGTCGAAAGAAAATGATTCAGATACATCACAATGACGGTGCCTGAGGGTGGAGGAAGTGTGCGTTCTTGGCGCATCTCTAGAGGTAGATCAGTTAGGTCCCTTTGTGGATGGCGAGGTTGATGGCAATGCCATTACATTCCTCGTAGATACTGGTGCTACCCGTTCCACTGTGAGAACTGTAGAAATCCCAAACCTACCCCTCTTGGGAGAAAGTATCCAAGTTGTAGGAGTCTCAAACAAATGAATTAAAACACCAGTGACAAAACCAATGGAAGTTCAAATTGGCAATTTCCAAGAACTACACAAATTTGTTGTGTGTGACACTAGCCCAGTTAATTTGTTAGATGAATTGTTCCATTTATTGTACTCCGGATGGAATAGCATTTCACACAGAGGATGAGAATGTGATGTTTAACATGTTAAGGCAGGAAACGGAAGTGAATTAATTATATCCGTTGTTTACAGCAAATGATTTGCCTGGTGAGTTGAGAGATACGGTGTTGTCTGATGTGTAGGATTTTACAGGGAAAGATATTGGATTAATGAAAGGAGTTGCACTGATTCAAATAACAGTAAAGCCAGATGAAGAATTTCCAAAAACACCACAATACAAAATGAGTCCTGAGACAATTGCAGGAGTGACTCCTGTGATTGATATGCTGATTGAGCAAGGGATACTAAAAGAAATCCTTGGAAGTCCATGCAATTCACCTTTAACGGGAATTCGCAAACCGAATGGGAAATATAGGATTGTACAGGACCTGAGAAAGGTGAACAAAATTGTTATACCTTGTTGTCCAATTGTAACGAATCCAGCTGTGATCCTATATCAAATCCCATGTGATGCAGAGTGGTTTTCAGTAATCGATCTGTGTCAAGCATTTTTCTCGATACCCTTACATCCGGATATCCAATATTTATTTGCATTCCAGTTCGGGAACCGTGTTTTGGCATAGTGCCGAGTTCCTCAAGGGTATACTGAGAGCCCCTCAATCTTCAATCAAATAGGGAATTTTTTTGGGGAGTCATTGGTAAAGCCTAAAGACTTAGTTCTGGTTCAATATATTGATGACCTATTGGTGGCATCGAAAATGAGAGAAGACTGTGTGACAGATACAATTGCTCATCTGAACCATTTGGCAGTAGGTGGGCATAAGGTGTCACTGTCAAAATTACAATTCTGTAAAAAAGAAGTAATTTATCTAGGCCATATCATTGAAAAGGGAATTCGGAAAGTTTCTCAAGATCGGATCAATGCTATCATGTGAATGAATCCGCCAAAAACACAAAAAGAAGTTCAAATGTTTTTGGGAATGGTTAGATATTGCAGGCAGTGGCTTATGAATTTTGCACTGATTGCCAAGCCATTACAGAGATTGACACACAAAGATGTGACAGATCCAATACATCTTGATGTAGAAGGCATGAAAAGATTTCTGGAGTTGCAAAACAGCTAATGTCGAGCATCAGCATTAGGAATGCCAGATTTTGACAAAGAGTTTGAATTGTTCTGTGATGAACGTTGCGCACTGTCAGTTCTAACTCAAACTCACGGACCAGCACAAAGGCCAGTGGCATATTTTTGTGCCACATTGGATCCAGTCACTACAGCATTACCGGAATGTTTAAAAGCAGTTGCTGCTACTTGTGTGAGTCTTGAACAGAGTGAGTCGATTGTAATGGGACGTGCTTTGAAAGTGTATGTGCCACATTCAGTTGAGATTTTGTTAATACGAACTCGCACACAGCATCTTGCGAGCAGTCAGCTTACAAAGTATGAACAAGTGATATTGGGAGCTGAGAATGTGACAAAAGCAAGATGTACAACTTTGAATCCAGCTACATTGTTACCAACACCCGGCTGTGAAGTGGTTTTGGATTAAGTTGATCATGATTGCCTGGATGTGACTGAATTGTGTACCAAACAAAGGCCTGATATCAAAGATACTCCATTGACTGAGTCTGATGTTGTCTTCTTTGTGGATGGATCATGTCTAAGAGATTCAGAAGGATGTTTGAGAGCTGCAGATGCAATATGCACAGTGGCAAATGTGAGTGAAGCATCATGGTTGAGGAGGGTGAGTTCTGCACAAGTGGCTGAGCAGGTGGCTCTTACTAGAGCATGTTGCTTAACAAGACAAATGAGAGTAACAATGTACACTGATAGCCAGTATGGCTTTGGGATTGTCCACAATTTTGGGCAGTTGTGGTCTCAACATGGATATTTGACCTCTTCGGGGTCTTCAATACGAAATGGAGAGTGTGTAAAAGATCTACTGATGGCACTACAATTGCCGGCACAATTTGGGGTGGTGAAATGTTCAGCACATAGGCCCGGTTGTGAGTATATCACACTGGGTAACCAATATGCTTATGAGATTGCCCGATTTTGTGCTTTAAATACATATTCAATTAATGTGGAACAATAAAATGAACAAATTGGCCAAACAGAATGCAGGTTGATGTTCTCATCTGTTGAAACTTAAGATGAGGTGAGAAAACTGCAGGAAGAAGCAAGTGATTCAGAGAAAAATGGGTGTATCAAATCAGGTTGTACACGCAGATCAGATGATGAAGTGTGGATCTACACAGACGAGAGACCAGTAATATCAGACAGTCTGTTATCACAGATGGCAAGGGTCTATCATGGTCCAACACATATAGGTAGAGATGCAATGATCAGATTGTTTCGTCAGGCATGGTTTAACCCTAAATTCAGGGTTATTGCAGAAAGTCTCTGTGAAAGATGTGTTGTTTGCCAGCAACAGAATGCTGGAAGAAAGACAATGGTCAGTATGGGAAGAATTGGCAACGCTGCAGGTCCATTCACGAGGATGCAATAGGATTCCATTGAGATGCCTCCTTGCCAGGGACTAAAATATGTTCTTGTGGTTGTTTGTCTGTTTTCTCGTTGGGTTGAGGCATATCCAATAAGACGTAATGATAGTCTAACAATTGCTAAATTGCTTCTAAGAGAGATAATACCTAGGTTCGGTTTCCCAGCTCTTTAGAATCTGATAAGGGAACGCACTTTAACAATGAAATAATTCGGATGATTTGTGCAGCATTACAAATTGAGCAAAAACTAACTGCACTGTGCCTATCGACCTGAGGCTTCAGGAGTTGTTGAACAGATGAATAGCACAATAAAATCTAGATTGGCTAAGGTTTGTGCATCCACAACACTGAAATGGCCTGTTGCACTGCCATTGGTGTTGATGAGCTTGAGAAGTATCCCAGACAAAAGACCAGGACTGTCCCCACACGAAATTGTGATGGGCAGGTCTATGGAAAAAAAAAAGGAAAAAAAAAAAGAAATGAAAACAATAATCAACAAACGTTGGGAGATGTTACAAAACGAACCAGATTTCAACAACATCTTCAAAGATCCACCTATGTTTTCATATCAACGATCGAAAAATATCAAAGAAATAATCAACACACCAAGTAAGCAACATCACACCAACTATAAAGGAATGACAAAATGCCTAAACTGCGTCCAATGTAATAATGTAATTGTTGGGAACATTTTACATCACCCACTTACAGGAGAAAAGATCAATCTTTACCACAATTGTGATTGTAACTCATCTAAACTCATTTATTATATCAAATGTCCATGTGGTAAATTATACGTTGGAAAGACAGAGCGAAAGATAAAAGTAAGGATTTCTGAACACAAGAGTACAATAAGAACACAGAACAAAAACAGCAGCCTAGCCACCTATTGGAATGAGGAGAAACACAACATTGCCCAACTTAAGTTCTCCGTACTTGAAACAGTGGTACAACATCTCGACACTGATCTCACCAGAAGCCTTCTCCAACGAGAGACATATTGGATCAAGCGTCTCTATACCTTAATTAATAAGGGAATGAATGATAAAATCGATTTTGCTTGTTATTTATAAATATTGTATTTTTTTGCATCTGACTATGGAAAGTTACGCATGCACGCTGTAGTTTGTTTCCTTGTCACAACTTAGTTTACACCACTCGGTTTTCTTCCTTTCCTACACCTATGTACATTTTTTCACCATTTCCCACGTTCCTCTCAGTCACTCCAAGATGGTCGCCTTATTTTCCCACCCTCTTCTATTGAGTTTATTCTTCCTTTGATATCTTTTCCGTTAGTTCCCTCATGTACATTGATATCGTTTCTTCACATCTTTTTGAAGAGCCCATTTTTCCTTTTCCGATAGTTTCCTCCATGCCCCCTCTTTTGTAGAGTTCTTTTCATGCGTTCCCCTCTGTTGAAGCCACTCAGTGATGGCTGCTCATTTCCCTTCACATTTTACGCGGGAGTTCACTGTTTCAATTTTTGATATCGCAAGACTTTCTTGCTCTCGTTTGTCTATCCGGAAGCGTTTTAACTTGCCTTTCCGTTTGAGCCATTACCGTCCGACGAAGATCTTCGTCCAGAACTTTTTCCATGCACCCGGATTGACTGCCGATGAAAGAATTTGAAGCCTTCCTGTACGTTCTTTGTAAGTCCACTGTCATCGTGACCTCTGATTCTTTTCGCGAAAATATTCTCCAGACATTTCCTTATTTACATTTTTCTTTTCCAGATAAAGCCCACCATTTTTCTCTTCTGGTCAGCATTAGGTATGCAACTGTTTCCTTTTTCGCTTGGGAATTAGCACGGTTTTTTTTCTATCGTCACTTACTTTCTGTTCACCACCCATTCCAATTTCTTGGTGGAGGTATTTCTGATGCACATCCAATCATATTACTGTATGACTTATTGATGAGTACAACATTTTTGTATAATTCTGGACATGACCTTGATAGATGTGACGCGTTATTTATTGCATCTTCATGATACAAGTTGATTGATTATTTGTTGTTTATGCTTTAGAAATTCAAGCCCCTGAAAAAGAGCCGAGCGGGCTCGAAATGCATTGGGCAACTTAACAAATGCATTGATCAAAAAAGAGTTCTTTCATTTAAATAATAATAACGAACATTATGGACATCCAATGAATAAAATTGTGATGAACCAATCAACAGAATATCGTTTTGTGTGCTACATCAGTTATGAATTTGAAGTTCAAGAGTTATTGAATTGAGAAAAGATTGAGTTTTGAAAATTGAAGGGACATTCTCATACCCTTGAGCAACTGTGCGCAGAGATAGGGTCCCATTGACCTGTAATATGCAGGTCTATGAGACAGCCAACACTCCCAGCAAATCAACTAATGAACATTACTGATGATTTGGTACTGGATTATTGCAAAGGATTGGCTGATGTGGTACGTTCTGTGTCTCACCAGGTTGGAGAAATTGCAACAACAACACAGCAAAAAAAGGACATGATCCATGTCCTGGGGACTAGGTACTTGTGAAAAAGCACATGAGGAAGTCTTGGCTAGAACCACGATGGCACGGTCCCTATCAAGTTTTACGACGACTGCTGTTAAGTGTGGAGATTTGCCGAATTGGATACACGCAAGCCACACCAGAAGAGTCCCAAGTCCACTTGAAAGTGAAGAACTTGCTGAAGAGGAACGACGAGAACAAAGGAATGTTCCAGGGCAAGTTGAGAATCAAATAGAGTGGTCACAAGTTACTGGGACTGATGAAAATGATGCTGTGATTGTCAATGCTGAGAATGAAGTGATCCCTATAAACAACAACAAAGAAAAAAGGAAAAGGGATTCGTCAAAAGAAAGCACTGAATCAATTGCAAATGACATTGAAAATGAAAATGGAAAAAGAACAAAGAAGGGAGACAAATGGCCGAAAGGAGTAAAAAGAGTAAAATACACTCTAAATAAAAAAGTTCCAGAAACAGTAATTGAGATATCTAGCCAATATGAACAAAGTGAGGTGGAAGAAGAATAAGAACAAGTGCAAAGAACAAAGAGAACTAAAGTACCAAATAAAAAATACAGAGCACCTGAATGGACATACGTGGTTAGTACTTCAACAAATAAATGGGAAAAAGAGTTTCTTGAATTTTGTTCAAAAATCAGTTGCTCATACAAGCCACCCTAGATGAACTGTTTTTCTGGAAAGGGTGCAGAAAAAGAGAGAGGAGATTTATGAAAATAAACAAATTCTGAAAAGTTCTGATGAAAATAAATGAATTCTGAAAAGTACTGAAGCAAAGGCTGAAGAAGAAGAGCTGAAGGAGAGCTGAAGGCTCTAAAAGGTGTGGGGTGCACAGCCTAAAACTAGTCTAGCAAAATTTAGTTTAATAATTTTTGATTACATTTTTGAAATATTTTTAATAATTTTTGATTTTTTAGAATCGATAGAACTGGAACTGAGACTGGAAAACGGAATCCAGGCATATGTAGGCAAAGATGTCTTAATGTTTGTCATTCATGTATTATGTTAACAATGATTGTATGGTTGGTATTAACATTCGTAGTACCACATTTTATGTTCATTAATGTAGTGAATATTACTAATAATAATGAGCACGTAACAATGAATGGTAAAAGAGATCTGAAAGAAGATCCAGAGACTAATATTAAGGAATTGACTGTTAGTATTCTACACTTAGACAAATCAATTAATGATTTTTCATTAAATATCTTTAGTAAACTTTTGTAAGAATATGTGGATACTATGGATGCGAGAGATTGTTATGTGTGCATGCAGTTACCTACGTCTGTGTCTGGGGGGGTGACTTATCATCACCTTCCCTTAACATATGGTATTTCGTGTAGGTACTAACAAGTTAATTTTATGGCAAGGAGATGTTTCAATATTATTATTTGAATTACGACTTAGTATTTTCAGAAGTACCTATTAGAAAGAAGATGAATATAGTGTATAGTGCTAGGAATGCTGAGTACATGGGAGATTTCTTCCATTTTACTAAAACAATAGACACAGTATATGCACATCGAAATAATCTGACTTGTAAGTTCCATAATGTAGAAATAGAATTCATTAATACAGTAGAAGATAGACGTAGAAATTTTAAGCAAAGAGCTGCAGAGCAGAAAAGTAGAGAACCACCATGGGCACATAAAGAAGGTGATTACAAGCAGGGTGAGACTAATGCTGCAATGACTCTGGATTAACCTCATAGAGGGAATCTTTGCTTAAGGCAGAAGACTGACTATAATAATTATTTCGTTGGTTCCAGTGAATGTGAACATACTTTCCTTATAACAGGAGGTTGGGGATTTAGAGGTGGTACTGATCCTGTACTTCCTGGAGTCTATTATGTGTGTGGGAAAAATGTCTACTATAGGTTGCCACCACATTGGTATGGGTGTTGTTATATGGGTATAGTCTTTCCAAAGATTTACCACATTGGTGATAAACATGGAACCAATTAAAAAAGACTAAGATGGAGTAAAAGGGGTTTAAGTGCTGCAGAAATTGTGGGAGATATTTTTGGAGCATTGATACCTTCAGTTGGGGTGATTCTAAATTCAAAAAAGATTAGAAAATTGTCTACAGTGGTTGATCGTTTATCAACGGATACTGCTGGTAAATAATGATTGATATGGAAATGGTTGCTATGAGAACCCTGGATTTACAAAATAGACTTGCCCTAGATGTATTATTGGCAAAAGAGGGCGGAGTCTGTAGTATGCTGAAAATTCAACAATGTTGCACATATATTCCAGATAAGAGTAGAGATCTAGAGGGATATATCAGCAACATTACTCATTTACATGCTGATTTTGCAAAACTGAAGGTTGATGGTGCTTGGGAGAAACTTGGTAAGAGTTTCTCTTATTTAGGTAATTGGTTTTCAACATTTTCTAACAGCTTATTAGGGAGGATACTGTCAACAATAGTTGCTATTGCTATTGGCATACTTATGGTATTTTTGCTTTATAAATGCTGCAAGAATAAAACAAAAGATGCAAAACGAAGAGCAAGAAAAAGGAAGAGAGATGAAATAGAAATGGAGGATCAAAAAGGTGTTTATTATAGTGTGATGAAAGATTTAGAGGGTGTTAGGTTAAAACATGCGAACAATGGACTCTCCATTCTAAAATTATGTTATCAGATAGTAATCTGATAAGGGTTATTGTGATGGTTTGGGATACCATCAGATGGGGGATTGATGGAGCATTTTTGCAAATAAAATCTGCTTGATGAAATCCACTCTATTTCATGCTTTTTAATAAATTGCGTGGAATTTCTAACATATAACAACACGAGAGTGTATAACACGTGAAATGCGCACAAGGCACGATAGTTTGATTTCCTTAGTCAAAATAATGAGAATAATGCCAACTGAATGTTATTCTGTCTTCCTAACTGCAGAAAATAAAAGACAAAAGAAAAAGCTTTATTCTTTGTGAAAGTAATGTAGGCTTTTTAGAAATTAATCTCTGTTTTTGTTAAAATAATCTAGGCCTCAGAATTGTTAGGGCATGTGCTTTCCGTGCTCCTGTCCTTCAAATGTTGCACATGCTTCCTTAGAGTAAAGATATTTAGCCTGTTTCTAAAAGTCTTTTAGAGTTCTTTCTTGTGAAAGCGAGGGTTGTAGATGACATGAATGTAACTATTTCTAGATAAAATACATTTGTAACCAGGTTCTTTTCCTCTTCCTCTCTTGGAAGTTATACAATATTTAGACAAAGGGTGTTTAGAAAACAGTAGTAAAGTCACTGTCAGTAGATTGTCATACCATCGTAAATAACCAATAGAGAGGCTTTCTGAAGAAAGAGAATGCAACATTTTAACAGAAGAAAGGAAGTAGTTTGCTATAAAGATTCCTGTGGAAAAGAGTTCCCCGGCTCGTTCAGAAGATTGGTGACCTGTTCGTGTTTTTGATGAATGCCATGCTGATCCCTGTTTATCTGGCTGGCGTATCCTGTAATTCCTAAGAGACTTTCCTAGAGACTTTGTACATCATCCGCTGGTGATGCTGCTTTTGCTATATCTAACAGCCGCGGGGTTAGCTTTTCAGACTAATTGCACGCAGTGCATTCGTATATAATTTTCCGTAAGTGAACTGTGTTTCGCTGATGTTTTCTCTTTCTCACTCCTCTATACCTGATGTTCTGATGTTTTCATAAATGAACTGTTATGATATTTTGAGACTGTCACGGGGACCACCCGGACTCCGTACTTGAAGGAGGAGAATGGTGGTCCCCTCCAGAACTGACCAATGACTTGTTTTGTGTCCCTCAGGACGACCCGTGGCCAACAGAGGCTTCAGACGGCACTAGCACGGGACTCTGTACCTTTAATTGGGATGCCTTCCAGGATAGCCCCGCCCTCTACTCCACCGTGGACGGCCGGTCGCCAATAAGAACCCGGGAAGTGAAGACCATGGCGTGTGACGACACCGGAGGACGGAAGGAGCCAGAGCACGACGGTGAACAGGAGGAGGACGGTGGGACAGAGCGAAGCGAAGGACCGAAGAGGAGCAGAGGACGCGAGGAGGAACGGAGGCCGGAGGCAGGAGACCGCGGCATTCACGCTCCGCCGAGCCACGCCCCAGGAGGAGGTGCGTGGCTATCCCAGGTACGGGATCGCTTCACGGGTTGGGTCGGGAGGCGGGAGAGGAGAGCGCGCCACTGAACGCCGCCGCTTACCGCTGTACCTAGAGCTGCACGTCCTCCCTTTCACTCACCCCCTTCACGACCGTTCGTTGAAGTGCACCCTATCACCAGTGTGTTACCCTCACTCCCCTCCCTTACCTATCGTGGTAATCAGAACACTCGTTCCTAACAGCCACCTCTCCTTCTTTCTTTACATTGGCGCGGCGAGAGCCCTCCGTACCAGAAGCCAGGCGCCAGGAAGAAGAGGGACGCTAGCCCACGAGGACCAAGAACACGACCCCGACCCTGACGTCCCACCACCGAGGGAGAACAGATCGCAAACTTTCGTTGTGAACCTTCAATAAAACACCTCACCACATCCTCCCGTGTTCGTGTCCTCTGTGTGACCCGCTTACAGAGACTAATCTGTATTTTTATGAACCGAGTAATGACATTCTAAATTGTATTTGTGCTTGACCATTCATATTATGAAATAACAAGAAAAACTAATAGAAAAGAATAGTGTTTGTCTTTATTACTGAGTTACTGAGTTATTTGGATATGTTTATAAATTACCAAAGTTTAGCGTATTTCTTTATTGTAGGTCCTCGTGGAGAAATAGCATTCCGTCTTTCATTATTCAGTTCCTTTTAGGTCTACCAAAGATTAATTGGTGGTCCTTTGATATTGCTATCTGAGTGATAATGACTTATGGGCTCGTCATTAGAGTTACGCTTCTGATTATTGTATAGTGGTTGGTGTGGATAGGTAAGCTAATGAAAAATACCCCAATGCTTCCACTGCATCATTTTCCTGTCAATTTCAGCAGCATGTGGCAGCGTGGCTTGGCCGGCTGCAGGATGGCCGCACTCTAAGTGGGCTCTGCCGGCCAAGCTAATTGTCCGCTGAAAATCCTGCAGATGACACACACATCTGTGACCTGGCTCCCTGCTCCTATAGCTTACCGGACCTTGGGGCGCTGATCGATCCGATTCTGGCTGCTCTACGTTCCCTCTGTGACGAGCTCCGAGGCCGCGTGTGTCCCGGGCCCTGGCTCTCCGCCTTGTGGTCCCGGCCTAGCTCGGCCTGCATAGCTTGGCCTCGACCTTCTGGCGATCCAGCACTACAGCTTGCACGGAGTACTCGCAGTTCCGACATAGTTGCTGGTGAGTACCGCGGCAGTGGGGGTGCTCCGCGGCGGGATTGGGAGCACGCTTGTCACACTGCCCGGCCCGGCCTGGTTGCGTATGGGCGCCTTGCTCCCGACCCCAGCGCCCGCCGACTAGGCCTTCTCACTCTCTGGCCTGGTGACAGAGGCAGCGCGCTCCCCGCGGCTCCCCGTGGCTCCCCGCTGTGTGCTCCCCCCTCCCGCTGCGGCTCACCGCCCCCTGGAGTGATTGCCTGTGGCCGCCAAGCCGTCCTCCTACTCTTCACCGCCCTATCTGGCTGGGGGCCTGCTTGCTGTGAGGTGTGGCCTTCCGGGGACTCCAAGACCTGCGGCTGTCTCGCCCCTGGGCTTACCTGCTGGCGGATGGACTCTGCTGCCGGTGTGCTGCGGCCACTGAACTCGGGCGCCTGCCTGCCCTCCCTGCTGGGCCTCCACCTTCCTCTCCACGACTGCTGCGGCCTGATATCATGGCTTGGGGTGAGTGCAAATACTCCGGGGCCCGTCGCGGCTGGGCTGGGGGCACGCGTGCACACCACGGGGCCTCCGCTTCCTTTTGTCGGCACTGCTCCATTTCTCAGCCTGGTGGTTTGTTGGCCCTGTGGGGGTGGTCCGTGCGGCCTCCGTGCATCCCCGCTGCACTCTCCCCATCGACTGCACTCCCCCTTACAGCCGCCCCTGGCGAGGGTGCGAGATCCTACTGAACGCCCACCCTTACAGCCCACTTTGCTGACGTGGAGGCACATATTCCTTGACGATCTCCCCTTCCTGGCTCGGGGGCTCCTGCTGGCGCTCTTCAGGACATGTGGGCGGCTGATACGGCTCCAGGCACTCTCCTTTGGCTCCTGGCATCCACCCCTGGCACCGCCCTCCGCTCCTTCGTCCGTCTACCTGGCCACTCTTCAATTGGTCACCACCACCCTGCCGCCCAGCTGAATACCTCCGGAGCGCTACCCCTTTCTGGTGATCAACATGGGCAAAGCAGACCCCAAACAACCGTGGATCACCTTTGACCAGCGCAGACAGACGCGATAGGAGTGCGCAGCCGTTGATGGGGGTTACTCCCCACCCCCCGCTGAGATGGCCGCCGCTCGGGAAGATGACCTCAAGTCCATCATGCTGGAGGTCAAAACGGCCATCTCCGGCATCGCCACTCAGTTGGATCAGCTGTCTTCTCACCTCAACGTGGTCAAGTCCCGGGTGGATTTCCACGACAACCGTTTGCTGCATGTCAAGTCGAGGGTCTCCAACGCTGAGGACGCCGCCACTCAAGACCATCAAAAACTCCTCCAAATGGATAAAATCCTGGATTTAATCCGCTCCAAGAACGAGGATTTGGAGGCACGCTCCCGTAGGAGCAATCTCCGCATCACGGGAGTTCCGGAGCCCACCAATATATAGCGGATGGAAGACTTTGTGGAGCAACTAGTGTGTGAACTGTTTGGTGATGTGCTCTCCCCGGTCTTTACTGTGGAAAGAGCGCACCGCTCTCTCGGTCTTCGCCCGGCCCCCGGACTGCCTGCTCGCCCAATCATTGCAAAAATCCGGAATTTCCGCGATCGCAACGCAATCCTCCGAGCGGCCAGGGAAAAAGGTGAAATCCGCCACCAAGGTAACTCATTGTCATTCTACCCGGACTACACCCTGGCGGTTCAGGCTGCCCGCCGTGAGTTTCTGCCTGCAAAGTGTATTCTACAAAAACATGAGATCCTGTACTCCCTTGCCTATCTGGCCAAGCTGCGAGTCAAGCAGGGCTCCAAAACACTGATCTTTCCGGATCCTAAGGACGCACTTATCTTTGCCAAGAAACTTAATCGCACTCACCATTCCACCCCAGCAAACTCTCAGGACTCAGATTCTGCCCGTCTCAGCGACAATGACTAATTCGACTCACTTTGCTTGGCTCGAGGTTGTTCTGTCCTCCCATTATAACGCTCCGGAGCTTATCACCACTGTATGTTTGTAACTCTTTTGCTCTCCTGCTGTCTGCCACTATGGTTTGCTTGGCCACCCTGCTTTGCTGGCAGGGGTGTACGCTGAGCTTCGCCATGCCCCCTCGGGATAGTTCCCACTTCAGAAACTGATTCTTCCCTTCCCAGTTGGGGTTCCCTGGGGTGGTTGTGGGTGGTTTCTCAACCTGTTTGAGGGGTTGGTGTGGGTGGGGGGTGGGTGGTTCGTTAGGATTTGTTGCCTCCATCTGAGGTGTTTGTTTTTGCCATTATGTATTGTTTTGTCATTCAGTCTACCTTGCTACACCATTCTGCACTTGCTCTGCTATGCTACACCATACTGCTCTGTGCACCACTCCAAGATTCTGTTCCTGGGCACTACACTCAACGGCAACCGGTTTGATGCTTGTGGTTTCCTCTTGCAGCTCAGCTATCGATTGCGGCAACCTCTAGATCATCCTTTCTTAGTTTCTATGTTGTTGCACTGCTTTTTACCTTCACCGTCGGATTGCACAGTCACACGCACCTGCACGTGGCCCTTACCAGCTTCACCACACTCTACATGGTTATCCCTCACAATGTGCTGGTATGACAGACATTATTCTAGGGCCATTGAGCATTCGTGATCTCAATGACCATCGCAGTGCCCAACTGGTTGGGTGGGGGGTCCCTGGGGTTTTACCACCTCCTTCTGAGGTATGTTGGTTTTGGTTATTCTGTACTGCTTGGTCCTTCAGCTTGCCTTGCGATGCCTTTCTATACTGGCTCTGCTATGCCATGCTGTGTCGCTTTGCGCACTACCCCAGGATCCTGCTCCTGGGCTCGTCACACCTCAGCATCCTCCTTTTGGGGTTTACAGCTTGCAGTTCCCCCGGACTGCCCCGTCACTTTCCCAGTTAGTTGGTACCACCGTATGCTCCCCGCGAAGACCCGGGCCATATTCACCAGCCCCCGTATGTTCACTCTCCACGGCATGACTGCATGGCTGACATCACTTGTTGGACATTGAACATTCGAGGTCTCAATGACCACCGCAAGGCCCGCCTTGTCCATGCGCATCTGGTCCAGCACAAGGTAGACGTCTGCCTGCTACAGGAGACCCACCAGCATCCTGCATCTGCCGCCAGACTGCACTCCCGGCACTGGAGAGAATCACACTCCTCTTTCTATTCCAACTATTCTCGGGGGGTCTCTATTCTCCTACGTAGGGGGCTCCCTTGGCAAACCTCCCGCGCTATAACTGACCCCGCAGGGCGCTTTGTTATTCTGCATGGCTCCCTTCAGGCCCAACCCTTCACAATAGCTGCAGTCCACGGCCCTAATAATGATGACCCAGATTTTGTCGCACAGGTATGGCACCACATTTCATCCCTTGGCCCCGCTGCACTCCTCTAGGGTGGGGACTTTAATGTTACGTTGTCCACCATCCTGGATCGCTCTGGCCCTCAGGCCTCCAACCCACGTGCTGCTGTATTCCTAAACTCCACCCTCGCCGAAAACTCCCTGCACAACGCTTGGCACCACACGCATCCCGATGCCCATGAGGGCACTTGTGTCACCGGCACAAGGCGTTGCTGGTCCCGGCTGGACCTCTGGATCTCCTCTCCTGATGTTCTTTCCTGGTTTACTTCCATTGATCACATGGCGCGAACTCTTTCCGATCACGTGCCAGTTCAGCTCGGTCTCCGTCTACCTCTGTCCCCCCGACGTGCTTTCTCCTGGCGGCTATCATCTCATGCTCTGCGTGATTCCGTCTTTTGTGACGAGATCCAGACCACGATCACCAACTACTTTGAGCTCAATGAGGGCTCTGTGGACTCTCCTTCCATGCTTTGGGAGGGTTTCAAAGTCGTCATTCACGGCGTTTGTATCTCTAAACAATACGGGGTCTTACTCTCTATCCGCAACACTCTTAATAAGCTGGAATCTGAAATCAAATGCTTAGACTCCTCTCAAGCTCTTGACCCTAGCCCCATTACACTCGCCCACCTTCGTGAGAAACATACTGTATTCGCTGAGGAGGCTAACAGAGAGTTCTCGTTCCTTGGCAGGGAGGCCCGGGCAAGCCGCTTCGGCGAGGGCGACCGACCAGGTAAAACCTTGGCCAACCTTCTCCGTCTGGCCCGTGCTGCATCCTACATCATAGCGCTCCAGGACAGTGGCCCAGTTCATGCCACCTCTCCCGAGGAGATCAAGGCGCGTTTCACGGATTTTTAAATGCAACTGTACACAGCAGGTTCCGCCCCCTCACATGAGGTCCTAGACCAGTATTTCGATACCCTCAAGCTCTTATGGCTCGAAAACCATCACCGGGAATATCTGGATGAGCCCTTCTCTAAAGAGGAAATACTCGCCGCCATCAATAGCATGCCTGATGACAAGGCACCCTGTCTTGACGGCTTGCCCGTCTCTTTGTATAGGACTTTCGCTCCACTACTGGTGCTGCATCTGGCCGCCATGTATAAGGAGTTCTTCGAGAGTGGCCAATTTCCACCTTCGCTCCGTGTGGCCATGCTGACCCTTCTTCTTAAGCCGGACAAACCCCCTGAACTGCGAGACTCCTATCGCCCCCTGTCCCTCATTAATATTGATAACAGATGCCTTGCGCCAATTGGAGAGACAATGGCGTCTGAAATACTCTTCAGAAAAAAAATTACGATACACTTCTGCTCGGAAAGATTACAAGGAAAGCATTCTTACCGCCAAAGCAGCCTATTTTTCCGATCGTATCCTGAAATCTAATAAAAACTTTAAAGAAATATTCTCTATAATAGATGAACTATCCAATCCTGAGCGCACTCTTTTGAAGGCTGTCCATTCTCAAGCTCTATGTAATTCGTTAAATGATTACTTTATTGACAAGATTGTTTCAATAAAAGCTAGCATTACTATCCATCTCTCTCCATTAGACCCTCCTGTGGTACATTGTAACAACAGAACTCTTAGCTGCTTCCCTATCATTAGTAACAAGATCTTTCAAGACCTATAAGTGGAAATTAAATCAGGCGCTCCATCTGACTGCTGTCCCCCTCACATTTTGAAAGACTGCCTTGCAACTCATTTTGGTCCCGTACTCGCATTATTGAATGAAACCATTTTATCTGGCATAGTCCCCTTGGCCTTTAAAAAAGCAGTAGTGCTCCCCCTCCTGAAAAAGCTTGGAGCTGACCCTGCGCTCCTTTCCAATTACCGACCGATTTCCTTGTTACCCTTTCTGGCTAAGATTCTAGAGGGCCACGTAGCGAAATGCCTCTCTAATTTTTTAGAGTCATCTAAATACTTGGACCCTCATCAGGCTGGCTTTCAGCCTGCCCATTTGACCGAATCTGTGATTCTGACGGTTGTGGACCTCTTGCGGGATAATGCTGATAGAGGCTGTCCCCGGGCCCTGGTCTTGCTGGATCTCGCTGCAGCCTTCGACACGGTCAACCATAGTATATTGGTCGACCGTGTAAGGAGGGCTGGTGTTCAGGGGACTGCGGCTAACTGGCTTACTTCCTTCCTAGAGGATCGTTCTCAGGCTGTTCGTCTGGGTCAGTTTCTAGCACCCCCACACAATACCACCTGTGGGGTACCCCAGGGTTCGGCCCTTTCTCCCCATCTATTCAACATCTATATGGCACCCTTGATCCAGTCTCTTAAAGACAGGAATGTGCTGGTTTCCACTACGCTGATGACCTTCAGCTCATCCTCAGGGTTGATAGCTCCCACAACTCTATCACTGAATTCCAGGTTACCATGTTCCAAGGTTGGAGGGATCTTAATCATCTTAAACTGAATCATGGTAAGACAGAGATAGTTCTTACTGGTGACAGCCATAAGCACTGGGGCCCCCACTACTGGCCCTCAGAGCTCGGCTCTCCCCCCGCCCCGTCCACGTCAGCTAAAACTTTAGGAGTTTTACTGGACAGCGACCTCTCCCTGAAAACTCAGGTTGGAGCTGTGGTGTCTAAGTGCTTTTTTCAAATGCGCAAAATTAGGAAAATTCATCGTTTCCTCACGACGCCTTGAATCAGGCCATGATTTCTACGGTCCTATCCCATCTAGATTACTCCAATTCTGTTTACTTGGGCATGCCTCACTACTTGCTTAAGCGCCTACAGATAGTCCAGAACCAGGCAGCACGACTGATTTATCGTCAACCTAAATGGCACACCACTACCCCGCTGTTGAGGAAACTACATTGGCTTCCAATATCATAGCGCTGTGCTTTCAAGACGGGTTGCCTTATTTTTAAATCCCTGCATGGCACCAGTCCTGAGTTCATTAATAGCATGATACTCAGGCACACTCCCACACGTGATTTAAGGTCCGCTCATCTCTCATTTCTTGCTATCCCGGTTTTCGAGCGGGTACGCCAAGGAGGTCGCAGATTCGCCTCTTTTGCCCCCAAACTGTGGAATTCCTTTCCGCTTGAAATTCGATCATGCACCGACCTTCTCCAATTCCGGAAATCTCTGAAAACATGGCTATTCACACAGGGTTAGCTTCTGTCTTTTCTGTCAACCTTTTGAGCCTTAGCGCCATGAAGCCAATCGGCGTACGTGCGCTCTATAAATCCCTACTAACATTACCATTAACAACATTTTTGCCAAACTGCTAGCGTCGCGCCTTCTTCCTCTCATGCCGCTCATCACTCGCCCAGATCAGTCTGGCTTCATACCGGGCCAGGCAACTTCGGACCATCTTTTCTGTTCTTCACCAAATCAACCCAGCACTTCCTGCGGTGGCCGTCCTGCTTGACGCCACTAAGGTCTTCAATACCCTGGAATGGCCCTTCCTATTCTCTCTCCTCCCACGTCTCGGCTTTAGTTCGGTTTTTATTCGTAAAGTCGTATTATTGTACACTCTCCCCACCGCTCGTCTACGGATTAATGGCATGGTATCTGATTCCATCCCTATCGGACGTGGCACCCGCCAGGGGTGCCCGCTCTCACCTTTACTATTCGCTATTGCGATGGAACCTCTGGCGGCTAGACTCCGACAACACCACACACAGAGGGTAATTGGGTTTGCGGCACGCGCCCTCTTGGTTTCTATGTATGCAGACGACATCACTTTATATGTGCGTCATCCCCATCTCAGTCCTTTAGTTCGCGAGATCATACGATTTGGTGGATATTCAGGCATACAGGTCAACTGGAACAAGTCGGTCCTCTTCCCCCTCACGGACGCCATCACTCCTTTCACCCCAGACTATCCTTTCGTCTGGGCATCAGGTCCCACTCGCTATTTAGGTGTCTGGCTGAGCAGGGACGTGGATGAACTCTGGAGGGCTAATTTTGGTCGTGTGGTGGACTTGCTTGAGTCGAAGATCCCCCTTTGGAGCCAGTTGCCCCTGTTGTTAGCCGATCGAATAGCCATTGTCAAGATGGTCATCCTTCCAAAATTCTTATATTTATTTCTGAACATAACTGTTCCCCTCATCGCTAATTTTTTTCGCAGGGTTCGCTCGTTGATCATCTCTCTTATCTGGACCAGCAAGCAACCCAGGATCGCTTATGACGTTCTCACTCTCCCTATGTCATGTGGCGCCTTAGCGCCCCCAACTTCAAGCTCTATGCAATGTGTGCTCAGGCCAGCTTCTTGCACTTTTGGCTTCACCCCACTCCTTTCCAGCCGCACGTGGCAGTGGAGGCGGATCTTGCTGCCCCGTGGCTGCTCACCACTGCCCTGTTTGCCCCGGCCAAACTCCCATGTACTGAAATAGACACAGTGGAGACCTTGCACTGGGCATGGGAGGGTCTTCGTGGTTTCTCCGGTGCCCCCTTGCTTTTGGCAAACTCAATGCCGATAGTTCGGCACCCGGCTTTTCCTCCTCTCCAACCATCCTGCATGGCTAAGCACGTCACCCGCTTGGGGCTGAATACGGTTGCGGATCTCTATCCGGGGAATACGTTTTATTCCCTGGCTGAGGACTCCGACCCCATGGACACACTGCTTTTTTATCAGCTACGGGCCATCTGTAAGAAGTTACACACAGCGTTCCCTCTGCCTCCCTCCTCGATGACCGCTCTTGAGTTTCTGTATTCGTCTTCCTCCCCTCGGAAGTTGGTAACCAAACTCTATGCCCTCACACTAGCAGCCACCTCCATCTCCACTGATCGCGCTCGTGTGGCGTGGGGCGAGGACCTCGGCATAGATATCCCTCAAGCTGATTGGCTATACTGTTGTAAGCAGACCAAGAGATTGTCACCTAATTATCGCCTGCGCCTTATCCATTTCAAATACTTGCACAGGCTCTACCGCACCCCCGTTCAGTTGAACAAGCTGAGACTTATTCCCAGTGACAGATGCCTACGCTTTTCGGCTCCCGCGGCGGATTTCGCTCACCTTGCCTGGTTGTGCCCCAAGGTCTCCGATTACTGGCGCGAGGTTTGTTCTGCTATATCAGAGATCACCTCCTCGCCGATTCCACCTTACCACCTGCTCTGCCTCCTCGGCTTTGTTAAATTTTGCCCGGACGTTTCCCGCCATCTAACTGCCATGTTGCTTGTCCTCGCACGGCGCAGGGTTTCCATGTGTTGGGGTTGCAAACCTGCACCAAAATTCGCTCAATGGCTCGATGCATCGCGCTGCCAGACCCTACTGTCTGAATTCTGGGACCTTATGCCAGCCAGATCTCGCCCACTCGACATATGGGGGCCCCTTGTCTCATACCTCCTTGCTCGTTCCCCCCAGCACCTGCTTTCCTCTCCTGCGCTCGCCGCCGGCACCTCGCCGCGGCGGCCGCAGGTGTAGGATAGTAAGTGGCCTCCCTCCCCCTGCCCCTTTCTCTTCTCAGCAGGGCCCACCTACCCTCCCGGGACTTATGCATTTCATGTCAATGACTGTTTCATGTCCAAATGTGCCTGTGTAACATTTACTATGCTGTCGCTTTCTGATGGTCTGAGCCATTGGTCCCCTTTGCGATTTATGCTTGTGCTAATATGCATGGTGCTTTGATTCAGTGCAAGATTGTACTTTGACTATGCATCTTTGTCAATAAAGGTTTTTGAAAACTAAAAAAAAATGTAAAAAAATTTCAGCGGCATGTAACCCCACCTCGCAGTGAAACGCTTGTGACTCCGCCCAGCCGAGAGATGAGTGTATCTTTCGTTCACCGCAGAGAATTGTTATTTTAAATGTGCTAATTCTTTAACAATTCATTAAAAACAAAGGAAGAAAAGAAAAAATAATGCAGAAACTACATTCTCATCCTACTGATCACAAGCCATTAGTAAGCATATTGAGTAAGTGCAGTACTGATAAGGTGTCTCCACATACTACCAAGTTGCCATATAAGTTGCATGAATATGTATTCAATGTTGAGTATCTGCCAGGAAAGCCTAATGTTACAGCTGACTACTTGTCTCTTTTGTCTTGTGATGACAGTGATGAAAATGACATGAATGAGATGAGTGAAGACTTGGCTATTGCTTACTTGTCAGTTGAATTGGAAGGTATGAGTGCAGTCAGAAAACAGCAGTGGCTTGAAACTATCAGTGATGATGTTGAATATCATCTTGTTGAATATCATCTTGTATCTGATTATATTGTTAAAGGATGGCCTAAAGAAAAGACTCTTTGAGACCATATTGGAAGGTTAATGACGAATTAACACTCACAGAAACTATCATTATTAGAAATGATAAACTGGGTACCACCCTCAAATGTCAAAGACAAACTTCTTAGATTGGCCTATGACGGTCATACGGGTATAACTGTAACAAAAAAAAGATTAAGGTCCGAGCATTGGTTGTCATATATGGTCTGTGATGTTGAAAAATATGTGGCGAATTAGTATGTTTGTCAAAATGCTGATAAAACTATGTGCACGCGGTCATGTCCCTTAACCCCTGTACCTTTACCTGATGGACCATGGCACTAAATTGGTATCGATTTCATTGGCTCATTGTACAAATTACTGAATAACATGAAATTTGCTATTGTGTATATAGATTGTTACAGTAAAAGGATTGATTTAGAGTTTCTGGACAATCCTACCACAAGGAATGTGATAAAGTTTCTTAAAACTGTGTTTGCCAGGGAAGGTATACCCCATTGTTTTGTGAGTGATAATGGGTCTCAGTTCTTATCAGTGGAAATTAAAGCATTTTTACAAGCTTCGGGAATTGATCATTGTTAGTCATCCTTTTATCATCCCCAAGGAAATGGGCAAGTTGAGTGAGGTAACCACATCATTAAAGAAATTGTTCAGCTGGCTTTGAGAAATAAGATACCTGTGAGGGAGGCTTTGCAATATCGTTAATGGGCCTACTATACCACTTCCCACAGTTTTAGAGGTGTCACGCCATTTGAATTGCTGAGGGAAAGAGTGCCTGTAACTAAGATGAGTACACATAATGTGGTCAAACCAAAAGGTACTAGAGTTGAAAGTGTTCAAAGTAAGAAAAATATGGTACAGGAAGCAGTATTTAGTAAACAAATCAAAATGAAGAGATATTGCAATCAGAGAAAGGCTGTGACTCAGACAAAAATAAATGTAGGTGATTTTGTAAGAATCAGACGTCCTAGAACTAGTGCAGGTGTAACTAGATTTGGAGAGCCACTTAGAGTTATTAGAAGATTAGGGTCTGCCATTCGGTTGGAGAATAGTGGGTGGTAGTACATGTCACGTGCCACTTGCATGGCTCCCAATGTTGTGGAAAATACAAGGGAAGCTGTGAGTAGTTAAGAAACTATCAGTGATCAGGAAGTACGTTTAAGTTTGTCTGACACACATACATGTTCCCAAGGACACGTTTATGGAACTACATCACCACTATTTACCCAAGGTTCAAATGTAAATAGTTATAGACAAATGGTGGATACTGAGGACGGACTGAATTGTAGACCTAAACGCAATGTGAGAATGCCTTCAAAATTCAAGGATTCGACGTATGGTTCGGAATTCATTGTAGGTGCGAATGAGGTGGTGAATAAGCCTGCCTACACTCTTCCCGTGTCCTGTCATTCCTACACCAGTTGAATAACATAGCGCAAACAAAGAGAGAGTTAAAACAGCCAAAAAATAAAATGCGAGGCCAAATACAGCCTCTATTAATTAAGAATTAAGGAAAAAGCGTTAACCTTTGATGTCAGAGGTAAATCTTGGAGAGGGAAATTAGTGTGTGTGTGACAGTCATCAACTCTTTTTTTCCTTACTGTATTACAAAACTCCGAATCGGATTTCTGAATGCATGAATTTGGAGGTGGAAGACTAGCCTTGAAATCGGTAGCCTCCTGCCTGAATTGGGAGGGTTGGCATGTATGCAACACACATTGAAAGGACAGAAATAAATGTATGTGCATGCTAACACGGATCAGGGGCAACATTTAAATAAATGTGGCTCAACCTTTAACTTTATGACCACATACAAAATAATGCTCTGTTTCCGCTCTGGCTTCTTCAGATAAATCACCTCCCGTGACGGATCTTTGCCACTTGTAGTCAGGAGCTATTTCATCATAACAAGTCAAATCTCATTAACAGTTTTAAGTTCAGTCAATGATGAGAGTTTGAAATAGTTTGAAACGTTTTATTCCTCACAAAGAGATTAGTAAGTATCTTTTATTCTTTTTATTCAAATTAGTCAATAAAATCAAGTAAGTTTACAGAAATCTCATAAAAAAGAATGGTTAGAACAAATAATCAAATAATGCATTAAGCGCATTGCATAAAGAACCAAAATTCCGATTCTAAAGAACAGGATCAGAATTTAAAGTTAGTAGAACTCATGAAGAGTTTGAGTTAAAAGGTAAAGAGTGAGATAAAGAGTATAAAGCTCACAAATCAAATCAAGGCAGCAGAACTTAACATGATTAGTAGTTTCTGAAACTCAGCCGAGTCTTACCAATACGAACAGTTGCACTAGCAATCTTTAACAAGCATTGGCATAGCCAATAGGTCTCGCCTTTGGGACTGTATAAGTGTTAAGCCATGCAACAGTTGATAACTAAATAGTTATAAGGTCCCAAAAGCGAGACCTATTGGTACAAAAATGAGAAAAAACACCAGTAGCAGACATTTTTCCCCCTTATCAGTACATCCTTTAACGTTTAACTAGCAAATATTAGAAGAAAATACTTTAAAATGTGTTCTACAGCAAAGACAGAAAGGTAATGTCAAAAACGAATACGGACGATTTAATTTCAAGTTTTACTTAAGAAGCATGTCCGGGCCTTAGCAGAATCTTAAAACGTGAACAGATGGCCGGTATTCTTCACTAGGAACGGTGGTAACTCTATAAGTTTGGATGCTGGATAAGGCAGATATAAATATGCCTACACAAATATGTGTATGTTAACACGTTTATCAATCAGTATGTACATGTATAAACGTACACCAAGCAAGTTGTATTCCCTATTTGTAATAGCTCTTGCTGCATTAACTTCCTTGTCAACGCCAGAATAGGTTGTCGTGCCTGTAAAGGTAATTCGAGCTGAATGTGTGGCTTCTTTCTGTTTCTATGGTCAAGACCGTTAATCAGTGATATGCCCCTACTAACATGGCATCCATACCATGATTGAATTGATGCCCAGCACAGTCTTGCGTAAAGTGGAAGTGCCAATGTTGACAGCTGCAGCAGCTGGAATGTGTTGAGCGGAGTTATGGCTCCAGGGGACTAGAGATAATTCTGGTAAGAAAGGGTCCCCGGTGCCCCAGTGACACCATGAATCCTTCAGAAGAATGTTCGGGTCGCAAGAGAAGTATCGAAGAACGATTGAAGCAGGTAAAGGCAGGGAGAGGGTGGCATAATAGAAAAGCGGGAAATGAAATGCTGCTAAATTCGCATAACAAACAAGAAGGATATCCTATTAAGTCAGTCAAATCGGATTACAAAACATGCCCTTGGGATGCAGCAGTGGGTACAATGTTACTAGTGCACATGCGTAAACGTCAAAAGTATCAAGTTGAAAAGTATGAGAAAAATATGTTTTCCTGTGGTGTTCTGCCCGAACCACGAGTGAAGTGATGCGCAACAGTGACGCACTTTAAGCAACGATGTAACACCTGAAGTTACAACAAAAAAATTGTGACATAGATTTTCCCATTTGCTGTTTAACTACAGCTGGCCTTACTAAACGTGAACACATTTAAAGACTTCATTTGGGAGTCTGACAAGCTTTGCTAGGTACCTTCTACAACAAGCCCGGCTTCAAAAGTGGTGCGCGCGCGACCTAAAGTGAAAGCAGCGCGTTTGCACATATGTTTATAATTAACGTGAGATGCGGCGGGGGAGGGGCGGAGGAGCGTTTAGAGAGCAAGCAAAGCAAAGCATCGGGCTTTGAAAGCTGGCGGCTGCGTGTGAACGCAAGCGGTAGGCCAGCAGAAGCCTGGGGTAGTACTTTTAAAAGCACACTACTAAATGTCTTGCAGAGCAGCGCATGCCCTGACTCAGCGAGACCTAAAAATCAAGTATCAAAAGTAAAGTAAGGGATTAACAGAAGCAGCAGTAGCCACAGCTGTCAGCAATGGACAAGGGGATAAAGGGTCTGGGTCTCAGCTTTTAAAGTGAAGAGTGTCTAAAAGTGTGTACTGTCTAGGAACATGCACTAGTACTAAAAGACAAAAATATGTTGTAGACATTGAAGCAGACTTCTCCTTCCTTGTATCCAATCCAGGGACAACACTCTTCTGAGAGCGAGTTCAGCTCTTCCTTTTCCATGAAATAACATGCAGCTCGCAAAGTTTTATCACAAAGTTTGTTACAGACATCTTGTGTATACCATCTTGATTCATAAGCCTCCATTCCGATAGGTATCAAACACAGTTTAACATTCCAATGTTAAATGTTTCATTGCGTAAATAATGAACTATGCTAAAGAAGAGACACATCAACTTGTAAAATCACTGTTTAGTAATGCATTTCATCAACATGAACAAGTATTTCTGTTTTAAAATGTACAACTAATCTATTCAAGCATTATGTGAAACATGGTGAGAATAGGAAGTTTAGTCATTACAAATAATATGTTGGTTAGTAAAATAATACATTTTGTTAAACCAGAACATTCTGCAGTTATGGCGAACCTTTCAAGCATGTCACATTAAGGGCAAGTTTCTAAATTGCCTTGTGCATATTTCAGCAATATCAAGTTCACTTCTAGTTAAAAAAGAAAACTCTGCAGCCTTTACGAATAACTATGGCTGCGTAGTGCAGCTTGCACATTTAAAATGTGTGTCATTTTCATCTCATTTTTAAGTTTTACGTTAATAATTGCACATATAGCTGTTATTTTCAAATAATTTTCATCTTAATTACACTATCCTTTTCAATCATATAAGTATGTGTAGTGTTCTAAGTTATTGTAAGGATTCTATGTTCTACTGCATGTTTCAAGTAACAAAATGTTATGAGATTCATTAAAGGTTTGTACAGCTGGTCAGTTGCTGTTTATGCTGTGTTGCCACCGGTCACTATTAAAGGAGTATTACCTAATTGTCTGTGATTATTCACTACACAAAATTGGCAACCGGATGCTCTCCAGCGACCGGATGAAGTGAGAATTCTCTTTAGAAAACTGACCCACATACAAGGATTTACAGTGCACAAGCACTACCTCGCGTACAAGGAAGGATACTTGTGGAATCTAACTAAGCGCTATTTCAGCGGTCTAAAATCTTAACTGCCTGCAAAGTTGTAGAGCAAGGTGTTTCTGAATTTAACTGTACCTTGTTATTTGCTGAGTTGGTATGACTGTTACAGTCCACTGGTGCATTCGAGGTTGAACTTGTGCACCAGAGATCTGCACGACCAGTTTATTCAATCAGACAGGGAAAAACCACCGCATGTGTGACCACATGAGTGTAAAGCAGGAGGTTATGCATCATGACCCTGAGGTCTGCCATCTGTGTTAGAGGAATAAACACCGCAAAGGATCGTGAGCCTTCTCTTTACTTTCAACCACAAATTGCATTAGTGGATTGATTTCTTAATGCTGCGTACGTCTTGGGAGCCTTTTAGTTCAGGTTAGTGAACAGTGTTATTTTTGGCTTGCATGCAGGTGAGGGCTCCTCTTTTTTATTTGTGTTTGCCACATTGAGCATTGACAAAGGGAAGGGGTGGTGAGAGCTACTGCAAAATTAGCACAGATATCCATAAGGTTATAGGATTTCACATACACGATGGAGTATATACCGGGAAGGAAAAATATAATTGCTGATTTTCTTTCCAGAATGCCTATAGACATCATTGAAAATATGGAAGCAAAATTTGAAGAGATCAAGTTGCATTTGTATGTCGCAGTTGGTTGTGTGCTTTTAGTAAGAGTGAAAAGAGTGATGGGAGCAACAATGATGACATTTTGAAAGAAGTCAGGACTTGTGTGATGAATGGTTAGCCCAAGAAATCTAATTTGAGTAAATGTAGAGCATTTTGGGAAGTACATTTTGAGTTGGCATTTGTAGATGATGTTTTGCTAAGAGGTGAGAAAGTGATACCTCCAGAATCTGTGAGATGAAAATTGTATCATTGTGGCATGAAACCCATCTTGGTATCGTAAAAACTAAACGAGGGGTGAAGAGTGAATACTGGTGGCCTGGTTTTGACAAGGATGTGGAGAAAGTAGTAAGGAAATGCTCTAGTTGTTTGGATTCTGCTAAAGCTTCAAAGATTTTACATCTGCCCATAAGTGAGTTTCAGTGTTTCAATAGTCCATGGAAGGGTATAGCTGTTGACATCATGGGTCCTGTGGGTGAAGACCAGAAGCATATTGTTGTTGTAATGGACGTTTTCTCCAGATGGCCGTGGGTCAAGATCGTAGATAAGGCAAGTACTGACAATTTTTGGGATTCCTGGATGAATTGTTTTCTGTGAGGAAGTACCTGTGTTTCTCTTAAGGGACAATGAGGTACAGTTTGTGTCAGATAAGGCAAAAATATATATGAAGGATGTGAGTATCATCCATAAGACCACATCACTGTCCAAGCACAAAGGAAACGGCATGGTAGAATGTTTAACAGAGTTTTGAAAGGGGTGATTCAATTGGCTGTGTAATAATTGTTGGGAGGAACAACTGATAAAAATGGTTTGGTCATACAGGACTACAGTGGTGGAGGTTACAGGGTTGTCCCCTTTAAGGTTTTAAGGGGTAGAAAGCCCAGATCTAAGTGTACTCCAGGATGGTTGGCTGGACATAAAATAGGCGTATGGCCTGTTTCAGACATTAAGGAGGGAACAATGGTAAAGCCTGGAATTTACAAGAGTTATTTTGACAGGAAAGACTGTACCAATCCTTGTATAGTGAAGCTAGGACAAAGGGTAAAAGTTCAAAACAACCTGGCACAGTTTCCAAGTGTGAGAGCATGTTTTATGACCCTATGAATGTAATTTAGGTGATGAAGAATTCCATACATCTTTCCAATGAGAAATGCTGGCATTTGGGTTGGATTGCCATTAGCGATAGTAACTGTGAAAGAGGAAACGTTTGGATGACTGTACTAGAAACAGTCGTCTTGGTTATGGTTATGGTTTTGATGAGAGATTTAAAGAAGGACATTCAGTTGGGAAGGATTCTAGAGATGAGGAAATAGATGAAAACGTTTTGGTGGTTAGTTCAGTCATTGGTAGACATACTTCAAGGTGTTCTGTTAATTCTGATCATGTAAGAGTGGAGAATGAGTTGAGTGAGAGTTTGGAAAGATGTGAGTGTAATGGCATTGGGTTGATGAATGAGGAGGCATGCTCCAGTGGACGAATAGATGGTTCTAATTGTGAGAGGTAGAGGTGGGGTATAAGAAATCCTGTGTAGTTTTCTGATTATATTTGTGGGTAGAGTGTTTTTAAGACCTCCTGTCAGGTTTTCTGATTATATTTATGGGAAGTTTGTCTTTTATTATACTAGTTATATTATTCTTTTATTTTCTTCAAGTGCTATGTATTTACTTATTTTAGTTCTCCTATTGTTTAATTTTATTTTTAGTCCTTGTATATAAAGGGTAGGGATGTGCAGTGTGTGATGTAAGTATTCTATGTTCTACTGCATGTTTCAAATCATAATAATGTTATGAGAGTCGTTAAAGGTTCCTAGAGCTGGTCAGTTGCTGTTTAGGCTGTGCCTCAGTCTGTCACTAATAAAGGAGTATTACCTAATTGTGTGTGAATATTGACTACAGACTGTAGGAAGCTGGCTCTGTACATACTATACCAAAATGAGGTATAGTGTGCATAGAGTCCAGTGGAGCCCCAAAGGAAGGCAGAGGTAAAAGTAGATAGCGCCTTACTCTCTATTTGTGGTAGTGACGGCGAGCAGTAAGGCTTTATCAGAGGGCAGTGTTAAGCTTTTGTTGTACATACTCAATCAGCAAATGATGTCACACAATCAAAGACTCAACTCAGACTAATTTTGTTTATTTCAAAATAATGTTAAGTTTTTTTATTTCTAGAACCAAGCCAAGCCTGCCACAGGTAAGTGAAATAAATGCTTTGCAAAATCTTATGCAGTGTTTACAATTGAATGCAGGTTCAAATGTAGTTTGATTGAAATACAGGTAAGTCAAGGAGTCTAAATTACTGTACAGAGTACTCTTCAGTTTCTTTTTAGATTACTTTTTAGATCACTTTTTCTACTCAGTGTGATATGCCTAGATATCACACTGGGACATTTCCTAGAGAAAAGGTAAGTAAAATCAGTTTTGCACAGTTGTAGTTCTTCAGGTTCCCATACAAATCAATTCCACACTTAAAACATTTTTCAGAGAAAAACAGTCAATGTATTCCTATGGAGAGAAATTAAGTTATCTGTTACAAGGTAAGTACTCAATCTTTGGTGTTGAGTTTCTGGGGTTAGAACAAGGGTTCCCCCAGCGTCAAGGATGCACTCTTGTTACACCCGCAGTGGCACTACGGCGGCCGGGTGCAGAGTGGTGAGGCCCAATGTTATCCAATGGGGGATAGTGGGCCTCCGGTTGGTGGCTGCTTACAAGCAGGCTACGGGGTTGTGGGAGCAAAGCTCCTGGTGTTAGGCTCAGGGCAAAGGGGGATCCAGTTTAGCACACCAAGTGCACACGCAGGGGTTGGAGAGGTATGTTGCAATGCCTGGGAATTCTGGGACACCGTCGGTCGAGTCACCCAAGGCCGTGCAGCTTCGAGTGCAGGGGTGTCTTTAGGCATCGGGTTTCTCTTACCGGCTCCGGTTGGGGGGAGTCTCCAGAAGGAGACTGCAGGCATCGCTGGGAGATTCGAGGCAGGTCAGAGATTACCAGATCTCGGGTCAGGATCGCCAGGGAGACCTCCTCGTGGTGTTGGGCCACTCAAACTCGGGCGACGGGTGCAGAGTGGTGCATACTCGCGGATTTGGCTGTAGGTAGAGTCTGTGGGTTTACAAATCCGGTGTTCACTGGAGACAAAGTATTTTCTGTGGAAGGCAGAGCAGGTCCTCTGGGTTCTTGAGTTTTTTGTTGTTGTTTTTTTTAGAATTTTATATATTGTGAACTAGACCCGAGGCATTGGATATCAGAGCTCTTTACATACGCATCAGTTTCGTTACAGATTAACACAATAATTTTTGTTAGGCACGGGGAGATTAGGTGATTTGCCCAGAATCACAGGATGTTGAGCGTCGTTGCCGAGACTCGAACCTGGTTTCCCAGGTCTGAGGTCGACCGCTCTAGCCGTAAGGCTACATCCCTTCCCTCTGAGGTTGCTCTCGGCAGGACACACCGGAGTTTTGCTTCTGCAGGTTTGAGGTGGGGGCAGGCCGGTAGGGCTGGGGCCAAGTAAGTGGGCGTCCTCCTCTTCTTAGCTTCAGCATGTTTGTTCGGTCCTTCTTCTTCTTTTCTTCTTGGTCGTTTCTTGTCTGAGGAGGCAAGGTTCGGGGTTGCCCCAAAATACAAAATTTAGAGGTGTTACAGGTAGGTAAAGGTTGGGACCAATGGGTCCCTTCCTTGGGGTGGGTACACCCCCTATTATGCCACCCTCCAGTGGGATGGGGGCATATGTCTCACTCTGGTTTGGCTGGGTCCCCCCATCTGCAAGATGGCAGGGACTGAGAGTTGTGCTCCACCTCGCCTCCCCCACCTGACGGGTGGTGTTGGCAAAGATGGGTACGCCTCTCTTCCTCACTTGGTTTTCCCACTGATTCTTCAGCCATAAGTGGGGGTCAGAACTGGTGGGGGCCAGTTGCTGGACGCAGCAAAGGGCCTGGGGAAGCTTGCAAAGGTGGCAAGCCTTTGATGCTTCCTCTTCATGGACCCTGCCCATCCTGGGGGAGGAGGTTTGGCACCTCGTCCCAGGATGTGCATTGTTTCAGACCCCTGAGAGCAGCAGACTCTTGACCCAGGGTTCCAGAACCAGCCACTCAGCCTAGACCCCAGTGTTAGGTCGTTTTTCAGGGGGCATCTCTAAGATGCCCTCTTTGTGCATTTTCATTAAATCTCACACTGGCATCAGTGTGGGTTTAATGTGCTGAGAAGTTTGATACAAAACTTCCCAGTTTTCAGTAAAGCCATTATGGTACTGTGGAGTTCGTATTGACAAACTGCCAGCACCATATACTCTTAATGGCATTACTACACTTATACTGTCTAAGAATTGACTTAGACACTGTAGGGGTACAGGGCTCATGCACCTGTACCCTCACCACTGGTATAGTGCACCCAGCTAGAGGGGTGGCTGACCACTGCCTGGGCAGTGGGTTGTAGACATGGCACACAGGGAGGTGTACTATGTCAACTCTTGACTTTGTTCTGCACCAAAACACACAGCCTGCAAAGGCAATGTGTCTGTGTGTGTGTGTGAGTGTGTGTGTAAAGGTACAGGACCTCTAAGGGTGGCACAATAAGTGCTGCAGGCCTTAGAGGCATTCCCTGGCCACAGTGCCCTTGGTACCTGTGGTACCATTTACAAGTGACTGACCTGTGGCCAAAGAGTACCAATTGGGTTTTGTTTTCAATGCAGTTTTAGGGAAAGAACATACGCCCTGGGTACGTGTTTGGCAGGAACCCAGGGCACACTCAGTCAAAACACATCAGCAGTGTAGCAAAAAGTGGGGGCAACCATGCAAAAAGAGGGTACTTTCTTACACAACCCAACTCCCCCAAACAAAAGAGGATGAGACTAACATTTCCCTAGAGAGTCTTCATTGTCTAAGTGGAAGAACCTGGAAAGTCCATCTGCATTGGCATGGGCAGTCTCAGGTCTGTGTCCCACTATAAAGTCCATTCCCTGTAGGGAGACTGACCACCTCGAAAGTTTAGGATTTTCACCTTTTATCTGCATTAGCCATTTGAGAGGTCTGTTGTCAGTTTGAACTAGGAAGTGAGAACCAAACAAGTATGCTCTCAGCTTCTTCAGGGACCAAACCACAGCAAAGGCCTCCCTCTCAATGGCACTGCAACGCTGCTCCCTGGGTAGAAGCCTTCTGCTTATAAAAGCAACAGGTTAGTCTTAGCCTTCAGCAATGGTCTGGGATAGGACCGCTCCTATCCCTAGTTCAGAGGCATCAGTCTGCACAATGAACTGCTTGGTATAGTCTGGAGCCTTGAGAATTGGTGCTGAGCACATTGCCTCTCTCAGGGTGTCAAAAGCCTTTTGACAGCTAACTGTCCAGTTTACCTTTTTGGGCATCTTCTTTGAGGTAAGTTCTGTGAGGGGAGTCACAATGGACCCATATCCCTTCACAAACCTCCTGTAGTACCCAGTCAAGCCAAGGAATACCCTGACTTGGGTCTGGGTGATTGGAGCTGCCCAGTCCAGGATGGCCTGGATCTTGGGCTATAAGGGTTGCACTTGGCCTCCACCAACAAGGTGGCCCTAATATACCACAGTTCCCTGCCCTATCTGGCATTTGGATACCTTGATAGTTAGGCTTGCAGTTTGCAGGGCTTTTAAAACCTTCCCAAGGTGGATCAGGTGATCCTGCCAGGTGGAACTAAAGACAGCAATATCATCCAGATAAGCTGCACTAAAGGACTCCAATCCAGCAAGGACCTGATTCACCAACCTTTGGAAGGTGGCAGGGACATTCTTTAAACTGATAATGCCCATCAGGTGTGGAGAATGGTGTCTTTTCTTTTGCTCCTGGTGTCATGCCAATCTATCAGTACCCTGTAGTTAAGTCAAAGGTACTTAGAAATTTGGCTGCACCCAATTTGTCCATCAGCTCATCTGCTCTTGCGATAGAGTGAGCATCTGTCTTGGTGACAGACTCGAGCCCTCTATAGTCCACACAGAACCTAATTTCTCTCTTTCCACCCTGTGGATGAGGTTTGGGGACTAGAACCACTGGGCTGGCCCAGGGGCTCTCAGAGGGTTCAATAACCCCAAACTCCAGCATCTTACAGACTTCAGCTCTGATGCTTTCTTTGACTTGATCAGACTGTCGATAGATTTTGTCTTGACATGTACACTGTCACCAGTGTCCACATCATGGGTACACCATTTTCTCTGACCAGGGGTTGAGGAAAAGAGCTTAGCAAACATTTGCAAGACTTGCTTGCAATCAGCCTGCTGCTGGCCAGAGAAGGTGTATGAGTAGACAACTCCATCCACTAACCATTTGTTGGGGCTGTAAAAGAGGAGGTCAGGTAGAGATTCTGTCTCCTGATCCTCATCAGTCACCATCAGCATGGTGATTTCAGCCCTGTCATGGAAAAGCTTAAAGCGGTTCCAATGGATCACCATTTTGGGTGTCCTGCTTGTGCCCTGGTCAACCAAGTAGGTGACCTAACTTTTCTTTTCTAAGATCGGATAAGGGCCACTCCATTTGTCATGGAGAACACTTGGTGCCACTGGCTCCAAATCTCACACCTTTTGCCCTAGTTGAAATTCTACCAGTGTTGTCAGGGTATGACTTTGTGCGCCTGCTCTACAGGCTGTTTTTTTTCTTGTTTTTATTACACAGGACTACATGTCCCAGAATGTCATGATGGGAGGAGTTACATGGTATTTGCAGAGGTAGCGCGCGTCGCGTTGCATGCGTAATTCTGTATGCGTGGGGGGAACCCGTCCGTCCTGATGTAAGGAGCGAATCTTCTCTATCCCCCGCTGCTGCCGTTTGAACCTTGCGAGCCATTCTGCGTTTCATGGCAGACTCGAGGTCTCTCTCCACACCGGAGTCTGCAGTGCCCGGTTTTCGAGCACCATTGGAGGCGTTGATTTGAGAGAGGCGTAGAAGCTTCTAAGCTGCTGATTCAGGTAAGATTGTGTCATATCTTCAATGGCTATTGAAGCAACAGTATGATTCAGGCATGTGGAGTGCTGTGGTGACATTGAACACGCTCCTGTTCTTAACATTTGACCATATCAGGTATTAAGATAATAATACCACAACCTATGTTAGTAATAGTGGATTCGGATTTCACAAGTTCAGGCGAATGATGCAATTGGCTTGATCATACATTCAGAGACTGCATGGGCTGTTGTTAACCCTCGAGACTTGAAAGCAGTATCTCTCTTTGGATCAGACAATTTCTCTCTTCTATCTCTGCTGGTGACATTAAAGGTTTTGGCTCATTTATGATTAGAGAAAGGGATTGAAACAACCAGGGTATGTATGAGTAATGGGAGGAATTTGATAAGACCTGCATGAGTGGTGGATGTGGAATAACCTGTGTGCTTTGTGTTGTAGGTGTATCCTCCTCCTGTGCGAGACGAATCGTGCCTGAGGTAGTAAGGTCTAAAAGGAACACCGAGGCCGGTGGAGCTTGTGTTACAGGTACTAGTTCCCCTCTAGTGAGACCTTTTGAGAGTAGCTATGATCATAGGCATGTATTAATCGATGTGTTTTTTGATTACAGGTTTCCCTTTCCCGGCTTTTCCCACCCTAATTCCTTTCCCTCACTTGATCGCCCCAAAACTCTGTAACTCAGGTTTTGGAGTTGGGGATGTTGAGGGGTGGACTCCTTTGAGCATCGACCAGATCCGGAGGAGTTCCTGTGGTTTTGACAGAATTATGCACCCATGAAATAGACTCCTCCCGATCCGAGCAATTCCCAAATATGGCGTCTATGGGCGAGGTTCTGCAGGTGTTAGTTGCGGTACAGCAGGAATTAGCTGCCTCTAGAGCTGAGACGGCTGCCCTTAGAGAAAGAGTGGATAGGCAGTCTAGGAACTCTTTTGATGCCTCCACCTCTCAGATCTAGGTACACATCCCTCTGCCTATACCTTTGGCAAGCCCAGAACGTTATTCAGGGGATCCTTTGACAATACAGACCTTTTTGACACAGATAGCATTGCACTTTTCATGCAAACCCGCCTCCTTCCCTACTAATCACTCGACGGTGGCATTTGCCATATCTTACTTGACAGGGAACGCTGCCAATTGGGTGGTTCCCTTGGTAAAAAGTGATGATCCGGTATTGTCTGATTGGAATGCCTTTCGTAGGGATTTCAAGAGGGTGTTCGATTGTCGGGTGACCACGTTCAGTGCTGACAGAGAGCTGTTGGAGCTGAAGCACGGAAGGCAGGATTTAGTCATGTACATGACTACTTTCACCAGATTGATAGCTGAAACTGCATGGCCTGAAGAAAAATGTATGTCACTTTACTACCAGGGACTACAAGACGACATGAAGGACGTGCTGGCTCAGATTGACCCCCAACCCACCACATATACTGACTTGATGAATTTAACCCTACGGTTAGATCACCGACTGGCCGAAAGGGGAGGGAGGGGAAACAGGACTAGCAGTTATGGTGAGAAAGGGAACAGACCGCTGAGCACTTCTCGTGAAGTAGGACCGGAACCGATAGAGATAGGGGCTATCAGAGCACAAGTTGGTCGCACACTGCTCGTCACACCAGCAAGTTGCCCCAAAGGACTGTGGTGAATGTAGTGGCGACGGCGGGTACGCCTATGCCACAATGTGTAAAAAGAAAAAAGTATGTGTTGCATTTAGCCATCCCTGGACACGTGTTTCGAGGTAGTTGCCTCTCGTCAGCAGGGAGCAGGACAATGTAAAGGGGTGCCGAGTAGACTGCCAAAATGTAATTAAAACAGGTCAAATACCTCTCATGGCGCGCAGGTGCAGAACCAGGGCTCGTCAGCCCGATAGCTCACGGGAGCCGTAATAATTTGAACACAAGTTGGTCGCACACTGCTCGTCACACCAGCAAGTTGCCCCAAAGGACTGTGGTGAATGTAGTGGCGACGGCGGGTACGCCTATGCCACGATGTGTAAAAAGAAAAAAGTATGTGTTGCATTTAGCCATCCCTGGACACGTGTTTCGAGGTAGTTGCCTCTCGTCAGCAGGGAGCAGGACAATGTAAAGGGGTGCCGAGTGGACTGCCAAAATGTAATTAAAACAGGTCAAATACCTCTCATGGCGCGCAGGTGCAGAACCAGGGCTTGTCAGCCCGATAGCTCACGGGAGCCGTAATAATTTGAACACAAGTTGGTCGCACACTGCTCGTCACACCAGCAAGTTGCCCCAAAGGACTGTGGTGAATGTAGTGGCGACGGCGGGTACGCCTATGCCACGATGTGTAAAAAGAAAAAAGTATGTGTTGCATTTAGCCATCCCTGGACACGTGTTTCGAGGTAGTTGCCTCTCGTCAGCAGGGAGCAGGACAATGTAAAGGGGTGCCGAGTGGACTGCCAAAATGTAATTAAAACAGGTCAAATACCTCTCATGGCGCACAGGTGCAGAACCAGGGCTCGTCAGCCCGATAGCTCACGGGAGCCGTAATAAGTTGAACACAAGTTGGTCGCACACTGCTCGTCACACCAGCAAGTTGCCCCAAAGGACTGTGGTGAATGTAGTGGCGACGGCGGGTACGCCTATGCCACGATGTATAAAAAGAAAAAAGTATGTGTTGCATTTAGCCATCCCTGGACACGTGTTTCGAGGTAGTTGCCTCTCGTCAGCAGGGAGCAGGACAATGTAAAGGGGTGCCGAGTGGACTGCCAAAATGTAATTAAAACAGGTCAAATACCTCTCATGGCGCGCAGGTGCAGAACCAGGGCTCGTCAGCCCGATAGCTCACGGGAGCCGTAATAATTTGAACACAAGTTGGTCGCACACTGCTCGTCACACCAGCAAGTTGCCCCAAAGGACTGTGGTGAATGTAGTGGCGACGGCGGGTACGCCTATGCCACGATGTGTAAAAAGAAAAAAGAATGTGTTGCATTTAGCCATCCCTGGACACGTGTTTCGAGGTAGTTGCCTCTCGTCAGCAGGGAGCAGGACAATGTAAAGGGGTGCCGAGTGGACTGCCAAAATGTAATTAAAACAGGTCAAATACCTCTCATGGCGCGCAGGTGCAGAACCAGGGCTCGTCAGCCCGATAGCTCACGGCAGCCGTAAGAATTTGAACACAAGTTGGTCGCACACTGCTCGTCACACCAGCAAGTTGGCCCAAAGGACTGTGTTGAATGTAGTGGCGACGGCGGGTACGCCTATGCCACGATGTGTAAAAAGAAAAAAGTATGTGTTGCATTTAGCCATCCCTGGACACGTGTTTCGAGGTAGTTGCCTCTCGTCAGCAGGGAGCAGGACAATGTAAAGGGGTGCCGAGTGGACTGCCAAAATGTAATTAAAACAGGTCAAATACCTCTCATGGCGCGCAGGTGCAGAACCAGGGCTCGTCAGCCCGATAGCTCACGGGAGCCGTAATAATTTGAACACAAGTTGGTCGCACACTGCTCGTCACACCAGCAAGTTGCCCCAAAGGACTGTGGTGAATGTAGTGGCGACGGCGGGTACGCCTATGCCACGATGTGTAAAAAGAAAAAAGTATGTGTTGCATTTAGCCATCCCTGGACACGTGTTTCGAGGTAGTTGCCTCTCGTCAGCAGGGAGCAGGACAATGTAAAGGGGTGCCGAGTGGACTGCCAAAATGTAATTAAAACAGGTCAAATACCTCTCATGGCGCGCAGGTGCAGAACCAGGGCTCGTCAGCCCGATAGCTCACGGGAGCCGTAATAATTTGAACACAAGTTGGTCGCACACTGCTCGTCACACCAGCAAGTTGCCCCAAAGGACTGTGGTGAATGTAGTGGCGACGGCGGGTACGCCTATGCCACGATGTGTAAAAAGAAAAAAGTATGTGTTGCATTTAGCCATCCCTGGACACGTGTTTCGAGGTAGTTGCCTCTCGTCAGCAGGGAGCAGGACAATGTAAAGGGGTGCCGAGTGGACTGCCAAAATGTAATTAAAACAGGTCAAATACCTCTCATGGCGCGCAGGTGCAGAACCAGGGCTCGTCAGCCCGATAGCTCACGGGAGCCGTAATAAGTTGAACACAAGTTGGTCGCACACTGCTCGTCACACCAGCAAGTTGCCCCAAAGGACTGTGGTGAATGTAGTGGCGACGGCGGGTACGCCTATGCCACGATGTATAAAAAGAAAAAAGTATGTGTTGCATTTAGCCATCCCTGGACACGTGTTTCGAGGTAGTTGCCTCTCGTCAGCAGGGAGCAGGACAATGTAAAGGGGTGCCGAGTGGACTGCCAAAATGTAATTAAAACAGGTCAAATACCTCTCATGGCGCGCAGGTGCAGAACCAGGGCTCGTCAGCCCGATAGCTCACGGGAGCCGTAATAATTTGAACACAAGTTGGTCGCACACTGCTCGTCACACCAGCAAGTTGCCCCAAAGGACTGTGGTGAATGTAGTGGCGACGGCGGGTACGCCTATGCCACGATGTGTAAAAAGAAAAAAGTATGTGTTGCATTTAGCCATCCCTGGACACGTGTTTCGAGGTAGTTGCCTCTCGTCAGCAGGGAGCAGGACAATGTAAAGGGGTGCCGAGTGGACTGCCAAAATGTAATTAAAACAGGTCAAATACCTCTCATGGCGCGCAGGTGCAGAACCAGGGCTCGTCAGCCCGATAGCTCACGGGAGCCGTAAGAATTTGAACACAAGTTGGTCGCACACTGCTCGTCACACCAGCAAGTTGCCCCAAAGGACTGTGTTGAATGTAGTGGCGACGGCGGGTACGCCTATGCCACGATGTGTAAAAAGAAAAAAGTATGTGTTGCATTTAGCCATCCCTGGACACGTGTTTCGAGGTAGTTGCCTCTCGTCAGCAGGGAGCAGGACAATGTAAAGGGGTGCCGAGTGGACTGCCAAAATGTAATTAAAACAGGTCAAATACCTCTCATGGCGCGCAGGTGCAGAACCAGGGCTCGTCAGCCCGATAGCTCACGGGAGCCGTAATAATTTGAACACAAGTTGGTCGCACACTGCTCGTCACACCAGCAAGTTGCCCCAAAGGACTGTGGTGAATGTAGTGGCGACGGCGGGTACGCCTATGCCACGATGTGTAAAAAGAAAAAAGTATGTGTTGCATTTAGCCATCCCTGGACACGTGTTTCGAGGTAGTTGCCTCTCGTCAGCAGGGAGCAGGACAATGTAAAGGGGTGCCGAGTGGACTGCCAAAATGTAATTAAAACAGGTCAAATACCTCTCATGGCGCGCAGGTGCAGAACCAGGGCTCGTCAGCCCGATAGCTCACGGGAGCCGTAATAATTTGAACACAAGTTGGTCGCACACTGCTCGTCACACCAGCAAGTTGCCCCAAAGGACTGTGGTGAATGTAGTGGCGACGGCGGGTACGCCTATCAGAGCACCTTTATCCAGAGCTGAAAGAGAGACGCAGGGTACAGGGACTTTGTATGTACTGTGGGAAGAAGGGACATTATGTGAGGGAATGCCCTAATAAACCCAAGGGGTCTGGCCTATATTGTCCCAACAAGAAAGTGGCAGTCATGACTAGCGTTAACGAGAAAACAAGTCTGGTGGGAGCAGTGGTAGAGGGATCACTGAGAAAGGATGTACTGTTGCCCTTGCTGGTGGTTATTGACGCAAAGAATACTGAATTTCACCTGGTTTTATCCATGATTCTCACCGCTGGTCACCAAACGCACCAGGTGTGGGTGATGATTGATTCAGGGGCCACTGGGAACTTCATTGACACTGGGTTGGTAGACAGGTTAGAGTTCAGACGCATACCCAGAGAGACCCCGGAGAAAGTGTTGGCAGTGGACGGGAAAACCCATTAAGTCAGGACCCATTATCGAACAGACGGAGAGGGTAGGGTTGGTTTTGAAGGGGGAGCACAAGACCACGTAGAAGACATCATGTTGAACATCATTGAAGCACCTCAATATGAGGTTATTCTGGGTATGCCATGGTTATGGCAGCATAACCCTTTGGTAGACTGGAAAAAGATGACGGTATCGTTTCAGTCGGAAGAATGCAGGATGAATTGTTTGCATGCTCCTGGTTCTCATCTTCTGGCTCTTTCACAGAGGTTCCATATAGCTACTGCTGCGGAACAGGAGACAGTGCTTCCTTACGTATACGACTGTTACAGAGAGGTTTTCAGTGAAGAAAAGGCAGAACGACTCCCCCCTCACAGAACCTATGTGTAAAGAAGAGCCTTCACAGGTTTCTTGTATCTTCCTTTAGTTTATTGATTATCAGCATCACAGCAGAGAACAGCCTCCTTACTTAAATTGCTCTCTTCACAACTGTTCCTCATAGAATCTTCCTTTACTCTCATTCTACACGTATCTAAGTAACCATATCTATGACATACTAAAATGGAGATCTCTACATATCTCCCTCTTATACAATACGAATAAATAAATATAACACATACTATAATAAAATTTAGACAAGTAAAAATTATTTAACAATAGAATAATAAAATCATTTGATCAAAACATAAGGAAATATATACAGTGAATACTAAGAATCTATATCTGATATTTGCAGCTATTCCAAAATTCTTTTCTATGGCCTACATACTTTACAAACATTTCCAAAGCTCCAAGTTGTATCATCTTCCAAAACCACAACATTGGATTTTACATTTTTAACTTGTAGAGGTAAATGTATTTGCTTTCACCCTTGCGAACCCATTCATTTTTCCGTACTACTACCCAATCACCCACTTGAATAGACACTTGTTTAACTCCTTTTCTGAAATTATGCGTACTCTTCATCCTTTCTTGACCTTCCTCAACTGTTTTAAATATTTGATCTCGATCAATCCATATTTTCTCTTTTTTAAGACAACCAAACAGAAAATTCTTTCTTTCCTGGCTCCCTCCCTTTAAGAGACACAAAAGGAGCTACACCTGTAGTAGAATGGGGAGTAATTCTATGCATCCACATCATTTTCCTTAATTCTTGTCTCCAGGACAGACCATTAGCAAGAGATAACTGTATATTATCCATGATGATTCGATTAATTCTCTCTACCAAAGCATTAGCCTGAGGTCTGAAAAGAGCTACTTTTTAATGAGTAATACCCATTCTTTTGAGATAATCCACCATCTCCTTAGAAACAAATTGCACTCCGTTATCAGTTACAATACTAGCAGGTATTCCTTCCTCAAGGAAAATCCTTTCAAGAAACTTTATAATATTACAAGTATTGATTTCTCCCATAGTCTCCACCACAAACCATTTGGAATGATAATCAACCAATACAAGAATAAACCTATCTCTCAATCCTAATTTGCTAACTGGTCCAATAAAATCCATAGACAATTTTTCCCAAGGTTTAGATGGAAATTTTACGCATTCCAAAGGAGGTTGACGCACAACTTTATATTTATCACTGTTTAAACAAATTTGATAGTCCTTCACTAACGCTTCAACCTCACTATCAACTCCAGGCCACCAGAATGATTCTCTGACTCACCGTTTTGACATTCCCTGACCCGGATGACCCTCATGAATAATCTCAGGAATATGTTTTATCACCCCTCTAGGAGGTATAATTTGCCACCTTCTCAAAATATTTCCATTACTTAAACTTAATTCTTCTCTCACATTAAAAAATGCCATCAATTCCATATCCTTACTATCATTGAAACTCCAACCTTCAAAAATTTTAGATTCCACTTTTTTTAATACAGAATCATCTTCCTTGGCTTTGCTCCATTCCTCAGACAACAAAGCAATCACTCCTGTGTTAACATCAATGTTACCATTTATATCACCACAAACTTCATTACAATCTGTATCTAGAGGCTTCCTCGACAGATTATCGGCAATTACGTTTTTCTTCCCTTTAACGTATTCAATTTCATATTTGAAATCCATGACAGATGATAACCATCTTGAGATTCTAGGTGTTATGCTACCTTCCAATCCCCTTCCACCTTTGAAAATGTACATTAAGGGTTTATGGTCAGTGCGAACTTTGAAAGTAAGACCCCATAAATAAAACTTAAAGTGACACATTCCCCAACAGCAAGCCAAAGCTTCCCTTTCAATTACCGAATAGGATCTTTCTGCACCTTGTAATCTCCTTGAGGCAAAACCGATGATTCGTTCTTTACCATTAACTACCTGTGATAGTACTGCCCCAACACCAACACCACTAGCATCAGTAGTTAAAAGCGTTTTTCCTACAATTTCAAAACGTCCTAATGTAGGTGCTTCAGATATTCTCTTTTTTATAAGTTCGAAAGCTTCTTTGCATTCAACAGACCATTCAAACTGGACATTTTTCTTCATACTATTCCTTAAAGGTTCAACAAGTTCAGTAAAACTGTTTACATACTTCACACAATACTCTGCTAACCCCAGAAAGGATCGAAGCTCATCTTTATTCGTGGGTTCAAATGCCATAGTAATTGCTTTCATGATACTTTTCTTAGGTCGTATACCCTCTGAACTTACATCATGTCCCAAATAATCAACTTTTGTTTTCCTCAATTGACATTTTTCTCTTTTTATTGTTAAATTATGTTTCTCTAGTCTTGTCATTACTTCTTCAAATAACCTATCATGGTCAAAATAATCATTCCCTGCAATCAAGATATCATCTTGGAAACACCAAACTTTTTTCATGTCCCCAAAAATATTTTTCGTGGCTCTCTGAAAAACGTCTGAAGCCGACGCCAACCCAAAAGGCATTCTCTTGTATCTAAATGCACCAAGAGGAGTTGCAAAGGAAGTCAAATGCCTAGATGATTCATGCAATTTAATTTGATGATACGCTGCGGACATATCTAGAACACTAAAAATGTTCCCACTGCCCATGGTTGATAACATTTCAGATATATTGGGCAGGGGTTCTCTATCAACCCAGATGTTCTTGTTGAGATCACGCAAGTCTATGCAAAGACGAATTTTCCCACCATCCTTAGGAGCAATCACAACTGGAGCTAACCATTCGGAAGCTTCGATTGGCTCAATGATGTCTTGTTTTAACAAATTGTCAATTTCCTGACGTAAGGGTTCCAACATTAAATTTGATACATTTCTTATCTTGTGAACAACCGACTTAGCATTTTCTTTTAAAATAATTTAATGCGAAAATCCCTCTAACAGCCCTAACCTCGAGTTGAAAACATTAGGATATTTTTCAAACAACTTATTATCATCAGATATATCCTGTACAGACGTCCTTTCTAGAACCATAACAGGTTCCTTCCTTTGGATCTATAACAATATTTATATCTTTCTGATGACGCCATCCAAGGAGATCAGAACCAAAATCTGTTATATATACTCTGCCTCTAACTGCCTCACTCTTAAATTTTAAGGTCATCCAACACATTCCCAAAATTTCTATTCTTTTTCCTGCATACCCCATTGCAAAAATATCAGGACTGTATATAATTGGAACACATTCTTTGGACCAATTACTTTCAAAAGATTTGTTGGAAATAAGAGTATATAAACTTCCAGAGTCTGCCAATACTCTTATCTCCTTTTCATCAAGTAAGATATTACAATGTGGTTTTTCTAGTTTATCAGTACTTTCCATTTTCACATTATGGGAACTTAAGTCATCAGTTCTCTCTATTTCAACATCCTTTTGATCTCCCTCAACTAACAATAAAACATCATCAACATATTCACAAATATCTTCCACTTCTTGAACTTTGTTTCTTCCAATTCCTTTTGTACGTCACATTTTAGAAAAATGTCCCCTTTTCCCACAACTTCTACACAATGTTCCTCTAGCCATACAATTGAGACTGGTAGCTATATGCCCTGGGGCGCCACATCTAAAGCATTTAATTTCTCTAGATTGATAATTTCCTTTTTCAAGTTGGGGTTGAGTCCTTTTAACATCTACATTAAGTTTTGCTTCTGTTTTCTTCTCGTATTTCTTTTCAATAACTTCAGTCTTTTCTTGTTTCAAGTTACTAACAGAACTTTCTATTTCTTTTATCCACATGTTCCATTCCTTTAGCAATTTGTATTGTTTCATCCAAAGTATATTCTTTTGTCAACAACTTTTCCTTTATCCTTTTGTTGTTAGTACATCACACTATTTTATCTCTTATTAAAGAGTCGTTTAATTGCTCAAATTTACATGTCACACCTAATCCTCTTAAAGTAGATATGTAAGATTTAATGTCTTCACCCTCTTTTTGGTACCTAGTAAACAATTTATGACGTTCAAGCACAACATTAGTTTTGGGCGTGAAGTGTAGTTCTAGCATTTGTAATGACATATCCTAAATGTTAGAAGGTTGTCCATCACCCATTCCCATAGAGATTTCTGTTATTTCTTCGTATATTCTTCTTCCTTCAACTCCTAAATGATGTAAGAGGATTGCTTGGCGCCTCCAATGGCTAACAGATAGGTTATAAATAATTGTTTCCATTGTAACCAGGGTATGGATGGTTCTCCTGGTGACATTAAAAAAGGTGGTGGAGATGACATTGATTGATCTGACATGGTACCTGTAAGGAAGAAATAAAAATAAAAATCTAAAATAACATTTTTAAATAATTGCTTAAAATAATGAAAAGTAAAATTTGTGTCTAAAAACTTTATATTATATCTTCTTTAGTCTGTTTATAGTTCCTATTTCTTATTTTAGTCCCTTTTCATTTTTATTTTCTCAGCACAGTAAATGTCCCTTTTCAGTGTTTATTTTCTTAGTACAGGAAATGGTTAACCAGTCTTGTGTGAAACTTGGAGCTAATGATCCTCAAAATATGCCAAGGTATGAATAATTATGTATAGTGATAATTATCCTTTCTGTTTGTGAAACACAGCACAGCAAATCGTCGTTTGATCGTGTGACAGGATTTCTGACGACGTATTGGAATCTCCTATCCTAGCGGAGAACCAGCGTCATTTTTTTTTTTTTTTGCCACGCTGCAATGAAATGCTCCTTGAGCACAGAGACCGGTCAAAGTCGAAATGTCGAAGTGTCGAAGTTGCGTTTCCGCGAACGCGAACGAGTTGAAACCAAGACCTTCTTTTATTTCACAAGTGTGCCATCTGGTAGATTTTCAAATGAAGTCCTTTTCTTATCTGCGCTTAATAATTTTTTTCCGATTTAAAAAAAATTTAACACTAAAACTCCTCGTATGTTAGCAGTGCAAGTTTGTTTTCATTACACGATTAATTTCATATTTGGAGATCGCGTTTATGTTGCTAGGTGACCTCGCGCTTGTGGTGGGTTTGCGCATGAAGAATGGTGACGCTTGAACAGGCAGCGCGAGTTTGAGATTAGTGTTTGAAGATTAGTTTTAAATCGTATTATCTGCTAATAAAAGTTATAGTCTTTACCACACTGATGAACAAGAGAGTGGTAAAATAATATGTAGCGGTGAGAGTCAAATTAATAAGACTTTGTACTCACGAAGTCGTGTAAGATCTTGATTTTGCCTTAATCTTTTGTTTTCAATCCAAGGGTGAGATGCTGATTCCTGCCCCTTGTGCAGGCTCCCGTCGCCATGTAAAGAAGAGCCTTCATAGGTTTCTTGTATCTTCTTTTAGTTTATTGATTATCAGCATCACAGCAGAGAACAGCCTCCTTACTTCAATTGCTCTCTTCACAACTGTTCCTCATAGAATCTTCCTTTACTCTCATTCTACACGTATCTAAGTAACCATATCTATGGCATACTAAAATGGAGATCTCTACACTATGACTGCCAAATTGACCTAATCGCTGGGGCTACCATCCCTTCTTGTCATGTATATGCTTTGTCAGAGCCGGAGACAAAACACCGAAGAGAGTACCTGGACCAATATGTTGATATTGGTTTTATTAGGCCTTCCCGCTCTCCTGCGGATTCGCCTCTTTTCTTCATTTCTTAGGTTAATGAAGATTTGAGGACATGTATCGATTACCGCATGCTTAACAAGAACATGGTAAGAAATCAATACCCTCTACCACTTATCTCAGTGTTATTGGACCAGGGGAGGGAAGCTGTGGTTTACACCCGATTAGATCTACGGGGGGCTTATCATCTGGTTCGTATCCGTGAGGGAGATGAGTGGAAGACGGCTTTTAAGACGCGTTATGGATTGTTTGAGTACTTGGTCATACCCTTCGGGCTGTGCAACGCCCCGGCGGCCTTTCAATTCTTCCTAGATGATGTGCTCAAAGACTTTGTAGATAAGTGTGTGGTTGTCTATATAGATGACATCCTGATTTATTCCAACAATCAGGATGTACATGTGAAACATGTTTCTCAGGTTCTTCAGAGACTCAGGGACCATAGCCTGTATTGTAAGCTGAGCAAATGTGTATTTCATACATCAGAGGTGGAGTTTCTGGGGGTGGTTTTGAGTCCCTATGGTTTCAGTATGGCTGAATGAAAGGTGGCAGCGGTGCAAGAGTGGCCTGTTACGAAGACTGTGAGAGAGGTGCAGTGCTTCTTGGGATTTGCCAATTATTATCGAAGGTTTATCTCGCACTTCTCCCTTTTGTTTTCTCTCATCACATGCCTGTTGAGAAAGGAATACCTTTCTGTTGGAGCCCGGAAGCCATGAACGCTTTTACATACTTGAAAAAAGCCTTCACCACAGCCCCTATACTGAGACACCCACAAAATGAGGCTCCCATTTATCGTAGAGGCCGACGCCTCCAATGAAGCTATAGGGGCAGTACTATCACAAAGAGACAGACATACAGGACAGTTACATCCTGTGACCTTTCTGTCTAGGCGCTCTCATCTACACCGTGGCCGAAAAGGCACTGTTGGCCATCAAGAAATCATTTCAGGAGTGGAAACATTACTTGTGAGGGGCCCAATATCCAGTCATGGTATACACCGACCACCGAAACCTGCAGTATATGAAAACGGCCAGACAACTCACACAAAGACAATTGCGCTCGATGTTATTCTTCGCGGTCTATGACTTTGTAGTTACCTTCCGTCCTGGGTCGGAAAACCGAAAGGCGGATGCTCTTTCGCGACAGGATGAGGTCATTGAACCGCAACAAAGCATCACATAAGCGATAGTCAATCCTAGCAAGGTGCTTTGCATGGTAACAATAGATCATTTTCTGGACTAAATAGTAAAGCATAAAGCCCCGGCCTGGTGGCAAAGATGAGCTGATCAGGAGGCCCACCATTCTCTCAAACATGGAATGCCATTATATAGGAACAAACTGTACCTGCCAAATCAAGAACTTAGGTTGAAAGCGTTCAACTGGTGTCACAACTCGCTCTTGGCAGGCCATCCAGGAGGCACTAAAACATTACACTTGGTGAAACGACAATTCTGGTGGGAAAAGATGGCCCAGGACGTAACACAATGGGTGTCACAGTGCGAGACATGTGCCCGCAACAAGAGCAAGACAGTTAAGGGTAAAGGAAAACTGATTCCCCTTCCCACACCGGAGCAGCCATGGCAGACCATAAGCATGGATTTCATCCTCGGCCTACCCAAGGATCAGGGGTATGATAGTGGAGGACTGTTTGACCAAAATGGGACACTTCATTCTGTGCAGAAACTTACCAACAGCAGGGCAGATGGCTCAGCTTTTGCTGTCACATGTGGTTCAGTTACATGGGCTCCCAAGGGTTATTGTGTCCGACAGAGAATCGCAATTCATCGCAAGGTTTTGGCGGATGTGGTGCAAGGCCCTCCAGGTTGAGGCATCTCTGTCAACCAGCTTCCACCCTCAAACTGACAGGCAGACGGAGAGGCTAAACCAGACATTAAAGAAATATCTTCGGTGCTTTTCCAAGGAAGCCAACGACTCATGGGTATCCATGCTGTGGTTAGCCGAACTGTCCTACAATAATGCATGGCACTGCTCGATCAAAGAAACGCCTTTCAAGGCCAATGCCAGATTTCACGCTAAGATGTTACCACTAACTATCCCGAGTGAGGTGGTGACGCAACCTACTGTGATGTAGCATGTTAAAAACCCACAGAGAGCTCACAAGAAGGTGCAGGACAGCTTAAGGCTTGCCAAATAAACGTACCAAAAATGGGGACGCGCACCGTCAAGAGGGACCCTGTTATCAGCCGGGTGATCAAGTATGGCTGTCCACCAGGAACATACGCTTCAGGATACGCAGCATGTTCCATCCAGGATTTATTGGCCCGTACAAAGTGCTGTGCAGAATCAACCCGGTGGCTTATAAACTCCATTTGCCCGCTTCCTTGAGGGTCCATCCTGTGTTCCATGTCAGCCTACTGAAACCAGCGGGAGGGGCACGGCGCAAAGTGGTTCCTCCGGTGCTCTGGAATGGGCAGCTGGAATATGAGGTGCGTCGGGTACTGGACTCCAGGTATCATCAGGGACGGTTGTGGTATCTCATTTCCTGGAAGGGATCATCCTCGGAGGATGATTCCTGGGAGCAATGCACGAATGTCCACCCTCCTCGTGCGGTACGCAGCTTTCACGCACGTTGACCTGGCAAGCCTGGTACTAGGAGGCGCTTGGGGGGAGGGCGTACTGTCAGGGTATGACTTTGTGCACCTGCTCTACGAGCTGTTTTGTTTCTTGTTTTTATTACATTGGACTACATGTCCCAGAATGCCATAATGGGAGTAGTCACATGGTATTTGAAGAGGTAGCGCGCGTCGTGTTGCGTGTGTAATTCTGTATGCGTGGGGGAACCCATCCATCCTGATGTAAGGAGCGAATCTCCTCTATCCCCCACAGCTGCAGTTTGAACCTTGCGAGCCGTTCTTCGTTTCATGGCAGACTCGCGGTCTCTCTCCGCACCGGAGTCTGCAGTGCCCGGTTTTCGAACGCCGTTGGAGGCGTTGGTTTGAGAGAGGCGTAGAAGCTTCTAAGCTGCTGATTCGGGTAAGATTGTGCCATATCTTCAATGGCTATTGAAGCAACAGTATGATTCAGGCATGTGGAGCGCTGTGGTGACATTGAACATGCTCCTGTTCTTAACATTTGACCACATCAGGTATTAACAGTGCTATTTAAAGGTGCTTATCAGAAGCCATTAAAATATATTCGAAGGAGAATAATACCGGAACCTATGTTAGTAATAGTGGATTTGGATTTCACAAGTTCAGGAGATTGATGCAATTGGCTTGATTATACGTTCAGAGACTGCATGAGCTGTTAACCCTCGAGACTTGAAAGCAGTATCTCTCTTTGGATCAGACAATTTCTCTCTTCTATCTCTGCTGGTGACATTAAAGGTTTTGGCTCATTTATGATTAGAGAAAGGGATTGAAACAACCAGGGTATGTATGAGTAATGGGAGGAATTTGATAAGACCTGCATGAGTGGTGGATGTGGAATAACCCGTGTGCTTTGTGTTGTAGGTGTATCCTCTTCCTGTGCGAGACGAATCGTGCCTGAGATAGTAAGGATGTGTATTTTGATTACAGGTTTCCCTTTCTCGGCTGTTCCCACCCTAATTCCTTTCCCTCACTTGATCGCCCCAAAACTCTGTAACTCAGATGTTGGAGTTGGGAATATCGAGGCGTGGACCCCTTTGAGCATCGACCAGATCCGGAGGAGTTCCCGTGGTTTTTACAAGGGTAGACTTTTGTTCATACCAGTGCTTTTGGAGCTCCTGGCTGGCCTCGATATTTCTGGAAGCCTTTTCCATGTACTCTGCCATTCTGGAACTTAGGTCTAGTACATAGTCCACAATGTCTTTTTTGGGTTCTTTGAGAGGCTTCTCCCACCCCTATTCTTTAACAAGACAGAGTTGTCCCCTAACAGGATGGCCAAACAGAAGTTCAAAGGGGGAAAACCCTAATCACTTCTGAGGCACCTTTCTGTAGGCGAAAAGCAAGCATGGTAAGAGGACATCCCATCTCCTTTTGAGTTTTTCAGGGAGCCCCATAATCATGCCTTTCAATGTCTCAACAAGACCATTGGTTTGTGGGTGATAAGGTGTAGTAATCTTGCACTGCACTCCACCCTCTTTCCACATATCCTTTAGGTAAGCAGACATGAAGTTTGAACTGGAGGAAGACGGACGGACCTGTTTTCATAGTGGAGGAATTCCTTGTTTCTAGTCATCATACTTAAGGGTCATGGTGCAATACAGCATGCTCTAAGAAGATTTACCTTTAGATGAAACTATAAGAGCTACTCTCCAATTGAGTTTTGCCTCGTTTTCGCCATATCGACCTAAAACACCTTCCATTCTTGGAGTGTCCTAGGTAATCACGACAGCTTTCTCCTGGTTACTGACTTCTTTGGGTGGGACCACCGCATTACGGTTGGATCCCGTTCTCTTTTCAAGATATTGATTGGACGCTCTTGTCTGTCACAAACAGCTTACACTTGGTTGCTGAACCTGTATGGCGGGGCCACTTCACCACATTTTGACCCACTCTTCTTAGATATCTGGGGGAAGTAGTTCCTGCTCTACACAGGTCTACACAGGAGCTTTTTGGCCTTTGGGAAGGGTCACAGATTTTAATAGCATCAAGCTCTACCAACTTTTGCTGACATATATTTCTCAGTGTGCTCTTATACAGGACACGTTTGTTTGCCCTGAGGAAGCTCCCTATATGGGAATGAAATGCGTTGGCTGGATTGTCTAAACCCAATGATTTTTATAAGAAATATGTTTTGAATAAAGAAGTTATTTTTCTACCTACATTGGCCTAGTGGACTTCTTGAAGCTGCGCACCCCCATTTGTTACAAGACATGAAGTTTGACTCTCTGTCTGAAACCACCTCTTTAGGAAATCCTACCCTGGTGAAGACACCAGTGAGGGCCTTGGCTACTGCAGGAGCTGTAGTAATCCTAAGGGAAATTGCCTCAGGATACCTAGTGGCATGATCCACTACCACTAGTATAAATGTATTTCCTGATGCTGTGGGAGGTTCAAGAGCACCCACTATGTCCACACCTACCCTTGCAAAGGGAACCCCAACCACTGATAGTGGAATCAATGGGCCTTTGGCAGGTTCACCTGTTTTGCCATTGGCTTGACAGGTGACACACAAGCTGAAAAACGTCTTTACTTTCTGTGACATCTGGGGCCAGTAAAAGTGGCTAACTAGCCTTTCCGAGGTTTTGGCTTGGCCCAAATGTCCAGCTAGGAGGGTGTCATAGCTAAAGTTAGTAGGAACTCCCTGTATTATTGAGGCACTACCACTCTCCTAGTGGCTCCAGGGTTGGGTCTCTGGCCTCAGTGTACAGTAGACCCTCCTCCCAATAGACTCTGTGGGTACCACTGACATCTCTTTCCAGTGCAGCAGCTTGCTGCCTCAGGCTTTCAAGAGTTAGACAGTACTGCTGTCCAAGGCACAGCTCTTCCTAGAGGGTCCCCCTGGGCCTAAGAGCTCAACCTGGTAAGGATCAAGTTCCATAGGCTCAGTTCCATCTGGGGTTTGCAAGTCCTCTCCCTGAGGAGAGGGGTCCTGATCCTTTTGCTGTACAGAAGCTGGTTCCCCAGTCTTCCTACCATACCTCTTGGAAGGTTGGGCCACTCTTTCAGGCTCCAACACTTCTTTTTTACCCTGCTTTCTGCACTGAGCTCTTGTTTTCACACACATAATCTCAGAGATGTCCAGCATTGCTGCATAGGTTTTTAATTCTACCTCAGCACATGCTGAGGTTTCCAGGTTTCCAGGTCATTAAAAAGCAGACATGCAGCTGACAGCTTTGGAGACACCACTACCTGTTTCATAGGAGTAATCCCCCCAGCCTAATGTTACCATAGCCATGGCATGGTTAGTGGTAACACTGTCAGCATTGGTGACTGGGTAAGTAAACCAGTATATCTCTCACCATAGTGACACTGGCACCTGTATCCCTCAGGGCTTCTATCCTAGTCCCATTGATCCTGGGGTGTTGCAAATACTTCTTTAAGTTGGGTGGCCACACAGGTAAAGTGGCAACCTCAACTTCACCCTCTGTGACAGAACTGCTTCAGTGTGCACCCTGATTTGCTCTGGGCACACTGTTGATCCCATCTGGAGACTGACTACACCAGGGAGGACTAGGGGGCTTCTTGTTAGGACACGTAGCATCTCCAGTTAAGTGTCCCAACTTCTTACAGTTGTTACACCAGGCCTTTAGGGGATCAAAGTTATTTCCCTTGTACCTATTATTGGACTGGGAAGAGTTTTGGGACCCACCCCCCGGTGCAGGTTTTTGGGGCCCTTTTGAAGACCCAGATTTTTTATCTTGAGAGTTCTTACCCCCTTTCCCCATGGGAGGTTTTGTAACCCCTTTCTTTTGGTCACCCCCAGTGGTTGTTTTTGTTACCCTTGTCTTGACCCAATGGTCTGCCTTTTTTCCCAATTCTTCGGGAGAAATTACACCTAGGTCTACCAAATGCTGATATAACTTTTCATTAGTGCAATTACTCAAAATATGTTCCTTCATAAACAAATTGTATATTCCATTGAAATAATGCACATTATTTCCAGTTAACCAACCATTTAGTGTGTTAACTGAGTAGTCAACGAAGTCCATCCAGGATTGGTTTTGGGTTTGTGAGCCCCCTTGAATCTAATTCTGTATTCCTCAGTTCTGAGTCCAAAGCCCTCAATCAGAGTCCTCTTCATGAGGTCATAAGACCCAGCATCTGCCCATGAACAGTTCCCAAAGGAGTGCCCCCCCCCAGTGTGACTTCTTCACTTTTCTCATTTCAAAAGGCCTCTTAAAGGCTGTGAACCATTTTGTGATAACATCACCCTCTTCAAATTTAGGGACAATCCCTTTGGGGATTTTAGGATCATAAGATTGCTCTTTATCCTTATTTAGTAAATTGCAACTGCAACCATTGATGGGTGCTAGGTGTAACGCCCTGAACGTCTCAGGATCGTTTAACAGACACGATAATGAGAACGCAACCACTTGTGAAGGTTTAGTTATTTTAATGAAGGCAAAAATAATACAAGGAATAAACAAAGGTTATAGTCACTGGAATCCTCCAGGCTAAGTACGTTACCAGCCCACAGCACGGATGGTCCTAACCGTCCTCTGCATATACGCCGATCCCGGCGTATGCCAACAGAGGGCAGAAATGAAATGGCCGACAATGCCAATCGGTAGACTGTGAGGGGGCACGAAGAGTGTTGGGGAGAATCGAGGAGTCAGGGAAACACCCAGCCGGGGTCTCTACCTGAAGGGAGCAGCCGCTCAACCTCTTCCTCAGACTGCACCGGGACGCGGAGTCACCTCCTGGTGATGCGTCACCGATACCCCAATCACAAGCAAAGAAGACTGAACCGAGAGCAGCCGCTCGATCGATCCTGTGGACTTCCGAGTCTGTAACGCGGCAAACACCTCCTGGTGTGCGTTACAGCTGGCAGTCCCTGTATCTCTGGTCGGGCTGGGAGTTACGAATCCAACCAGCAAAAGCGCCACTGCGCTTTGACTCAGCCGAGTCAAAAAGCGAAGCTCAATGGTTATCCGGTAGAGCTTCCGGGTCCTTCACAGGTGACGATGGGGCAAAACACGGCCCAGGGAGTAACGACTCGACCTACCTCCGTTCTTGCCTTACTGGAGCACCCCTCCGGAACACTGCTCTTCACTAAGCAGGTACGTCGGTGTAAACACAATATCCGACAGCGTTGTACCTCCCGGTTCCTCCCTTTATAGGGCGTGTTTTCCTTGAGTTATGTAACAGCTCTCCTGTTTACATAAGGGCGTGTTTTCCTTGAGTTATGTAACAGCTCTCCTGTTTACATAAGGGCGTGTTTTCCTTGAGTTATGTTTACATAACCTCTCAACCGCTAAGCATCCTGGGAGATGTAGTCCATTTTCGCTGGTTACCGTTTTCCTCCCCTCGCATGACAGGAATTCTTGACAGTACATCCTCCCTCTCAGCGGCTCCCCACGGGTCCAGCGCTGGCAGGAAAACGCCGATTGAACAAGGAGACCAAGCGCGGAGCATGAACCCCTTCAGCCGGTTCCCATGACTGCTCCTCCGGGCCATAGCCTTTCCACGCAACCAGGTACCACAGCTTCCCCCTGCGCCATTTGGACGCCCGTATGCCCGACACTTCATACTCCACCTCCGACTCCACGCATACCGGCCTAGGTGTCCCAGACGGCTTGGAGGGTGCTGGTTTGAGCAATGATACATGAAAGACAGGGTGTATCCGCAATGACTGGGGCAAGCACACCTTCACGTTCACGGGACCCATACACTTGGTAATTCGATAGGGGCCCATGTACTTGGGATGGAACACACTGTTCTTTCGAAACCTCATGTTTCTTGTGGATATCCAGACGTAGTCTCCAGTGCGGTACAGTGGCCCGGGCCTTCTCTTCCTGTCTGCCGCAGCCTTGTATCTTCTCTTGGCCTCTATTAGGACAGCCCTTGAGCGCATCAACGTGTCTTTTATGTGTGCCACCCTGTCCGCTGTGGCGGGAATCCTGTCCTCTCTGAACGGATGTAGAAATGGCAAGAACCTGGGATGTTGGCCATAGTTGCTATAGAACGGAGATGACTGTGTGGAGCTGTGAGTGGCGTTGTTATAGGCTATCTCTGCAACCCATAGCAAGTCGACCCATTCTTCCCTGCCCTGGTCCACAAAACATCGCAGATACTGTTTGAGCGTTTGGTTCAGGCGCTCGGTTTGGCCGTCCGTTTGAGGGTGGTAGCTGGTGGACAGGGCGGTCTTAACATGCAGCGCAGTGCACCAAGTCTTCCAGAATTGCGCAGTAAACTGCGACCCCCGGTCCGACACGATCACCCCAGGTAATCCATGCAGTCGTACCACATTCTTTAGGAGTAGTGACGCCAATTCCCCGGCCGTAGGGACTCTCTTGCAGGGGATGAAGTGCCCCATTTTCGTCAAGTAATCCACCACCACCAGTATTGCCGTTATCCCCTGGTCTACCGGTAGGCCCACCACGAAGTCCAGTGATATGCTATCCCATGGTCTATCCGGGGTCGGAAGTGGATGTAAGAGCCCTTGGGTTCGGCCATGGTCGGCCTTCATGGTAGCACACGTAGGACACTCCTGTCCCCACCTCCTGACATCCACTCTCATGGTTGGCCACCAGAAATGCCGTCCCATGCTAGCCACCGTTTTTTCAAAGCCCAAATGACCTGCGCATGGAGAGTCATGGCACCAGATGAATGCTTGTTTCCTTAGCCTAGGCGTGGGTATCAATAGGCACCTGCCCTTCAGGGGTATCCCGTCCTTCAGCTGCCATTCTCTGTGACTGAGGAGCCACCTCCGCCATGCGAATGACCTGATCCCTCTCTTTATTCCCCTCAGGAAAGTATCCGGTTGGATAACCCCCAATACCATCCTCGGGGAAATGATGGAATGCTCGGTCGCAGGCAATGGTTCCTTAACTGCAGATTGACGGGACAGGGCGTCCGCCTTCCGGTTTTCCGTCCCCGGCCGATATGTGATGCGGAAGTTGAACCCCGCAAAGAAGATCATCCACCGCAGCTGTCTGGGAGAAAGGTGTCTTGTGGCCGTCATGAACTGTAGGTTCCGATGGTCCGTGTACACCGATACCACATGTCTTGCCCCCATCAACCAATGCCTCCATTCGGTGAAGGCGTCCTTGATTGCGAGAAGCTCCTTCTCCGCAATATGGTAGTTGCGTTCGGCGTCGTTGAGTTTGCGGGACATGTACGCAACGGGATGAAGCACCCCTGTGTCATGGTTGCGTTGGGACAAGATAGCCCCCAGCGCCACATCCGATGCGTCCGCTTCCACCACGTAGGGGAGATCCGGATCGGGGTGAGCCAACACCGGCGCCTTACCAAAGGCGCTTTTCAGGGCCTCAAAGGCTTTGTTCGCTTCAGGGGACCAGACAAACTCCTTGGACTTCCTCAGTAGCTGTGTGATTGGGGCCACCAATCCTGAAAATCCATCTATAAACCGCCTGTAAAAGTTGGCGAAGCCAATGAAACTTTGGACGTCCTTCACGCTTTGGGGCACCGGCCATTCTTTCACCGCCTTGATCTTTCGTTCTGCCATCTCCTGTCCCTCTGGACTCAGCATCACTCCGAGGAATTCCACGGATGTGATGTGGAAGTCACACTTGCTGAGTTTACAAAACAGCATGTTTTCCCTCAGCTTTTGGAGCACAGCTTTGACGTGGTGTACGTGCTCCTCCACACTGGACGAATAGATGAGGATGTCGTCGATATATACGACCACGTAGATATCCAACTCCTCTCTGAATACCTCATTCAAAAAGTACTGAAAGGCTGCCGGGGCGTTGCACAGACCGAACGGCATGACGAGGTACTCAAAAAGGCCGAACCTGGTCTTAAAGGCGGTCTTCCACTCGTCTCCGTCCCTCATGCGCACCAGATGGTATGCCCCTTTCAAATCCAACTTGGTGTAGATACGAGCTTTCTTGACCTGTTCCAGAAGTACACTGATGAGAGGCAAGGGGTACCGATTCTTTACGGTTATCGCATTCGATGCCCTAAAGTCCACACAGGCTCTCAGCTCCCCATTAGCTTTCGGGATGAAGAAGAGTGGCGAGGCGGCCGGAGACTTGGACGGGCGGATGAATCCTAGCTTGAGGAGTTTATCCAGGTACCCCCGGAGATGCACGTTTTCAGGCTCCGTCAGGGCATACAGCCTGCCGCTGGGAACGCTGGCCCCTGGCACCAGGTCGATCTGGCAGTCAAACTGTCTATGTGGTGGTAGCACTTCCGCCTTCACCTCATCAAATACATCCTCAAAACTGTGATAAGCCTGGGGGAGAGCCACATCTTTTTCTGCCGCTGTAGCCACCGTCTGACTCCCGCTCTCATCTGCGTCAAGGGATTCCGTTCTTATTCCACAATGCAGGATGCAATACGGTGACGTCAGTTCGATGCGATGTGTTGGCCAATCCACAGAGGGGTTGTGTTTCTGTAGCCACGGCAATCCCAATATGACGCCATATTGGGGCGCTCGGATGATGTTAAAATCGATTTGTTCCAAATGGTTCCTCCCACATCTCATCGGAAGGACCCCCGTGTGCTGCCCGATGGGCCCCGTCACCAATCGCCTTCCGTCTACAGCATAGACGTCTTCAGGTACAGCTTTGGGAAGAAGCACTAGCCCTAACCTGCATGCCTCGTTGTGGTCCATAAACATGCCAGTGGCCCCTGAATCCACCATGGCCACAACGGGTATCCACTGGTCATGCACTCCCACGTGCACCGTGAGAAACAGGTGTCATTGTCCCTTAGTGACCGAGTTGGAAAGTGAAGGGATGGATGAGTGACTCCGAGATGCCCCTTCTTTGGTCTGGGAGTCCTCTAGTTTTCCGCCGGTACGTCCACCACGGCTGTTACCGACCGGTTGGCCCGATAACGTGACGTCTTCGGTTTGGCAGGGCATTCACGTACATAGTGGCCTTTTTTGCCACAATATAGGCACAATCCTTGTTTACGGCGTGACTCTTTCTCCGTGGCTGTGAGGCTCGCTCGTATTGCGCCGATGTCCATGGGTTCTCCCTTGGATGCGGTGGAAGTTTCAGGACTTCCCACTGTCACATAGGATGGAAGGGATTTTCCTTTTCTCCCATGATCCCCCTTTCTTTCACTTAGCCTATGTTCCAGCCGTAATACCAGGTTGATAAGGCCCTCACATGTCTTGGGTTGTGGGTCAATATGAGCCACGGCGTCCTTGAGCTCATCGCACAGCCCGTGATGGAAGAGCGCCGTCTGTTTAGCAACAGGCCACTTGGTTTCCGCAACCAGCCTTCGGAACGCGTTGAGATACTGCACCAGGTCGTTGGATCCCTGTTTCAACTCAAGCATTTCACGGTCCGCCGTGTACGAGTCAGCCCTTCTGTCGAAGACCTTCAGGAATTCCTCGCGAAAAGCACCCCAATCACATAAGATGGGGTCGTCCCTGCTCACCAGAGGTACGGCCCATTGTGCCGCGTTTCCAGCCAAATAGGATATAAGGAAAGCCACACGAGCCTGACTCGTGGGGAACGCCCTTGGTTTGCACGATAAATGTAGCGCCACTTGTGTGAGGAATACCTGCACTGTGTTAGGATCCCCACTGTACCTCTCTGGTGTTGCCAAGGGGACGGCTACCGGCATTTCCACTACTACCGCAGGGGTCTGGTTCGTGAGGGAGGTGCTGGGCGTGAGCGGGTCCAATTGGATAGCATCCAGTCTGGCTTTTACATCGGCTGTTTCTTGCCTGGAGGCAGCCAATTCAATTTGCATGGCCGCTAAAGCAGCCAGCACATCATCAAGTGTTGCCATGTCTGTTATCGACCGGGAGACAGTTAGTGTTATTAAGGTCGGATATTTTGTAACGCCCTGAACGTCTCAGGATCGTTTAACAGACACGATAATGAGAACGCAACCACTTGTGAAGGTTTAGTTATTTTAATGAAGGCAAAAATAATACAAGGAATAAACAAAGGTTATAGTCACTGGAATCCTCCAGGCTAAGTACGTTACCAGCCCACAGCACGGATGGTCCTAACCGTCCTCTGCATATACGCCGATCCCGGCGTATGCCAACAGAGGGCAGAAATGAAATGGCCGACAATGCCAATCGGTAGACTGTGAGGGGGCACGAAGAGTGTTGGGGAGAATCGAGGAGTCAGGGAAACACCCAGCCGGGGTCTCTACCTGAAGGGAGCAGCCGCTCAACCTCTTCCTCAGACTGCACTGGGACGCGGAGTCACCTCCTGGTGATGCGGCACCGATACCCCAATCACAAGCAAAGAAGACTGAACCGAGAGCAGCCGCTCGATCGATCCTGTGGACTTCCGAGTCTGTAACGCGGCAAACACCTCCTGGTGTGCGTTACAGCTGGCAGTCCCTGTATCTCTGGTCGGGCTGGGAGTTACGAATCCAACCAGCAAAAGCGCCACTGCGCTTTGACTCAGCCGAGTCAAAAAGCGAAGCTCAATGGTTATCCGGTAGAGCTTCCGGGTCCTTCACAGGTGACGATGGGGCAAGACACGGCCCAGGGAGTAACGACTCGACCTACCTCCGTTCTTGCCTTACTGGAGCACCACTCCGGAACACTGCTCTTCACTAAGCAGGTACGTCGGTGTAAACACAATATCCGACAGCGTTGTACCTCCCGGTTCCTCCCTTTATAGGGCGTGTTTTCCTTGAGTTATGTAACAGCTCTCCTGTTTACATAAGGGCGTGTTTTCCTTGAGTTATGTAACAGCTCTCCTGTTTACATAAGGGCGTGTTTTCCTTGAGTTATGTTTACATAACCTCTCAACCGCTAAGCATCCTGGGAGATGTAGTCCGTTTTCGCTGGTTACCGTTTTCCTCCCCTCGCATGACAGGAATTCTTGACACTAGGCTCATTTCTGCTCTCTCTTTCTCTAGAGCCAGGAGTCTGGTCTCTAGATCCAATCTTTGGTCAACCTTGCCAACAGGTTGTCCTCCTCATTGAGGCTGTCCTCAATGTCCTCAGTAGCACCCGGTCCACCTGTGTGGGGTCTAGGTGCTGAGAGGTTTATTCTTGGAGTCAGGGACAGTGGGGCCCTTTTTTCCCTATGAAGTAGGGGGCGGGTGGTAGCTATCCTCATCCCCTCCATTTCTTCATCTAAGGGGTCTTCACCATTCTCAGATGAATGGTCCTTAGTATACCCTGCCAATAGCTCCTAGAGCTTTTGTTTGGAGGGATGGGACCCCATGATTATATTTTTAAGCTTGCATAGATACCTTAACTCCTTGAATGCTAAATAGAGATAAGGGGTGAGGTTGAGCTCCTCAACATGGTCCTCTATGATATTGTGTTATCTTCCCTAACAGCTGGGTTCTTGTTAAGAGACATTGTTAAAAAAACCTTCTAACCCCTCTTATCCCTAGCTAAAGTGAACTTTTATGTTTCTAAAATTCTAAAGGGACTTAACCAAGACCCTAACAAGACTTTTAGTAATTTGTAAAATTTTTGTCAATTCAAAAATCAGAATTCTAAAGACAATTTAAGAGTTCTGTCATGAGATCAGGTGGTGACTAAGTTAGTCCAACAAATGCAAAGTTGTATGTCCCACCACTGATCCACCAATGTAGGAAGCTGGCTCTGTATATACTTTACCAAAATGAGGTACAGTATGTACAGAGTCCAGTGGAACCCCAAAGGTAGGTAGAGGTAAAAGTAGATAGCACCTTACTCTATTTGCGGAAATGTGGGCGAACAGTAATCATTTATCAGAGGGTAGTGTAAAGCATTTGTTGTACACACTCAATCAGCAAATTATGTCACACACTCAAAGACTGAACTCAGACCAATTTTGTTTGTATAAAAATATTGTTAATTTATTTTATTTCTAGAACCAAGCCAAGCCTGGTACAGGTAGGTGAAATAAGTGCCTTGCAAAATCTTATGCAGTGTTTACAACTGAATGCAGGTTCAAATGCAGTTTAATTGGAATACAGGTAAGTCAAGGATTCGAAATTACTGTACAGATTATTTTAGATTACATTTTAGATTACTTTTTCTACTCAGTGTAATATGCCTAGATATCACACTGGGACATTTCCTAGAAAAAAGGTAAGTAAAATCAGTTTTGCACAGTTGTAGTTTTTCAGGTTCCCATGCAAACCAACTCCACACGTAGAACATTTTTCAGAGAAAAACAGTCAATGTATTCCTATGGAGAGAAATGAAGTTATCGGTTACCAGGTAAGTACTCGGTCTTTGGGGTTGAGTTTCTGGGGTTAGAACAAGGGTTCCCCCAGGGTTAAGGATGCACTCTTGTTACACCCTCAGCAGCACTAAGGCAGCCGTGTACAGATTGCTGAGGCCCAATGTGATCCAATGGAGGATAGGGAGCCTCAGGTTGGTATCTGCTTACGAGCAGGCCATGGGGTTGATGGGGCAAAGCTCCTGGTGTTAGGCTCAGGGCAAAGGGGGATCTGGTTTAGCACACCAAGTGCACCCGCAGCGGCGCAGGGTGCTGTTTTGGCGTCAGGTGCCCTGTTGGTTTCAATGGGGATTCTCCGGTTTCAACAAAGACTGCAGACTCAGGGACGAAGATCTTATGGAGGTGACCACTGTTTGGAGAGGTAAGTTGGGATGCCTTGGGATGCTGGGACACCGTCGGTTGGCCCACCCAAGGCCGTGGCGCTTTGGGTGCAGGGTTGTCTTTAGGTGTCAGGTTTTTCTTACCAACTCCGGTCGTGGTCGGGGGGAGTCTCCAGCAAGAGGCTGCAGGCTTCGCTGGGAGATTCGAGGCAGGACAGAGATCACCAGATCTCGGGTCAGGATTGCTGGGGAGATCTCCTCATGGTGTTGGGCCACTCGAACTCGGACGGTGGGCTACAGGTGCAGAGTGGTGCAGACTCATGGATTTGGCCCAAGCCAGAGTCTGTGGGTGAACAAATCCGGTGTTCACGGGAGACAAAGTCTTTTCTATGGAAGGCAGGGCAGGTCCTCGGGTTCTTGAGGTTGCTGGCTGCAGGACACACTGGAGTTTTCCTTCTGCAGGTTCGAGGTGGGGACAGGCCGGTAGGACTGGGGCCAAGTCAATGGGCGTCCTCCTCTTCTTAGCTTTAGCATGGCTGATGGATCTTTCTTCTTCTTTTCTTCTTGGTTGTTTCTTGTCTGAGGAGGCAAGGTGTCGTTTGCCCCTAAATACTAAATTTAGGAGCGTTACAGGTAGGTGAAGGTTGGGACCAATGGGTTCCTTCCTTGGGGTGGGTACACTCCCTATTGTGCCACCCTCCAGTGGGAGGGGGGCATATGCCTCACTCTGGTTGGCTGGGTCCCCCCATCTGCATACTTTTTTAAAAATCAAACTTCATTGGGCATTTATGAATCATATACCGTACAAACAATGATATGGGTATGAGATAGGTATGAGTATTCTTGTGATAATCGTTACGCTGTAGTTTCATCAGTCTCTGTGTTCACATAACATTTTCTCCAAGCGTTGTAATATTTGGCACATCATATGACAACCCATGTGGAATTTGCTGCGTCTACTCACCCTATACTAAATGGCAACCCTTGCCCTCCCCTCCCACCCTCCACCCCCCCAGGCGAGTCTTGGGTTATTGTGCTTAAACTTTCCTTTCAGGACAGTTCGCTAGGGTCTGCTGCCCAGGTATCCAAGTCTCTATTCTCCCTTCATGCTTCTGTGGTCTGGACGCTCCTCTCTCCCTTCCCACCTCTTTCTACTCCTTCCGTGCTGTTGGATCAGTGTATTCTATGCCTCTTGGCGCTCTTCTTCTGGGGTATCCTCAAGCCGCTTGTGGTCTGCTGTTAGTGCTTCCCATGCCCTTGCCGCTTCTAATGCCTTTTCGCTCCCATTTCGTTTGGCTTCCCTGTGACTCACAGTTCGTTCATATCCTGCCCAGCGTGCAAACTCCCCTCTCCATCTACCTATATGGGGACGTTGCCTTCCAGCAACTAGTGATGTCCCTCTTTGCCAGTATAAGACCTAAGTCCTGACATTAACTTGTGATCTTATTCCTAGAGGTATGTGGGAATTTATGCAACATGCAGTATCCTTGGGTACATATTTGCCTCTTTTTCTGTTATTTCAGCAAGTATTTCCGTCACTTCCTTCCAAAAGTTCCCTATCTCTGGGCAGTTCCAGAACATATGTAAAAATTACACGCCCTCCTCCCCACAACGAGGACAAGCCGCCGTTGTCATGTTGAAGTACTTGTTGATACGTCCTGGGGTAAGGTACCCCCTGTGAAAGACATAACAATTTAGAAGCTGGAATCTAGCATTCCTAGTGATCTTGCTGACCCGCTCTGTCAGTACACCTCATTCTTTCTCTTCTATTGGTTCCCCCAGGTCCCCTTCCCATATCGGTTGTAGTTGAGTGAGGGGGGTGAGTGTTGCCCGACTCAGTCTCCTACACAGGTAAGTTACCACCTTAAAAGTCCCTATTGCCCTTACCACATATTGGCACCCTTCGGCCAATGGTGGCTCGGTGAGTCCGCTCCCCCCGTGCTTACGTATCTCTGCAGTCAAGGCTACATGTAGCAGGAAGTCTCCCCCCGGTATCTCAAACCTCCCCCCGGTATCTCAAATCTCTCACTGAACACATCAAAGGGCAATACATTGCCCTCCTCATAAAGCATCCCCACTGTGGTCACCCTGCCATCTCCCACATCTCCAACCTCCTCCAGTCTGCTCCATGCGGCAGTGCCAGGCAATATTTTAACAGTATCTCCGGCGCGTATTGGCATTTCACTTTGGCCCTACGTAGGCTTTTGACCTAGCATTTGTAAGCCACTCGCAGCTCTGCAGTCATTTCCCTTTCCTGAACGGGTAGCCTTAATACTACTCTGGAAAGAAGATCTGGGGTCGGGCACCCATCTCCCTGCTGCACAGTTCCTCGTAGCTGGCTTGCGAACCGCTTCGTCAGCCATTGGGTCTGAGCCTCAATATAGTAATATTCGAAGTCTGGTGCCACCAATCCTCCCTCCCTTTTTGGCCTCATTAAAGTCTTTAGAGCTATTCTGCATCTTCCAGTTCCCCACAAAAATTCTATCACTATCATGCGGAGTTGAAGAAACCTCTCTGCTGGTATTGATATTGGCAGGACTCAAAACACATACAAGAGTCTCGGGAGTGTTACCATCTTCAGTAATGATATCCTGCCACTTAACGACAAGGGGAGTTTAAATTGGCCTTTGTCCCCCTGATAACCTTTCCTACGTTGCCCTCTAGTAGATCTACTTTATCGTGGTAGATTTGTACCCCAGGGACGGGATGCATCTGCCTTCCCACTCTATTCCATCTGCTCTTTGCGGTTTTTCTCGCCCCTTTCTGGTGGGGAACAGACACGACTTTCTCCAAATTACCGTGAGGCCCGCCACTCTCTCTACTGCCAACAGCAATTCTCTAGCTCCTTCTAGTTCTTCTCCCGAATTTCTAAGGAAAAGAAGCAGATCGTCTGCATACAAGGCTATATGATGTGTACGCGCCTCCTTTTCCACCTCTTGGTACGAGGCTCCGGTTCTGGCTTTAGCGGCCAATGGTTCCTTAGCCAACACAAACAGCAGGGGTGAAAGTGGACACCCCTGTAGTGGTCCTCTCTCTATGCCATAACTGTCCGATATAATCTTCCCTGTTCTAACTCGGGCTGTGGATCCCTTGTATAACAGAGCCCTCTGCAAGATGGCGGGGACTGAGAGTTGTGCTTCACTTCGCCTCCCCCACCTGAGGGGTAGGGTTGGCAAAGGTGGGCACGCCTTCCCTCCTCAATTGGTTTTCCTGCCGATTTTCCCACCCAAAGTGGGGGTCAGAACTGGTGGGGGTCAAATGCTGGAAGCAGCAAAGGGCTTGGGGAAACTCACAAAGGCGGCAAGCCTTTGAAGCTCCACCTTCATGGACCCTGCCCATCCTGGGGGAGGAAGCATGGCACCTCGTCCCAGGATGTGCATTGTTTCAGACCCCCGAGAGCAGCAGGTTCTCGACCCAGGGGACCAGAAACATGTCTGGTGGTGGCAGCTGCTGAGCAGCCACTCAGCCTGGACACTAGTGTTAGGTCGTTTTTCAGGGGGCATCTCTAAGATGCCCTCTGTGTGCATTTTTCATTAAATCCCACACTGGCATCAGTGTGGGATTAATGTGCTGAGAAGTTTGATACCAAACTTCCTAGTTTTCAGTAAAGCTATTATGGTATTGTGGAGTTCGTAATGACAAACTCCCAGCACCATATACTGTTAAAGGCATTACTGCACTTTCAATGACTAAGAATTGACTTAGACACTGTAGGGGTACAGGGCTCATGCACCTGTACCCTCACCACTGGTATAGTGCGCCCAGGGGTGGCTGACTGTTAGACTTGGGGGTCTCTAGTTGGCACAGGTATGCACTTGTGACAAATAGGGACCCTCGCCTCTAGTCAGGGTAAGGGGGTACACTCCTAAAATAACCCCTGCTCACCCCCTTGGTAGCTTGGCATGAGCAGACAGGCTTATCTCAGAGGCAGTGTGTAAAGCATTTGTGAACACATGCAGTAATCAAGAGACAACACTACAGATGGACACCACACAGGTTTTATATAAAAAATAAGTATTCTTTATATAGATTTACCACAAGACCATTAAATGACAAAAATACACAATACTGTTACTTTAGATCATAGGTACTCACAAACTTTATCTCGGGGGCCAAATTTACAGTGTGGTTTGGGGCCGAGGGCCGCACCGTGGGGGCGGGGTCATTGGGGTAGGGGCGGGGCTAGAGCAACAAAAAAAAACTATGACCATGAGGTGGAACACAGGCCCCTGCAGCGGACGCCTTCGTCCACTGAGCCACCGGACCCGGCATACACATCTCTCTCTCTCTCTCCCTCTCTCTATCTCTCTCTCCCTCTCTCTGTCTCCCTCCCTCTCTCTGTCTCTCTCTCTCTCTCCCTCCCTCTCTCTCCCTCCCTCTGTCTCCCTCCCTCTGTATCCCTCCCTCTGTCCCCTTCCCTCTGTCTCCTTCCATCTGTCTCCTTCCATCCGTCTCCCTCTCACACCGTCTCCCTCTCACTCCGTCTCCCTCTCTGTCCGTCTCCCTCTCTCTCCATCTCCCTCTCTCTCCGTCTCGCTCTGTCTCCCTTTCTCTGTCCCCCTCTCTCTCTGTCTCCCTCTCTGTCTCCCTCCCACTGTCTCCCTCTCTGTCTCCATCCCTCTGTCTCCCTCACTTTGTCTCCCTCTGTTTCCCTCTCTGTCTCCCTCCCTCTGTCTCCCCTTGACTCCCTCCCTCTGTCTCCCTCCCTCTGTCTCCCTCCCTCTGCCTCCCTCCCTCTGCCTCCCTCTCTCTGTCTCCCTCCCTCTGTCTCCCTCTGTCTGTCTCCCTCCCTCTGTCTTCCTCTCTCTCTGTGTCCCTCCCTCTCTGTCTCCCTCCCTCACCCTCCCTCTGTCACCCTCTGTTTCCCTCCCACTCCCTGTCTCCCTCTGTCTCCCTCTCCATCTCTCTGTCTCTCTGCCTCTCTGTCTCTATCTGTCTCTGCCTCTATCTGTCTGTCCCTGTCTCTGCCTCTATCTGCCTCTGTCTGTCCCTGTCTCTGTTTTCCCTGTCTCTTTCTCCCTCCCTCTGTCTCCCTTTCTGTCTGTCTGTCTCTATCTGTCTGCCCCATCCCTGTCACTGCTTCTGTCTGTCTCTATCTGTCCCTGTCTCTGTCTTTCTCTGTCTCGGTCTCTATCTCTGTCTGTCTCTATCTCTGCCTGTTTCTACCTCTATCTGTCTCTGTCTGTCTGTCCCTGTCTCTGCCTCTATCTAGCTCTGTCTGCCCCTGTCTCTTTCTGCCTCCCTCCCTCTGCCTCCCTCTCTCTGCCTCCCTCCCTCTGTCTCCCTCCCTCTGTCTCCCTCCCTCTGTCTCCCTTTCCGTCTCTGTTTGTCTCTGCCTCTATCTGTCTGCCCCGTCCCTGTCTCTGCCTCTGTCTCTGTCTGTCTCTATCTCTGTCTGTTTCTGCCTCTATCTGCCTCTGCCTCTATCTGTCTCTGCCTCTATATGTCCCTATCTCTATCTTGGTCTCTCTCTCTGTCTCTATCGCTGTCTGTCTCTACCTCTATCCGTCTCTGCCTCTATCTGTCTCTGTCTCCGCCAGTCTGTCCCTGTCTCTGCCTCTATCTAGCTCTGTCTGCCCCTGTCTCTATCTGTCTCTGCCTCTATCTGTCTCTGCATCTATCTGTCTTTGTCTCTGTCTCTGCCTCTATCTGTTTCTGTCTCTATCTGTCAGTCTGTCTCTATCTCTATCTCTATCTGTCTCTCCCTACTGCCCTCTGTCACCCTTTGTCACCTCACCCGACTCTCACACCCTGCTGTCCTCTGTTATTCTTTGTCACCTCACCCCCGCTTGTGTGGCAACTGAGGCAGCTTCCCTTCCCGGGCACACACACAGCCCCACCCGAGTACTTCACAGGTCTTTAAGAGACCATTTGCATGATAACGAGGCTTTGTTGTATTTCACCTCTTCTTAGCGCCCCTGCAGCTCCACTCGGACTATCACTTGAATCGCCCGTCCCCCACAGAGCAGAGTCTGTTTGCTGACACTGTAAAAAAAGAAAACAAACACCGGTATGATGTCTGCAAGGTCCGCGGGCCGCCAAGAAAGGCTTGTCGGGCCGCTGGCGGCCCGCGGGCCGTACTATGAGTACCCGTGCTTTAGATGGTAGAAATTTGCTTAGTTCTCTTTAGTTCTTAAATGCAACACTTTAAGTCAATGTACCTTTTTAGATGCGACAGGCAGGGCGACGGAAGTGTTGCAACAATGTTGATGCGTTGAAGATTTTGGTGCAAAGAAATAAAGACGTGAAGATCTTCCAAATGCGGCACGCTTCTCCGATGTTGCGAGAAGACTCGATTAGATGCTTCAGCTGCAGCGGCGACACACTTTAGGCGATGCGACGACAGCGGCCTTGGCAGCGACACTCTTCCCCAATGTTGCGAGACGCTTCCACTCGATGCGATGCTGCAGCGGCGACACCCCTTTACGCGATGCGATGACAACAGCTCCGACGGCGGCACGGTTCTCCGTGTTTGCGAGGCGCTTTTCTTGATGCGGTGCAATGCAACAACTATGATGGCTGCGAGGGCGGCACGCTTCTTCCTTGATGCGAGACTCTTCTCTTGATGTGGTGCAATGCGTCAGCTACGATGGCTGCGATGGCGACACGCTTTTTCGGCGTTGCGAGACACTTCCTGGATGATGTGAGACACTTCCACTCGATGCGACAGCTGCAGCGGCGACACACTTTACGCGACAACAACAGCTCAGACGGCAGCACGCTTCTCCTTCTTGAGTCGCGCTTCCAGCTCCTTGCGACACGCAGTCCCTCAGAAGGCCCAACAACATCAGCAGGCACTTCCAAAGAACTCTAGGGAGCTGGTGGGTGAAGTCTGTTGTTCTTGAGACTTCAGCAGGAGGCAAGCTCTTTTCCAAGCCCTTGGAGATCCTTCACAAGTTGATCATAAGTACACACAAAGTTCCTTTCTCCTCTCTTTGGCAGTAGGCAACCCCTGCAGCCAATCCCCCAGTTTCAGGGATAGTCTTTCCTCAGTTTCTTCTTGGTTCCCAAAGTGATCTAAAATCTTGGGATCAGGGTCCCAATACTTATACCCCAAAATCCTTTGTCCTCTGAGGGCAGAGGGCCCTTTGCCTTGTTCAAACCGGTTCTGGTCAGTCCTGGAGCACTTTGTTTACCTGACTCCTTCTTTCCTTTCAGAGTGCAGGGCAGAGACATCAGACGCACCACAGGAGGTGGAGCCAGCATTGTGGAGGGAAGGCACAGCCCTATTCAGGTCCCAGGTGCAACTCCACCCACCCATCTAGATGCAGATCTCTCTGTTCACCACTGGGACACCTCACCCTGTCTCCTGGAATTCCCCAGCCCTGTCACTCAAACTCCAGACAGGGAATACACAGCCTAGCAGAGGCAGGTTTGAATGGTTAGACAAGAAAATGCCTACTTTCTAAAAGTGCCATTTTCAAACCCAGAATGTTAAAACCAACTTCACTAAAATATGCATTTTATCATTCTGAGTTCAGGCATTCTAAATTTGAATTTCTACCATGTTCCCTGAGCCAGTTAGGATTATAAGATGTAATAACCAAACTGCCCATTCTGGCCTATGGAGAACAGATAGCCTTGCAATAGTGAAAATGAAAATGGCTGTCATTCACTATTAGAACATGCCACACACACCAGGGCATGTCCTAGCTTATCCTTGCAATGCACCCTGCCCTTGGGCCCACCATAGGGGTGTCTGATATGAAGAAAAGGGAAGGTTTAGGGACTGGCAAGTGGGTGCACTTGCCCAGTCAGCATGACAGTACCAGACTGCACGCAGGCTCTGCAATGGCTGACCTTAGACACACTTTTACAGGCTGCTTCTGTGGGTGGCACTGATGCAGATCAGGGTGTACAAAATCTCCCTACTTCCACGGATAGAGTAATTTCACAGTTACACGCACATACACTCATCATACACTAGGGCCCATTTCACTAACATACGCTCAAATACTCTACCAACACTGAACCTGTGGAAAGAAAACTCCTAAACACCCTGCATCTACACTGAGGTCGATAAGACCTAGTTATTGTAACTGTCCTGAATCATGATCTAAACAATCTATACAGCAATAATCAAAATAGAGTACTCAATAATTGACAAGAAATAATCACCAACACCGTATTTAAAATTATGATGCTTTATCTAAAATTAGTCAAAGAAAATCAATCAGAATAAATCATTTTTCTCATAATTACCTATTCTAGCTAAATGTCAGAATGGGTCAGGACAGGTCTCTCAGTAGAAGTCTCCCAAGTCGCCGTCCTCACAGCGTAGATCCTCACCAACACAGGTTTGGGAAGAAGTGGCCTTAGACCCTCCCTAGACTAACAATATTTATAGTATTTTAAACAAAAGAAAGCAACATAAGAAGTTCTAAACGTCCGCTAAACCGCTGAGCAGAGCGAGCAGGAAAGGATGTAGCATCGCTACATTTGGAAAATCTCCGCTCAGAAAAATCACACAAATAAAAAGACAGAACAGGAACCAAAAATTAAAAAGTATCTTTCGACATCCACATTTCCTCGGAACTAACATGATGAGCTCAGAGTTCATTCATTATGGCTCCTTTGTCCTCCAAGGCTATTCGGATGTATCTGGAGACTTGCCCAGAACTGCTGCTGTCCTCACGGAAAATTTTAACCAGGCGAAGACTGTGGTCAGATGACTCGCGACCATATTCAGCAAGGCCCTCTCATCACAAATCTCTCACTCGAGGCCAGGCTGCAAACGGCGGCCATTTTATTCTAGGCCAAAATAGACCATCTTAATTAAAAGAGACAAAAACAACGTTACCACAGCATAGTGATTAAACAGTGTTAACCCCACTAATACCCTTATGTGTATGTAATTATATAGCCTTTGCAACACAGAAAAGCATTAATTCGAAAGCGTTTTGTGCTTTAAAATAAACAGCACTCAGCAACGTTTATTTAATAAAACATGCACATTATCAATAAGCAAACGAAAGCATTCCCACGTGTCGTTTTTCTTCTCATTAGTACATGTTGGTAAGTTTAAACATTTACACAAAACAAATAATTAGTAATTAATAATTAATAATTTTAATTATGACAAATAGACAAACCAGAGCTTAAAAACCCAATAGATTTTCATCAGAAAACTCTGCTCCAGCAATCCCCCCTTTGGTGATTTTATCACCAAATAACCCAAAAAAAAAAATTTAGTGAAATTTAGTCCCATTTTAGGAGAAATTTGGAAATGTCTTTTTCTCCTTACACAACACTACACACCAGACACTCTTTCATCATCCCTCTTTGTTTCCAAGTAAACACTCTCCCTCAATTCTTCTAATTCAATTTCTTGTGGTTCTCTTTTCAACCTTTTATTTCTCTTTTCATTATTTCTTTTAATTAATTTCTTTTTCCCTCCCCTGTTTTTACAACACAAACACACCAATCTTAGTATCAATAGAGCAACAATTATACAAGTTAAAGGAAACAATATCTTACCTATAATAGTACTACCTATTTTTGCAATAAAACTCTTAACAGCTATCACCTTATTAGCTAATTTAGTCCAGATACTTTCAGCTTCAAGTGGTACTAATTCTTCATGCAAATCAGTAATATTTTTGATATAGACCTTCAGGTCTTTGCTTTCATCTGGAATGTAAGTGCAACAATGTTGAACTTTCAGCATTCCACAAACTCCACCTTCCTTAGCTAATAGAATATCAAGGGCAAGTCTATTTTGCATAGACATGGCACGTACGGCAATTAACTCCGTATTCACCAAAAGAAACCCTCCAGCGGTATTTGTCGATAAGCGATCCACCACTGTTGACAGTTTCCGAATTCCATAAGCATTCAAAGAAATTCCCACTGCTGGAATTAAAGCTCCAAAAATGTCACCCACTATTTCAGACCAAGTTTCTCTCTTGAAACGCATTAGTAAATTAATATGTTCTACATCTTCTATTCTATCTATATGAAAGATCTTTGGAAAGACCAGGCCCACATAACACGTGCCATACCAATGGTCAGGCAACCTGTAATAAGCCTTGTTCCCACAAACCTAATACACTCCTGGAAAAATTGTATCTTCTCCTCCTCTGAAACCCCATCCTGTGGCAATAAAGTATGTATCATGACATTCACTAGTCCCAACAAAATATGTATCATATTGGGATTTCCTTCTTGTAATGCACAGCTTACCCTTCTGTGGTGCATCTAGAGCTAAAGTTGGACTAGCCCCATTTCTCAATTCTTTTCCCATCTCAATGTCCCAAATTGTCTCACTCACTTTATATTTCCCTGCTTTCTCATGCATGCTCAATCTCCTTTCCTCCACCATATTTAGGAAAGCTTTCTCCTCTTCTTTCAGACTGCAAGTTAAATTATTCTTAAAAATGTAATCTAATGTTAATTCTTCTTTCTCAATAAAAATCTCCCCAAAAATGTTAGCTTCTTTAGCTGGATTCAGCTCTTTGTTCATTGGCAAATGCCCAAAAATACTATCTTTGTTAGACATCTTATAATCTATTTTCCCTAACAAAAAAAAAACACTACTTAATACACTACAAGAAATTCCATACGTAGCTGGTAAATGATGATAAGTAACACCCTCTGAAACAGATGCAGGTAATTGCATACAAACGTAGCAATCCCTAACTTCCATTGTTTTCACATATTCGTACAACAGCTTTGAAAAAACATTACTAGAAAAATCATTAATTGACCTATCTTTATGTATGTAAGTATTACTAATTCTAGTTGGAACTACTTTTTGTGAACTCTTCTCTGTATTTGTCACATTCTCTGTATGCATCTCAAATGTACCTATTGTAACTTTAAAAGTAACTAATAAAGCTAAAACACCCCATAGTAACATTAATAATCCAGTACAGCAGCAGCACATTTTACACCATCTTCTTAAGAAGGCACATCTACTTTGGTTATTCTCTATGTTAGCCATTTCACTACTTTGACCGTGTCTTTTGACTTAGCCTCTACTACTCCACTACTTGAGACTCTAAAATTCTGGATTACTTCAAATAATTAATTTCAGTTTCTTCTTCTTTTCACTTTCTCCAAGTGATTTCTTCTGTTCACTCAATTTGGATATTCATCACTCTTTACTTCATTTTCTTCAACATCAAATTGTATTAGATCTCCAACAATATCCTCAGTATCCGACTTTTCATCAATGTCAGTCAAGATTACTTTTACAATTTCACCAGTATCTTCCTCAACCACTTCTCGTACGGTCTCCTCTGGATTTCCTTGACTTTCTGCCTCTTCACCTTCAGACAGTGCCACATACGTCCATTCCGGCGACCTATACTTCTGGTTAGGTTTTCTTATCCTCTTGATCTCCTCTGGTTCTTTTGACTCTTTTCTTTTTTCACCTCTTGCTGGATTTTGACTCGACACCTCATTCACTTGTTCAGCTTTCGAGGTATTTGCTCTTATCAGTCTATATCTCAGCCTCTTTATTCTGTTGTTAGGCCAAAGATCTCCTCTTATAACCTTTTTCGGTCTTGTTTCAGTATTATTTCTCTCTCCAATCCAAGTTCGCTTTCTCAGAACTCGACCCTCTGATTTCTCATTCTCACTTTCATCCGATTCTGTCTCAAATGCCTCTGGTTCTTCAGCAGTTTTCTTTTGCTCCACAGTCTTTTTCACCACTGTTTGAGACTTCCCTACTTCTGTCCCTCCTCGGGTCTCTGACACGCAATCTTCTTGCTGTCTACTTGTCCCTTCACCTAGCTTGTCAAGAATGTTCCCTACACCTCCTCGGGGGTCTTCCGCAATCTGTCCCTCTCTATCTTCTTCTAACCCTGCTTCTTCAAGTACAATCTCAAGTGGTTCTTCAATCTCCTCCTCTTCTGATTCAGGAGTAGTTTCTGTGGAATTGCTCTTTTCTCTTCTTTTTCCTTCACTGCTTTTCGGAACTTCAGGCTCTTTTACAGAATCTGATCTCCTTTCTGAGACTCTCAATGGTTCTCTTGAAGCCTTTTCTGCTTCTTTTCTCACTGGTTCTGTATCTTCATCATCACTGGAATCTGACTCTTCAAAATACTCCTTACCAGTCCCATCCTTTGGGTTTGGAACTCTCAGAGTATGACTCGCATGTACCCAGTTTTTCACACCAGCACACTTTACTGCAGTTGTCGTAGTCAGAATGACTTGTCTCGGGCTTCCCCACCTTGGAACCAAGCAATTTCTTCTTCTGTGCACCTTAATCCTCACCCAGTCCCCTGGACTCAGATCATGAGCTTGCTTCTTCTCAAGTGTGGTAGCTTCTTCTCCAACCTGGTGAAACACAGAATGAACTGCGTCAGCCAGGCCTTTACAGTAATCCAAAATCATGTCATCAGTTATTGTCATCAACTTATTGACAGGTACATATGCATGTCGCATTGCACGTCCCATTATGATTTCGTGCGGACTTAAACCAGTAGTTCTATCTGGAGTAGATCTAATAGTCATTAGCACTAGAGGCAAGACATCGGGCCATTTCATACCAGTGGCTAAACACATCTTACCAATCCTGTTCTTGATTGTGCCGTTTATCTGCTCAACAACACCAGAAGCCTCTGGTCTGTATGCACAATGTAGCTTCTGCTGTATGCTCAATGCTTCACAAATCAAACTCATGAGTTCATTATAGAAGTGTCCACCTCTATCAGACTCAATCGTTACTGGAAACCCGTACCTAGGAATCAACTCTCTTAACAGTAACTTTGCCACTGTTACTCCATCATTTCTCCTAGTCGGATAGGCCTCCACCCATCTTGAGAACAAACAGACTACCACTAGAACATACCTCAGTCTGTTCACTTGGGGCATTTCAATGAAATCAATCTGCATTCTTGTAAAAGGACCTCCTTCTCTGCCTATTGTTCCCAGACTCACCACTGTCTTTTTCCCAGTGTTAAATTGCTGGCAAATCAAACATCTTTGACAGATGCTCTCTGCAATTGTCCTGAACTTTGCATTGTACCAGGTTTGCTTAAAAGACCTGATCATCGCATCCCTTCCCAAATGTCCCTGGCCATGATACATCCTTGCCATTGTCGACAATATGGAGTTCGGCATTACTGGTCTGCCATCTCTATAGACCCAAACATGGTCTGTCTCTCTTGGGGCACAACCTGCCTTGATCCAGTCTTTCTTTTCTTCCTTTCCTGCCTCATCCTGCAACTGTTTCACTTCATCCCACGTCTCTAAGACATTAGTAAACATCACAGAACAAAAAGACATTTCACCTTCTCGTTCCCGATTAATTGACTGGTTATTCTTAGCGCAATATTGAGCAATGTCATTTGCGTATCGATTGCCAACTGTCACAAAATCATCTCCTTGTCCATGAGCAGCACACTTCACAACTGCTAACTCTTTAGGCAACTGTATCGCCTCAAGTAATTTTCCAATCACTTCAGCATTCTTTATTGGAGTCCCACTCGACGTCAAGAAACCTCTTTGTAGCCAAAGCTGGCCAAAATCATGCACAACTCCAAATCCATACTGACTATCAGTCATCACAGTCGTTCTCAAATCTTTCCCAATTTCACAAGCTTTTGTCAATGCCACTAATTCAGCAACTTGCGCAGATTTCACTCCTTTCAATGGTGATGCTTCCATAACCTCTGAGACCTTGCACACTGCATATGCTGCACATAGTACACCCTCATCATTCCTCAGGCATGATCCATCCACAAACAACACATGATCACTCTCATGCAAGGGAAGATCCCTTATGTCTGGTCTCGGTTTTGTACAGTAATCAAGCACATCCAAACAATTGTGATCATCTTCTGTTTTCACACCCACATTTTCAATATCCGGCAACAATGTCGCTGGATTCACATTCACACATCTCTCAAGAGTCACATTTGATGCTCCCAGAATCACTTTCTCATATTTAGTCAGCCGACTATGTAACATGTACTGGGTTCTGCTTCTTGTCAAAAGAATTGCCACATTATGAGGTACGAATACCCTTACAGGATATCCCATTATGATTCCCTCACTCTGTTCCAGGCTTCTGCATGTTGCAGCCACAGATTTCAAACAACCTGGTAAACCTACAGCTACAGGGTCAAGTGTCGATGAGAAGTACGCAATAGGCCTCCTCAGCTGTCCGTGCTTCTGAATTAACACTGAAAGTGCACATCCATTTCTCTCACTGCAGTACAACTCAAACTCCTTTTCATAGTCTGGCATACCCAAAGCAGGGGCTTCACACATTCTGCTTTTCAGCTCCTCAAATGCTGCCATTTGTTCTCCATCTAGTTCCAATGGGTCTGTCATCTCACTTTTTGTCAGCTTAATCAGTGGCTTTGCTATCAGAGAAAAATTAATTATCCACTGACGACAATAACCCACCATACCCAGGAACATTCTCACTTCCCTCTGGGTCTTTGGGGCCTTCATTCCCCTGATGATTTTGATCCTGTCATCAGTCACCTTTCTCAGACCTTTTTCAATATTGTGTCCAAGATAATGCCCCTCTTTCTTGCAGAATTGCAATTTGGCTGGAGATACTTTTAACCCTCCATCTGCCAGATGATTCAGTAAAGCTATAGTATCTACTTCACAAGCTTCACGTGTCTTTGATGCCACAAGTAGGTCATAAATATACTGCACTAGTACTGAGTTTTCGGGCATGATCAAGCTCTCCAATGATTTTTTCAATAACTGATTGAATATCGAAGGACTCTCTGTATACCCCTGTGGGATACGACACCATGCTAAAATAGGCTGGCCAAACCTAAATGCAAAAATCGGCTGGCTGTCATGATGCAATGGAATTGAAAAGAAAGCATGACACAAATCAATCACTGTATACCACTCAGCATCATGTGGAATCTGATACAAAATCACTGACGGATTTGGCACAATAGGACAACATGCCACCACAATTTGATTAACTTTTCTCAAATCTTGTACAATCCTGAACTTCCCATTAGGCTTCTTTAGCCCCATTATCGGTGAATTACACGGGCTACTCAGTAGTTCTCTCAGAACTCCCTGCTGAATCATTTTCTCAATTATAGGAGTTATTCCCTCAATTATTTCTGGTGTCATTTTGTACTGAGGAATGTTAGGATACGTAATTCCCTCTTTCACTAAAATTTTCACAGGATCTACATTATTCATCAATCCCACATCCTCTCCAGTAAAATCCCAAACTGTCCTTTTCACTGTATCTCTCAGCTCTCGAGGCAAATCCTCCGGATCAAACACAGCAAATGCACCAACCATTTCACTCTCTCTATTTCCTAGAGTCATTCGGTACAAAACATCCTCATCTGGTGTCTCAAAAGCTATTCCATCCGGTGTACAGAAAATTGTACAATTCATTTTACATAACAAATCCCTACCTAACAGGTTCACTGGACTAGTGTCACAAACGATAAATCTGTGCATGTCTGAAAATTTCCCTATTTGTACTCTTACTGGTTCAGTAAGACGTGTCCTGATTTGTGTATTGGCTACACCAACTACTTGGATTGCTTCATCCGAGAGAGGAAGATTTCTAATATCTGTTGACCTGACAGTTGATCTTGTCGCACCTGTGTCTACTAAAAAAGTAACACTTTCTTCATTTATTTTCCTGCCTGGTCTATTTCTAGAGTTGCACCAAGTATGCACTCTTCTTCCTCTCTTCGGCACCGTCAATAATCCCCCTCAGACTCACTCCCTTCATTCTTTAACAAGTACTGTTGTACCTGGTTAGAACGCCTTGGTTTATTTACCTGTTCATCATTGTAGAATCCTGAATCCTGATTGTACTTTTGTGACCCTCTATTCTGCGGCAAGGGCGGTTTTGGCTCTTGACTCTGCTGTCTCACAACTTTCTGTTGTTGTTGCTGTTGATTATTTCCCACGTTCTGCACCTGTTGATTTAAGGGTTTTCCTTCATTATTCACTAATGGTGGATTGGTACACTCAGATCTCCAATGTCCCAGTTGGCCACAGTTGTGACATGGGAACTTCTTTTTGGCTTCCTCAAGATTCCCCTTTCCTTTCCCTGCATTCCTAGGTCTATTCCCTGCATTATTTCCTGCATTATTCGCCTGTTCCATTAACTGTGCTTCCTGTCTTTCCGCAACTTTCACTTGTGCCCACATTGCTTTTTCTTTCAGCTTTCTCTGTTTTGCTTCAATTTCATCACTGAAGTATTTTGCATGTCTCAGAATCTCATCTATTTTCTTACTCTGCCAGTCCACTGTGTGCTCACGAATTCTCTCACTAATCTCAGGTCTCAGGCCATATACAAAGCTGTATACAAAATGACTCAAATCTTTGTCACCCAGGTGTTCATCTCCACTGAATTGTTTAAAAGCCAGTATCAGCCTCTCGTAAAAAGCATGAACTGATTCTTTCGCTTCCTGTTGTGTTCGATCTATTTTAACCCAGTCTGTCTCTTTTGCAGGTACTTTACTTTTCAGGTATACCATCACCTGATCATACTTTCTCATTACTTCTGGATCTGGTGCTCCTGTTCTCTGATCTCTTGGATATTCCTCAGTAGGCCAACTCACAACTATTTTACACTCAGTCCACAAGTCTGCTGGAACTATTATATCAAACAGACTATTCAGGTCAATCCACAGCACTTTTGACAATTTCACAAACCTATCTACCTGCCTATACCACTCGACGGGCTTTTCTCTCAATCGAGGGAAATCATTCGTAAATGATAAAATATCCTGTCTGGTCCATGGAACATGTACATATCCTCCTCCAGGTATTTCTCTCATAGGATAATTATCCACTGGTTTCTCCTTTTCTCTCACAGGAAATGCTGAATAAGTTCTATCTCCTGATTCTTCTCTTTTCTTGTACCACCTATCCTTCCACTTCTCTACATCACCCCATCTTCGCAATAATGCGACCATTTCTTTAATCTGTCCTGTTCTACCAGTACCATTCAAATTTTCAATGTCTTTATCTGTGAAATCCATGCTATAAGACTTCTGATAAGCTTTCACCTTATCAATGTCAACTCCCTGTTCATTCGCTATTGCTCTTAACCTGTCATGTGTATTTCTCGCTCTCCAGGTGATATTTTTACACATAAACAACAGTTCACCATCATGATGGTTTTTTAGAATTTCTGTAGGAACTGTCCCTGCAACAAGCTCTTCTAATTCTACACGTAACCTAGCCACATCAATTGCTTGTGAATCTTTATCCCTCTTTTGAAGAACTTTCATCCAATCATTCAAATCTTCAGCTGTTATTTCAGTAGTTTTTCTCACTGGAACCACTTTCTTCTGCGGTTCTAAAATCGGCATCCCTGAACAACTAGCTTCACTAGCATCCAGTCTTGAATTAGACTGTACCTCTAATCCTTCACTACATGTGTCATGTCTGGACTGTCTCAGATCACTATTTTCTGTCCTTCTTCCTGAATCTCCTGAGGGACCAGCTAAACTTGTTATCTTATTCCCAACATATGGAATCACCAAACCATTTTCACCTGTCCTCTGCTTGTCAAACACAGGCATAACCGGACCTATGGTTACAGGCACCGTAACAGCTTCCAGATTCTTTGTTAGCTCTCTAATCTTTTCAGTCAGCTCTGTTGTAGTCCTGGCTAATTCTCTTGTATTCTCGTCACCACATCGATTCTCTCTCTCCCTGAAAGGATTACCACTTCTTAACTCAGGTGTCACATTTTCTGTCTCAATGATACGCACTGTATCTCTTATCGGAGAAACAACTGGTGTACTCTCGTCTGGTTCTGGTCTATATGGAGGTGGTCTTTTGTAAATCATGTCATTCAAGACCTCATCCTCATATTCATTAACTCCATATCTTCTCACTTCTACCTCAGGAACCCTTTCTGCTCCCTCTTCAACTGTTCTCATAGGGTATAATCCCTCTGACATGCTAGCATCTCGCCATCTTTTCATTCGATAATGATGAGTTTCACGATCATGTCTCCTCCCAAACATGTACCTATAGTGTCCTCCAGACCTCTGTTTTTCTCGCTCATGCACTTCCTCTTCCCATTCCACTAAAGCCTCAAACTGTGTCGGCCTTGGTCTTGGGTCAAGACATAACATCTTTTCCCGTAAATTTCTCAACACGGCCAGATTAAATGAACCATGTTCTGGAAATGCTAGAACACCATCCTCCTTGGTATACCTAACCCAATTCTCCAACCATATACAGGTATGATACCCATATCTCGCAGCCATGAAGGATGCAGGTGTTTTCGCTGGAGGTAACAATTCACCCTCTCTTGTTTTAACATCTTTATCCTTGTCGAACCAGCGTTTTATCTTTCCGAACAATGTTTTTTTCTTTTTCTCTTCTTGGTAATACATTTTAGCGTTTACCAAAACTTTCTAATCCCTTCCGTATTACAAATATACAATACGATTTTTCAACCAATAACAGCGCGACTCACACTAACGCACCAATCCTGGAGCGTCTACGTCACTAGAATAGCTCTTCCAATCCTTGCGCGGCTCACACCAACGCACCAATCCCAGCGCGAACACTATTCTGATCCAATATCCAATCAGAGCGCGGTCTGTTTGACGTCAGCAGTCGCTGCAGTCGCTTCTGTCTCCTGTCTCCTGTCACTCGTCTACCCCTCCTTTACAAAACTCTTCAGTAGACTTTGTGTCAAATTTCTACAAAATCTATTAGTTACAACATATAAACATCTCCATTGTCTGCTTCGCTAACCACAGAATAGTAAAGAAAATCTATTTCACAAGAATCCCGTTGACACAGTAGCACATCCCTCTACTCTGCCCTTCTAACATGCATTCATTAACTGTTTCCTCTAGGACTTGTCCAAAGAGTTTTACAATCAACTAAATGCTCATACATTCACGCACATTCATACAAGAAAATATAGTACATACACACAGAATCCTGCTTCCCGAGAACAGCGAACAATCTGTCCCACTACAGAATTATAACACACGTCAACCAAGCAGCTTACCTCTGCCCAGTTCCTCAAACAAGCTCAGAGAATACCTATTACTTCTCCCGCGATAAGCTTTAACGGTGAACCTTACGGATCCCTGGGACTTAAGACCAGAGTTTCACAGATAACCTTCACTACCATACGCACTCCTTATATACCAGAAATATATTCTAGTAGTAACATACGACAATGTCACTGATTCCGAACCCAGACAATGTGACGCGCAACTTCAATTGTCACACGTTTTTCCTACCATCCCGTCTTTCCCGAGAGCAGCATATACTTCCCTCTGCCCTACTACGGAACTGCTACTAGCTCCCAAGTTCCAGAAGCACTACATATAACTCAACATGACGACTCCAACATATAGTATTAGTACATATATCAACATCAATCAATAATCAATAATCAATAAGCTAATGTACAAGCAATCTAATCAGATCAAGACAATCATCAATAAAGATCCTAACTCTGCTACCAGGAAATTGATGCAGATCAGGGTGTACAAAATCTCCCTACTTCCACGGATAGAGTAATTTCACAGTTACACGCACATACACTCATCATACACTAGGGCCCATTTCACTAACATACGCTCAAATACTCTACCAACACTGAACCTGTGGAAAGAAAACTCCTAAACACCCTGTATCTACACTGAGGTCGATAAGACCTAGTTATTGTAACTGTCTTGAATCATGATCTAAACAATCTATACAACAATAATCAAAATAGAGTACTCAATAATTGACAAGAAATAATCACCAACACCGTATTTAAAATTATGATGCTTTATCTAAAATTAGTCAAAGAAAATCAATCAGAATAAATCATTTTTCTCATAATTACCTATTCTAGCTAAATGTCAGAATGGGTCAGGACAGGTCTCTCAGTAGAAGTCTCCCAAGTCGCCGTCCTCACAGTGTAGATCCTCACCAACACAGGTTTGGGAAGAAGTGGCCTTAGACCCTACCTAGACTAACAATATTTATAGTATTTTAAACAAAAGAAAGCAACATAAGAAGTTCTAAACGTCCGCTGAACCGCTGAGCAGAGCGAGCAGGAAAGGATGTAGCATCGCTACATTTGGAAAATCTCCGCTCAGAAAAATCACAAAAATAAAAAGACAGAACAGGAACCAAAAATTAAAAAGTATCTTTCGACATCCACATTTCCTCGGAACTAACATGATGAGCTCAGAGTTCATTCATTATGGCTCCTTTGTCCTCCAAGGCTATTCGGATGTATCTGGAGACTTGCCCAGAACTGCTGCTGTCCTCACGAAAAATTTTAACCAGGCGAAGACTGTGGTCAGATGACTCGCGACCATATTCAGCAAGGCCCTCTCATCACAAATCTCTCACTCGAGGCCAGGCTGCAAACGGCGGCCATTTTATTCTAGGCCAAAATAGACCATCTTAATTAAAAGAGACAAAAACAACGTTACCACAGCATAGTGATTAAACAGTGTTAACCCCACTAATACCCTTATGTGTATGTAATTATCTAGCCTTTACAACACAGAAAAGCATTAATTCGAAAGCGTTTTGTGCTTTAAAATAAACAGCACTCAGCAACGTTTATTTAATAAAACATGCACATTATCAATATGCAAACGAAAGCATTCCCACGTGTCGTTTTTCTTCTCATTAGTACATGTTGGTAAGTTTAAACATTTACACAAAACAAATAATTAGTAATTAATAATTAATAATTTTAATTATGACAAATAGACAAACCAGAGCTTAAAAACCCAATAGATTTTCATCAGAAAACTCTGCTCCAGCAGCACAACCAGTACTGCAAGCCCACCAGCAGTATTTGGATTTACAAGCCCTGGGCACTCCTGCACTGTACTAGGGTCTGACAGGTAAACCAAACCAACCAATCATGGAATCACAAATCATATATCAATTTACAATAGGGAGAACTTGCACTGTGGTACTGGACAGCAGTGGCACAGTGCCCTGAGCAACTAACACCAGCAAAAACACATGAGGCAACAGCGAAAAATGGAAGGGAGACCCACGCCAAGGTGCCAGGTCTAACACGGACCTATACCAGGTCAGTGGGTTGTAGGCATGGCGCACAGGGAGGTGTGCCATGTCGACTCTTCACTTTGTTCTGCACCAAAACACGCAGCCTGCAAAGGCTGTGTGTATGTGGTACAATAAGTGCTGCAGCCCTTAGAGGCCTTCACTGGCCACAGTGTCCTTAGTACCTTTGGTACCATTTACAAGGGACTGACCTGGTGGCCAAAGAGTGCCAATTGGGTTTTGTTTTCAGTGCAGTTTTAAGAACATAGGCCCTGGGTACCTGTTTGGCAGGACCCCAGGGCACACTAAGTCAAAGTACATCAGCAGTTTATGAAAAGGGGGGGCAACCATGCAAAAAGAGGGCACTTTCTTACACAGACAAGTGCCCATGCTACTTATGGTGGGAATCCTATGTTCGTGATCAGATAAGTACAAGGACTATAGTTAATCATGTATTTAGTTCCATACAGTTTGAAATATTCTCATAATTGGTACGAGAATATGAAGGGTCCATATGTATCATATGTATTATATACTACTGTAGTATTTGCATAAGGTTTCCATCCCTATGTGGATCGCTAACGTACAGACAGCATGGTATTCTATGTGGGGTGTGTGGTTGGTTGGAAAGGGGTTATCTTTCTGGGATGTGTGTCCATGTCATGTGTAATGACCTCCGAGGTGCTGTTGTTTTGTTATGGGATGCAGCACTAGGCTGTGTAATAAGGGCTGCTTCTGTGCCTGTCCAATAAATAGTAAGAGAGAGACTCACAAGGAGCAGTAGTTCAGAGATCAAGGTCTGAGACAGTAAGTAATTAATCTGCTACTGGATGTAAAGAAAAAAAAGAAACATTAATTTTAATTTTCTTATCGTATTTCATAAAGTAAAACTATAAAGAAAATACGTTTTGTGTGTGTAGGCCATTCATTGTATATTTTACTGGACATTATTTTCTTTTCTTTTTAAACAAAATCTTCAACAAATTGAAAGCCGTTGGGAAAAAACTGGAATAAAAGTTTTAATAATTGGTTATTGTTAAAAACTTAGTTATTTTCTACAGCATTTTTAAAAAACTTACTGTAAAAATAATTGTCTCTGATTCCTGAACAGCAGGCTGTGCCTTCAGCAGCTCGAACTGCATTGTGTCCAAAGTTTTTTTTTTTTTAAACCGTTTATTACAAGTCTCAAGAATATACAAGTATGGGCCTACAACCTTCCGGCCGGCCGCTAGCAGTGACAGGAGCATACGACATACATTTATAAAACACGTGGCGTTGCGGAGGAGCATGCTCAGGAGGTAACAACGTCAAAAGCCACATCAGCCAGACCCCACTATACGGTTTCATTTTAAATTAAGAACAACAAGAAAAACCACACCCACAAGGCAACCCACAATCGAAAATAGCAGCACGTGCTTCCCTGGAGGGGGGATCCCAACTATCCACAGGAGTCTAAAGAGGGAGAAGAGAGCAGAGCGAGGACTGGGGGAACCCAATGCCCGGTACCGGGGGAATGAGTCGGCTAAGGGGACGGGGCTGGCGAGGTATCAGGCAGCAACGGTGGTGCACAGATACCCCCGCGGTAGGCGTTCCAGGGGCCCCATACTTTCACCCATGTCCCAGGCTTACCCCTCGCCACATACACCACCTTTTCTCGAAACATGCACCAGTCCATGTGTTCTTCCCAGGCCGAGACCGTCGGGGGCCTCTGGGATCCCCACAGTTGAGCAATATCACGCTTGGCTATCATATATCCCAGAGTCACCCACCACGTTTGCGGCGCCGAGTAATCAGTCGGTTCCCACACATTCAACAGGCATCTCCTCGCTTCAGGCAACAGCGCCACATGCGTAACCAGTCGCAGCACCTCATGTACACCACGCCAGAACCCTTCCACCTCCGGGCACTCCCACAAAATATGCAGAAAGGTCCCCAAAGCACCACACCCACGCTTACACAACCCATCTTCAGCATAGCCCATACGCAGAAGCTTTGGCCCCATCATGTAGACCCGGTGGAGTATCTTGAGCTGGACGAAGCGAAGGCGAGCCGGTATGGCCACCTCCTTCGGGGAGGCCACCGCGGAGGTCCAGTCCTCGTCGTCCAACTCCAGCCCGTCGGCAACCCAAGCCGCACGAAGGGCAGTCAACAGGCCCGAGCGGTCATTAATCAGCTTTTTGTATATCAGTGAGATCGTGCTGTCCGGGACGTGCCCATCCAGCATTCTATCCTCCAGGGGGGAATATTCCGGGATGGAGGCAACTTCCGAAAAGACGGAGCCCAGCGCATGACGGACCTGCAAATACCGAAAGTATTCACTGCCCTGCAACTGAAATTCCGTCTGCAGCATCTCGAACGTTTTAAATCCTCCCCTCGTCCAGAGATCCCCCACTTTACTAATGCCTATTATGTCCCACTTCTCAAAGCCCTTAGAGGTCCACAGGGAGCCCAACCGCTCAGACGCGTATAGTGGTGACGCCCGGGTCAAACGGTCCTTCCACCCCATAGCTGCATTGGCCGCGTGCCACACTTGCACCATGACACGCGTGGGGCCCGTCAGACGAGCGTCGGGCGCGCTAGAATAGAGCGCTCGATTGTAGTCGCCACCTGGCAGGAGCATCTTGTCCATTTCGAATGCCGGGTTTAAGGCGGGCCCGTATAGGCCATGGTTAATTGCAGCTAGCTGGGAGGCCCAATAGTACCGTTTAATATCCGGGAGGGCAATCCCCCCGTCATACCATGGGAGCGTCAACTTCGCCAGGGCAATACGCGGCCTCCCGTCCCAGAACAGGCGGCGTTGCAGACTCTCCACCTCCCGGAAGTAGCGCGCCGGGACTAAGTCCATAGTGTTCTGCAAAGCGTACAGGCAGCGTGGCAACGACATCATCTTGAACAATGCCGCCCGGCCGAGCGGCGAAAGCGGCAGGCGCCGCCAGCGTGCGACGTCCTCCTTCAGACGCTGGAGGGGGGGAAGCAAGTTCCGTTCGTAGTGGGCCTCCGGGTCCAGAGTAATGAAGACACCCAGGTACCTGAACCCCCGCGAGGCGATCTGAATCGGACAGCCCCGCGGGAGGATGGGAGCCTCCCCAGAGAGCACATACACACATGATTTAGCCCAGTTGATGACAAGGCCGGAGTTGCGACCGAATGAATGTAAAACATCAACCAGTACTATTAGTGATTTACGTGGGGAGGCTAGGTACAAGAGGATGTCATCAGCGTATAGGGACACGCGGTCCTCATACTCGGGGGTCCAGCGGAGACCACGGATAGAGGGATGCCACCGCAGCCACTCCGCCAGGGGCTCCAAGGCAAGCGCAAACAGGAGCGGCGACAAGGGGCAGCCCTGTCGCGTGCCCCGGCCCAGCTCGAACGGGGCCGATACTCTTCCGTTCACCACCACCTGCACCAATGGGCCCGAATACAACAATTTGACCCAACTGATGAACCCTGGGCCAAATCCAAACTTCGCAAGCATCGCCCAGATGTATGGCCACTCAAGCGTATCAAACGCCATGGTGGCGTCTAAGGACGCCAAAATGGCCGGTTCCCGTATGAATGGGACACGTGCGAGCACCCCATGCAAACGCCGCAGGTTAAGGGCTGTGTTGCGATGGGGAATAAAGCCGGACTGGTCCTGATGAACCAGATCGCCCACCACGCCGACCAGCCGATTGGCCAGTACCTTGCCGAGAATTTTGGGCTCCGCATTCAGTAGCGAGATAGGCCGATAGGATGTAACCCGGTCCCGAGGTCTCCCTTCCTTGTGGATCACCACGATTGTAGCCAGACGCTGGTCCAGCGGGAGGGAGCCCAGCGGGTGGGCCGCCAGGAACATTGCACGGAGGTGGGGCGCCAGTGTATCCGGTCGCAACTTGTACAACTCGATAGGGATACCATTCGGGCCCATGGCCTTGCCAGAAGCGACCGAGCGTATGGCGAGGGCGATTTCGTCGGAGGTGGGAGCGGCGTCCAGCGACACCCTGTCCTCCCCGGAAAGGGACGGCAGCGCGATATCCCTGAGCAGGGCACGGGAATCCTCTTCAGAGCAGGAAGAGACCGGGGAATACACCTCGCGGAAATAATCCGCGAAGCAGGAGACAATTTCTTCTGGCTCAGTTACACACACACCATCCGTTTTCTCAATCAGCGGGACCACACGATTCGCTCTCTCCTTTTTGTCCAACCACGCTATCAGTTTACCAGCCTTATCACCCACATCATACAGTCGCCCCTGTTGCTCTCTACTGAGGCCCCTGGCCGCCTCCGTGACGAGGGCCCTATAGGCTGCTTGCTTGAGTTGGAGGACATGTAGTGCAGCATCCGTCACCCCACCTTCTAGATTACCCTCCAACTCGGCTATTTCAGCCTCCACCCGGGTCACCTCCTCCCGCTCGCGCCTCCGGGCGTGGGAAATAAGGGATAGGGCCTCCCCTCTGAGTACTGTCTTGAAGGCCTCCCACAGGGAGATAGCCGAAGGCACGGACCCCACATTCTCATCAAAATATCGCTGCAGGGATTTAATCAAGTCAGCGCGAATGGTGGGGTCGCGCAGGTACCAGGAATTGATTGGGACTACCCTACCCTCACCCCTCGGAAAGACATCGAAATGTAACAGGAGCGGGGAGTGATCCGAGATACCCCGTACCAAATGGCGCACCTCTCCCACCCTCCCGACATAGGCCGCCGGGACAAGGACATAATCAAGCCGTGAGAGACTACCATGGGCCCCCGAGTGGAAAGTGTACTGCAGCTGCGTGGGATGTTTTAAGCGCCAGCAGTCCACCAATCCCAGTGTATCCAAGAGGCCGGATAGCCACGCCTGTGCCCGGGGGAGGTCCCTAGGGGGGTGACGATCCACAGTCCCAGAAACCACCGCATTGAAATCCCCCCCCACCACCAGAAGCCCCCCCGGAAGGCCAAGGAGGAGGCGCCCCAGGTCTGCAAAGGTGGTCGACTGCAGCCCCGGTGGGACGTATACTGACACAAAGACAACCACTTTGCCCTCCATTCTCCCCACCAAGACAGTGTAACGTCCCCTATCATCGTGGAGCACCTCATCAATTTCCAACGGGAGCGAGTTCTTTACCATGATGCCCACACCCCTTGAGCCTGACGTGAAGCCCGAGTGGGCCACTAGGCGGTAGCCACGCCGATTCATGGCACAGAAGGAATTGCCAATAAGGTGTGTCTCCTGCAGAAAGACTACATCGGGCGAGAGTCGCTTCAAAAACTGCAGGACCACACCTCGTTTGATCCTGTCCCCCAGTCCATTAACGTTCCAAGACAACAAAGTTAATTCCCTACCCCCCATCATACACAGAAGCCATCATTCGTCCCCCCGAGAGCACCTTAGAACCAACACAAAAATAAGTTTGCCTTGTGATAAAAACGAACAACACCCCATCCCTGCCCACCCACCCCAACAGAACTCCCCCTCCCTGCACCCCTGCATGAGCCCAAACAGCCCCCCCAACGTGCAGTGTGCCTGTCGCCCCATAGATAGTTAAACTAACTAGACCCCAAGAGGAGGAGGGAGAACCCCCAAGAGACCCTACACAACCTCCATAGGAGGGGAACTTACACGAACAGACGCATGGTCAAAAGTGGCATCATTTTCGTCCCGAGCGAGGCCTAATATTAGTCCCTCAGTCCTGATCCGGCGAGCCCTCTCCCCCCACCACTCCCCCCCCCCGCCCCTCCGATCCCGATCCCCAGACAGAGTATCCAGCCAGTCCCCGGCCGCTTCGGGACGATCAAAAAAGTGCGTGCGACCATCCACCTCCACTCGCAGCTTAGCTGGGAAAAGCATGGCGTATTTGAGGTTTAGGTCCCGAAGACGGCGTTTGACACCGAGGAAGCTCAGTCTCTGCTGCTGGACCGCTGGGGTGAAATCAGGATAAAAATTAACGTCCATATTTTCAAGTCTAACCGGTCCCTGCAGTCTGGAGGATTGCAGGATAGCGTCTCTGTCCCGAAAATTAAAAATCCGGGCAATGAGAGGTCTCGGAGGGGCTCCGACCTTAGGCCTTCCCCCGGGAACCCTGTGGGCCCTCTCCACAGCGAAAAATTTACTCAGCCCCCGTGGCTGGAGATGGGTAACAATCAGGTCTTCCACGAAGAGGTCCGCCGCCGCCTCCTCACGTCCCTCAGGCACCCCGATGATGCGGATGTTGTTCCTCCGGGCCCGACTCTCGGAGTCCTCCAGGCGGCGATCCATCAGCGCACTCGCCCGACCAAGCCGGCGCACCTCCGTTTGTAGGGCCGCCACATCTGTCGTAAGGCCCGATGCGGTGTGGGCCAAAGAATCGACTCGGTCGTTGGTTTTGGAACGATCGGCCCTTACCAGGCCAACATCCACGAGGACCGAGTCGATCTTCTGCGCCAGCGCATCAAAACGCTGGCCCACCGAGGCCTTCATCTCGGCGATGGCGCCCATGACATCCCGCAGAGTCAGATCCGTGGGCAGATCGGGGGCATCAGTAGGGCCCTCAGGGGACCTGCGTGGCACCTCGGGAGATCCCTTCTGGAGGGTATAGCGGTCCATGCTGTTGGACTGATGGACTGCGCCACGCCGGGTCGATTTTATCTTTGCCCGGTCACCATCTTGTTTCGTGGCCATGGTCCCAGTCTCCCGGTCGCACCAGCCACGTCGTGAAGGGCAGGCAAGCCGGTTCACGGGCTCCGGGGGGGGCCACCTCAGATCTGCGGGGTGGATCACAGCCGGCGGGCAGGCAGGGTCTCCCAGCGAGGCCACACCAACACACAAAGCCCCGCGACCCAACCTCGCAGAGACAGCAAGGGGGGTGCGAAAGCGAAAGTGAAAGTGGGGGGTACGCGAGTCGCCAAGCCCTGCCTGCCGCTGTTGTTCACTTTGTCACTGGATCGCCCCACAGCTCAAATCCGGGGTTCGGCGAGGAGAAGGCCGCAAACCTCGATCGGTGCTCACGCCGGTGTCCGAGGTCCGATTTGGAAGCGGGAAACGAGTGTCACCTCAGCTCAGGCTCACCAACACAGTCCCCTCATCTGGGACAGGATAATTTCAGGATAGTCGTAGGAGGTCGCGGAGGTCCTCAGGAGCCTCGCACCTACGCGGCCATCTTGGTTGCGCGCTAGGCTCCTCCCCTCCCAAAGTTGTTTTGAGGTGGTACTAGAAGATTGTCATCGTCATCTGAGTCAACATCGGTTGTCACTGATGGTATGCCTTTTCTAATTGCTACATTGTGCTACATTGCTCTGCAAGCTATTATTTTACATGGTGTAGAGTAGAAGTGAACTGAAACTTTTGTGAAGACATTTGAATCTTCCTTTTAAAATTCCAAAAGTTCTATCAATAACAGAGCGTCTTTTTTGTATCTTTTTTCTCTTGGAGTATGTGTGTTACGATACGCTGTAATGAGCCAGGGACGGATGGCATAAAAGACATCCATAAGGTCACCTCTGGCAAGGCAAATGGTAAGTGCACAGTACCTGAACATAGATGAGTTGGGTGTACTGTGCAACAGTGCCTGTTATGATACATTGCAAACTACCTGTATATCAAAACCATGTTGATTTTTTTTCTATTCCTATACAAAGCAAATTACATGGGTAAAATGTGCAGTTCTGTACAACTGCAGCTCAGTATCCTGTCATTCCTGATGAGTGCTTGAAACAATATTTGATAGTTAATTAAACTCAACACCTCATTCTAAAAATGTTTCAAAAATCTGCACTCTGACACCCACCTGCTGCTGCTGCAATTGTGCTCTGACAACTGCCAGAAGCAAAGAGGTGGAGTAAGCATAAAACCTGGGCATGTGTAGGTATGGTTTGGCTTCTTTAAGCTGTTATTAATTGCAGTGGATCTGATAGATCTTGGATTCATTAAAATATCCTCTCACTGCTAAACCTGTAGTTTGCAAATAATTCTTCGTGTTTCTTCAAAAAGTGTAACTCTAACTCCACTCCTGTCTCCTCCTCACCCTAGCATACAAAAGAGCCACTTGAGAAATGCATTTTGGGATCATTTTTATACCTTCACCTGTTAGCACCTAAAACCAATAGATGTTAATTTGTGAGCACAAAATGACCATTTTGTCTCTTCTTTTTATTTGTGGATTGTTAGTACATATTATATGTGTTTCGTTATTAGGAAATCTCAAATTAGAAATGTTGCAATATAGTGATTCACTATTTGTTCACGTCGCTAGGCTACTTTTGTGACTACACCTTTTCCTGACAATAGTACATAGCAACATGCTATGATAGTGGTTGCACACCATTTGCAACTGGTTTGCTTCTTGCTAAGCGTCAGTTTATCTTTCCCCTGCATCTGTTGTAATGACAGATCTTCTTCTGAAACACATTTTCCATTTATATGAACTACCCAGAAATATTATGTCTGATGGAGGATCGCAGTACATCTCTCACTTTCAGTCCTCTATTACCTATGAACTTGGTATCAAAAGAGCCCTTTCTTAGATTGTCGTCAAATAATAATAGGTAGACTGAGGGCATACATCTGACTATGAAATGTATATATCCGGTGTTTGATTAAGTACTGTCCACTTGCAAATCTATGTTTCCAACAATCAATTTGGTCCATAATAATACCACACATTTTCCCAACATGCTCATGCTTTTTCTTCCACTTTTGAATTTGTACAAGTAATCGCTGAACCGTAGTGGGTTGGATTATTTCAGCGGGATTTTGGGCAAGAGACTTTGATATATATATATATTCACTGAAAAACCAAAGGTTACAGGGACATTACAGTTAGGCTCAGATTTCACTTGTACAAAACCATTGAAATTCAGCAGCTATAGTTCCCTGAGCTATCTATAACTTACTCCCTCGCAATGCACTGCTTAAGACATCACATATTACATCACTCATGACATGGTCAGTGACATCACAGATGATATCACATATTACATCATCCACAGAACCACTCACACAACCTCTCGAATGCCCACTCACATACGATCCCTCATGAGCGGCCAGCAGCTGAGCTCCCAGCCCCCGAAGGCCCTTTCTAGTTTTTCCATGTATTGCGTATGTCTCTCAGGAGGCCTCCTGCCTACGCTATACAGAGGCCTCAAATTGTTACCTTTAGTGCCTCCCGTACTATTTCCCTAGTGGGGACCGAGCCAATATTGCATTAGAGGATATCCTCTAACTCCTGCTGTAAGTCCTCCCAAAAGGGGTCATCCAGCAGTGCATTGGGAGGAAGACGCCAGGCAGAGAACGGTGGTGTGGACTCCGTTGGGGACAGGCGCATATGTACTGGGAAATGGTCTGAGTATGTATGTGCTAAATATTGTGCATGTACTAGCCAGGGTTGAGTCCTCTGGACACCAACCATTAATCTATTTGAGACCAGCTGGAGTGTATTGAGGAATAAAAATTGCCCTCCTTTTCTGTTGGATGCATCGTCCACCAGACGTCTAGAAACTGGTGTTCAGCAATGATCTGTCGCACTTGGTGCAGTGCATTGCAGTTATGGTGCCGCATGGGGTGAGACCGGTCAAGGTTGGGGTCAATAGTGAGGTTTAGATTACCTCCCCATATGATGTGGGTGGAGCCAATATTCATACCTATTCCCCATAGATTCTTTAAAAAATCTGTGTCGTGGACATTGGGGCCATAGCAGTTCACCAACGTGACAGACTGGGACAACAGCATGCCCCACATTATGGTGTAGCGACATTGCAAATCATGCAAGGATCCCTCCACGCCGTAGGGGGTTTCCTTATGAACTATAATAGCCATTCCTCTAGCATAGGAGGAGTAGGAAGAGAAACACCTATGTGAAGCCTAGTGTGTTGCGAATGCAGGGGTGGAAGCGGGACCAGTGTTTATCTCTTGTAACATAGCTACATGTATATTGTGCCTGTCAATACGCAGGTTCCCCACGCCTTGGATATTTTACATTAAGAAGATAAACCTTGTGCGCCCAAGCCTATCTGCCATGGGTCATTAGCCTAATGGGCATAGTGGGACATAGCCCCACCTGTTGTACCTGTGGGCCAGTGGTGGGTGGATACCGATGCCAGGAATCTTGTGGAATGCACTTGAATTCCAATAGCTCTCCTCTCCTACCCTCCCACATCGGCTTCCCCAACGTGCCGAAGACAATCCCCCCCCACAACATCCCAAAAAGGTCAGTACTGCCCCAATTTCAAACAACAAATCCAATTTTATGCTAAACCAAACCCCACAGGGGGTTGCAGAAGTTAGAGAAGGAACAGAAGAGATCAGGGGAAGGTCAGGGTAGATAATTATCAGAGGAAGGAGGCCACAGCCACTGGTCAATAGGGGAAAGAATAAGCTCACAGTGGAAAAATAGCATAAAAAAGAGAAGAAAGAATATGTCCCTGGTTCGTGAGAGGGGTATCCTTTCAGGGGTATTGCTAAGGGGTGAGGCTATTCCCAATTGAATGGGGACATCCGGGACAGGTGCGTGGAGCCCCAGGAAGCTAGTGTACTTTGACTAATACTGTCAATATGCCTACTGATGTTCTTGCATTGCGCATCTTCACATTTCTGGTGAAGCTCAGTGAGGAGCAGAAGGTCGGCTTTGTGGTCCTAGGAGCCTCCCTCCGGCCCAGCTATTTCGGTGTGTTGGTATGTATGGTCAAAGGGAATGTCATTACTCCACTGAATGACAGGACCAGCTAGCCCAGTTCTGAAAGAGGGGAGGTTGATCTGCTCTCAGGTGATGTGCGTCCCACAGGGGGGCGATCCTCGGGGCAAATGCTTGAGAAATTCCATTACTTGCTGCAGGGAGGTGAAAAAGTGCTGTTTTACCCTGATGCATGATTCTGAGCCTGGCTGGGTAGAGCATTGCGTAGGTGACCGCTAGCGTGTAGTCAGGATATAGTGCAATGTTTTGGCCCTCAAACGAGAGTGTCCTCTGTTCCCTTGCCAAACGGAGAGTCACGTCACGGTCTCGATAATTGACAGGTCGAGCCACAATAGGTCTGGGGGTAGCTCCGGGGGGAGGGCATGCCAAGAGGGATCTATGTGCATGTTCCACCATGAGCAGTGGGGAGTAACAGTCTTTGCCGAATGTGGTGACCAGCAAGCGTTCTACATACTCCTCCATTCTCCCCATATTGGCGGTTTCCGGTATCCCCAGTATTCGTATATTATTCTTCTTGGACCTCACCTCTAAATCTTACTTTTTCTCAGCAATGACCCTCAGTAGGCGTTCCATTTCGTGCATCTGGTCTCTTCTTTGGGAAGTGGAGTCCTCCAATTCTGATATTCTGTGCTCTGCCTCGCCTAACCTACCATTGTGTTTTTCTAGCTTTTGGGTTATGAAGTCCATGCGGGTGCACAGGGAATCCTTTTGGATTCTATCGATGTGAGGCTGAGTTTCATTGTTAGCAGAAGGGCTTTCATGTCTTTATGCCCAGCTTGCTGTGCGTTCTCCGTCCCCTCTGCCATTGCCACGGAATGTTCTTAACTCTGGGTATGCACTGATTTACGGTGTTCAAAAGGCAGTTTGAACTACCTTCCTTCAGCTTTGCCCATCCCCGTGAGTTGCAGTGTCCTCACCCTGCTATCACAGCAGCTCAAAGAGTGGCGTGGTATTGTTGCCCCTAGTTGGCTTCTGGTGCAGTGCTCAGCACAGGTCCAATCAATTCCAGCAGGTCTATTTTGTCTCCAACTAGCAAGGATAGCACCCCGGTTGTCTTCGGTGCAGTTACTCCGGCGGGGGTTCAATTGAGCCTGTAGTATTGTGCAAAAGGCCTGGTCTGCAGATTAACAGCAAGGTCCTTGCGGGGGATTTGCATGTTAATGTTCCCCCCCCTTTTGTTTTTTTTACTCCCCTCTTTATTTGAGGTTTGAGTGTACTGACAATCTGTATATCTCCTGTGCCTGTATTTCCTCTTTGGACCTTGTGCGGTGCCCCCGCTTCTGCCTTCACTGCAATCTCTTGGCGAGTGTTCCACCACGGGATCGCCAGCTGCAGTTTGTCCAATGTTCATCCTGGGCAATCTAAAATGGCATCTTCACCAGGGTTTCCGCAGAGGCCTTGTATTAGACTACGTGGTGCCAGCTGCACATCCGTGCTTCTCTCTATCCCTTCGGCGATCTGCCACCCCTTTGATTTGATGTCTTGTGGGGGTCCCCTTTGGCCTTTTGCCTCTTCTAAGTGTCGGTGGAGGTACGCACTTCACCTAGCAGGTCCCGCCGCTCACTGAGTCAACTGTGGCTCCCCTCCCAGGCCCAGCCCATATCCCTACTTTCTCGATGGTCGGTCGGGCGGGCCTGCTGCAGCCAGCCTCCAGGGGATCGTGGCAGTATTGCTCCTGTGGCTCGCTCCCTTTTTTCTCCGCTTTTTACAGTCGTCGCATGTCAGCTGTAGCGCGGGTGAGGCTTGTCCTCCGTCTCACCATTCTCGGCTTTGCGACCCGCTCCGGGCCCCCATTTTAGCTCCGCAGGCCTCACCGCAGTGACAGCACGATCAGCTGTTGCCCAGCCAGTCAGCACGGATCAATTGAGTCCTCCGCCTGCCACAGTACGTCACCAGACTATTCCTGTAATTTTTGCTTCAGTCTTTTAAGGCTCTGGGGCCAGGATTCTGCTGTTTTGATGTCCTGGATTGCAGGAGCATCACACAAGTGCGGCCATCTTGCAGGCCTGCCCTCTAGCACCCACATGAAAATTCATATCTTAACTTGCGTATGTTGGATTTTCGTTGTGTTGGTCTTGTTTTATTCGGATAAATATTGGCTATTTCTCTAAACTGATTTTAGTACATTTGTGGTGTTTTCAGTGTGTGTGTGTGTGTGTGTGTGTGTGTGTGAGTGTGTTTGTAAATACTTTATAAAATTCCTCAAAGGATAAGCCAGACTGCTTTTACCAAGCTCCCGAGGAGGTGAGCATGGGTTATTCTGAGGGTGTAACTTACTTACCCTGACTACAGTTAGAGTACGTACTTGGACAAGGTGAAAAACACTGCCAACTAGAGACCCCATTTCTAGCAGCAGCAATTAATGCTTTTCATCAATTTCATGGGAAATTTGTCACAAATTTCTCCTTATGATATACAACTTATTATTATTATTAATATTATTGCGTCTTATGAACCGCGCAGCTACCCCATAGGGTTTCCTGGCGCTAGATCAGGTATGATGAATCTGCCCCCATGTTTGAACAACCAGGTCCTGAGGTTTTTCGGGAACACAGTGAGAGAGGTACGGCTTTGCAAGGCTTCCGGATGGTCATTCTTAATAGCTTTCGATTCCAGAAGCCAACTGTTCACTCCCGTTTGCCTGCATGGGACCTTTCTATTGTTCATAAAGTTTTGCAGAAAGCTTCGTTTGAGCCTTTGGGACAAGAATGTCTTGCTTGGCTATTGGCTAAAACCCTTTTTTAGGTCTCGCCTAGCGGTGCAGCGCATGCGCTACACGCCTTGGTGAGATCTATTGTTGTCGTCTTCATTTCCGAAGGGGTACAGGATATGTGCACGCGTAGAAATGACAGCAGTCGGAAACGCGTATGGCGCCGTCAGCAGAACTTGGAGGACAGAAGTTTTGCATGCGTACGGCTCGCGGCACGTTAACACGCCTCCTTCTTGCTTGCTCCGACCCGTACAGCGGCGTTAGCATAATTTACAGGACGGCAGATGTGCATGCATGTTGTAATACGTCTTCTGATACGTCCTGCTCGCTCGCTATCTGAGTGCCACTCCTTTTACTCACTCCTTGACTCCCTTTTTTTAAGGCACGTTCTGCTTTAATTACATTGCGCGCTCCTTCCTTTCCTTATACCATCAGGCCCCTACGTAGTTTTTTTTAATTATACACCGTCCCATTTCCACACAATAATGCCTACTATCACCAAACTGCTACTTGCCCCCACGCGTACAGCGGCGTTACCATAACTCAGTGGACAGGAGATGTGCATGAGTCTTGCACTACGTCATGCTAGCTCGCTCGCTATCTCCCTGCCGCTCCTTTTACTCGCTCGCTCCCTCCCTCTTTTTAAGGCACGTTCTGCTTTAACTATATTGCACGCTCCTTCCTTTACTCATACCATCAGGCCCCTACGTAGTTTTTTTAAATTAAACACCGTCCAATTTCTACACAACAACGCCTTCTATCACCAAACTGATACTTGATGCGGTGCAATGCGACAACTACGATGGCTGCGATGGCGGCACGCTTCTTCCTCGATGCGAGACTCTTCTCTTGATGTGGTGCAATGCGTCAGCTACGATGGCTGTGATGGCGACACCCTTCTTTGGCGTTGCGAGACACTTCCTGGATGATGTGAGACACTTCCACTCGATGCGACAGCTGCAGCGGCGACACACTTTACGCGATGCGACAACAACAGCTCAGACGGCAGCACGCTGTCAGAGCCCCCAAGTCTTACCTTCCACTTGCGAGGCGATCCTGCAGAGGCGACAAGGACTACCACCCCTGTCTCCCGCCTTCCCCTAGTAGGGTGTGTATACCGACTAGGACAGAGGGGGTATCAGGGGTAGAAGCCAGATAGGATGGGTCAAGAGGGCTTCCTCAACACCGGCTGTGTGGAGAGAAGAAGGGGGACACGGTTAGCTCACCGCAGTTCCGACCTCTCCACCCCTCTACGTAGCACAAGCCCACGGACCAAGGAAGTACCTTGTGGGAAACGGTGTGATTAGCGTTCGTGGCTTCTGCACCTCGTTTCTGGTGCTTGAAGAGCGGTCCCAAGGTGGCGAATCGGAAGCACCACAGTGTTTGAACACAAATAAAAACTGAAAAACCAGCGCTCCTGCGCAAATAATAAAGAAGAAGCTCGGTGCCGTTCCTCTCACTCTCCTGTGGGTTTTCGGCTAAGAGCTAGGAATAACACTACCCCCAAAGAGATGCAGACTATCCAAATGTCTGCACGGTCTTGCGACTCCGTCCAGTTCAGGGAGAGAACACAAAATCATCAACTGAAAACCAGCGCTCCTGCGCAAATAATAATAGAAGCAAAACAGGGGAACCCAGCCCACCACACACACTCTGGTGCGCAATGGCTGGAAAGCGGAACTCAATGTGCGGGAGCACCACTGGTGCGAGGCGGGACACAGGCGGCCGTAGCAATGGCCCTGCGAACAAGTTACTGGTACAATACCTGTGAGGCTGGTGTCCGGAGCAGTGTCTCCTCGTCGGCGGCGTTGGTAAGAATCCAAAGCGCTGGTGCTGCCGGAGTCCCCGGCTGTTAAGCACGTCCGCCTGGAAGTGAGTCAGTCTGACTTCCGCTTCCGCTTCTTGGCGACTAGACTGCCAACTCACAGCCCTTCGGTTCGGGGCGGCAATCGGAATCATGACACACGCTTCTCCTTCTTGAGTCGCGCTTCCAGCTCCTTGCGACACGCAGTCCCTCAGAAGGCCCAACAACATCAGCAGGCACTTCCAAAGAACTCTAGGGAGCTGGTGGGTGAAGTCTGTTGTTCCTGAGACTTCAGCAGGAGGCAAGCTCTTGTCCAAGCCCTTGGGGATCCTTCACAAGTTGATCAAAAGTACACACAAAGTTCCTTTCTCCTCTCTTTGGCAGTAGGCAACCCCTGCAGGCCAATCCCCCAGTTTCAGGGATAGTCTCTCCTCAGTTTCTTCTTGGTTCCCAAAGTGATCTAAATTCTTGGGATCAGGGTCCCAATACTTATACCCCAAAATCCTTTGTCCTCTGAGGGCAGAGGGGCCTTTGCCTTGTTCAAACTGGTTCTGGTCAGTCCTGGAGCACTTTGTTTACCTAACTCCTTCTTTCCTTTCAGAGTGCAGGGCAGAGACATCAGACGCACCACAGGAGGTGGAGCCAGCATTGTGGAGGGAAGGCACAGCCCTATTCCGGTCCCAGGTGCAACTCCACCCACCCATCTAGATGCAGATCTCTCTGTTCACCACTGGGACACCTCACCCTGTCTACTGGAATTTCCCAGCCCTGTCACTCAAACTCCAGACAGGGAATACACAGCCTAGCAGAGGCAGGTTTGAATGGTTAGACAAGAAAATGCCTAATTTCTAAAAGTGGCATTTTCAAACCCAGAATGTTAAAACCAACTTCACTAAAATATGTATTTTATCATTCTGAGTTCAGGCATACTAAATTCGAATTTCTACCATGTTCCCTGAGCCAGTTAGGATTATACGATGTAATAACCAAACTTCCCATTCTGGCCTATGGAGAACAGATAGCCTTGCAATAGTAAAAATGAAAATGGCTGTCATTCACTATTAGAACATGCCACACACACCAGGCATGTCCTACCTTATCCTTGCAATGCACCCTGCCCTTGGGCCCACCATAGGGGTGTCTGATATGAAGAAAAGGGAAGGTTTAGGGACTGGCAAGTGGGTGCACTTGCCCAGTCAGCATGACAGTACCAGACTGCACGCAGGCTCTGCAATGGCTGACCTTAGACACACTTTTACCGGCTGCTTCTGTGGGTGGCACAACCAGTACTGCAAGCCCACCAGCAGTATTTGGAATTACAAGCCCTGGGCACTCCTGGTGCACTGTACTAGGGTCTGACAGGTAAACCAAACCAACCAATCATGGAATCGCAAATCATATATCAATTTACAATAGGGAGCACTTGCACTGTGGTACTGGACAGCAGTGGCACAGTGCCCTGAGCAACTAACACCAGCAAAAACACATGAGGCAACAGCGAAAAATGGAAGGGAGACCCACGCCAAGGTGCCAGGTCTAACACGGACCTATACCAGGTCAGTGGGTTGTAGGCATGGCACACAGGGAGGTGTGCCATGTCGACTCTTCACTTTGTTCTGCACCAAAACACGCAGCCTGCAAAGGCAGTGTGTATGTGGTACAATAAATGCTGCAGCCCTTAGAGGCCTTCCCTGGCCACAGTGTCCTTAGTACCTTTGGTACCATTTACAAGGGACTGACCTGGTGGCCAAAGAGTGGCAATTGGGTTTTGTTTTCAGTGCAGTTTTAAGAACATAGGCCCTGGGTACCTGTTTGGCAGGAACCCAGGGCACACTAAGTCAAAGTACATCAGCAGTGTATAAAAAAGGGGGGGCAACCATGCAAAAAGAGGGCACTTTCTTACACAGACAAGTGCCCATGCTACTTATGGTGGGAATCCTATGTTCGTGATCAGATAAGTACAAGGACTATAGTTAATCATGCATTTAGTTCCATACAGTTTGAAATATTCTCATAAATGGTACGAGAATATGAAGGGTCCATATGTATTATATGCTACTGTAGTATTTGCATAGGGTTTCCATCCCTATGTGGATCGCTAACGTACAGACAGCATGGTATTCTATGTGGGGTGTGTGGTTGGTTGGAAAGGGGTTATCTTTCTGGGATGTGTGTCCATGTCATGTGTAATGACCTCCGAGGTGCTGTTATTTTGTTATGGGATGCAGCACTAGGCTGTGTAATAAGGGCTGCTTCTGTGCCTGTCCAATAAATAGTAAGAGAGAGACTCACAAGGAGCAGTAGTTCAGAGATCAAGGTCTGAGAACAGTAAGTAATTAATCTGCTACTGGATGTAAAGAAAAAAAGAAACATTAATTTTAATTTTCTTATCGTATTTCATAAAGTAAAACTATAAAGAAAATACTTTTTGTGTGTGTAGGCCATTCATTGTATATTTTACTGGACATTATTTTCTTTTCTTTTTAAACAAAATCTTCAACACATTGAAAGCCGTTGGGAAAAAACTGGAATAAAAGTTTTAATAATTGGTTATTGTTAAAAACGTAGTTATTTTCTACAGCATTTTTAAAAAACTTACTGTAAAAATAATTGTCTCTGATTCCTGAACAGCAGGCTGTGCCTTCAGCAGCTCGAACTGCATTGTGTCCAAAGTTGTTTTGAGGTGGTACTAGAAGATTGTCATCGTCATCTGAGTCAACATCGGTTGTCACTGATGGTATGCCTTTTCTAATTGCTACATTGTGCTACATTGCTCTGCAAGCTATTATTTTACATGGTGTAGAGTAGAAGTGAACTGAAACTTTTGTGAAGACATTTGAATCTTCCTTTTAAAATTCCAAAAGTTCTATCAATAACAGAGCGTCTTTTTTTGTATCTTTTTTCTCTTGGAGTATGTGCGTTACGATACGCTGTAATGAGCCAGGGACGGATGGCATAAAAGACATCCATAAGGTCACCTCTGGCAAGGCAAATGGTAAGTGCACAGTACCTGAACATAGATGAGTTGGGTGTACTGTGCAACAGTGCCTGTTATGATACATTGCACATTGCAAACTACCTGTATATCAAAACCATGTTGATTTTTTTTCTATTCCTATACAAAGCAAATTACATGGGTAAAATGTGCAGTTCTGTACAACTGCAGCTCAGTATCCTGTCATTCCTGATGAGTGCTTGAAACAATATTTGATAGTTAATTAAACTCAACACCTCATTCTAAAAATGTTTCAAAAATCTGCACTCTGACACCCACCTGCTGCTGCTGCAATTGTGCTCTGACAACTGCCAGAAGCAAAGAGGTGGAGTAAGCATAAAACCTGGGCATGTTTAGGTATGGTTTGGCTTCTTTAAGCTGTTATTAATTGCAGTGGATCTGATAGATCTTGGATTCATTAAAATATCCTCTCACTGCTAAACCTGTAGTTTGCAAATAATTCTTCGTGTTTCTTCAAAAAGTGTAACTCTAACTCCCCTCCTGTCTCCTCCTCACCCTAGCATACAAAACAGCCACTTGAGAAATGCATTTTGGGATCATTTTTATACCTTCACCTGTTAGCACCTAAAACCAATAGATGTTAATTTGTGAGCACAAAATGACCCTTTTGTCTCTTCTTTTTATTTGTGGATTGTTAGTACATATTATATGTGTTTCGTTATTAGGAAATCTCAAATTAGAAATGTTGCAATATAGTGATTCACTATTTGTTCACGTCGCTAGGCTACTTTTGTGACTACACCTTTTCCTGACAATAGTACATAGCAACATGCTATGATAGTGGTTGCACACCATTTGCAACTGGTTTGCTTCTTGCTAAGCGTCAGTTTATCTTTCCCCTGCATCTGTTGTAATGACAGATCTTCTTCTGAAACACATTTTCCATTTATATGAACTACCCAGAAATATTATGTCTGATGGAGGATCGCAGTACATCTCTCACTTTCAGTCCTCTATTACCTATGAACTTGGTATCAAAAGAGCCCTTTCTTAGATTGTCGTCAAATAATAATAGGTAGACTGAGGGCATACATCTGACTATGAAATGTATATATCCGGTGTTTGATTAAGTACTGTCCACTTGCAAATCTATTTTTCCAACAATCAATTTGGTCCATAACAATACCACACATTTTCCCAACATGCTCATGCTTTTTCTTCCACTTTTGAATTTGTACAAGTAATCGCTGAACCGTAGTGGGTTGGATTATTTCAGCGGGATTTTGGGCAAGAGACTTTGATATATATATATATATTCACTGAAAAACCAAAGGATACAGGAATGTTATAGTTAGGAAATAGAATTTTTAAAACCGTAGAAATTCACTGAAGAAACCAGAGGTTACAGGGACATTACAGTTAGGCTCAGATTTCACTTGTACAAAACCATTGAAATTCAGCAGCTATAGTTCCCTGAGCTATCTATAACTTACTCCCTCGCAATGCACTGCTTAAGACCTCACATATTACATCACTCATGACATGGTCAGTGACATCACAGATGATATCACATATTACATCATCCACAGAACCACTCACACACCCACTCACACCCGCACACAACCTCTCGAATGCCCACTCACATACGATCCCTCATGAGCGGCCAGCAGCTGAGCTCCCAGCCCCCGAAGGCCCTTTCTAGTTTTTCCATGTATTGCGTATGTCTCTCAGGAGGCCTCCTGCCTACGCTATACAGAGGCCTCAAATTGTTACCTTAAGTGCCTCCCGTACTATTTCCCTAGTGGGGACCGAGCCAATATTGCATTAGAGGATATCCTCTAACTCCTGCTGTAAGTCCTCCCAAAAGGGGTCATCCAGCAGTGCATTGGGAGGAAGACGCCAGGCAGAGAACGGTGGTGTGGACTCCGTTGGGGACAGGCGCATATGTACTGGGAAGTGGTCTGAGTATGTATGTGCTAAATGTTGTGCATGTACTAGCCAGGGTTGAGTCCTCTGGACACCAACCATTAATCTATTCGAGACCAGCTGGAGTGTATTGAGGAATAAAAATTGCCCTCCTTTTCCGTTGGATGCATCGTCCACCAGACGTCTAGAAACTGGTGTTCAGCAATGATCTGTCGCAATTGGTGCTGTGCATTGCAGTTATAGTGCCGCATGGGGTGAGACCGGTCAAGGTTGGGGTCAATAGTGAGGTTTAGATTACCTCCCCATATGATGTGGGTGGAGCCAATATTCATACCTATTCCCCATAGATTCTTTAAAAAATCTGTGTCGTCGACATTGGGGCCATAGCAGTTAACCAACGTGACAGACTGGGACAACAGCATGCCCCACATTATGGTGTAGCGACATTGCAAATCATGCAAGGATCCCTCCACGCCGTAGGGGGTTTCCTTATGAACTATAATAGCCATTCCTCTAGCATAGGAGGAGTAGGAAGAGAAACACCTATGTGAAGCCTAGTGTGTTGCGAATGCAGGGGTGGAAGCGGGACCAGGGTTTATCTCTTGTAACATAGCTACATGTATATTGTGCCTGTCAATATGCAGGTTCCCCAGGCCTTGGATATTTCACATTAAGAAGATAAACCCTGTGCGCCCAAGCCTATCTGCCATGGGTCATTAGCCTAATGGGCATAGTGGGACATAGCCCCACCTGTTGTACCTGTGGGCCAGTGGCGGGTGGATACAGATGCCAGGAATCTTGTGGAATGCACTTGAATTCCAATAGCTCTCCTCTCCTACCCTCCCACATCGGCTTCCCCAACGTGCCGAAGACAATCCCCCCCCCACAACATCCCAAAAAGGTCAGTACTGCCCCAATTTCAAACAACAAATCCAATTTTATGCTAAACCAAACCCCACAGGGGGTTGCAGAAGTTAGAGAAGGAACAGAAGAGATCAGGGGAAGGTCAGGGTAGATAATTATCAGAGGAAGGAGGCCACAGCCACTGGTCAATAGGGGAAAGAATAAGCTCACAGTGGAAAAAGAGCATAAAAAAGAGAAGAAAGAATATGTCCCTGGTTCGTGAGAGGGGTATCCTTTCAGGGGTATCGCTAAGGGGTGAGGCTGTTCCCAATTGAATGGGGACATCCGGGACAGGTGCGTGGAGCCCCAGGAAGCTAGTGTACTTTGACTAATACTGTCAATATGCCTACTGATGTTCTTGCATTGCGCATCTTCACATTTCTGGTGAAGCTCAGTGAGGAGCAGAAGGTCGGCTTTGTGGTCCTAGGAGCCTCCCTCCGGCCCAGCTATTTCGGTGTGTTGGTATGTATGGTCAAAGGGAATGTCATTACTCCACTGAATGACAGGACCAGCTAGCCCAGTTCTGAAAGAGGGGAGGTTGATCTGCTCTCAGGTGATGTGCGTCCCACAGGGGGGTGATCCTCGGGGCAAATGCTTGAGAAATTCCATTACTTGCTGCAGGGAGGTGAAAAAGTGCTGTTTTACCCTGATGCATGATTCTGAGCCTGGCCGGGTAGAGCATTGCGTAGGTGACCGCTAGCGTGAAGTCAGGGTATAGTGCAATGTTTTGGCCCTCAAACAAGAGTGTCCTCTGTTCCCTTGCCAAACGGAGAGTCACGTCACGGTCTCGATAATTGACAGGTCGAGCCACAATAGGTCTGGGGGTAGCTCCGGGGGGAGGGCATGCCAAGAGGGATCTATGTGCATGTTCCACCATGAGCAGTGGGGAGTAACAGTCTTTGCCGAATGTGGTGACCAGCAAGCGTTCTACATACTCCTCCATTCTCCCCATATTGGCGGTTTCCGGTATCCCCAGTATTCGTATATTATTCTTCTTGGACCTCACCTCTAAATCTTACTTTTTCTCAGCAATGACCCTCAGTAGGCGGTCCATTTCGTGCATCTGGTCTCTTCTTTGGGAAGTGGAGTCCTCCAATTCTGATATTCTGTGCTCTGCCTCGCCTAACCTACCATCGTGTTTTTCTAGCTTTTGGGTTATGAAGTCCATGCGGGTGCACAGGGAATCCTTTTGGATTCTATCGATATGAGGCTGAGTTTCATTGTTAGCAGAAGGGCTTTCATGTCTTTATGCCCAGCTTGCTGTGCGTTCTCCGTCCCCTCTGCCATTGCCACGGAATGTTCTTAACTTTGGGTATGCACTGATTTACTGTGTTCAAAAGGCAGTTTCAACTACCTTCCTTCAGCTTTGCCCATCCACGTGAGTTGCAGTGTCCTCACCCTGCTATCACAGCAGCTCAAAGAGTGGCGTGGTATTGTTGCCCCTAGTTGGCTTCTGGTGCAGTGCTCAGCACAGGTCCAGTCAATTCCAGCAGGTCTATTTTGTCTCCAACTAGCAAGGGTAGCACCCCGGTTGTCTTCGGTGCAGTTACTCCGGCGGGGGTTCAATTGAGCCTGTAGTATTGTGCAAAAGGCCTGGTCTGCAGATTAACAGCAAGGTACTTGCGGGGGATTTGCATTTTAATGTTCCCCCCCTTTTGTTTTTTTTACTCCCCTCTTTATTTGAGGTTTGAGTGTACTGACAATCTGTATATCTCCTGTGCCTGTATTTCCTCTTTGGGCCTTGTGCGGTGCCCCCGCTTCTGCCTTCATTGCAATCTCTTGGCGAGTGTTCCACCACGGGATCGCCAGCTGCAGTTTGTCCAATGTTCATCCTGGGCAATCTAAAATGGCGTCTTCACCAGGGTTTCCGCAGAGGCCTTGTATTAGACTGCGTGGTGCCAGCTGCACATCCGTGCTTCTCTCTATCCCTTCGACGATCGTGGCAGTGTTGCTCTTGTGGCTCGCGCCCTTTTTTCTCCGCTTTTACGGTCGTCGCGTGTCAGCTGTAGCGCGGGTGAGGCCCGTCCTTCGTCTCACCATTCTCGGCTTTGCGACCCGCTCCGAGCCCCCATTTTAGCTCCGCAGGCCTCACCGCAGCGACAGCACGATCAGCTGTTGCCCAGCCAGTCAGCACGGATCAATTGAATCCTCCGCCTTCCACAGTACGTCACCAGACTATTCCTGTAATTTTTGCTTCAGTCTTTTAAGGCTCTGGGGCCAGGATTCTGCTGTTTTGATGTCCTGGATTGCAGGAGCCTCACACAAGTGTGGCCATCTTGCAGGCCTGCCCTCTAGCACCCACATGAAAATTCATATCTTAACTTGCGTATGTTGGATTTTCGTTGTGTTGGTCTTGTTTTATTCGGATAAATATTGGCTATTTCTCTAAACTGGTTTTAGTACTTTTGTGGTGTTTTCAGTGTGTGTGTGTGTGTGTGTGTGTGTGTAAATACTTTATAAAATTCCTCAAAGGATAAGCTAGACTGCTTTTACCAAGCTCCCGAGGAGGTGAGCATGGGTTATTCTGAGGGTGTAACTTACTTACCCTGACTAGAGTTAGAGTACGTACTTGGACAAGGTGAAAAACACTACCAACTAGAGACCCCATTTCTAGCAGCAGCAATTAATGCTTTTCATCAATTTCATGGGAAATTTTTCACAAATTTCTCCTTATGATATACAACTTATTATTATTATTAATATTATTGCGTCTTATGAACCGCACAGCTACCCCATAGGGTTTCCTGGCGCTAGATCAGGTATGATGAATCTGCACCCATGTTTGAACAACCAGGTCCTGAGGTTTTTCGGGAACACAGTGAGAGAGGTACGGCTTCGCAAGGCTTCCGGATGGTCATTCTTAATAGCTTTCGATTATAGAAGCCAACTGTTCACTCCCCTTTGCCTGCATGGGACCTTTCTATTGTTCATAAAGTTTTGCAGAAAGCTTCGTTTGAGCCTTTGGGACAAGAATGTCTTGCTTGGCTATTGGCTAAAACCCTTTTTTAGGTCTCGCCTAGCGGCGCAGCGTATGCGTTGCACGCCTTGGTGAGATCTATTGTTGTCGTCTTCATTTCCGAAGGGGTACAGGATATGTGCACGCGTAGAAATGACAGCAGTCGGAAACGCGTATGGCGCCATCAGCAGAACTTGGAGGACAGAAGATTTGCATGCGTACGGCTCGCGGCACGTTAACACGCCTCCTTCTTGCTTGCTCCGACCCGTACAGCGGCGTTAGCATAATTTACAGGACATCAGATGTGCATGCATGTTGCAATACGTCTTCTGATACGTCCTGCTCGCTCGCTATCTGAGTGCCACTCCTTTTACTCACTCCTTCACTCCCTTTTTTTAAAGCACGTTCTGCTTTAATTACATTGCGCGCTCCTTCCTTTCCTTATACCATCAGGCCCCTACGTAGTTTTTTTTAATTATGCACCGTCCCATTTCCACACAATAATGCCTACTATCACCAAACTGCTACTTGCACCCACGCGTACAGCGGCATTACCATAACTCAGTGGACAGGAGATGTGCATGAGTCTTGCACTACGTCATGCTAGCTCGCTCGCTATCTCCCTGCCGCTCCTTTTACTCGCTCGCTCGCTCCCTCTTTTTAAGGCACGTTCTGCTTTAACTACATTGCACGCTCCTTCCTTTACTCATACCATCAGGCCCCTACGTAGTTTTTTTAAATTATACACCGTCCAATTTCTACACAATAACGCCTTCTATCACCAAACTGATACTTGCTCGTGCCACACACTTACTCATAATGCTTTACCAAGGACTTACCATTTAAACTGCTACTCCAATGCTGTTCCGCTTCTCGCCACCCACCCCAAATATGTGCACACGTACAAACAACAGCAGTTGTGCATGCGTATAAATCCGTTACCAGAACTCGGAGGACAGGACATGTGCACGTGTACGTCACGCGGCACATTAACACGCCCCTCCTTCTTCCTCGCAAACGTACAGTGGCATTAGCAAAACTGAAAGCACAAAAAAAATGCACCGTCATAGGATCCTTTTTCAAATTTATATACACGTGTGCGGCGCACCTTCATCACCACACTTCCTGCTCGCTCACTCCCTGGCTCTCTGTTACCCCTTCTGTATTATGGTTCAGCTCTACAATTATCCTGTAATACTGAGTTTACTGTTTCGCATGCTAATTTAGCCCGTACTCACACCCGCTGGCTCCCTCATGTCCCTTGGGCACTGTTATATAGCTATCAAAGAAAAAAACATGTGCACACGTTTTCAAATACTTTTTTTAATACATATGCACATCTACGGTGCGCATCATAATTGCAAATCTTGGTCGCTCGCTTGCTCTCTCCCTGCTGCACCTTCTGTATTATTTTCCACCTATACACTTATTTTGTAATAATTATAAATATTTCGCATACAAATTTTGCCCATATTCACACTCGCTGGCTGCCTGCCACCCCTTGTGCACTATTATATAGCTATCAAAGGATAAAACATAGCCAAGCGTTCTCTCATACTTTTTAAAATACATATAAACATCAACAATGCGCAGCGTAATCACAAGTCCTCCGCGCTCGCTTGCTGACTCCCTGACGCCCCTTGTGTATTATGTTCCCCTATACACTTCTTTTGCACTCCTTATTAATGTTTCACATGCAAATTTGGTCCATACTCACACTCGCTAGCTGCCTGCCGCCCCTAGTGCACTATTATATAGTAATAACAACATAGAAGATCTGAACACATCTTCCAATACTTATTTAAATACATATGCACATCTACAGCACACAGCAAAATCACAGGTCCTACTCGTTTGCTCGCTCCCTGCAGCAGCGTTACTACAAATCAAACTACATTAAATATGCACCCGTCCTAGGATTCTTTTTAAAATGTATATGCACGTATCAAGAGCACGGCATAATCACACATCCTATGCTCTCGCTCGCTGCCTCCCTGCTGCCCCTTCTGTATTATTGTTCAGCTATACACTTGTCCTGTAATACTTACTTTACTATTTTGCAGTTAATTTAGCCCCTATTCACACACACTAGCTGCCTGCCACCCCTAATGCATTACATATAGCTATACACTTCACAGTAATATTTTATTTACTATTTCGCATGCTGATACCCAGTAATCACACATCGCCTACTGTTTTTATAATATTGCAGCCCCTTCTGCATTCTTATAACTCCATAAACATGCCTTTTTACACTTGTTTTATTGTTGCCCGCATCATTTTACCGGCATTACCACAAAATACCGATTTACCATAATGCACCTTCTGCTTGCTTCCTCCCTCACTCCCTCCCTCTCTCTAAAGCCCATTCTACTTTCAATCCATACCGCTCCTACTTTTTTTTACCTTAATACTTATTTTTACGGTTTCACATATTATTATCGCCCATATTCACACTCACTAACTCCCTATTGCCCCTTGTGCATTATTGTATACCTATACACTTATCTTACAATACTTTTTTTACTGTTCCCCATTCAAATGTTGCCAATATTCACACATCCCCTTGTATTTTCATACTATTGCACCTCCGGTTTTTATAATGTACCTCCCCGCCTGCATTTTTAAATATCCATACACATACCCTTTGAAACTTTTTTTTGTTCCCATATCATTTTATCGCAATGCCACACAAGAGCGCTTTCCCAAAACACACGTTCTGCTCACTTGCTCACTTGCTCCCTCCCTCCCATTTTTTAACGCCCCTTCTACTTTAATTCCATACTGCTACTATTTGCTTTTTGCCTTGCACGCTCCTAACTCACTGTCTCCATCAAGCCCATCTTCTTATTCTTTATTATACACCCTCACATTTACATTATTACATACCTACACACATACCTTTTAATACATTTTTCCTCTTGCATACGCGCATTTTTCCCTTTTCAATATAACATCCCGCCTTAGTCTCTTACACACTCACACACATCCCCTTTCACAATTTTTTTTATTCTTGCTTATATAGTTATAACCCCATTACCACACAATAGTGCTTTAATACACTACAACTACTCTTGCTCGCTCCCTTCCTCCCTCCATGTCTCTAAGACCCTGCCTGCTTTGTCTACATCACACTACTATTTGCTTTCCGTCTAGCGCGCTCCTCTCTCCCTGTGTCCTACAAGCTTCTTTTTTTTTTTTATTCAATACCGGACCATTTGCATTATAAAATACCCACCCAACTGCCCTTTCGTTTTTTCCCCCCCTTCCAGACACTTATTTTTACCTGTATAACATGCAATACCATAAAGTTGCATTAATATTTGCTACACCAAAGATTCAAACTTTTACTAATGCGAGACCTATTGCATTGCAAATGCTTGTTCTGGTAGCATCTGCACAGAGATTGGGGGAGTTAAGAGCCTTGACTATTTCACATCCTTATCTCTGTTTTTTTCCGGGTTGAGTAGATCTGCAGGTAGACCCCAAATTCGTTCCTAAAGTCTCTACCTTCTTTTATTTGTCCCAAAAAGTAGTCTTGCCAGTATTACAGGATAAATCAGTGTCTAATGTTCCATGTTTTCTGGATGTCAGAAGAGCGCTTTTGATTTATTTAGATCGTACAAAGCCCAGTCAAGATTCTAATTCTTTGTTTGTGGCTCATGATTCTGTAGGTAAGGGTAGAGGAGTGTCCAAAACTACATTGAGCAGATGGATTCAGCAGGCTATAATCAAGGCATATTCTACTAAAGGGGTCTTTCTCCAGGTTCTATTCAAGGTCGCTCAACCAGCGCAGTCGCAACCATTTGGGCGGAGGAGGAGGCACGAGGTGTTCCTTTAATGAAGATATGTAGAGCAGTCTTTTTTGCATACTTTCATTAAACATTATCGCCTTGATTTGTCTGAATCTATACAGGATCATTTTGGTTTAGCTGTACTGTCTTCCGTAATTAAGTATTTGTTGAGAACAATAAAGACAATCTGCATTTAATTGGTGCTGCAAGTGTTGCTAGTGAAAACGTCATTGGTTAGAACTGGGATGAGGAGGACTCCATGAGGGGATAATAAATCCTTTACTTAACGGTCATCTTTATAACCCTGATTAGGAGTTGTAGGAAATCGTGTTACTGGTTGAGGGGTTGAAACTCTACTCCAGCAGCAATGAAAATTCTTGACCGGGTGAAACACAAGCAAACCCCAAATTAACCTGTGCTTAATCCCCTGGTAGCTAGGCAAGAAAGCAGGCAAGCTTAACTTAGAAGTAATGTGTAAAGTATTTATGCAGCACACAACCAGCAATAAAGGGAAAACACAACACAAAAAAACTCACACCAATTAAGATAAATAGAGTGAAATTTGATAAATCATTTGACACCACAACAACAAAAATCCAATTATTAGAACCGGAAATATGATGTTGTAAAGGTTTAGGTAAAAATAGTGCTTAACATCACAAAGCGGCAACTGTGGTTATCTGGTCACGCCAAAGTCAGAAGTTTAGGCTGACCGCAATGGAGCACAGACCAGATACAGGGATCACTTTAGGCTGCTGAACAAAGTACCTTAAATCCTGGGTGCAGAGCATTGCGAGATCCCGAGTTGAGAATACACGCACAGTGGCAGTTCCAATGAGCTGCGGACTGTGATGCAAGATACTGTGTTGAGGATGCGTCATGCAGGGGTGATTCTGGGGAGTTTTGGGGCTGTTAAGCGAGGTACTACTTAAAGAATGTGTTGCACAGGGGTGGTTCTGAAGAGTTGTTGGACTGCGATGCGAGGCCTTGTGTCGAAAAGGTGTCGAGCAGTGGTTGTTCCAAAGAACTGCGGGGTCCTGCATCGGGGATGCATAATGCATCATCAGTTCCACCCAAAACACCACAGATGGGCTGATGGAACACCTTCAGGCCCACTTCCAAGTGACCAGGACTGGGTAGGCACCACTTGAGGGCATGACTCACATCAGGGAGAGTATAGGTGCAGAGTCCAAGGTGGTTGGAGCCTTTGCTGTCCCTGGGGCACTGATCAGGAGAGAAGCCAACTAGCCTTTGGAATCACTCTGGTGGTCCTGGGTTCAAGATGCAGGTCCAGTTTTCTCACTCAGGCAAAATGGCAGCAGAGTGGCAGTCCTTCTTGCAGCAGAAGAGCACAGCAATCCTTCTTCTGTGTCTTCCACATGTCCAGATTTGTACTGAAGAGTTGGATCTCAGGGTCCACTATTCATCCTTGGTGTCAGCTTTGAAGTAATAGAAATTTCTAGGGGTTCCACACCCAGAGGTATTTGGAATTTCCTTCCTCTCTGCCCTGGCCCCAGCTTGTCTAGGGGCACAAAAGAGTAGTGTGAAGCCCTTTGTAAGTGTGGTGAGGCAGAGTCTTTGTGATGGGTTTTAAATTTCAATTCTTTAGACACCAGACTCAATGTTTCTACCTGGTCTCAGCTGAAAGTCATTACTTATTAAATATAATAAGGTAACCCAATGTTATCCTATGGGAGAGGTAGGCCTTCCAGTAGTGAAAAAACAATGTAAGAGTTTTTCACTACCAGGACATGTAAACGTTAAAAGTACATATCCAAGTTTTTAAATACACAGTACCCTGCCCAATGGGCTATTTAGGGCCTACTCTAGGGGTGACTTATATGTATTAAAAAGGAAGGCTTGGGTCTGGCAAAAGGTCTATTTTGCCTGGTAGAAATGGCAGTTTAAAACTGCACACACTGGCTTAAATGGCAGGCCTTACACATGTTTAAAAGCCAACTTAAGTAGGTGGCACAATAAGAGCTGCAGTTCCACTAGTAGCATTTAATTTACATGCCCTGGTTACATGCAGTACCACTTTACTAGGGACTTACAAGTAAATTAAATGTGTCAATTGGGTGTAAGCCAATGTTACTATCTTAAACGGAGAGAGCGCAATAATAATGTTTAGCACTGGCTAGCATTGGTAAGGTGTCCAGAGTCCTAAAAACCAATGAAAACTGGTTCAGAAAACAAGAGGGTGAAGTAAAAAAGTTTGCGGGATGACCTGCAGAGAGGGCCAAGTCCTATAGGAGTTCGCTCATACCAGTTTATTTACCTCTCTCCCGTCGTTGCACCTGCAAATTGATCATTGACTTTTTGGATTCTTACTGCGACTGGAGGAGGGGTATGGGAGGGACGTTTTACAATCTATTTGTGGTACACATAGAAGATTTCTATGTTTAAAAAACAAAAGCCTGTGTATAGGCTGTCGGTGAGGCGGGACTCATCTTTAGTTAGAACTGACATGAGGAGGGTTCCTAATATGAAGATTACGGGTAAGTAAATGATTCATGAGCCTCTGTTAAATTATTTAGCAGTTCGTCAGAAGCAGAGTTAATGCTTTGTTAGTTTAAAGTGCTCCACATGCACTCTTTAGTGTGCAGGAACAGAGCAGCACCTGAGCCTGCCCTACTGCCGGTGCAAGTATCAGCACACCCCTTGGCCAGGGAGAAGTTCCGGTACTCAAGATGAGAAAATTCAGAAAGTGGTGGTACTCATACCTGTGAGTGCCATCCATTAAAAACATTGTGAAAATGACTCTATTTTTATGACAAAGACTATTTTTTCTGTACATCTGCAACATTGACCAGCTTTGAAAACAGCCATGGCCGCTGCAGGTAAGAGTGGTATGGCGGTGGGGTCCTCTGGGGGGGGATTTCGAGTGACGACCACATGGGAAAATGAAATAATTAATTTTCCCTTGTGGAAGGGAAAATTAAATAAATAATTAATTTTCCCTCGTGGTGGTTTCTCAAAATCCCCCCCAGCCGGCCCCACCGCTCTTACCTGCAGCGGCCGCGACTGATGGAAATGCATGTAATGTCAAAATCCGCTCGTAACGTGTGTCCATTGTTTCGCATACATGGCAACATTTTTAATTTGGAAAGAGAGAGATTTCGAAAACTAATCGGAGGAAATCATTTTCTCCATTCTCTTACAATGAAAATGATTATATTGTAGGCGGGAGCCGGTTAAAATTAAGCCACATATATCAGATACAGAGATGATGAGTGAACCCTGTGCAACATGTCTCGCACTTTCGTGAAGCATTACATATTTTAAAAGAAAATTAAACAGCAACTGGTCTTCTAAAAACAAGCTCTTTTTGTACCAACGAAAGTAACTTGTGGGGGCAGGGTGACTGAAAATTACACGGTTTAATCTCTAATGCAATATTTGCGTTAGTCACACAGCCATCTGATACAGTGAACAAACTCCCAGAACAACAAAGGTTAAATTTCACAGAGCTCTGATGCCGATGTACGATAACTGTTCAATTTGACCCCTCGCTTGAATGTAGAAATTATGTAACACAATGTTAATCCTAAACTCAACAGTGGTCAAAGAAATTGGAAAAAAAACCTCTATGCACTGCTTCTACATTCCAGTCTGTGGAGAAACAGCGAAAGCTGGCAGCCTTTCTCACTCTGGCTATTATCACTGACCCAGCTTTCAGGAAGAGTGCGTCATCCGCCGCCCTGCGGGGCAAAGCGCGCGCCGCTGACCTTTACGCCTCTCCCGCTTGGTTCACAGAGTGGATGAATTTTTACATTCTTCTGTATTGATTTGCAATGTTAATGAACCTGATTACTTGCTTCCCGCTGTGACTGTCTGTCCTTTAGTGCACAGTGGCGTTACATAACAATATTAGATACGAAATCAATGGTAAAATATCTATGTGTAGATTTTATTAAGGGCTGTAATCTCTTCCGTGCATCTGATTGAATGGTTATCAATGTCCTTACACATACAAATTACAAGCCTCCAGTAACGAGCAATGAGTGTCTAAGGGCATCAAGACATCAAATGCTTAATACATATAAGGGATAAAGTAACCTCTGCCGTACATTATAAGGACATTGCATGTCACCGAGGAGTTCCATAACCAACTAGAGAAAATCTGAGGTGACTTGCATTATCCTTATCATGAACGCCAGGGTGTACTTTATCCCATAGAATACATATTCACACCATAAACCTCCCCCACAAACTGCTTCAAACTAGGGTGCATAGATAGCTCTTTCATATGAAAGAGTGAGCATGGTTGCAAACATGAAGAAGACAAATAAAACTGAAGTGCAAAAATGAACACATCAAAAACCTACTAGTTGTTTGTTGCAAACAGACATTAGAAACAGTTCAATAAAAGTCGGTTTAAAAAAAAAGCTTCACAAGCTCGGAATGTCTGGAAAGTGCTGAAAAATTCCAGCTTTCTCTATCTAAGGAGCGCAAAAAATAAGCATCTCTCTGCTTGTCAATGTAAGTTAAAAATAGAGCTGAAGAAAGAAAAGCAACCTTGTTTTTGTTGATTTAAACAGCTGCTTCAATTATGCTCTATGACTTGACGTGCCTTTCGCCTTCGCTTGCAGCCTCCTTCAGTGTCGCTATTATCGTTGTCTCCTTTTCCCTGAAGTAGTTATTTTGTCAGCCGCATTGCAATGTATAGCTCTCCACTGATTGCCAACTGGGTTTTGCCAACTGGGTTTGTGCAACACTATAGAAATAATCTATGCATTGCATTTTGCCATGTGTTTCAAATAAGCAGCATTTTCCAGGGTGGTATGTTTCTGTAGTGGCTTTTATGCAACATATTACTCATGCATAGTGCACTGCATACTGTGTATTTGTGGGAGTTCAGAATGTGTTTATAATGGACTGTGGTTGAGAGAGGTGAAGTTCGGGTTGAAGGCAGTGCATCTTTATCACAGCGCCCGTCAGTGAGTCATAAAGGGGCTCAGAATAGAAGCTCATCCAATCCCTGGCCTCTCTGTAGAGTGCACAGAGCAGTGGCCAGGTGTGCCAATCGTAATGGTAGTTCTATACAAAAGTGTGTGAAGGAGGAGCACAGCTGGCAAAATATTTACAGGGCAAAACTTAAGAAAATGCAGCGCTTACAAGGTGAGGGTGTTCTGTGTATGCAGGGGAGTGATAAAGTAAAGGAGATGCAAGGAGGTAAGCGCAGCAGAGAGTGTAAAGAGGGTGCTGAAGAGGAAAGAGATGAGGTGTGAGGTATACCGTTAGAGTGTTTCAGAGGCATATGAGGGAAAAAAGAGCATTAAGTGTCTAACGGTGAGAGTGCAGAAGAGGACAATGAGAATGAATGAAACACTCTGAAAACCACTGACCCTTCTACAGACTATTGTGTTGTTTTAATTCACTGCTTCAAATATTTACATTTTGTGTGTGTGTGTGCGTGCGTGCATGTGTGTGCTACACATGTGCTTACAGGCTCATGATTTACCTTGTGTATGCTCCCTCAAAACCACTTCTACAGAATCACTAGAAAGGCTGTCAGACATAAAGACGGATAGACGGTAGACCCTAGGCAAAAAGAGGTGAGGCGGACAAGCATTAAGAGGCTGGGTACACAGCGCTTGTTATAAGAAAAACTGGTTGTTTATAAAGAAAAGGAGGAGAAAGCAAGGTGAAGAGAGGGACAAAGGAAAAAAGAGGATGGCAGTGAAGGTAAAGAAAAGGAGGTTAGCAGGAACTGAAGAAGTAGAGACAAAATGAAAGAGATCAGAAAATTATATAGAGAGGAGGGCAGCTAGAAAGGCGATACAGAAAAGAGGAAGATATAAATGAGAGAGGGAAAAATGGTGGGAAGTAATGAATGAGAAGATGAGAAAATGGAAGCAAGGGGGTATATAGGAGACAGTACAATGGCAGAGCAGAGAAGGGGACAATAGGACAAAGGATATGGAAAAGACAAAGAATGGAAAGAATGCACTGGAAGAGAAAAGAACAGGAAGAGAAAGAGAAAATGGGAAAAAGAGAAGGGGCAGAAGAGTAAGCATGCAAAGACATGATGGGCAAAAATAAAGAAAGGAGAAGGAAAGCGAGAGGGAGAGAGAAGATATGGAGAAAGAGGAAGTCAGAACGGAGGTTTCAATCTAGTAAGAGAAAGGGCAGAAATGGAGGGGACAAACGTAGAAAGGGAAATGAACATGAGATATAAAGATGATATAGAAAGGAAGATAAAGAGAGGGTGGAAGGTCATTAGATTGAGTGAGAGGGAGAGTGCTAAAGAGACAGGGCAGAAGTTCATAGACAAGATCATTGGAATTATGTGATTCTGCAGCATTTTTCACATAATTGACTTGACTCATAATGAACCATCTACTCCATAGTTTGCAGAATTAATAAAATATTGCCTCTAGTGCTAACACATCTAGGGCCATATGTAGATAGCTAAATACCGGTCGGTAACGGCCGAAAATCGGTAATTTTCCCGTTACCGACCGGTATTTTGCCCTTTCTAATGTAGGAGGCAGGTTTTAAGGATTCGGTAATTTACCGAATCGGTATTTTAAGGAATCGATAAAATACTGAATCGGTAAATTACCGAATCCTTAAATCCTATGTAGGGTGCACTCAAGTGAGTGCTTTTTTGTTTTAAGGATTCGTTATTTACCACCAACTACAGGTTGGTGGTAAATACTGAATACCTTTCAAAAAGCCCTTTTGTGCTTTTCTAGAAATGCCATGTGGCAGACATATATGCCCTTAGGGCATGTATGTGCGCCACATGTGCACACATGCACGATTCAGGGGTGCAACAGGGTGTCAATGTGATACCCTGCCACCCTTGAATATGCTCCCCCTATTACCGAATCGGTATTTACCGAATCGGTAATAGTCAATGGCTTCCCATTCATCCCTATGGGCCTCTAGGCCCATAGGAATGAATAGCAAGGTATTCCTTATTACCGATTCGGTTAATACCGAATCAGTAATACCGAATATTACCGAATCGGTAAAATTTACTGATTTTTTACCTACATTCTATTTACCGATTCTTAAATACCGAATCGGTAAAATTCGGTATTTAGGAATCGGTAAATAGAAATTACCTACATATGGCCCCAAATGTTACTACAGAAAGGAATCAAACATGGTTTGTACCGTGGCAGACCTTTAAGGACACTTTAACTGTTGACCTTTCATTTGCTGTTTGCAGTATACAGGTGTTAATCTGGTACTAATGAGGTTAAACTTTTCCTATTCAGTATTAATAGTTTCTAATTATTGTGTAGCACTAGTCAGCATAATTTGCTTATTCTTGCCACATAGTTTAGCCAAGTGTTTGTGTTTGGACAAAATATCGGAAACAAAATATCAGGAAGCAGAAATATTGGAAAATAAATATCCAGATACACAAATATTGTGCTGCACAAACATAATTGTCAAGAATACATATTTTTTTAGGTAGGTGATATAGTTTTTAATAATATCGATGTTTTTAGGTCTCGCCTGGCGTTAGCAGCGCGCATGCGCTGCCCTCACCATGCAAGAGCCTTTTAAAATCAATACGGATTCCAGATGTGCACGCAGACGGACAGAAGATGTGCACGCGGGGACTGGATGCTTTACTCGCGGCGTGAGACGGACGCACTATATTTTTCCCACTGGCGACAGCTTGTCTTCTCTTCGCTCTTCCCCTCCTTCTTTCTCAGGTCGCTGCCATGTTATTGTTACATTTTCACAGCGTCCACTTCAGGGACACTGCGCTCTGTTTGTGTTTGTTTTTTTAACTTTAGCACTGAGCGCAGCGCCCGCTTCAAGGACACCGCGCTCAGTATTAAAGTTAAGAAATATATAAATAAACCAAGCGCGGTGTCCGTGCAGCGGCGCCACGCTCAGTTTTAAACTTAAGCATTTGCAATGCAATCGGACCGATTGCATTGCAGATGCTTGTTTTAACTCGTGATTATCACAGGGCCGCATTCCCAAAAGCCTTTGATTCGCTCCAATGAGCGTGAAGGCATCAGGGACACCTCCCTGGCCGGCCCCCTCCCGCTCTTCGCTTGGGACCACAGTACCCCACAGGACCCCTGAGGGTCTCAGTACATTCATCACTGCCAACCAATTATATTTTAAAGAGAAGAGAAACATTTCTTCAGATGTGTTACCTGAATTGGGCCCACTGAAGCAAACCAGGACTACAATTACCAGAATGCACTTGGTTACGAATGGGCGAGGACGTGGCATAACAGCCAGAGCTGCCGACTTTGGAACTGGGTTCAAGTCTCGGCGTCGGCTCAACATCCTGTAATTCTGGGCAAATCACTTAATCTCACCGTGCCTTCCAAAAATGAATGCTTCCCTGTGTATTGTAACTGGTGTGGTCCTGTTCCTTCGGGTTGAGTTCCCGCTATATAGAAGTGCCAAAAAAAGGAAAACTCAGAACCTGAGCACTAACTCTTTATAAACATTGCCTCATCCAGTAACTGTAGATGAGATGCGGACTCTTTTATGTAATTTGGGGTCAGTATAAATTGAATGCAAATAGATGACAGACCTGAACTTTTGAACTCCGTTACCACCGATGATGTGCCGATGCTAGAGAAGTCCAAACATCTCGTAAGGATAGAAGACCTTTAAATGAGGCCTGTGGTGTGGGGAGTAGCGCCTTATTCCGAGTGCGACATAGAGTGGCACTACTTCAGCATGCATTCAGTCAAAGTGTGACAGCAAGACATTCCTGAAAATATAGGCTCATTGATTCGTCTGTATCTGCCCTACTACTTGTTTCTGCTACTTTTCACCCCACTTTAATGCTCGTGGTAATATTGAGGGAGTCACCAAGAAGCACCGTGCTAATGCGCTGTCAAAAATCTGAGCTAACGGTATAGATGTGCATTAACCCGATTACCGCATATTTTTACCTCTGCATTCCATTTCTGCTGCCCTCTAAATAAGAGGCGTTCTCAAACAGTAAACCTTAAAATATACAAAAGCCAAACCTGGTGGATTTGTCAATATTTGTTTAAGGAGGGGCGTTAATCTTTCTGCTGTTCCAATGAGGCGCGGGACTTCCAACAGGCAACATTTAAAGTAGAGGTACAACTGTCAGAAGATCTAAATGTACATCTTTTATTTGAAAAATACATATATTTGATAGGGACAGAAGTATGTTCTTTAGGAGGGAATACAAAAAAGGTTTAAGCAAAGAGTTTTTTTTTCAAGTAGGAACCAGGGTAGAGACGTACAGGGCTTTAAAAGCACTGTGCTTGTTTTTTAGGTCTCCCCTGACCCAGCGCATGCGCTGGTCTGGCGAGACTTTTTGAGAGGGCTCCAAAAAGTGCTACCAGGCCAGCCTAGAGCTACAGTGCATGTGTGCGGGCGCGCGCACCACGCTTTTCCGCGATTACTTTCACTTTCGCGGCCGCTTAGCATAGCCAATAGGTCTCGCTTTTGGGACCTTATAAGTATTTAGTTATGCAACTGTTGCATGGCTAAACACTTATAAGGTCCCAAAGGCGAGACCTATTGGCTATGCCAATGCTTATTTAACTTTGAAACTGAGTGTGGTGCAGCTTCACGGACACCGCGCTCGGTTTATTTATATATTTCTTAACTTTAGCACTGAGTGCAGCACCCGCTTTAAGGACACCGCGCTCAGTGTTAAAGTTAAGAAATATATATAAAGAAACCGAGCGCGGTGTCCATGAAGCGCCGCCGCGCTCAGTTTTAAACGTAAGCATTTGCAATGCAATCGGACCGATTGCATTGCAAATGCTTGTTTTAACTCGTGATTATCACGGGGCCGCATTCCCAAAAGCCTTTGATTCGCTCCAATGAGCGTGAAGGCATCAGTGACACCTCCCTGGCCGGCCTCCGCTCGGGACCACAGCCCCCACAGGACCCCATAGGGTCTAAGTACATTCATCACTGCCGATCAATTATATTTTAAAGAGAAGAGAAAGATTTCTTCAGATGTTTTACCTGAATTGGGTCCACTGAAGCGAACCAGGACTACAATTAACAGAATGCACTTGGTTACGAATGGTCGAGGACGTGGCATAATAGCCGGAGCTGCTGACTTTGGAACTGGGTTCCAGTCTCGGCGTCGGCTCAACATCCTGTAATTCTGGCCAAATCACTTAATCTCTCCGTGCCTACCAAAAATGAATGCTTCCCTGTGTATTGTAACTGGTGTGGTCCTGTTCCTTCGGGTCGAGTTCCCGCTACATAGAAGTGCCAAAAAAAGGAAAACTTAGAACCTGGGCACTAACTCTTTATAAACTCATCCAGTAACTGTAGATGAGATGCGGACTCTTTTATGTAATTTGGGGTCAGTATAAATTGAAGGCAAATAGATCACAAACCCGAACTTTTGCACTCCGTTACCACCGATGATGTGCCGATGCTAGAGAAGTCCAAACATCTCGTAAGGATAGAAGACCTTTGTTGGAAAACCACTCCCACTCTGGAAAGGGTGGTGGTGTTCTTCCGGACACACTGTGGTAGCTTGGCTCGAGTGGTCAGGAAACAGGCACCGTGCTAAGCATACGTTATACCCATACAATAACCATGCGTGCATCCGTTCCAAAAACGACTCTACACCGTAAAAATTATGAAAATATCTTTCTTTATCTTCTTTTTCTCTTAGTTGCCGATTGGATAAAGTAAATAACAATCACAATATACAAACTTTTTAGATAGTGCAGGTCAAATAAATACTGGCTTAATGATTCAATAAATAGGGGTGATCATAAATACTGAAGGCATAAATAAAAGTGCAATACATACAGGCAATTAAATATTCTGAGGCAATAAATACTGTAAACCAATAAATATTGTGCATCAATAAATACTGTGGACCAATAAATACAGTGAAGCAATAAATAGGTTAAATACAATAAATACAGTGCCCCTAATAAATACTTAAAAGCTGACAGTGACACTCATAGAATCAGATCACTTTTGAATTCCTAAGGGCTGATTTGGCCCAGGCACAGCTTGTGGGGATGTGGAAGGCTTGGGGGTGTCTACTCCCTGGCTTGGACAAGGCTGAGGCCTAAACTGAGGTAGATCAAGGGGGGAATACCAGAGACCTGGCCCTCTCCCTCCACACAACCTCTCTAGATTAGTCCCAGCTCACCCCTGGCACAGTCAGGTTGGTTCCAGCACCTCCCTAGCCCCTTAGAGCAGTCTCTCAGGTCTCCACAGGGCCTTAGGCGCCCTCTACTCCACTTACTGCCCTTTTTCTGATGCTCCGACGCCGCTGGAGTCGTGTCGACGCCGTGAGGCGGTTCCGGATCGATGTCGGCGGCCTCGGCACAATGTCAGTTCTTGACGACGCCGGTAGGCGGTTCCGGTTTCGATGTCGGCGGCCTCGGTTCGATCTCGACCTCCGATTCGATGGCGTCGGGCAGTCTTTACTCGATGTCGACTTCGGGCGGCTCCGGTCCGATGGCGACCTCAACTTCGATGACGTCGGCCGGCCTTGACTCGATGTCGACTTCCGGCGGCTCTGGAGTGCGATCCTCACTCCCGACCTCCGGTGCTCCTCTCCTTAGGTTTCCGGCGACTCCGGAGTGCGACCTCCACTCCCGACCTCCGGCACGATTCTCTCAGGTTCCGGCGACTCCGGAGTGCGATCCTCACTCCCGACCTCCGGTACACCTCACCTCGGTCTCCGACGACTCCGGAGGGCGGACTTCACTCCTCCGATGACGCCGCTCACTCGACCTCGGGTGACTTTCTCCTCGACCTCTGGTATTCCTCACGACCTCTGACGGCGCCCTCTCTCGACCTCTGGCGGCTCCGGGTGCGACGTCCGCTTTCCAGTCGGCGCCGCTTCTCCACCTCGGGCTCCAGGTCTCAGGCTACTCGACGTCGGACTCCAGGGAAACCAGTTTCCAGGTCAGGATCTTGCTGTTCTCTGTTTCTAAGGCCTGTTCCTGCTGTCCAGGTCCTTAGGATGGTTTTTCTGGCTTCTTCCCACACAGGGCTCCAGGCTGGGCTCAGTCAGTAGGGACTAGTATCAAGGGTGGGTTTATGGACCCCACTCCAGGCACAAGTTTCCACCCCAGCTGCCTCACTCCTTCCTCCTTCAGGTTTCTGCTGCTCTCTCCTCACCAGTCAGGTGCCAACTGCCAGCTCCAACTGCCAACTCTCTGTCTTAGCTTCCCAACATTCTAAACCGCCTCCAACTGTCACAGGGTTCTGGAATGTTCTGGAAGGTGCTAGCAGGTTCCAGTGGATGCTGGTGATGTCACAGGTGGCCACCATTTTGTGCTCCAGGCCCTCAGACAGAAGTTTCAGGGGTAGCTAAAATGGCTCCCTGAATCTGTAGCAACACGAAAAAGTCTGGTGGTTCCCAAAAAGGAAAAATTCAAACAGGGTTTGAGGCAAAAGTGGGACAAAATAAATAATGATGAGGAGGGACCACCCAAAGGGCTGACAGGTCTAACACGCGTCCCCCCCAGCTGAAAGTGGGGAGAGCTACCCAACCCCTTGGGAGTTCTCATCACTAAGGCGGAAATACCTTGAGAGACCGTCTGCATTGGCGTGGTCCACTCCAGGCCGATGTTCCACCTGAAAGTCCATCCCCTGTAGGGAAATAGACCACCTCAACAACTTGGGATTCTCCCCCTTCATTTGCATCAGCCAACGAAGGGGTCTGTGGTCGGTCTGAACTAGGAAGTGCGAGCCAAACAGGTATGGCCGCAACTTCTTCAGAGCCCATACCACTGCAAAGGCTTCACGCTCTATTGCACTCCACTTCTGTTCCCTGGGAAGTAGTCTCCGGGATAGGAAGACCACGGGTTGATCCAGACCCTCTTCATTGAGTTGCGATAACACTGCCCCAATGCCATGTTCTGATGCATCTGTCTGGACAATGAACTCCTTGGAAAAGTCTGGGGCCCTTAAGACCGGGGCCTCGCACATGGCTTTCTTCAATTTTTCAAAGGCTTGCTGACAAGCCTCCGTCCAGACTACCCGTCGAGGTTGTTTCTTGGACGTGAGCTCCGTGAGGGGGGCTACGATGGTACCGTATCCCTTCACGAAGCGACGGTAGTATCCCGTGAGGCCCAAAAATGCTCGGACCTCAGTCTGTGTCTTGGGGGGTTCCCAGGCCATGATGGCCTCGATCTTCGCCTGGAGGGGTTGCACCGCTCCCCTACCCACCAAGTGTCCAAGGTACACTACCGACCCCTGCCCGATCTGGCACTTGCTGGCCTTGATCGTCAATCCAGCTTGTCTCAGGGCCTGGAGAACAGCTTGCAGGTGACGCAAGTGATCCTCCCAGCTGTTACTGAAGACGGCTATGTCATCCAGATAAGCAGCAGAGAAACTCTCCATTCCGGTGAGGATCTGGTTTACCAGGCGCTGAAACGTGGCAGGTGCGTTCTTGAGCCCAAAGGGCATCACACAGAACTGGTAGTGGCCATTGGGCGTGGAGAAGGCTGACCTTTCCCTTGCTCCATCAGTCAAAGAGATCTGCCAGTACCCAGAAGTAAGGTCAAAGGTACTTAGATATTGGGCAGCTCCCAGCCGGTCAATCAATTCATCCGCCCTAGGGATCGGATGAGCATCAGTTTTGGTCACTGAATTCAGTCCCCGGTAGTCCACACAGAACCTCAGTTCTGGTTGGGCACCCGGTGGTGCAGCTTTTGGTACTAACACCACCGGACTGGACCAGGGGCTGCTAGAAGGTTCGATCACTCCTAGCTCCAGCATCTTAGTGACTTCACTATGAATGCTGGCCTTCACCTTGTCTGACATCCGGTAGATCTTGGACTTCACAGGTGGCTGTCTCCTGTGTCCACGTCATGGACGCACAGGTGAGTCCTACCCGGGACAAGGGAGAACAACGAAGAGTACCGCCCCAGGACCTGGCGACAGTCCTCCTGCTGTTCAGGAGTTAGAGATGGGGAGAGAATCACTCCCTCCACCGACCCATCCTTCTCTTGAGACGCAAACAAATCGGGGAGAGGCTCGCTTTCCACGTCCTCTCCTCCGTCAGTAACCATCATCAAGATGACTTCGGGCCTCTCGTGGTGGGGTTTGAGGCGGTTGGCATGCAGCACCCGCAGGGGCTGACGAGGGGTCTTCGGGTCCACCAAGTAGGTAGCCTTACCCTTCTTCTCCAACACCTCAAAGGGTCCTGACCAGCGATCCTGGAGGGCACTAAGCTCTCCTGGTTCGATCACCCACACCTTCTGGCCAGGCTCCAACTCCACCGGGTGAGCGTTGTGGTCATACCACGCCTTCATCACTGCTTGGCTGGCTTCCAAGTTGTCAGAAGCTTGCTTCCACAACTTAGCCATTTGGCTCCGGAAGGCCAGCATGTAGCTCACCACATCCTGGGGAAGCTTTCTGGGAGTTCTTTCCCATCCGTCTCTCACCAGGTTGAGAGGTCCACGTACAGGGTGCCCATACAGAAGCTCGAAGGGGCTGAAGCCCACTCCCTTCTGTGGCACTTCCCTGTAGGAAAAAAGTAAACAGGGTAGGAGGACGTCCCATTTCCTCCGCAGGCTTTCAGGCAGACTTCTGATCATGCCCTTCAAGGTTTTGTTAAACCTCTCCACCAGACCATTTGTCTGGGGGTGGTAAGGAGTGGTGAACCGGTATGTCACTCCACACTCCTTCCACATGGCCCGCATGTACGCTGACATGAAGTTGGTCCCCCTGTCGGACACAACTTCCTTGGGAAAACCCACTCGGGTAAAGATTCCCATCAGGGCCCTAGCCACAACAGGTGCTGTTATGGTCCTCAGAGGTATTGCCTCTGGGTACCGTGTGGCATGATCCACCAGAACCAGGATAAACCTGTGACCAGCTGTAGTCGGTGGATCTAACGGACCCACAATGTCGATGCCCACCCTTTCAAAGGGGGTGCTAACGACAGGAAGTGGTTCCAGGGGAGCTTTCAGCTTCACCCCTGTTTTCCCACTGGCTTGGCAAGACACACATGTCCGGCAGTAGGTATCGGACGACACTTTCATCTGAGGCCAATAAAAGTGTGGGACAAGACGGGCGAAGGTCTTGTCTTGCCCCAGGTGTCCTGCCAATGGTATCTCGTGAGCCAACTCCAGAAGGAAGGCTCGATAACGTTGAGGAACTACCAAGGCTCGTGACGATCCATGTAGGGGTGCCTTGGGTTCACTGTAGAGGAGGCCATCCTCCCAGTAAACACTGTAGTTCCCTTCAACGTTCCCTGCTGCCTGGGCTTTGGCCTGACGCCTTAGCCCCTCAAGGGTAGGGCACTCCCTCTGGCCCTGGCAGAATTCCTCCCTGGACGGGCCTCCCTCCACGTGCCACTCGGCCGGGATGGGTAGGTCCTCCAGGTTGGTAACGTCCCCCACCGCAGACTCCTGGTCCACCACCTCCGGTGGCCTATCCGTCCTACGGGGTGGGGACGCCGAGGCAGGCTCCTCCTGTCCTCGGTTCTTCCCTTGACTGGCAGCTGGCTGGGACTTTGTTCCAGGCTCCAGCCGAAATGAACTCCCTCTTCGGGTAGTCGCGGACCTTGTGCTAACACAGGCCCAGTCAGGTGTACCCAGCATCTCGGTGTGAGTCCGGTATTCCACCTCCTTCCAAGCGTTGTGCTCCATGTCATTCCCCAGCAGACAATCAACTGGCACGGCAGGGCTTACGGCAACTCGAAGTGAACCTGCAACGCCCCCCCATTCAAAGGGAACCTCGGCCACGGGATAGTGGCCTGTTCTGCCGTCAGCCATCGCGGCTGGGTGGAGTACATCGGGAATTACCTGCTCTGGAGACACCAGTTGGCTACGCACCATAGTCATACTGGCTCCTGTGTCTCTCAGAGCCTCCCCTCTTTGGCCGTTGATGGTGACCCACTGCCCACACTTTGCGGTATTTGCGGGCACCTGGATCTTGGGAACCATCTCCCGTTCTCCCAGGGACACTAAAGTGACACCCGCCCACTCCCTTCCCTTAGTTAAGGGCATCTCCTCCCCGAGCACTACACTAGCTACTCCGGGGGTCTTTCCTCCAGTGGGAGGGGGTGGTCGTTTCAAGCACTTCGGATCTCCTTTATAGTGTCCAACGCCACCGCACTCATAGCAATAGACAACCCTTGGCTGCTGACTCTGGCCAGGATTAGGGTTTCTGGGTGGGTTAGCCCTGGGGGTGAATCCTGTTCCCTTCCCTTGGAAGTTATTTTGGGGGCCTTTGGAGAACTCCTTTTTCTTTTCCCCCCCCTCTTTCTTCTGGGGGGCGCCCTGTCCGGCCTTTTGAGTATCCCCTCCAGTCCCCCTTGTGGACACCCGGGTACTAGCCCAAATGTCCGCCTCCTCAGCAAGCTTCCGGGGACTGGTCAGCTTGCTATCCACCAGGTGTTGCCGCAGTTCAGGGAAACATTTCTCGAGCAGGTGTTCCTTCAGTACTAGGTCAAACAACCCCTCGTAGTTCCTCACTTCACTGCCCTGAATCCAACCCTCTAGTGCCTTCTTTGCATAGTCCAGGAAGTCCACCCAATTCTGTGTGCCCAGTTTGTGACTACCCCTGAACTTCTGTCTGTACTTTTCGGGTGTTAGTCCAAACTTCCTTATGAGCGCCAGTTTCATGGTGGGGTAGTGGGTCTGCTCATCCTCTTCGAGGGCCAATAAAGCATCCCTACCAGCTGGAGGCATGTACTTGTACAATCCCCCTCCCCAGTACTTCTCTGGAACCCCATGGGCCCTCAACGAGACCTCATAGGCCGCTAGCCACTTGGCGATATCATCACCCACCCCATAGCTAGCTACTATGTCCTTTGGCAGGTAGGGTTTAGGTTCCCTGGTGATCTCTTGGGTTTGGCTGCCACCATTAGGAACAGGTTGTGCCCCGATTCTCAGGATCTGAAGATCTATTTCTTTCAGTCGTAATTCATGGGCCATCCTCTGCTCCTCCTTCTCCTTCTCCAGCCTTGCTAAGTCCCATGTGAGCTGTCTTTTCTCCCTCCGGTCTGTTAACTCCACTTCAGACAAGCCACCGCTAGAGGCACTGCTGCCTTTCCTGGAAATGGTTCTGGGCCCCGCTGACAGGTTCCCCACCTCAGGTTGGTACATCTCAGCCCCCTCGGTGTCAGGCTCTCCATCCCTGTCTTCCTCCTCAGCCTTGCTTTCCCGTCGTGCCTCCCCCCAAGCCCTTAAGCTGGTTTGGAGTGCACCCTTCTTTGCTCCTGGGGGACAGTACACCCCCTCCCGCTGGCAAAACTCCCTGAGTTGGGCCACAGTGTACGTTTCTAGATTTTCTAGTACAAACTCCATCTCGCCCACTCAGGTTAGAGGACAGGTTTTGTGCAGTAACTATGCAGGGGGGTACCTTTAATAATACCTCCTCCCACCACCAGAGTAAATTTGGAAAAAACAAAAACCCACAATTAGGAAGGCCGCTTTGAGAAAACTCCCGGTGTAGGCCTATGGACTACCCACAGTTATTGTTGAGTATACGTAGGCACAGCTCAATCCCACCACTGAACACCAATTTATGTTGGAAAACCACTCCCACTCTGGAAAGGGTGGTGGTGTTCTTCCGGACACACTGTGGTAGCTTGGCTCGAGTGGTCAGGAAACAGGCACCGTGCTAAGCATACGTTATACCCATACAATAACCATGCGTGCATCCGTTCCAAAAACGACTCTACACCGTAAAAATTATGAAAATATCTGTCAAGAATTCCTGTCATACGAGGGGAGGAAAACGGTAACCAGCGAAAACGGACTACATCTCCCAGGATGCTTAGCGGTTGAGAGGTTATGTAAACAGGAGAGCTGTTACATAACTCAAGGGAAACACGCCCTTATGTAAACAGGAGAGCTGTTACATAACTCAAGGGAAACACGCCCTTATGTAAACAGGAGAGCTGTTACATAACTCAAGGAAAACACGCCCTTATGTAAACAGGAGAGCTGTTACATAACTCAAGGAAAACACTCCCTATAAAGGGAGGAACCGGGAGGTACAAGGCTGTCGGATATTGTGTTTACACCGACGTACCTGCTTCGTGAAGAGCAGTGTTCCGGAGTGGTGCTCCAGTAAGGCAAGAACGGAGGTAGGTCGAGTCATTACTCCCTGGGCCGTGTCTTGCCCCATCGTCACCTGTGAAGGACCCGGAAGCTCTACTGGTCAACCATTGAGCTTCGCTTTTTGACTCGGCTGAGTCCAAGCGCAGTGGCGCTTTTGCTGGTTGGAGTCGTGACTCCCAGCCCGACCAGAGACACAGGGACTGCCAGCTGTAACGCACACCAGGAGGTGTTTGCCGCGTTACAGACTCGGAAGTCCACAGGATCGATCGAGCGGCTGCTCTCGGTTCAGTCTTCTTGCTTGTGATTGGGGTATCGGTGACACATCACCAGGAGGTGACTCCGCGTCCCGGTGCAGTCTGAGGAAGAGGTTGAGCGGCTGCTCCCTTCAGGTAGAGACCCCGGCTGGGTGTTTCCCTGACTCCTCGATTCTCCCCAACACTCTTCGTGCCCCTCACAGCCCACCGATTGGCATTGTCGGCCATTTCATTTCTGCCCTCTGTTGGCATACGCCGGGATCGGCGTATATGCAGAGGACGGTTAGGACCATCCGTGCTTTGGGCTGGTAACGTACTTAGCCTGGAGGATTCCAGTGACTATAACTTTTGTTTGTTCTTTGTATTTTATTTGCCTTCATTAAAAGAACTAACCCTTCACAAGTGGTTGCGTCCTCATTGTCGTGTCTGTTAAACGATCCTGAGACGTTCAGGGCGTTACAAAATATCCGACCTTAATAACACTAACTGTCTCCCGGTCGATAACAGACATGGCAACACTTGATGATGTGCTGGCTGCTTTAGCGGCCATGCAAGTTGAAGTGGCTGCCTCTAGGCAAGAAACAGCCGATGTAAAAGCCAGACTGGATGCTATCCAATTGGACCCGCTCACGCCCAGCACCTCCCTCACGAACCAGACCCCTGCGGTAGTAGTGGAAATGCCGGTAGCCATCCCCTTGGCAACACCAGAGAGGTACAGTGGGGATCCTAACACAGTGCAGGTATTCCTCACACAAGTGGCGCTACATTTATCGTGCAAACCAAAGGCGTTCCCCACGAGTCAGGCTCGTGTGGCTTTCCTTATATCCTATTTGGCTGGAAACGCGGCACAATGGGCCGTACCTCTGGTGAGCAGGGACGACCCCCTCTTATGTGATTGGGGTGCTTTTCGCGAGGAATTCCTGAAGGTATTCGACAGAAGGGCTGACTCGTACACGGCGGACCGTGAAATGCTTGAGTTGAGACAGGGATCCAACGACCTGGTGCAGTATCTCAACGCGTTCCGAAGGCTGGTTGCGGAAACCAAGTGGCCTGTTGCTAAACAGACGGCGCTCTTCCATCAAGGGCTGTGCGATGAGCTCAAGGACGCCGTGGCTCATATTGACCCTCAACCCAAGACATGTGAGGGCCTTATCAACCTGGTATTACGGCTGGAACATAGGCTAAGTGAAAGAAAGGGGGATCATGGGAGAAAAGGAAAATCCCTTCCATCCTATGTGACGGTGGGAAGTCCTGAAACTTCCACCGCATCCAAGGGAGAACCCATGGACATCAGCGCAATACGAGCGAGCCTCACAGCCACGGAGAAAGAGTCACGCCGTAAACAAGGATTGTGCCTATATTGTGGCAAAAAAGGCCACTACGTACATGAATGCCCTGCCAAACCGAAGACGTCACGTTATCGGGCCAACCGGTCGGTAACAGCCGTGGTGGACATACAGGCGGTTTATAGATGGATTTTCAGGAGTGGTGGCCCCAATCACACAGCTACTGAGGAAGTCCAAGGAGTTTGTCTGGTCCCCTGAAGCGAACAAAGCCTTTGAGGCCCTGAAAAGCGCCTTTGGTAAGGCGCCGGTGTTGGCTCACCCCGATCCGGATCTCCCCTACGTGGTGGAAGCGGACGCGTCGGATGTGGCGCTGGGGGCTATCTTGTCCCAACGCAACCACGACACAGGGGTGCTTCATCCCGTTGCGTACATGTCCCGCAAACTCAACGACGCCGAACGCAACTACCATATTGCGGAGAAGGAGCTTCTCGCAATCAAGGACGCCTTCACCGAATGGAGGCATTGGTTGATGGTGTCAAGACTTGTGGTATCGGTATACACGGACCATCGGAACCTACAGTTCATGACGGCCACTAGACACCTTTCTCCCAGGCAGCTGCGGTGGATGATCTTCTTTGCGGGGTTCAACTTCCGCATCACATATCGGCCGGGGACGGAAAACCGGAAGGCGGACGCCCTGTCCCGTCAATCTGCAGTTAAGGAACCATTGCCTGCAACCGAGCATTCCATCATTTCCCCGAGGATGGTATTGGGGGTTATCCAACCGGATACTTTCCTGAGGGGAATAAAGAGAGGGATCAGGTCATTCGCATGGCGGAGGTGGCTCCTCAGTCACAGAGAATGGCAGCTGAAGGACGGGATACCCCTGAAGGGCAGGTGCCTATTGATACCCACGCCTAGGCTAAGGAAACAAGCATTCATCTGGTGCCATGACTCTCCATGCGCAGGTCATTTGGGCTTTGAAAAAACGGTGGCTAGCATGGGACGGCATTTCTGGTGGCCAACCATGAGAGTGGATGTCAGGAGGTGGGGACAGGAGTGTCCTACGTGTGCTACCATGAAGGCCGACCATGGCCGAACCCAAGGGCTCTTACATCCACTTCCGACCCCGGATAGACCATGGGATAGCATATCACTGGACTTTGTGGTGGGCCTACCGGTAGACCAGGGGATGACGGCAATACTGGTGGTGGTGGATTACTTGACGAAAATGGGGCACTTCATCCCCTGCAAGAGAGTCCCTACGGCCGGGGAATTGGCGTCACTACTCCTAAAGAATGTGGTACGACTGCATGGATTACCTGGGGTGATCGTGTCGGACCGGGGGTCGCAGTTTACTGCGCAATTCTGGAAGACTTGGTGCACTGCGCTGCATGTTAAGACCGCCCTGTCCACCAGCTACCACCCTCAAACGGACGGCCAAACCGAGCGCCTGAACCAAACGCTCAAACAGTATCTGCGATGTTTTGTGGACCAGGGCAGGGAAGAATGGGTCGACTTGCTATGGGTTGCAGAGATAGCCTATAACAACGCCACTCACAGCTCCACACAGTCATCTCCGTTCTATAGCAACTATGGCCAACATCCCAGGTTCTTGCCATTTCTACATCCGTTCAGAGAGGACAGGATTCCCGCCACAGCGGACAGGGTGGCACACATAAAAGACACGTTGATGCGCTCAAGGGCTGTCCTAATAGAGGCCAAGAGAAGATACAAGGCTGCGGCAGATAGGAAGAGAAGGCCCGGGCCACTGTACCGCACTGGAGACTACGTCTGGATATCCACAAGAAACATGAGGTTTCGAAAGAACAGTGTGTTCCATCCCAAGTACATGGGCCCCTATCGAATTACCAAGTGTATGGGTCCCGTGAACGTGAAGGTGTGCTTGCCCCAGTCATTGCGGATACACCCTGTCTTTCATGTATCATTGCTCAAACCAGCACCCTCCAAGCCGTCTGGGACACCTAGGCCGGTATGCGTGGAGTCGGAGGTGGAGTATGAAGTGTCGGGCATACGGGCGTCCAAATGGCGCAGGGGGAAGCTGTGGTACCTGGTTGCGTGGAAAGGCTATGGCCCGGAGGAGCATTCATGGGAACCGGCTGAAGGGGTTCATGCTCCGCGCTTGGTCTCCTTGTTCCATCGGCGTTTTCCTGCCAGCGCTGGACCCGTGGGGAGCCGCTGAGAGGGAGGATGTACTGTCAAGAATTCCTGTCATACGAGGGGAGGAAAACGGTAACCAGCGAAAACGGACTACATCTCCCAGGATGCTTAGCGGTTGAGAGGTTATGTAAACAGGAGAGCTGTTACATAACTCAAGGGAAACACGCCCTTATGTAAACAGGAGAGCTGTTACATAACTCAAGGGAAACACGCCCTTATGTAAACAGGAGAGCTGTTACATAACTCAAGGAAAACACGCCCTTATGTAAACAGGAGAGCTGTTACATAACTCAAGGAAAACACTCCCTATAAAGGGAGGAACCGGGAGGTACAAGGCTGTCGAATATTGTGTTTACACCGACGTACCTGCTTCGTGAAGAGCAGTGTTCCGGAGTGGTGCTCCAGTAAGGCAAGAACGGAGGTAGGTCGAGTCATTACTCCCTGGGCCGTGTCTTGCCCCATCGTCACCTGTGAAGGACCCGGAAGCTCTACCGGTCAACCATTGAGCTTCGCTTTTTGACTCGGCTGAGTCCAAGCGCAGTGGCGCTTTTGCTGGTTGGAGTCGTAACTCCCAGCCCGACCAGAGACACAGGGACTGCCAGCTGTAACGCACACCAGGAGGTGTTTGCCGCGTTACAGACTCGGAAGTCCACAGGATCGATCGAGCGGCTGCTCTCGGTTCAGTCTTCTTGCTTGTGATTGGGGTATCGGTGACACATCACCAGGAGGTGACTCCGCGTCCCGGTGCAGTCTGAGGAAGAGGTTGAGCGGCTGCTCCCTTCAGGTAGAGACCCCGGCTGGGTGTTTCCCTGACTCCTCGATTCTCCCCAACACTCTTCGTGCCCCTCACAGCCCACCGATTGGCATTGTCGGCCATTTCATTTCTGCCCTCTGTTGGCATACGCCGGGATCGGCGTATATGCAGAGGACGGTTAGGACCATCCGTGCTTTGGGCTGGTAACGTACTTAGCCTGGAGGATTCCAGTGACTATAACTTTTGTTTGTTCTTTGTATTTTATTTGCCTTCATTAAAAGAACTAACCCTTCACAAGTGGTTGCGTCCTCATTGTCGTGTCTGTTAAACGATCCTGAGACGTTCAGGGCGTTACAATATCTTTCTTTATCTTCTTTTTCTCTTAGTTGCTGATTGGATAAAATAAATAACAATCACAATATACAAACTTTTTAGATAGTGCAGGTCAAATAAATACTGGCTTAATGATTCAATAAATAGGGGTGATCATAAATACTGAAGGCATAAATAAAAGTACAATACATACAGGCAATTAAATATTCTGAGGCAATAAATACTGTAAACCAATAAATATTGTGCATCAATAAATACTGTGGACCAATAAATACAGTGAAGCAATAAATAGGTTAAATACAATAAATACAGTGCCCCTAATAAATACTTAAAAGCTGACAGTGACACTCATAGAATCAGATCACTTTTGAATTCCTAAGGGCTGATTTGGCCCAGGCACAGCTTGTGGGGATGTGGAAGGCTTGGGGGTGTCTACTCCCTGGCTTGGACAAGGCTGAGGCCTAAACTGAGGTAGATCAAGGGGGGAATACCAGAGACCTGGCCCTCTCCCTCCACACAACCTCTCTAGATTAGTCCCAGCTCACCCCTGGCACAGTCAGGTTGGTTCCAGCACCTCCCTAGCCCCTTAGAGCAGTCTCTCAGGTCTCCACAGGGCCTTAGGCGCCCTCTACTCCACTTACTGCCCTTTTTCTGATGCTCCGACGCCGCTGGAGTCGTGTCGACGCCGTGAGGCGGTTCCGGATCGATGTCGGCGGCCTCGGCACAATGTCAGTTCTTGACGACGCCGGTAGGCGGTTCCGGTTTCGATGTCGGCGGCCTCGGTTCGATCTCGACCTCCGATTCGATGGCGTCGGGCAGTCTTTACTCGATGTCGACTTCGGGCGGCTCCGGTCCGATGGCGACCTCAACTTCGATGACGTCGGCCGGCCTTAACTCGATGTCGACTTCCGGCGGCTCCGGAGTGCGATCCTCACTCCCGACCTCCGGTGCTCCTCTCCTTAGGTTTCCGGCGACTCCGAGTGCGACCTCCACTCCCGACCTCCGGCACGATTCTCTCAGGTTCCGGCGACTCCGGAGTGCGATCCTCACTCCCGACCTCCGGTACACCTCACCTCGGTCTCCGACGACTCCGGAGGGCGGACTTCACTCCTCCGATGACGCCGCTCACTCGACCTCGGGTGACTTCCTCCTCGACCTCTGGTATTCCTCACGACCTCTGACGGCGCCCTCTCTCGACCTCTGGCGGCTCCGGGTGCGACGTCCGCTTTCCAGTCGGCGCCGCTTCTCCACCTCGGGCTCCAGGTCTCAGGCTACTCGACGTCGGACTCCAGGGAAACCAGTTTCCAGGTCAGGATCTTGCTGTTCTCTGTTTCTAAGGCCTGTTCCTGCTGTCCAGGTCCTTAGGATGGTTTTTCTGGCTTCTTCCCACACAGGGCTCCAGGCTGGGCTCAGTCAGTAGGGACTAGTATCAAGGGTGGGTTTATGGACCCCACTCCAGGCACAAGTTTCCACCCCTGCTGCCTCACTCCTTCCTCCATCAGGTTTCTGCTGCTCTCTCCTCACCAGTCAGGTGCCAACTGCCAGCTCCAACTGCCAACTCTCTGTCTTAGCTTCCCAACATTCTAAACCGCCTCCAACTGTCACAGGGTTCTGGAATGTTCTGGAAGGTGCTAGCAGGTTCCAGTGGATGCTGGTGATGTCACAGGTGGCCACCATTTTGTGCTCCAGGCCCTCAGACAGAAGTTTCAGGGGTAGCTAAAATGGCTCCCTGAATCTGTAGCAACACGAAAAAGTCTGGTGGTTCCCAAAAAGGAAAAATTCAAACAGGGTTTGAGGCAAAAGTGGGACAAAATAAATAATGATGAGGAGGGACCACCCAAAGGGCTGACAGGTCTAACAACCTTTAAATGAGGCCTGTGGTGTAGGAGTAGCGCCTTATTCCGAGTGCGACATAGAGTGGCACTACTTCAGCATGCATTCGGTCAAAGTGTGACAGCAAGACATTCCTCAAAATATAGGCTCATTGATTCGTCTGTATCTGCCCTACTACTTGTTTCTGCTACTTTTCACCCCACTTTAATGCTCGTGGTAATATTGAGGGAGTCACCAAGAAGCACCGTGCTAATGCGCTGTCAAAAATCTGAGCTAACGGTATAGATGTGCATTAACCCGATTACCGCATATTTTTACCTCTGCATTCCATTTCTGCTGCCCTCTAAATGAGAGACGTTCTCAAACAGTAAACCTTAAAATATACAAAAGCCAAACGTGGTGGCTTTGCCAGTGCTTGTTTAAGGAGGGGCGTTAATCTTTCTGCTGTTCCAATGAGGCGCAAGACTTCCAACAGGCAACATTTAAAGTACAGGTACAACTGTCAGAAGATCTAAATGTACATCTTTTATTTGAAGAAGACATATATTTGCAATAGGGACAGAAGTGTGTTCTTTAGGAGGGAATACAAAAAAGGTTTAAGCAAGGTGTTTTTTTTCTAGTAGGAACCAGGGTAGAGACGTACGGGTCTTTAAGTGGGATGAAACACTGGAGGCTGATGTAATTAAGGGCGTGGATTTAAAAAAAAAAAGGAAAGCCAAAAATCTATGTTTAGCGTAGTGTGCCGCCCGATTGGTCTTTTACTGTTTCTGTCACTGCATCCAGATATATAATGAAACAAGAAGCATCATACCTACAACAGGCCAGGACTATTAGCTGTGTCAATGGTTGTTAGTTGCATGAGATAAATAAGCCAGAATAAAATACCATTAGCAAAGCAAATGGCTTTAACTTAATCAAAGGCGAGACCTATTGCATTTTCAATGCTTGTTAATTTTGTTTTAAATAATATAGTGGTAAAAATTATCATTTTTTACTTATTTATGTGTTACTATTGAATATATAGTCCATGGTTCCCAAACGTTTTCAACCTGCAGCTCCCCCGACCCACTGGCTCTTGACCGCGGCTCCCCACCATCCCGCATAATCCTTGGCGGGATGCAAGCCCACACCCAGAAGCACCTGCTTCCTTCTCCCTGAAAGCAACCGGGGGAAGCTGATGAAGGTACTACAATCAATATGCAGTGCAGCAACAGGAAGGCAGCCCGGTTCCCCCCCATCCAACTGGGAAGGATCGCTGAACACCGTGGCTCTTTCAAGGCACACCTTGGCAAAACTTGCAGCCTCCATTCTTGTCTCAACTCTGCCTGACCATAAAGCCCACCTTCTCCCCCTGAAACAAGTATCTGGAATTTTTCCAGGGTTTCCCCTACCCCGTTGTGTCCTTCATTACTGCTGCCCCCGGAACCACCCCACAAATAAAGCTCTTCAAGTGGAGAAATAAAGCCTTAGCAGTATGAACACAATGCATGTGTGTCTGTGCATGAGTGAGTGTGTGTGTGTGTGTACATCCCACCTGTCCTTCAGATTCCCACACCATCATGAAGCACAAAATATGCCCAGTGATACCATGTGGGTGCATAGGTGCCAAGCCTCCAGACTGCCCGTGTCCCGTGACTACACTTCAGTGTCCCCAGTGTGTGTGAGTGACACTCCACTGCCAAATGAATGACACCCTCCTGCAAGTAAATCAAAGCAGCAAGTAGCACCAGAGCGCTCTCTGTGAATTTTTATTTTTTTATTTGTATTTTTTATTCATTTGAGTTTTATATAGCGCTGGCTAGACCCGGAGGTATCAGAGCGCTTTACATAAGGTTTCACAAAATTACAAAATTGCATCAGTTACAGGTTACATCAGTTACAAGAAAACATTTCCAGAGCGTCAGAAGATTAAATAAATGGAGCTTAGAAGGGTAATGGGGTGAGGTAAGGTGTAGGAGGGAGAAAGGATAGAGATAGGATGGATGGAGAGACGAAGGAGAGTCTGCCCAATGTCCGGCTGGGTAGGTGATGGCTGAGGGGGAAGCCCACAGCCCATCTCCTCTATAGCTATCAGGTAGCTCCACCGGGCATCAGTCAAGCGGCTAGGTTTCAATGAGAAAACAATTAGCGAGCAAAGAGGAGGGAAAAATGGAGCATAAAGGAGAAAGTGGATGGAGTAAAGAGGTATGAGGGATAATACGACGGAGAGACGAAGTAAGGTCTGCCCAATGTCCGGATGGGTAGGTGACGGCCGAAGGGGGTAGTCCACAGCCCATCTCCCCTATAGCTATCAAGTAGTTCCACCGGGCATCGGACAGAAAGCTAGGTCTCCGTGGTCAGAGGCAGGTTCACAGATTCGGTATGCTGAAGGGTAGGCCGGATGGGGGATGTGTTTGAGGTCTGGACAAAGTCCGTTGTTTTCTCAGAGTAGTAGCACGACGTAGTAGGAAACACTGTGGCAGCCATCTTGGGTCCCAATGATTTTAAACAAGAGATTCAAGCTCCCACAGGAAGGAGATCAGCTCCGCTACTGCCCGCAAGGATAACACCTCCTTAGAGACGTGCCCCTGGCCATCAGCTAATCCAGGCCGTTAGTAAAGAAGGATCGGGTGCGTCTCACTCACCGGGTTACTTGAGTCAGGAACGCTGGTCAGTCTTGGCATCTGCACACTCCTCTCATGGCAGAACACGCACCTACCTTGTGGCGATGCCTGGGGACTCCACAACTGCATCGCTGGGCACCACCGGGAAAAATAATGCACTCCTCCTCATTAGGCCGCCATATTAGGGTCAGGCATTATCCACATCCAAATCGCTAAGAAGCTGGACTCGGTTCCACCGTGAAGAGCTTCACATGAGACACTCGCGCTGCAACCACAATGAGTGAAACACGCACAGCTGTCCCTTACATCACATCCAAAGTCTGAACTACGATTCTCGCATTGGATTCATAACCTCCATTTTAGGGTCAGGCATCAACACGAAACAAACACCACAAAGAGTCAAACTTGGCTGTATCGGTATAAATACCTCAATGTAAGGTGTGTTTGGTCAAATCCTCCCGAATCGGGTGTCTGAAAAGGCAAACAGAGTCCTTGTTGGCTTTTGAATATGTCCGTAAAGTCGTCTCTCGCAATCCGCCATTTTGTCTCCTCCTCAAACCATACTTGGTTAGATTACTGACGATATTTGTGCTCAAAGCAAATCAGGGCCAAAACGGGGCTCCATCGATGGCTCCACCATCATATCTAGACACATCAAAAAAATTGAACACAGGCTCAAAACAGGCCTAACACATTGGCACTGCCAATCCCTGTCAACAGTACCAGCCAAATGAGCAACAACAATTATGCTGCGAATATTCAAATTCGAAACTGCCTCTAGGTCGGAAAAGATGTGATTTCGAACCAAACATCGCTCGGATCGCTGAAAGGGCCAGCGGCCCGAGTCTCCCAATCCGATTTCTCCTATTCTCCCTCCACACTGCTCTCATCTGCAGTCTCTCACCATCAGCCACATACACCATGACTCTCTATGCGTCCGAAATCCTCAATCTGCACATCCCAGATGCCATCTCCTTCCTCCTCACCATCTCCTCTACAGCGTTACGCATGCACCACCTGCATGCTCACATCCACCACACCCCCACCATCTCTCTCCTCACCTGCACGCACCACTCTCTCTTCATGCTGTTAGCAGCTCGACATTCATGTATTACTGGTCCAGATAGTAAACAGATTTAGGTTCACTTAAGAAGGGACATTTTAAGCCTTGAAAGTACTTGTATATGTTCAAGCATAAGTAGTTTATTTTTTGTTGTCACATGATCTCTGTTTATAGCCTTGTTTTTGTTTTTTGTTGCTTAGCTACACTAGCTTCACCTTCTTTTTAGGTCTCGCCTGACCCAGCGCATGCGCTGGTCTGGCGAGACTTATTGAGAGGGCTCCAAAAAGTGCTGCCAGCCTAGAGCTACAGTGCATGTGCGCGGGCGCACGCGCCGCGCTTACCCGATTACTTTCACTTTCGCGGCCTCTTTGATGTTTGATCGTGATCGCGATCACTTTCACTTTCGCGGCCGCTTGGCATAGCCAATAGGTCTCGCTTTTGGGACCTTATAAGTATTTAGTTATGCAACTGTTGCATGGCTAAACACTTATAAGGTCCCACAGGCGAGACCTATTGGCTATGTCAATGCTTGTTTTTTCTACAAAGGTTTCGATTTTGCAGCAACTTAGTCTTGTGGTTTATGTAGACCCCATTTTCTTAAAGCTGCCTCGCCATGTAACTGCTGTTCTTGCGCTCATCTAGGCATGTAAGTCCGCTAACTCCGACAGTCTCAGTGCCTCATTTGTGGACACCAGCGCAGACTGCAGTTTTTTACTGAGGGTGTGCGACTGAAACATGTTTGAACCCGTTGGTCCAAAAGGTGCTTTGAAAGTAGGGAATGTTTCCCTGTGCTCTGCAGAATATTAACGTGGAGTGCTTATTGAGTTTCATCTCCTGTTTTGCATGCATACTAAACCCAATGCCAGTTTGGAAACCACCACCCTCTGAGATGTAGCGACACATTTGCCGAATTGTTGAGCTGTGCCTGGATACTTTTATTTGAGAAAGCTTGAGAGTGCACTTTTGTTGAGCTGTGCCTGGATACTTTTATTTGAGAAAGCTTGAGAGTGCACTTTGAAGTCAGAAGTTGAGCAGGTTGTTTTTTGCTGTTCTCGAATGAACCGTCGTTTGCTGTTCTCAAATGAACCGACGCTTGTGAATGAGACTCTGTGCCTCATCTTGAAGCCCGAAATAGCACATTCTTTTAATATTAGCCCAGTGGCTCTTAAATACTGTGCATGGTGAGCGGCATCCCTGGCTAGCCCTGCCAGCGCACCGGGATGCCACGGCACACAGATTGGAAACCAATGGCTTATATGAAGGTTTTATGTTTCTTTAAATATAGTTTGTAATTTTAAGTGATTTAGAATTTTTTATTTAATTTTTTATAGTAATTTATAGTGAGGTAGGGAGGTGTTGGGTTTATAGGGGATAAGATGGGAAGTTAATTAGTTAATAATTATTATTATGAATTATTTATTACTTTTTATTGAATAATATTATTGATATTTATTATGGAAAATATGTAATACTGATTTATTGTACTAGTATTTTAGTTGTGGGATGCTAGGTCTGTAGGAGTATAGGGTGGGAAGACAGCAGATATGTTAGTGTCTTACTGGTACCTAACCAGGCAAGAAATTGGCACATGGAACTCCGAGCGCTCTAAGGAGTGCTGGAGGGGCTGTGGGGGGGACAGGCTCACTACTTCACCTCTTATGGCACTGCCCCAAACATACCCGCTTTTGGTAACGGGTGCTGGATAACATTGACAAAGCGTTTTAAACCGCTATCCCCAGGTTTCCATCCTATAGGATCCTTGGACTCCCCAATCCCCAAACGTCTCCCCTCCATTCACGCCGAGGGAAGCACTTGGCACTGGCTCTGGGGATCTGATAGGATCCCTCAATAAACAACTTTGTTGCATAATCTATGGTTTATTTTGGAAAGGGAGAACATTTCGCTAGTATTAGATCAGAGGATAGACAACTATAATATAGAATGGACTCTCTTCATTTACATACTATCTACAGAATTCAACAAACTGACTTTTCCCACCTACTTGAAGTTACTGCAGTTGTTGCCCACTCTTGACTCTCTATCAACTCCTACTTCCAATCAACCACTTAATGACGCTGACCCTTCCACCCGTCAACTTTAGGTCTGACTGAACTCTACCAACTATCACTTACCTACACTTTTAGAAGGAATTGGGTGAGGGAGGTTTTGTTTTTGGGTTTATTACCTTTGTAATGGTTGCTTGTTTCTGTAGGTCTGTCGGCCCCAGGAATGTAGACAATAGCTGTCTAACCTATCCTCTTTAACATTATTCTGCTGCCAGCCCCTCTGGGTTGTAGGCATTTATTTGTGTTTCACCTTTGCTGCGACCTCAATGAAAAAGATTTAATACTAAGAAAGGTCCCATCCACCTCAGCTCCCTCCTGGAAAGAACCTTCAAGCGGGGAGCACAAAAAAGGAGGGGAGCCCAAAACACATTTTCCCCATTAAGTTTTTTATAGGAAAATTGAACAGCGATACCGCAAAAACTGCTGAAAGGAATTACACCAAATTTGTCAGAAAGCTAAATCATGGTCCAGAAATTGTGTTTTTAATGATTTGGTTGAAATCAGTTAATTAGTTCTTGAGAAATTATGGTTCAAAATGTATGTATATATAATGCTGCGGAGGATCAGCGGATCCAACAGATCAAAAAATGTGATTTAATTGGCTGCCACCACATCAACAAAATTGTGGTGGCAGCCATTTTAGGACTTGGGTGTTCAGTCCCCTGTCCTGTCAAAAAAGAGTGTGGGCAGGAAATTGAAACTTAATTCCACACCCGCACTCTCCCGGACAGGGAACACAACTTTGCATTTGCCTGCGCTGGATCTGAGAAAAATGCTGCTCAGGTCAGAGGCAGGAGCACAGTGAAAGAGCCGGCTCCCACCAGCATCACAATGGGTTTTGGCTGTCGAGCAGGCTGGGGTAGTGGGGCCTAGAGCCTCTGCCTATAGCCCCAACAATTTACATGGCACCCTCGCCATACACTGCCAATTACCTCACATATTATGTCACTCATAACATGTTCGATGACATCATTGATAACATCACTGCAACATTTGAAAGGAAATCATGGATGAGAACATTGTGCATTGCGGTGCTGTGAGTTATAGTTAATTTAGGGCATGAGTTATAGTTAATTGCGCTAACTATAACCGGTGAATTTGAGTGGTTTTGCATGTTTACAATTTTTAACTACCATTTTCACCTAACTATAACCTCCCTTTAACCTTTGTTTTTTTTCTTCTCTCTGCAAACATATATATATATATATATATATATATATATATATATATATATATATATATATATATATATATTCACAGAAAAAACATAGGTTTCAGGGGTGTTATAGTTAGCTGCCCATTTCACTCGTACAAAACCATAGAAATTCCTCCGTTATAGTTAGTTCTGCTAACTATAACTCACGCGCCCGCAATGCACTGCTGATGATGTCACATATTGCATCATTCATGACATGGTCAGTGACATCACTGATGACATCACTGATGACATCTCAAATGACATCACTGATGACATCATCCACTTGACAATCCGATACACCACATCATACACTAGTATAACCTTTCATCACTCACTGTAAAATACAGAGTGCCATATTTGAAACCATTGACACACCAATACCAGTTACTACATACCCACTCACTGATTCCTAAGTCTACACACACAACTACCCATTCAACAACAGAATCATCTATACATGCAGTCATTAATTAATAGAACACTATCAAATGCACTTATACACATATATAGACATTGACACATCAGCAGTCATCTTAGTCGGTTATGCAGTCATTCTACTCACTCATGAAAAAAGTGTATGATGTGGTGTATCGGATTGTCAAGTGGATGATGTCATCAGTGATGTCATTTGAGATGTCATCAGTGATGCCATCAGTGATGTCACTGACCATGTCATGAATGATGCAATATGTGACATCATCAGCAGTGCATTGCGGGCGCGTGAGTTATAGTTAGCAGAACTAACTATAACGGAGGAATTTCTATGGTTTTGTACAAGTGAAATGGGCAGCTAACTATAACACCCCTGAAACCTATGGTTTTTTCTGTGAATTTCTAAGGTTTTTTAAATGCTAATTTCTAACTATAACGTCTCTGAAACCTATGTTTTTTTTCAGTGAATTTCAAAGGTTTTTTAAATGCTAACTTTTAAGTGTGATAGTAGTTATATCTATTTTTTGTACTGATTTTCTACAGTTTTTTAACTGTTTATTTATAAATATTTTATTCATTAAATAACATTATATATTTTTCTGAAAATTGCAAAAAAAACATTTTTTAATTAAAACTGAAATATTGATTTAATATATTTATATCATTTTCTTTAAAAAAAAAAATCCAATTTTTTTCGGATTCGCGCACTCAAAGTGTACACATCACGGTGGGTGCGCGCATTCTAGCCGCCATTTTAGAAAAGTCATGAAGGATCCATGTATGGTGTGCGACGGCTGCGTGTTTTTCAGTTACATCATATACATTTAATATCACGTGATATGCGCGATTGGTATGCGACCAGTCTGCGACTCCTGCTCCCGCGCATGCGCGACACATGCACATTACGGTACGAGATGTTTGCACGCTTGCGGGTCCAGCGTGACATCATATACGTGCTGGGTGCGCGACTCCCGCAAAAAAAATGTATGTTCTAAAATGATATGTATGTGTCTTTAATATACATATTAAGGCAATAGATTATGTAAGATATTCATCAAAATAATATATTTGTACTTATAAGAAACTTATATTATTTTTAAATATATTTTCGAGAAGTCGGGTGCGTGCGTCGTGAGTGCAGATAACCAGGTCAGCAGAACTGCTGTAGAGCCAGAGAACCAGGTCAGCAGAGCTGCTGTAGTGCCAGAGAAACCAGGTCAGCAGAGCTGCTTTAGAGGGAGAGAACCAGGTCAGCAGAGCTGCTTTAGAGCCAGAGAACCAGGCCAGCAGAGCTGCTTTAGAGCCAGAGAACCAGGTCAGCAGAGCTACTCTAGAGCCAGAGAACCAAATCAGCAGAGCTGCTTTAGAGCCATAGAAACAGGTCAGCAGAGCTGCTTTGGAGCCAGAGAACCAGGTCAGTAGAGCTGGTCTAGAGTCTAAGAACCAGGTCAACAGAGCTGCTGCAGAGCCAGAGAAACCAGGTCAGTAGAGCTGCTTTAGAGGGAGAGAACCAGGTCAGCAGAGCTTCTATAGAGCCAGTGAACCATGTCAGCAGAACTGCTTCAGAGCCATAGAACTGGGTCAACGGAGCTGCTTTAGAGCCAGAGAACCAGGTCTGCAGAGCTGTTGTAGAGCCAGAGAACTAGATCAGCAGAGCTGCTCTGTAGCATAAGAACTAGGTCAGCAGAGCTGCTCTAGAGCCAGAGAACCAGGTCAGCAGACCTGCTGTAGAGCCATAGAAACCAGGTCAGAAGAGCTACTTTAGAGAGAGAGAACCAGGTCAGCAGAGCTGCTTTAGAGCCAGAGAACCAGGTCAGCAGAGCTGCTCTAGCTGACACTGACTGACTGACACTGACTGACTGACACTGACTGACTGACACTGACTGACACTGATTGACTGACACTGACAGACTGACTGACACTGACTGACTGACATTGACTGACATTGACTGACACTGACTGACTGACACTGATTGACTGACACTGACTGACTGACACTGATTGACTGACACTGACTGACACTGATTGACTGACACTGACAGACTGACTGACACTGACTGACTGACATTGACTGACATTGACTGACACTGACTGACTACTCTCTACTACTCTACTACTGACTCTCTACTACTCTACTACTCTCTCTCTACTACTCACTCTCTACTACTCACTCTCTAGTACTCTACTACTCTCTACTACTCACTCTCTACTACTCACTCTCAACTACTCACTCTCTACTACTCTACTACACACTCGCTACTACTCTCTACTACTCACTCTCTACTACTCACGCTCTACTACTCTCTACTACTCACGCTCTCTACTACTCTCTACTATTCACTCTCTACTACTCACTCTCTACTACTCACTCTACTACTTTCTACTACTCTCTACCACTCACTCTCTACTACTCTACTACTCACTCTCTACTACTCTCTACTACTCACTCACTACTACTCTCTACTACTCACTCTCTACTACACTCTCTACTACTCTCTCTCTACTACTCACTCTCTACTATTCACTCTCTACTACTCACTCTCTACTACTCTCTACTACTCACTCTACTACTCTCTGCTGCTCTCTAGCACTCACTCTCTACTACTCTACTACTCTCTCTCTACTACTCACTCTCTACTACTCTCTCTCTACTACTCTCTACTACTCTCTACTACTCACTCTCTACTATTCACTCTCTACTACTCACTCTCTACTACTCGCTCTCTACTACTCACTCTCCACTACTCACTCTCTACTACTCGCTCTCTACTACTCCCTACTACTCACTCTCTACTACTCACTCTCTACTACTCTCTCTGCTACTCACTCTCTACTACTCACTCTCTACTACTCTACTACTCTCTACTACTCGCTCTACTACTCACTCTCTACTATTCTCTACTACTCACTCTACTACTCTCTCCTACTCTCTACCACTCACTCTCTACTACTCTACTACTCACTCTCTACTACTCTCTCTCTACTACTCACTCTACTACTCTATACTACTCACTCTGTACTACTCACTCTCTACTACTCACTCTCTACTACTCTCTACTGCTCACTCTCCACTACTGATTCTCTACTCCTCGCTCTCAACTACTCTCTACTACTCACTCTCTACTATTCTACTACTCTCTCTACTTCTCACTCTCTACTACTCTCTCTACTTCTCACTCTCTACTACTCCCTCTCTACTACACACTCTCTACTACTTGCTCTCTGCTACTCGCTCTCTACTACTCTCTAGTACTCACTCTAATACTCACTCTCTACTACTCTCTACTACTCACTCTCTACTACTCCACTACTCTCTACTACTCACTCTCTACTACTCACGCTCTACTACTCTACTACTCTCTACTACTCTCTCTCTACTACTCACTCTCTACTACTCACTCTCTACTACTCACTCTCTACTACTCTCTACTACTCACTCTCTACTACTCTCTCTCTACTACTCTCTACTACTCACTCTGCTACTCACTCTCTACTACTCTCTACTACTCACTCTCTACTACTCACTCTCTACTACTCTCTACTACTCACTCTCTACTACTCTCTACTACTTTCTACTACTCACTCTACTACTCACTCTCTACTACTCTCAACTACTCACTCTCTAATACTCACTCTCTACTACTCACTCTCTAATACTCACTCTACTACTCTCTACTACTCACTCTCTGATACTTTCTCTACTACTCTCTACTACTATCTACTACTCACTCTCTACTCTCTATTACTCGCTCTCTACTCTCTACCTCTCTACCTCTCTCTCTACTACTCTCTACCTCTACCTCTCTACCTCTACACCTCTACCTATACACCTCTACCTCTCTACCTCTCTGTACATGCACACATATGCACATATATATGCATATATATGCATATGCATTTATATATGTATGTGTATATATATATATACATATATAAACATATAAATATAATCTGCATATCTATATAAATATAAATTCATGCAAACATATACATATACATATATGCATACATATGCATGGTATGTATATGAAAGTTTGAAAAACTCTAATACAAGCAAAGCTAAAAAGCCACCTAATTACAAACAAAATTGCTTTAACTTAAACGAGGGTGAGACCTATTGCATTTTCAATGCTTGTTTTCTTTGATTCCATCAAGAAGGCATTCAGATGTGTCACACATGTTCCATAAATTCTGAATGGTAGCACTCTAGTTGCTCATTAGATCACTGTAGTAAAGCTACTGCTCACCAGGGAAGTCTGCTGCTGGTATTGAAAGTGCATGTTTCAGTCTGCATGGCAGAATTTTTTAATGAAATAGAAGAGGATTTGAGAAGTCACTCAAAATGTGCCCTAATTTTTCTTTTTTCCGCACTAATCATAATTTCTATGGCAAAATGAACCTCCTCATTGTGTTCCTTTTAAATTAAACTACTCACTCTCTACTACTCACTCGCTACTACTTTCTACTACTCACTCTCTACTACTCACTTTCTACTACTCTCTAGTACTCTACTACTCTCTACTACTACTCTCTACTACTCACTCTCTACCGCTCACTCTCTACTACTCTCTACTACTTTCTACCACTCACTCTCTACTACTCTACTACTCACTCTCTACTACTCTCTACTACTCTCTCTCTACTACTCCCTCTCTACTACTCACTCTACTACTCTCTACTACTCTCTCTCTACTACTCTACTACTCTCTACTACTCTCTACTACTCACTCTCTACTACTCACGCTCAACTACTCACTCTACTACTCTCTCTACTACTCACTCTCTACTACTCTCCACTACTCACTCTACTACTCTCTACCACTCACTCTCTACTACTCTCTCTCTCTCTACTCACTCTCTACTACTCACTCTACTACTCTCTACTACTCTCTCTGCTACTCACTCTCTACTACTCTCTACTACTCACTCTCTACTACTCTACTATTCTCTACTACTCTCTCTACTACTCACTCTCTACTACTCACTCTCTACTACTCTCTACTACACACTCTCTACTACTTGCTCTCTACTACTCACTCTACTACTCACTCTACTACTCACTCTCTACTACTCCCTACTACTCACTCTAATACTCACTCTCTACTACTCTCTACTACTCAATCTCTACTACTCCACTACTCTCTACTAATCACTCTCTACTACTCACTCTGTACTACTCTCTACTACTCACTCGCTACTACTCTCTACTACTCTATACTACTCACTCTCTACTACTCTCTATTACTCACTCTCTACCACTCTCCCTACTACTCTCTACTACTCACTCTACTATTCATTCTCTACTACACATTCTCTACTACTCTCTCTCTGCTACTCAGTCTCCACTACTCACTCTCTACTACTCTCTACTACTCACTCTCTAATACTCACTCTCTACTACTCTCTACTACTCACTCTCTACTACTCTCTACTACTCCCTCTACTACTCACTCTCTACTACTCTCTACTACTCTCTACTTCTCACTCTCTACTACTCTCTACTACTCACTCTCTACTACTCACTCTACTACTCTCTCCTACTCACTCTCTGCTACTCTCTCTACTACTCTCTACTACTCTCTCTCTACTCTCTACTCTCTATTACTCATCCTCTACTCTCTACCTCTCTACCTTTCTCTACCTCTCTCTCTACTACTCTCTACCTCTCTATCTCTACCTCTCTACCTCTACGTCTCTACCTCTACACCTCTACCTCTCTACCTCTCTCTACCTCTCTCTACACGCACACATATGCACATATCTTTAAAATCCTTAAAACTGGACGCCCAGATCTTCTCCGATCACTCCTCTCACCTTATGTACCTCAGCGTAACCTACGCTCTCTAGGCCAACATCTGCTGATGGTCCCCCGCACAAAGCTAGCCCGCACTGGTGGACGTTCTTTCAGAGTGCTGGGAGCCAAACTCTGGACCACCCTGCCAGTGAACATTCGCTCACTGGAAAATCTGTCTGCCTTCCGGAAAGCCGTAAAAACTCACCTATTCCCCTCCCTTTAGGCCTCCTAGTTGCTTTCTCTTCTGTCCTCTGCTGAGTTTCTGTGGTTCTTTAGCGCCGGGATGCCTCTTTGCTGGGGCAGCTGTTTGCGCTTTACCAAATTATAACATAACATATATGCATATACATTTATATATATGTATGTGTCCTCCAAGCTGGTTCCTGTTTGCCGGTTATTTGCAGCGCTCCTTGTGGGTGCGTTCCCCTGCGGTAGAACCACACCGCTACTTCATTCGCACACAATCTCCCTGGCCAGGAAGAAAAACGGGCCGCACTCCCAAAGTAACCGTTTCAAGCAGTTATTTATTTGTTAACATTAGGGCTTCAGCAGAGCTTGATCTACGCGTTTCGATGCCGCCTGGCACCTTGCTCACGGTCAACTCGCTCCCTGACAGAGTCTTGTTAAAAAGATTTCAAATTGCTATGATGTCATTTCCTGTTTGGTTACAGGCTCAATGCCTTGTGGTCATTGTAGTTGTCAGCGAAGTTTACGAAGAGAATAATTTGTTTCCCATTTCACATCACCGTCGCCCTCCATAGATCTCATGCTTATTTCGTTATATGTTGTTGCAGGATACAATTGGTCTTTATGATTGTAATTCATTAATACATACATATATAAACATATATATAATCTGCATATCTATATAAATACAAATATAAATGCATGCATACATATACATATATGCATGTTATGTACATGAAATTTTGAAAAACACTAATAAAAGCAAAGCTAAAAAGCCACCTAATTACAAACAGAATTGCTTTAACTTAAACGAGGGCGAGACCTACTGCATTTTCAATGCTTGTTTACTTTGGTTCCATCAAGAAGGCATTCAGATGTGACACATTTGCCATAAATTCTGAATGGTAGCACACTAGTTCCTCATTAGATCACTGTAGCAAAGCTACTGCTCACCAGGGAAGTCTGCTGCTGGTATTCAAAGTGCATGTTTCAGTCTGCATGTCAGAACTTTTTAATGAAATAGAAGAGGATTTGAGAAGTTAAAATGTGCCCTAAGTTTTCTTTCTGCAGCACTAATCATAATTTCTATGGCAAAATGAACCCCCTCATTTTGTTCCTTTGCAAATTAAATGTTTTAAATGATACCACTTTATTCCAATCAAGATGGCTTCAGGTGTGCCTTACCTTTGTCATAAGTAAGACGGTTAGCGCTCTAGTTGTTCTTTAAAACACTCTGGGATTTCTGTCATTGGGCTATACTTGGGCTACATCTCGGTGATATTTGTGCTACATTTGGGCTCTTTTGTCTCTGGTGGCCATCTTGGGAGACTTGTTATGAAGTTTCCTAATTTCCTCATTTACTGCAGTCTCCTCAGTAGGCATACTGTCAGTTTTTTACTTTGATTCAATGAAGAAGGCATTCAGATGTGTCACACATTTGCCATAAATTCAGAATGTTAGCACTCTAGTTGCTCATTAGATCACTGTAGTAAAGCTACTGCTCACCAGGGAAGTCTGCTGCTGGTATTGAAAGTGCATGTTTCAGTCTGCATGTCAGAATTCTTTAATGAAATAGAAGAGGATTTGAGAAGTCACTCAAAATGTGCCCTAATTTTTCTTTCTGTAGCACTAATCATACATTCTATGGCAAAATGAACCCTCTCAATTAAATGTTTTAAATGTTACCACTTTATTCCAATCAAGATGGCTTCAGGTGTGCCATACCTTTGTCATAAGTAAGACTGTTAGCGCTCTAGCTGTTCTTTAGAACACTCTGGGAAGCTGCAGTAGAACACAAAGGAATCAACTGACAGTCTCTGCCCTTGTTGGATGTATATGTTTTACTGAGAATGTCAGACTTCATTCTCACATGACTGAGAAAGATCATGTGAATTTACAGAAAAATATGCTCTCAGTTTAGCTTATAGATCACCTTCCAAATCTCTGTGGGAAAAGCATGTGAAAATAGTTTTCTCTCAAAGATGATTCATGATATCCCAGCAGAAGGCTTTTTCACATAGTAAAATCACCTTAGAACATACCACAATTCCTAAAATGAGTATGGTACCATCAACAAATGATTTATAATGTAACTAAAGTCTTAAAACCTTCTATTAACTGCAATGCTTTTTAATGAGGTGCTATCATGTATATTGGTCCCAAGATGGCTTCCAACACTTCTTGGATGAAGTGCTGACAGCTAATCAGATCTCACAATGAGATGTGTGGTTAGGCTCCGCCCAGATATGTATATGATTTTACTTTTGATTTTCTCAGGAAATACTGAACGGATTTACACCATATATGCAAAAGGCACATGCCTGACCTGAGGACTACCTCTTTGCCAAATTTCAAGTAATTCTGTTCAGCCGTTCGGGCTGTACCTTCGACTAAAGGTCCTATGGGAAAATGCATGGGGAAAATGCGTTTTGGGACCCCCCTTTTTTCTCGGCCCCCGCTTGACGAATTCCCCCGAGACTTTCAGGGTAGGAGCTGAGCGGAGCGCCCCATTAGTTTTGAAAATTTCGCGAGGATTCGTCAACCGGCGCCAAAGTTATTCAAAATAGAATTTTCAGATTTCCTATGGAAACACGGTCCTAACTATAACTATCTACTGGCGACCGCCAGTAGATAATATATATATATATATATATATATATTCACTGAAAAAACCATAGGTTTCACACATGTTATAGTTAGCGGAAATTTTACTGATAAAAAACCAATGAAATTCCCCCGTTATAGTTAGTGCAGGAAACTATAACTCACGCCACCGCAATCTTCTGCTGATGCTAATACTGTATTTAGACACTTATTTGCCCATGTCTTCTTCCATAAATTTTTAGCTATACATATATTACAAATATTTTTTTTTCATTAAGACACATATGTCATCAGCAGAAGATTGCGGTCGCGTGAGTTATAGTTTCCTGCACTAACTATAACAGGGGAATTTCATTGGTTTTTTATCAGTAAAATTTCCGCTAACTATAACATGTGTGAAACCTATGGTTTTTTCAGTGAGTTTGCAAGGTTTTTTAAATGCTAATTCCTAACTATAACGTGTGTGAAACCTATGGTTTTTTCAGTGAATTTGTACGGTTTTTTAAATGCTAAGTTACTTTACGCCATTCGTGGCGTGCGCGCTCACTTAACGCAGTTCGTTCCGTGCGCGCACGGTGCGCTTCGCGCATCGTGCGCGCACAGTGAGCACACGGTGCGCTTCGCGCACCGCGCGCCCACTTTACGCAGTTAGTGCCGTGCACGCATGGTGGGCACGCGGTGCGCTACGCGCACCGCGTGCCCACGTTACGCTAGATGGGCCATGTACGCACGATGCGCTTCGCGCACCGTGCGCACATGGAGGACATATTATGCGCTTCCTTGTGATAGGTAATCTGTTGAAATTTTTTGGGGAAATGCTGTGCTCTTACATGCCATGCACAAATGGTGGTCTTCGGCCACCATTTGCACACGGGGTGGATAGAGTGTGGATTTTTTTTTAAAAATTTTTTTACCGTACGTGTACGGTAAGCGTACGGTAAGCATAATCGGCGAAATTTTCGAAAAATAAAAAATTACCGTTTTTTGCCTTGGGGGATCTTTGAAGACTCAACTAACATGGTTATGTGCATGGGCACTGACTAAACAGCCCCTTTATATGTTTTTGGCATTTGTTTATCAGCTCCCCCCTCAGAGTGCGAGAGAGAAAATGGCGGCCGCCGCTTCCTGGTTTCGACCGATTCGAATGTTTACTAAGATCTAAGGGCCAATCAGAATCGCGCTTGCGCACGCCACCGTACGCGTACGGTAAGCGCACCGTAAGCGCACCGTAAGCTGGCTCAGATATATATATTGATTTAAAGGCTATTTTCTCAGAATCTACTGAACAGATTTACACCAAACCTACAAAAGGCACCTCCTTGACCTGAGGACTACCTCTCTGCCAAATTTCAAGTAATTCTGTTCAGCCGTTCGGGCTGTAGCTGTGTCTAAAGGTCCTATGGAAAAATGCATGGGAAAAACGCGTTTTGGGACCCCCCTTTTATCTCAGCCCCCGCTTGACGAATCCCCCCGAGACTTTCAGGGTAGGAGCGGAGCGTAGCGCCCCACCTATTTTGAAAAATTCGCAAGGATTCGTCGACCGGCGCAAAAGTTATTCAAAATAGAATGTTGCGGATTTCCTATGGAAACGTGGTCCTAACTATAACTACCTACTGGCGACCGCCAGTAGGTAATATATATATATATATATATATATATATATATTACCACCAATCCCGCCTCCTAGTAAGAAGGCAGGTCTGACACAGCTAGGGAACTTCAAACAGCCAGGCTTGATTTTTCACCTTCCAGCACCAAGATTGTAGCGTGATGGGCATCAGTCTCGCGCCTGGGACGCGTTTCGGCGGTTGCCTTCTTCCTGCCAGTAATGCGTGTGACTGCCAATGTTTTTAAAATTTCGCGGGAGTTTATTTATATGCAACATCAAGCAGGGACATCTTAAGGATTTTGGGGGCCCTGGGCCAAACATATTTTGGGGGCCCCTGTTCAGAACAGCTTTGAATTTATGATCCAATTTGAGCCCCTGTTTCCCACGCAGTTTCCGCTTCCTCAGCTGCATTAGCGATCCAGTTTGCATCATAGGCATTAGCCTATATATTCCTGATGCAAACAGACGCGTGCAGCTGACAGCAGTAGGATTTAGTGTTTCCTGCCCTGCTACTAGGTTTTTAATACTTTTTAAAATTGTATATTGTGGCTGAATTACTCTGTGCTTTTTAACAATTTCTTCTACCTACGCGCACTTGCACTTTACTTGATTCTGCTTGCCTGCACCTCCTTAGCTGCTCCGATTCACATCTCGCTTTTGCTCCATTTCTGGTCCGCCGTGGCTGATAGGCCGATTGTGCGGAGGGCTGGGGCTACTATCGGGCTCCTCACTTCCGCCCACGTAGTTTCCGCTTCCTCAGCTGCGTTAGCGGTCCAGTTTCATCAAAGGCATTAGCCTATATCTTCCCGATGCAAACGGACGCGTGCCTTCGGCGCGCCGCTGGTGTGCCAAAGGCGCAAGGCCCTCTGCGCCCGTCACCATCCCGGAGGCGTCTGGCTCTGGCCATGCTGCCCAGTTCCCCTCCGGTGAGTTTCTTCCACTATATTACAATAGGGAAAAACTGCTTAGCCTTAGGCGGCTACCATTATGTCAGTGTACAGCCGCTGATCCGAGCTTGGAGGTAGACTTTCAATGCAATAAGTCTCTCCTCCAGCCTAGGAAACTTGCACCCAAGATCCTCCCACGCAACAATAAGTGTAAAAACAATAAGAAAACAGAGGACTTAAAGGCCACCCTTTTAAATTGTCGCTCTATGCAAATGCATGAACCACACATTTATGACCTACTTTTAGACGAACAGCCTGATCTTTTATTTCTCACTGAGACCTGGCTGTCTGTAGCCTCCAACCCTACTATCACCTTGGCCATCCCTACGGATTATAAAATCTTTAGGAGAGACCGACAAAGTGGTAAGGGGGGCGGTGTCACCATAATTTACAATTAAAAACTAGACTGCTCTCCCATACCAATGGAAAACATCGAGGGTGCAGAGTCCTTAGGCTTCTGCTGTACCTTTTCCCCCATCATAGCATAGCTGTTTTTCTGATTTACAGACCTCTCGTTGCAATTGGAAATGTTATTACTACGCTTAATACAGCCACCACCTCCCTGGTCTTAAAATACAACAACTGCCTTATTCTGGGAAAATTCAATATGTATATGGACAATGGAAAAGACCCTCAAACAATTTCCTTGTTGGGGACGCTGCAGGCCTGCAACATGTTTCCATCTATTTCTTCTGCCACCCATGAGAAGGGCCATACCCTAGACCAAATCTTTCACAACTTTGACATATAAGCAAGCCTACCTCTTCCCATTACCTGGTCTGACCACCTCCTATTAAAATGTGTCCTTCCCAACTCTGCCACAGCCCCTCGGGCTAACACAAGGCACAGGGTCCCTAATTACAGGACGTTCCATAAAATATCCATCCCGATTTTAGCAGATGCCCTCGGTTGTTCCTCACCGGAGCTGTCTGGCTGCCCCGACTCTGACACCCTCTCAATAGATTCCTGGCTCCGTACCAACATTGGTACAGTGGTACCGGTTGTTTCCCGCTCCTCAAAGAGGTCGGCCTCACCAGCTCCATGGTTTAACGGTTCCCTCAGATCTAGCAAAAGAAATTGTAGAAAAATGGAACGGAAATGGCGTAAATCCTATCTACCTGAGGACAGGAAGGTGTATAAAGACACCTTAAAAGCTCATTACATTCTTGTGAAGGCCACCAAGAAAAACTTATTTCAAACCAAAATAGAAAATGCCCAAAATAAGAGTAAGGAAATCTTTAGCATAGTTAAATCCTTTACCGTCCCGAAAGCAGGCACCAAGCAAGGGCCATGTACGGAAGAATGGTCTAAGCAATTAGCTCAATTCTTCCACAAAAAGATCTCCTTGATCCAACAAGCCATCAGTAACATCTCAGAAGAAGAATTGACCTTCTACCTTAGTTCCAATAGCAAATTTCACCTCTTGGATCCTCCATCTTTACTAGTTTTCCCTGAGTTTTAGCTTGAAGAGTCACTGACCCTTCTCCAAAGCATTAAGTCTGGCTCTCCTACCGACCCATGTCCAGCGAATATCCTGAACCTATTAGCTCCCACCATAAACCAGCTCTTTAATGCTTCCCTCTCCTCAGGCAACATGCCGAAAGATTCTTCCACTGATAAAAAAGGCTAACGCCAAACTGACGGACCCTGCCAACTACAGGCCAATCTCCCTTCTTCCTGCCCTCTCCAAAGTATTAGAAAAGCATGTAAACAAGGCCCTCCAAAAAAACACTGATGATGGGAAGCTCCTTCATGAGTCCCAATCCGGTTTTAGGGCTAACTACAGTACGAAGTACTCTCTCCTGGATGTGACTGAATTTCTCAAGGGTAAGCTGGACCAGGGAGGCAAGGCTGTTCTGATAGTGCTCGATCTGTCGGCGGCCTTCGAAACGGTCCCACATGAGAGGCTCCTGGAGAGACTTGCTAACATCAACCTGGGGGGGCACCTTAACATGGATGTCATCCTTCTTGGCAAATAGATCTCAGGACATCTGGCTCCCACCTTTCTCATCCCCGGTTCCGGCCATGAATGTAGGTGTCCCTCAGGGCTCCATTCTCAGTCCTACCCTTTTTAATATATATCTATCCCCCTTTGCATTTATGATAGAGGAAGAGAGCGTCAAAATTGGTTCCTATGCTGATGACACTCAGCTGATTTTTACATGTGAAAAAGGAACCGACTTTGACGGTGCAATGATTAGGTCTTGCTTCACAAAGGTTTTTAACTGGCTTAAGATCAATCAGCTGAAGTGCAATCCTGACAAAACTGAAGTTATTTTCTTTGGTAATCCAGAAACACCTGACTGGAGCTCTTGGTGGCCAAAAGATCTGCTGCCCCCGCCCGCGGAAAAGGAGAAAGTCAAAAACGTAGGAATTGTCATAGACAAGACACTCTCCATGCGCTTTCCAATCCAAACTCTAACTGAAGCTTGCTTTGGCATACTCAGGATGCTAAAAAAATTCCTGCTACTGTTACCGCATGAGAGTCGAAAGATCGTGATGCAGGCTCTGGTGACATCAAAGCTTGACTATGTCAACAGCTTGTACCTCGGTCTTCCCAAAGCCCTTATCCAGCACCTACAAGTAGTACAAAACGCGGCGGCCAGAGCCATTCTGAAACCTAAACCCAGATCTAGTATGAACCCTATTCTTAAGTCTCTACACTGGCTCCGCATAAAAAAACGGATCAACTTCAAAGAGATGACCATCTTCTTTAAAGCTTTCCACAGCTTAGGAGCCGGCTACCTAAATAAGCGCGTTAATCACTGCACAACATCTAGACACCTAAGATCTTCCAATGCCTACCTGGCCATCATGCCTAAAATATGCCGTGCCCGCACTGGAGGCAGATCACTCTGCTTTCTAGGCGCAAAATTGTCGAATAGACGCCCTGAGTCTCTGAGACTAACCACAGACCTACTCACTTTCAGGAAGAACTTAAAAACCTGGCTTTTTAATAACTGATGGGTCTTTTACGCACGTTTTCCTCCCGCTTTCATGTGCCAGGACACTCTAGTCTGAGTGGCTGCGCGCTTTATTAAATACATTATTTCATTTAATTTCATTAGGTCCCTTACAGTGCAAAGGAACACTCGTCCAAATTCTAAGGGCCTTATTTATGAGGCCTTGTTTCACTTTTATGCCGCGGGTCCGTCGCTTTTTGTGACGCAACGGCAGCGAAAAAAATTTGCCATGTTGCGCCCTATTTACAAAGTGACGCATCTAGGCAGATGCGTCACTTTGTAAACCCCTGCACCACATTATACCTGCGCCAGGTATAATGTATGCAGAGTGGGTGTTCCCCCGCAAAAAGCCTCGTAGAAGTGGCACATTGAAATCTATGAGAACTCAGTCCGCCACTTCTAGGAGGCCATTGCGTCAATATCTTACACCTGCCTCACAGCAGGCATAAGACTGATGCAGGCCCTTTCACATGGGGCTTGCCCCATGTGAAAGGACACATTGCTGGAGTTGCGTCTATTTTCAGACACACCCCAGCAATGCATCACTTTTGCGCCTACAGATACGCCAGAAATACTGATGTATCTGTAATTCCTTGCGACATGATGCGGCATACAGTAAATATGACGCATCCGTCATGTCGCAAGGAGGGTGCACTAAGAAGTGACGCATCCCTGTTTTCACACAGCGATGCATCACTTCTCATAAATAAGGCCCTAAATGTGTTTACATCTAATATTCAGGGATAGGTATGTGTTTTCAATATTGTAACACAGCAGCAGCTCACCAATATTACTGCAAATAATCTCTGTGACGCCCTCCCATTTCTTATATGTTAGGCCTTGTTTTGATCTAAAAGAAACGTTTTTTCTGTATATGGCATGAAACATAAACACAACATTTCTCAGCAAAATGGCTGTACTAGACTCTCACACATCAGGCACATAAAACATAAATGAAAGGAAAACAGTATTTAAAACAATCTGTTTAAGAAATATTCAAGGTCATTAGGGCAAAACTCTGGAGAATGGAGCTGACTCTGTCAGGGGGCCCCCTGAAAGGCTGGGGCCCTGGGCCAGAGCCCACTTTGCCCATGCATTAAAACGTCTCTGACATCAAGGAGTTTCTTTCTCCCCTTGGATGTATCCCAAAATGCCGTCCCTGCTCAACGAAAACCGCTGATCCAAAACATTCGTGGGTGAAAGTAAGTACCTTGCCCAAGCTTAATGTTAAGCTACGACGTAGTCGTCTATGTCGAGTCCCGGCTTTTTCCATCTGAGCAGGATTGAAGGTGGAAATGCCCAGCTGAAATGTTTGCTCCTTCAGCGGCGATCCGCTGCTCTCTCCCCAATTCCAAATTCACTCCAGGTTGGGGGGGCGCCGCGCCATGCCTACCAGCATCAAACAAAGAGTTTGTCGGCCGTCACGGAGCTCCAAAGCGAGAGGCGTGCCAGATTTGCGGAGCCGACCTCCGCACAAACACTACCACCAATTCCGCCTCCTAATATATATATATGCAAACAAAAATCCTCTGAACTGCGGAGCCCCTGACCCTTCAGGGCGGCCTCAAGACAATGGGCACGGAGCAGCCCATCAAATCACCACTGTGAACGAAGCAAAAATTGAGGCCCAATACTGGAAATCACCTTTATTCAGCGTCCAGCAGCACAGCATGCTTCCATTTCCTTTCCTAATGTTTCGGCGCTATCGGCCTTGATCACAGGTGGAAGTGAAACACTCAAAATGCAAAGTGCGCTTGTGCGTGCTTTAAAAATAGTCAGTCACGTGATTTTGCTGTTAAAAACACAACTCCCATAGACCAATGTTCGATCTTTGCAAATAAGTGAACTGGAAGTCCTCATTATTTTTCATACTTCATGTAAATTCTTACTTGATAATTGCACTGATGTTGGTGTGGAATATTTCAAAGTCAATCAGGTGAGTTCATATTTCTGCATAGTGCTGTCGTTCTATGATTGGCCTGAAAAAAGTTAGTTCACCAGCACGATCGAAGCAGGACGTACTCCTACTCGAATCCCTTCCACACGCACACTTTTTTCGCTCCATTGGAATCTCCTTTGTAGGTTGTGCGCGTGAGTGGGTCATGCTCCTGAATTCAATGCAAACAAAAATCCTCCGAACTGCGGATATATATATACCAGACCTGAGCTCTTAAAAGACTAGACTGAGAACACACATGCTTGCTCAACCACCACGCTCAGAATGCTGATAAAAAATGGGTGGATCGAACATTCTGAATTAACTAACCAAATAATAAGCATAATGGATGAACTAGAAGAAGAAACGGACCAAGATGCCATAAAGAAATTACTCAAACCAATTGAGGAATGCCTCAAGGTGTACGAAAAAGACATAATTGAGCGTAAACAACAAACATATCTCAGAGATGAGCACGATTACGCAGCAGGAAGAATCCTGACATTTGCGAAGAAATTTGACAAAGCTAGACAACAACTCGCGAAGTACAGAACATTAGGAGCAATGAGCAACGTGCATCGGAATCGGGAACTGACCAGAGCTCTGATCTTGGCTCATTAGAAGACCTGAGCAACAGAACAGGACCAAAGTTTTCTTTTTCCGAGGAGCTTCGGATGCTTCAGAAAGAAAACAAACACTCATTTCAGGCAAAGCAAAGAGGCAGAGGAAGGGGCACAAAAGCGAAAGCCAGAGACGAAGGCAGCGAAGGAAAACAAACAACCAGCGGCATGGGAACACGGGGCCAGGAAGCAAGGAACAAATAATGGCTGCCCAATCTAAGGAAGTAACAGTAATAAACCTCTCGCATCGACAACTATCTGATGAGGACATTGAGACTTTGAAACTTGGACTTTCCTTTTGCCCAACATCTAAAGTAGATTGTGCACAATTGAGGATAGATTTATTCAAATTTATCAGAAAACTAAAATTGTTTAAACTACATGCATTACGTCCAAACAGGGCTATTGTTGAAGTAACAGCAACTTACACTTTCCCACAGACCGACCTAACAATTAAAGATCTAGAAACACTACAAACACTACAATCTAGAAGGAAATGAAGACATTACACCTAAAATCTCTAATGACCCGCTAGATCTTACAAATGCAGAATACATTCAAACAACCCTTGGTATTGACACAGGAGGGACTGAGACAACTCACTTTAGAATACCATCATGATCCATTCCCCAACTACCCAAAGACTATATAGATGTATTCTCAGACACAGTTGCAGAAGACATCCTGAGATTGAGTAGGGAACACCTGAAACAGAGTAATCTTAACCAGAGACAATGGGACATACTGACTGAATTACAAAGAGACCAGACTATAGTTATCCAACCCTCGGACAAGGGGAAAACAGTTATAGTGAGTAGAGAGAACTATGTGAAAGAGGGACTTAAACAAGTGAGGAATAGCACATGTTACATGAGAACTGACAGGGAATATTTACAGAATGTAAATACACATTACCGAGAAAGATTACTAGAGTGGCATGAACACCAATTACTCAGTTGGTATGAACTAGAATTCTTAAAAAATGAAACACTTACCATTCCCACACTCTATCTGCTACCCAAGGTGCATAAAGATGCACTGAATCCCCCAGGTCCTCCCATTGTCTCCGCAAAGCACAGTATGTTTGAGAATACCTCAATCTTTATTGATCATTTTCTGGCACCATATGTACAGAATTTAGACTCCCATGTCAGAGATAACGGGATTTTATCCAAAAAACAAACAACCTACGTTGGGACAAGGAATGTTGGCTAGTGTGCTTAGACGTGGAAAGTCTGTACACAAGTATTAGACACAAAGATGGAATGAATGCCTGCAAGTACTTTTTGAGGATGCGAGGAGCGAAGTTTTTACAGCACACACAAATGATCATGGAAATGATCGAGACGTCTTCAGGAAAACATTTTCCTTTTCGAAAATGTTTTATACAAACAAATACAAGGGACTGCTATGGGGACCTGCTCCGCCCCCCCATGCCAATCTTTTGGTAGGCAGGTGGGAGGAGCAGGTCCTGTGGAATCAGGATCTAAACCAATATATTGACCAGATCAGTATATGACTCAGGTACATCGATGATGTCTTCCTCGTTTGGAAGGGTAACAAGGAAGACCTTAAAATCTTTCTAACTATCATCAATAACAACAACATACATCTGAGATTTACCATGAACCATAGTCAGGACACAGTGGAATTCCTGGATATCTAAGTTTCATTGAGAAACGGCACGCTCCAGACAGATCTATATAGAAAGAGGACTGCAGGTAATTCGATCCTCCACGCAGATAGCTGTTATCCACCAAGCTTCCGTTGGAGCGTACCCTACAGCGAGCTACTGAGAGCCAAGAGAAATAGCAGTACAAACAAAAGCTACAAGAGAACTAGAGGGGATATGCTAGATCGTTTTGGTGCCAGAAAATATCCTAAAAAGAGCCTTAAGAAAGCCAGCACTAGGGCTGATGAAAAATTGAGAGAGGAATTATTGCAAGGGAAACCACACATAGCAAGGGACCCTGGCAACGAACCTATAAGCTTCATCACAAAATGTACAAGTCATGCGAAAAATCTACGTAAAATTTTGAAGAGTGAGTGGGCACTTCTATCACAAGATGCTATTCTGAGAATGAAGATAATTAATGCTCCCGATATCACTTTTAAGAGAAATCTGTGTTTGAAAGATATGTTGGTACACAGCCATCTGACAAGCAACAAACAAACAAGGCTACAGCGGAGCAGAGGATTCAGAAAATGCGGTCACTGCAAAGCTTGTAAACACAGTACCAATGTCCATAAGATTACCCTAGACAGAATCAGGAAGGAACACCGCATTACCAAAGCAATCACATGCAAGACAGACTATGTAGTCTATGTAATTGTAAGTCCCTGTGGAAAATGGTATATAGGGTCCACCACATTTCCGGTACAAAAACGGATACTTGAACATTGGCATGCCATAACAAATGCAGACATGAGCTACAGCACAGCAAGGCATTTTAAAGAACACCATGAGGGAGACTGGACAAAGTGTAGATTCTTTGGCATAGACACGGTAGCCAAACACCCTAGGGGTGGCAAAAGAATAACTGCACTACGCAGAATGGAATCAAGGTTTATTCTTGAAGCAGGGAGTCTGACACCTCATGGTATGAATCAGGATGAAGAGCTTCACACACACCTATAATTCGCAAGCTCCTATGTTTAACTTTGATTTCTAGAATTTTAAACCGATAATATCAAGTAACTTTGTAAATATTGATTTTGTTTGTTGAAGTAGAGATACTATTTTGATAAGTGATATCAATTTCTCTTCCAATGTTTGAATAATCAACATGATGCCTTTTATTATTTGAATGAATCAATAGGTTGTAATCCAATAATTGTGTTGCACTAAAACTATATTTTCTCTCCTTTTGTAGACGATTTGGAAATATTCCTGATACATCTGTTGGAATGTTGAAGAGAAAACAGAAGGCGACCCCCATGTGACAACACCTGTTCTTTAGATGCACCGAGGTGAAAGATTAATTTTGATTTCTCTAGGTACTATACCTTGAAGAACAGTATTTACTGATTACAGGAGTCTAAGGGCACTAGACCTTCAAGTAGAAATCTGAAAGAGAAAAAGAAATAATCACAACCTTTGCTCAAGTGTTGATAAAGTTTTGTTGAGAAAGGGAGAGAAATCACGAGATGTGAAGTATTTTGTTTATGTTTATCACAATACACTTTATTTCACGTTGAATGCATGTTTTATAAACACAAACAATATGGTGGAAATCGGGTTATGTGAGAAAGATTGTAAGATCGAAACGCGTCCGTTTTGCTTGCTTAAATAAAAATAATACCCGAAATCATTCCGCGTTGGTGTGGCTGTTTCCTCCAGAGTAGTAGGCGGGAGGATTGTGTATATATATATATATAAATATATATATATATTAGCTCTGAAACGCGTCAGGCAACAGGACAAAACTATCAGAGTAAGGATGCCTGTTCCTTTTGAATAAAATGATTTTGTTAAATCACCAGCTGGAGGAGTGCGTGTCCGAATGCATGGGCATTTCTGTTGGGAATATATATATATATATATATATATTATCAACTGGCGGACGCCAGTAGATAGTTATAGTTAGGACCGTGTTTCCATAGGAAATCTCAAAATTCTATTTTGAATAACTTTGGCGCCGTTGACGAATCCTCGTGAAATTTAAAAAAATAATGGGGCGCTCCGCTCAGCTCCTACCCTGAAAGTCTCCGGGGGATTCGTCAAGCGGGGGCCGAGAAAAAAGGGGGGTCCCAAAACGCATTTTCCCCATGCATTTTCCCATAGGACCTTTAGTCGAAGGTACAGCCCGAACTGCTGTACAGAATTACTTGAAATTTGGCAAAGAGGTAGTCCTCAGGTCAGGGATGTGCTTTTTGCATATATGGAGTCAATCTGTTCAGTAGTTCCTGAGAAAATTGCAGTTAAAGTACATAAATATCTATAGTCGCGCACCGTGCGCGCACGGTGCGCGCACCCTAACGTGCGCGAGCGTTATTCTGATTGGTGGTTACATGTCAGTCAACGTTCGAATCGGTCGAAATCAGGAAGTGTCGGCTGCCATTTTGTTTGTTTTGAGTGCGAGAGTGAAAAAGCAAGGTGGCGACCGTGAAAAGGGGGCAGGGTAGAGTTCCTGACCCCCTAGCCTTTGTCAGGGGGTCCCTGAAGGACCACGAAGGCAGAACAAAAAAATTATTAGTAGTTTATTGTAAAATAAATATATAAAAAACATAATAATAAATACATAACTTAGCATTTAAAAAACCGTACAAATTCACTGAAAAAACCATAGGTTTCACACACGTTATAGTTAGGAATTAGCATTTAAAAAACCTTGCAAATTCACTTAAAAAACCATAGGTTTCACACATGTATAGTTAGGTGGACATTTCACTCGTAAAAAACCAATGAAATTCCCCCGTTATAGTTAGTTCAGATAACTATAACTCGCGCGACCGCCACTCTATCAAAAGGATGATGTCATCGGTGATGTCATGAGTGATGCCACTGACCATGTCATGAGTGATGTAATATATGACGTCATGAGCAGTGGATTGCGGGCGCGCGAGTTATAGTTATCTGAACTAACTATAACGGGGGAATTTCATTGTTTTTTTACGAGTGAAATGTCCACCTAACTATAACATGTGTGAAACCTATGGTTTTTTAAGTGAATTTGCAAGGTTTTCTAAATGCTAATTCCTAACTATAACGTGTGTGAAACCTATGGTTTTTTCAGTGAATATATATATATATAAAAAAAAAAAATATATATATATATATATATATATATATATATATATATATATACTTACTGAAAAAAACATAGGTTTCAGGGGCGTTATAGTTAGCTGGACATTTCCCTCGTACAAAACCCTAGAAATTCCCCCGTTATAGTTAGTTCAGCTAACTATAACTCACGCCCCCGCAATGCACTGCTGATGACGTCACATATTACATCACTCATGACATGGTCAGTGACATCACTGATGACATCACTGATGACATCTGAAATGACATCACTGATATGGTTTTTTCAGTGAATTTCTAAGGTTTTTTAAATGCCAATTCCTAACTATAACGCCCCTGAAACCTATGTTTTTTTCAGTGGATTTTAAAGGTTTTTTAAATGCTAATTCCTAACTATATCAGGGCTGAAACCTATGGTTCTTTCAGTGAATTTCAAAGGTTTTGTAAATGACAATTTTGAATGTATTAATTGTTCTACTGATTTTTTTTATACTATTTACTATATTTTTTAACTATTTATTTTTAGATATATTTTTTTTAATTACATTATACATTACAATACAAAATAAACTTTCTCAGAATGGATTACTTTAGTTTAAATACTTTGCAAATAGGCAACAGACTTTTAAGTACAGTAGTTACAGTTGTTGCAATGGGCAACACAATTTCAAACACAAAGCAACATTGAGCTCAATGTGAATTTCTAGTGAAATGCAATTAGTTACTTTATGGATTACTTCTCTAACCACAGGACTGGATCCTAGATTCAGTCCTTGGACATCTCCTGTAAACAGTTGAGTAAAAGCGCTTTGGTTACAGATGTTATTTTTAAGGAATATTATTGTATTTTAAAAGTTGACACTTAGAAATTTTTTCACATAGAATCACCAATGTTATCCTATGGCAGACAATTCCCTTAGCAGGTAAATAGTGTCATCATTACTTTTTCTTACTCAGTGGTGGATCCTGGATCCAGCACTGGCCAACCTCCCGTAAACAGTTGAAAGAATGTGTTTAAGTCATACAGACGAGTTTTTTAGGAATATTTTTAGTTTGTGAAAATAGACACTTAGAAAATTTTCTGCTGAAAACCACACAATGGATTCCTACGGAAGGAAATACAAGTTACTGGTAAGTACGCTTAGAATTACTTTTCAGGGTCAGTGCTGGGCTAAAAGATGCAGAACTGGGTTCTCTCCTGATTACAGGTGAGTAAATCGGAATTCGTAGTTCGGCTGATTTTAGAGGAATATTTGTACGTTTCAAAAATGGACACTTAGAAACTTTTCTGCTGAAAACCACACAATGGATTCCTATGGAAGGAAATACAAGTTACTGGTAAGTACGCTTAGAATTACTTTTCAGGGTCAGTGCTGGGCTAAAAGATGCAGCACTGGGTTCTCCCCTGATTACAGGTGAGTAAATCGGAATTCGTAGTTCGTCTGATTTTAGAGTAATATTTGTACGTTTCAAAAATGGACACTTAGAAAATTTTCAGCTGAAAACCACACAATGGATTCCTACGGAAGGAAATACAAGTTACTGGTAAGTACGCTTAGAATTATTTTTCAGGGTCAGTGCTGGGCTATAAGATGCAGGCCTGGGTTCTCTCCTGATAACAGGTGAGTAAATCGGAATTCGTAGTTCGGCTGATTTTAGAGGAATATTTGTACAATGGTAAAGGAAGGGGCTGGGGCCTGAGGTGACGTGTGCAAACACGCCCTGTGGTGCGTTTTAAGTTGGGGAATTAATTCCTCTTCAATCCTGCGATCCCCTGGGGGCCAACTAGCCCACCAGGTACCTCCAGTATGCGTCAGGGAGCTGCGTTGCAGAGCGGTGTTCAGAGGCCACGCCCCTTTTTACAACACTCTGCAACGCAGCTCCGTGGCGCTTCCTGGAGGTACCTGATGGGCTAGTTGGCCCCTAGGGGACCTCTGGATTGAAGAGGAATTAATTCCCTAAATTAAAACGCGCCACAGGGGCTGTTTGCACACATATCACCTCAGGCCCCGCCCCCTACCTTCACCACTGTGCAAACGCGCCCTGTGGCGTGTTTTAAGTTGGGGGATTAAGTCCCCTTGAATCCTGAGGTCCCCTGGCGGCCAACTTGCCCACCAGGTTTCTCCAGTATGCTCCAGGGAGCTGCATTGCAGAGAGGTGTTCAGAGGCCACGCCCCTTTTTACAACACTCTGCAACGCAGCTCCGTGGCGCTTACTGGAGGTACCTGGTGGGCTAGTTGACCCCTAGGGGACCTCTCGATTGAAGAGGAATGAATTCCCCAACTTAAAACGCGCCACAGGGCGTGTTTGACAGTATCACCTCAGGCCCCGCCCCCTACCTTCACCACTGTGCACACACGGCCCGTGGCGCGTTTAAAGTTGGGAGATTAAGTCCCCTTGAATCCTGAGGTCCCCTAGCGGCCAACTAGGCCACCAGGTACCTCCAGTAAGCGCCACGGAGCTGCGTTGCAGAGAGGTGTAAAAAGGGGTGTGGCCTCATTACACCTCTCTGCAACGCAGCCCCCTGGCGCATACTGGAGGTTCCTGGTGTCTAGTTGGCCCCCAGGGACCCCCAGTATTCAAGGGGAATTAGTTCCCCCTCTGCAAACGCGCCAGGGGGCGCGTTTGCAGAGTGGTGTAAGGAGGGGGCGTGGCCTCCGGCCCGATCCCGATCTTTTCTGCCGGCATTGCTTTTCGACATGGGGAGCAGCTAACATGCTGCTCCCCATGTGGAAAAGCAATAAGCTTTGCTTCATTGAAGCGAGAGCAGGTTTCCCTGCTCTCGCTTCAATGAAGCAAAGCAGTTTGCAATGACAGGGTGGGAGCCGCGATGCTTCCGCCCTGTTTTTGCAAACAGCAGTGTCCCGGGGGTTGGCACCCCGGGACACTGCAGGAGCCGGCCCTGGGGGGTGGCGATCCCCAGGGCCATCATTGGCCCCCCTCCCACACGGACAAGTTGCTCCGGGGGTGGCGGTCCCCGGGGCTCCATCGCAAATACTTTCAAGCCCCGGGGGGTGGCGGTCCCCGGGGCTGGGGGGGCTGTGAGCCCCCCATATAGTATCTCTGAGCCTCGGGGGGTGGCGGTCCCCCCCCCCACTTTTTTAATTCTGCCCCCGGGATTTGCCCCCCCCGGGGGCAATTACCAAAGAAGCGCGGAAGCCCCGCGCTTCTTTTTTTTTTATTTTCGGCCGAAATTTGTGCTGGGTGCGCAAATCTCGCCGATTTTTCGATTTGACGAATCCTCGCAAAATTTTCCAAACTTTTGGCCAGCTCCGCTCTGCTCCTACCCTGAAAGTTTTGTGGGGATTTGTCAAGCGGGGGCCGAGAATAAAGGGGGTCCCAAAACGCGTTCTCCCCATGCAATTTCCCATAGGATCTGTTGTCGCAGCTACAGCCCGAACCGCTGAACGGAATGACACCAAATTTGGCAAAGAGGTAGTCCTCAGTTCAGAGAGTTAAAAGTACATAAATATCTATGGCTGGGGAGGATCCGCGGACCCTACCCGCACCGTAAGCGCGCCCTCCCCGAACCGAGCGCGCACCCTCCCGATCGCGCGCTGAATGCTAATTGGCTGTCGAGTGTCTGTCTACATTCGAAACCAGTAACTGTTGGCGGCCATTTTCTGCCTCGGTAGAAGCGAGGCTGAAGAAGCAAGGGGAATAAGTGTGTAAAACATATAGAGGGGGCAGAGTGGAAATACTCTGACCCTCTAGAGGTGCTTTGGGGGTCCCAGAAGGACCCCCTGGGCCCCCCTTTTTTTTTAAACGGCAAAATGCACGCACGGTGCGCGCATCCTATCGTGTTGGATGCACGGATTCTCTCGCGGTGGGTTCGCGGATCCAAGGGAAAAAAAAATGAAATTGTTGGGAGATAAAGATTAAGGTTAAGTGTTTTGTTCTTGAGAGGCTCTAAAAAGAGCCGTTGTGTTCATTCAGAGTGTTTGGTACTTATAAGTAAGTACCTGTACAGAGTCTAAAATTGTTGAGGAAGATTGTTTCCTTCATCAGTAAAGTGTACTCCATCTCTCCTTTACATCTCTTGCATATGAAAGCGCAGATTGTTATTGTAAATGGACCCCATTCTGTAGTCTCGGAGAAAAGCAGAAACAGATTTATTCACGTTTCCCAGCTTTCTCAATCTGTGGACAAAAATGATCGGACCAGTTTCATTTCTGCCTTTGGCATATGTTAGAATAAACAAAGGCAGTTTTAGGGAAAAGTGAAATCAGTTCTGCAAAGGTGTCCTTCATAAGCATTTCCAGACCTACCCCAGTCAAAGTGCCTAGGTCATTGCCACCACAGTGCACTATTATGAGGTCAGGGTGTTGGATTTGCATGAAGGATTTCACCAATGGCATCAATTGGTGCCACTTTAACCCTCTCTGTCCAATCCATTTAATGTCTACATTTGGCAAACCTAGGTCTTTGTGAATGCCTTTGTTTTCTGCATACCTTTGGCTCCAGAAAATGTAGCTGTGTCCCGCAATCCACACTCTAAGCATCTTGTAAGGAGGTCTGGATGCACTCAGATGTTCTCTGTAAATGAAATGGCAGTTTGGAAAGTAAGATGTTTCTAAAATGGTGGCTAAGATGCAGTTTTGAAAAAAGAAAAGAAATGATTGGTTGTTTGACAACCTTCTACACTGAAAGGTAGGGTGTATATTTCTGTTTTTTAAACGCATGATTCTTATTGGTTAACAAAAACTGATTGTAAGGAACATTATATATGATAAGGTGATATGTTGGGAAGTCAAGCACACTTGCTGTCTTGATTAGCAACATTGTGTGTACTGAACTTGTGACCTGTGTGCTCAGTACAGTGTTACATGACCTGTTTTTATGGTAACGCGCAGAAGGCAGATTGGGGGAAGGGTTGAAGTTTATGTGATTTGGAATGGGTTGAAATGTTTAACGAATAGAAATGTGTGTTTGCTTTTGAATTTATGTGGGAAGGAATGTGATTTGATGTTTACATGTATATGTGTGTAAAATGAGAGGGAAACTTTGCCATTCTTTGGTTCTGCTGGCAGGTGCATAGTGCAGATTCTGTATAAGAAAATCTGGTGTGTGACTGATATACTTCTTAATCTATAAAACATCTTGAAAGGTGAGTTATTTAATTGTGACGGGATGTATGTAGACTATTTTTATTTTAATCAGACTAATGTATTTCTTCTGCTAAAGTGTAGGGAGTACTTTTATTTCTCTACAATCTTATTGACAGTGTGTGTCCATGTAGAAACCATTCTGTGATAAGCATTTGTTCTTTTCATGTGTTTGTAGACAGATAACTATGCAGTTTTTATATTTTGGTAGAATTAGAAACCAGTCATTGTTTATGAATTTGTGAAATGAGTTATGTTTCTGCACTAAAATGTAGTACTCCTTGTAGATGAAGAAATGTGTTTTGGTATAGTGCAAGGGATAGTGTTGTTTGTCTAGAATCACACAGTGAGTCTGTGTGCATTTGGGAACCACTGTGAGAGAAGCATTTGGTAACATTGTGTATTTGCTGACAGATAACTCTTTTAAAACCTGTCATGTTGTCAAGTTTTAGTAGCATTAGAAGCCAGTCTTTGCTTATGTGTTGATTAAATGAGTGAGGCTTTGACACAAAAGTGCAGTCTTGAAATATGTACATTGTGTGCAGTTCCCTTACCAATTCCATAGTAGTGAATGAGTTTTGGTAAACTCCTAGGGATAGTGTTGTTTGTCTAGAATCACACTGTGAGTCTGTGTGCATTTGGGAACCACTGTGAGAGAAGTGTTTGGTAACATCGTGTATTTGCTGACAGATGACTATTTTAAAACCTGTCATGTTGTCAAGTTTTAGTAGCATTAGAAGCCAGTCTTTGCTTATGCATTGATTAAATGAGTCAGGTATTGATTCTAAAGTGTAGTCGTGAAATATGTAGATTGTGTGCAGTTCCCTTACCACTTCCATTGTAGTGAATGAGTTTTGGTAAACTCCTAGGGATAGTGGTGCTTGTCTAGAATCACACAGTGAGTCTGTGTGCATTTGGGAACCACTGTGAGAGAAGTGTTAGGTAACATCGTGTATTTGCTGACAGATAACTGTTTTAAAACATGTCATGTTGTCAAGTTTTAGTAGCATTAGAAGACAGTTATGGCTTATGCTTTGATTAAATGAGTCAGGCATTTACAATAACGTGTAGTCGTGAAATATGTAGATTGTGTGCAGCTCCCTTACCACTTCCACTGTAGTGAATGAGTTTTGGTAAACTCCTAGGGATAGTGGTGCTTGTCTAGAATCACACTGTGAGTGCGTGTGCATTTGGGAATCACTGTGAGAGAAGGATTGGGTAACATTGTGTATTTTCTGACAGATAAGTCTTTTAAAACCGGTCATGTTGTCAAGTTTTAGTAGCATTAGAAGCCAGTCTTTGCTTATGCGTTGATTAAATGAGTCAAGCTTTGACACAAAAGTGCAGACTTGAAATATGTACATTGTGTGCAGTTTCGTTAACACTTCCATAGTAGTGAATCAGTTTTTGTAAACTCCTAGGGATAGTGGTTGTTGTCTAGAATCACACAGTGAGTCTGTGTGCATTTGGGAACCACTGTGAGAGAAGCATTTGGTAACATCGTGTATTTGGTGGCAGATAACTGTTTTAAAACCTGTCATGTTATCAAGTTTTAGAAGCATTAGAAGCCAGTTTTTGCTTATGCTTTGATTAAATGAGTCAGTCTTTGACACAAAAGTGCAGTCCTGAAATATGTAGATTGTGTGCAGCTCCCTTACCACTTCCACAGTAGTGAATGAGTTTTGGTAAACTTCTAGGGATAGTGGTTGTTGTCTAGAATCACACAGTGAGTCTGTGTGCATTTGGGAACCACTGTGAGAGAAGCATTTGGTAACATTGTGTATTTGGTGGCAGATAACTGTTTTAAAACCAGTCATGTTGTCAAGTTTTAGTAGCATTAGAAGCCAGTCTTTGCTCATGCGTTGATTAAATGAGTCAGGCTTTGACACAAAAGTGCAGTCTTGAAATATGTACATTGTGTGCAGTTTCGTTAACACTTCCATAGTAGTGAATCAGTTTTGGTAAACTCCTAGGGATAGTGGTTGTTGTCTAGAATCACACAGTGAGTCTGTGTGCATTTGGGAACCACTGTGAGAGAAGGATTGGGTAACATCGTGTATTTTCTGACAGATAACTCTTTTAAAACCGGTCATGTTGTCAAGTTTTAGTAGCATTAGAAGCTAGTCTTTGCTTATGCATTGATAAAATGAGCCAGGGTTTGACAATAAGGTGCAGTACCATGTACTATTCTCTTCACTGTGGCAGAACTGAAAATTTAAAAGTTTTACCCAGGCATTGTCCTAGCAGTAGTCTGATGATTTAGTCAGTTTCCAAGTACTTATGTTGTGAACCATTCATTACCAAATAGACCGCTTCAAATGTCTATGTAGTATGCATGTAGTGTTCTAACATACTATACACTTGTCTTTTACACCTTCAGTTCCCTAGTCAGTATCCACACACTTCCAGGAAACACCCTGTCACTCCCTTTGCAGTCCTCTAGTGACCCATTCAGCACCATGTACTAATCCATTCACTGTGCCAAAACCCAAACACTTATAAATTCTCCAAGACACTCTCTTTCCAGTACTCTAATGATTCCGTCACTGCCTAAGTATTCATGCACTGAGCCAGTCCTTAGCACACGGACTTCTTCAAACCCCTATCCACTATGCATGCAGTCTTCTAACCACCTAGACACTTGTCTTTCACACTTTCAATTCCCTAGTCAGTATTCATACAGTTCAGCAAACATCCCGTCACTCCCTTTGCACTCTTCTAGTGACCCATTCAGTACCAAGTACTAATCCATTCCCTGCGCCAAAAGCCTACCACTTATAAATTCACCCAGGCACTCTCCTTGCTGTAGTCTAATCATTCAGTCAGTACCCAAGTACTCATGCAGTGAGCCAGGCATTAGCACATGGACTGCTTTAAATGCCTATCCAGCATGCATTCAGTCCTCTAATCAGCTACACAGTTGTCTTTCACACCTTCAATTCCCCAGTTAGTATTCATACACTTCTAGCAAACACCCTGTTACTCACCCAGTGTGTCTCCTTATAGTACTGTAATCAATCAGTTAGTTAGCATGTATTCTTTTAGTGAGATAGGCTTTGGGGCATGAACTGCTTCAAAGTAGTATGCACTATGCATGTAGTGTTTTAACCATCGTCACACTTGTGGTTCAGGGCTATAGTTTCTTAGTCAGTTTTTATATAAAATGTGTTTGTACAGTAATGGAATAATGTAAATTTGAAAGTTATTAATATACATTTATTTGTGATTCTTTTTTACAGATACTGTTTTTCAACGTTAAAATAGAGAAATTAAGAAAAGAACAGAGACAGGAGGATTATTTGAAGAAACCTCAACCACAAGTATTGAATGAACAAGATAATGTGGCTAAACAGAAAAAATCTTCTGGTAAGATCACGAAGCAATTTATTAAAAATGTTTGTAGGAGCAAACAGAATGTAGATAATGCTGGAACTTCTGAGAATTTTTCAAGTAAGAAAAAAATTCAAAATAAGAGGAAAAGTAAAAAAGCAAATGTTCAGTCAAAGGAGATAAAGTATGGTAAAAGAAGGCAAAATCAGTATAAGGACTTACGCAAAAAAATATTTTACAAGAGAGTAGTGCATAATTTGCTGAAAGATGTGAAGAAATATAAAAAGAGAGCTTAATTTTATAAAAAGAAGAATCATATTGAAAGCATTGTGGAAAAGGCTTTTGAAGTAAAAAGGAAACTTTATTTTAGCTTTAAACAGAATCCGATCACTGGATAAACCAATATATGTAATGAAGGCCAAAAGTAGGAGGAAAAGAGATATTAATAAAAAAAAAAATTGTGATTTTTTTGGGGAGAATGGAAACACAGTTCTAGTTCAGAGCCTTTTTTTAATGAAGAGAGTTATTCACTGAGCGAAAAATTATTGTATGCAGTTGACACCAGTGGTAGAGGTTATTAGGTTAGTGACGGTTGTCCAATGGAGAAAGAGAAAATGGTTGAAAGAAATGCAGAAGAAGTGATAGCTGATGAAGTTTTAGGGAGACGTGCTAAAAACCCTGTGTACACTTGGGATTGCAGTAGTGTTTGCAGTGTACGACAGGAATCTATTGAAAAATTATGTCGTTTTTTACGAGCCTATACTAAAAAAAGTGTAAAACAAAAGATTAAGCTGTTGCAAGGACTAGACCCTTGCAGAGTGAGAAAACATACTGGTTTGCAAGGTCATTCTCTGGCTTGTCTTTCTAGGAAAGTTTGTCAAAGTGTTTTTCACCATTTCAGAATGCTGGCAGTACATCATACTCAAATGTGGAAGTTAGTGAGAAGGTTGTATTATGCAAAAAGTCCAGCACTAAAGTTAAGTGAGTTGAACAGTGCTCTTTTGCGTGGGTCAATATCAGATGTGAAGCAGGTCTGTCAGGATATTGAGTTTTGTTACTTTGGGCCTCAGCAAGAGAGTGAAGAAACTGACACATTAGTAGAACAAAATGTTGAAGGCAATGTAGAACCCATAATTACAGAAAAATTTGAGGATGAAATCACAAAGTTTAAGGTAATTTCAGGTGAAAGACCAAATGTTTCTTGTATTTGTTGTCGGCGAAGTCACTATAAAAATCAGACTAGGGGTGTCAATCTGTATTTTAAAAGTGAAATAGAACATAATGATAAGTGGATGGAATTTGCAACTTATTTGTTGGTAGAGGATTGTTTTGATTTGGGATGTGAGCAGCGTATTTGCAAATATTGTTATAACAAATTAGATGAGAATAAAATACCTGCTAGAGCTGTTCATAATAATCTAGAGCTGGTTGCTATTCCTCCAGAGCTGATAGATTTAAATACGTATGAGTCTATTCTCATAAAATGTGTTCACCCGTTTCAGGCTATTGTTCGTATGGAGCCCAAAACAAGTAAATTACCTCCATCAGAGTTGCAAAGAGGATTGAAAGGAAGAGTTGTGTATTACCATTAGATTTAAGGAAAAATATTGAAACTATTGGTGTAGATGATGCAGAAAATGCGCCACTAGTCATTCTAGTTAATAGTGTTCCTACTAAGAATAAGAAAATCTGGCAAGAGTTAGTGGATGTTAGAAAAGTGCAAAAGGCATCATTGTATCTGTTAAAAAATAATGAGTACTATAGAAATGTGTTTGTTGGAGAAGAAGAAATAGATTTAGCAGAAGATACTGAAACATTAAGTGGACAAATTGAAAAAGTGGACATGCCCAGATGTGAAGAGATCTATGAACATTACAGTGTACATCCACTTCATTCCAAAGAGGTGATCGGGAATACGATTGAGTTGTTTCAAATGAAAAAAGCAACAGGAAGTCCCATGAGTGTATGGGAAGAGAGCTTGGAAGCTCGTTGTTTCCCGCAGTTGTTTCCAACAGGAAAAGGTGGACGATATGATGAACGTCCTGTGCAGATTCCTGCATCTGAATATCGGACAACAAGATTATATGCAGAAGATCCAATATTTCGTCAATGTATCCCTTATATGTTTCATCTTCTGTTTGAAAGTGAATTGTCTGGACTTTCATATGCAGTAAATCACATTTTAAAAACTGGAATGCATCTTCAAAATGTAACTGCAAAAGATTTTATGGATAAAGTGCATCGGAGAGATGATCATTTAGAATCTCAGTTGATTTATCTGATGGCATGTCAGCGTGGGACTAATGAATATTGGTACCGTCGACATGGAGAACTGAAATGTATGCTACGGAACTTGGGAACTCCTACATGGTTCGTTACACTAAGCTGTGCTGAGTATGCTTGGGATGATTTACTTGAATTTCTTCGAGAGGCAAATTCCATTATAAAAAATATTGAATACAAGACACCTGGAGAATTGTGCTCTTTGGATCCTGTCAATGTATGCAGATATTTCAATCATAGATTTGAAGCTATGATGTCTTTCATCTGCAATAAAAAGAATCCTCCTCTTGGAGAAGTTGTGGATTTCTTTTGGAGAAAGGAGTATCAAGCAAGAGGTGCTCCTCAAATACATATGTTGTTATGGGTCAAGGACGCCACCAAATTTGGAACAGATTTAGATGAAACTGTTTTGCCTTTCATTGAAGAGTATGCTACATGTGCTCTTCCCAATAGCAGAGAAGACAAAAACTTAAAACAACAAGTCTTACGATTTCAAAGCCACAGGTGTGGAAAATACTGTCGACGAAAGTACAAGTCAAAGGATAAGTTCTATACCAAATGTCGTTTTGGTTTTCCACGTCCTGTATTATGCAAAGGAAGAGTGAACAGTTTTATGTCAGCTGCACGACATACCATCACAAGAAAGTCTCCGAAAAACACCTACAACTTAAGAAGAAGTGAAGAATCAAAATACATAAATGACTACAATCCAGTTATTTTATCCATGTGGAACACTAACATGGATATTCAGTATGTTGCGGACAATTCCATTGCTGTTGATCGATATGTAATGTCTTACATTACTAAATCAGAAAAGACTGAATTGAAAGAAATGTGGGAAGAGATTTCTCACGAGAAGACTCTAAGTAAGAAATTATACAGTTTCAGTTTGAAGATGTTATCGCATCGTGAAATTGGAGCATATGAATGTTCAAATAGGTTATCATCTGCAAGTCTATATTCCAAAAGTAGAAGAATCATTTGGGTGAGTCTAGGTCTTGCAGGAATGCGAAATTGGGTACTGAGATCTGTTCAAGAAATTGAATATTTAGCAGAAAATGATCCTGAAAGTACAGATATTTTGAAAACCAATCTGTTGGACACATACTATCCAAATAGAAGTCATCATCTTGAGAACATGTGTCTCTATGAAGTGCTGCAAAATTACACTTTTAAACGGAATACTACAGAGAACATCAACGATGGAAAATATGCAGTGATTGGTTCCAAAGGATGTCTGGTAAAACAAAGGATAGGAAATTTAATTAATCACAGAAAACTGAGTTGCGACACTGCTGACAAAAGGGAATTTTACTATTTAGCCCTTTTGCAAATGTTCAAACCAAGGCGTTCAGAACTGGAATTACTTGGAGATTTTCCCAGCTATGAAGATTCATTTAATGCTTCTAAAGATAGCATACAATGTAGTGCTTTCGCAAATTATGTCAAAATGTTGAATGATGAAATTGATCAAGAAGCTATAATTGCAGCTGAGATTGCTAGAGACAGTTCTCAAGACAGTCAAAGTTCTGCTGCACTGAGTCAAGATCCACTAGGACAACCAATTGTTGAAAATGAAGCAGCAACTGCCATGAATGAGGTGGAAACAGCAATGTATCAAGCACAAGAAGATGCAATACAGTTAGGAAACTTGGAAGAGCAACTAAATGTTGAACAGAAACAAATATATCAGCAAGTAAAAGAGCAGATTGACCATGGATTACTTCATGAAAAGAGAGGGTGCTCATGTACATCATTTCAACCTATCCGAATGTATGTGAGTGGTCAAGCTGGAACAGGAAAAAGTTTCTTAATTAAAGTAATTACAAGTTATCTGCAAAAAACAACTGAGTCGCATTTGTCTTGTGTTGTCACTGCTGCAACTGGGTTGGCAGCACATAACATTAAAGGAATTACTTTACATCGTTTACTAGTGCTACCAGTAGAGCATGAGAACAAATTGGAATACCACAAGCTATCTGGAGAAGCTTGTTGTGAAGTTTCAAGAGTCCTGAAGAAAATTAAACTTCTCATTATTGATGAGGTGAGCATGGTTTCAAACTTGCCTTTGTGCATTTAAGAATGCAGCAAATTCTTAAAACAGAGTATGACGTGTTATTTGGAGGAAAACACGTCATAGTTTTTGGAGATCTACTGCAACTGACTCCGGTAAAAGGACAACCGGTATTTAAAACACTTGCTCATGAAGATACCAGAAAGTCTCTTGGCAGTGTTGGTAATGTGAACATTTGGAGTAATTTTGAATACAAAGAACTGACGACAAATATGCGACAGGCAAATGATGCTGAATATGGAAGTATTCTTCAAGATATAAGAATTGAAATTCTTTCAAAAAAAGGAAAAGAAGCTTTGGGGAGTCGATTACTTTGCAATGTCTTTCCTTTTTTTTTTTTTTTTTTTTATTCATCATCAAGAATTACATTTAATGATACATTTCATTATGCAGTTTCATCAAAAAGAAAGAAATAAAAGAAAACAAAGAATGAAAAATAAGAAAAACAAGACATGATTAGGCCAAGAATTAATGGAAAACTAGCCGATTGCCCCCAATCAAAACGGAGAGTGTCATTATTTTAATCTTTTTCAAGCCTCTCTTTCCAATAGGCAATAGGGGCCCATATCCGATTCCCCATTTGCCTTGTCTTCCATCCTTTTTTATCGTACAAGGCTTTTTCTAATGCATATACAGCTAATAATCGTGATAGCCATTGTTGAAATGTTGGCGGATTTGGATCTTTCCACATTGTTGCGACACAAAGTCGGCTCAAAGTCATCGCTATATATATAAACTCAAATTGGGGTATTTCTACACCATCCCTAGTTACCCCCAGGACCATAACTTCGTTAGTTATAGTAATTTTAATCCCTAGTGCTCTATCCAAAAATTGCTCTATTGAGTTCTTAAATAGATCCAAGGCGGGGCATGCAGCAAACATATGTATAGTATCTGCCTGTGTTGCCTGGCATCTTGGGCAAACCACTCCCGTCGTTCCACCCCATTGAGCAATTCTGTGTTGGGTGTAATAGAGCTCAAACATGGTCTTATATTGCTGGACTTGTAAGGTGGCTACTCTTAACACTGAATTTAATAGCTTGAACGCTTTTTCAACCTCGTTCCCAGATAAATTCAATTTAATGTTCCATTTTTCTATAACCTTTGCACAATCGTCCTCCTTATGCCTGGTCAATTCCCCGTATACCTGGGATATTGAGCAGCCCTTCTTATCTCTTAGAATTTCCATGATTTCTACTCTCCGATAGTTAATATCCCCTCCCTGTTTTTTTAACAAAGCTGATCTTATTTGAAGGTATTTAAAAAAGTCCCTACGGTCTAAGCTATATAACTGCTGTGCTTGATCAAATGTTATGAAACCTGTTGCACCCATAAGGTCACCAATCGTTTTTACCCCCATCATATCCCACCTCTTCATAACTGGATCATGAAAGACCTCTGGCAACAGCTGATTATTAAATAACGGGGTGTAATAATTCATCCTCCCCATTTTCATTTTCTTCTTGACAGTTGACCATACTGCCATTGCCGCGCCTAGAGTCTTGAACTTGACTTTTTTGTAATAGCTACCTTCATTAAACGAGAGAAGCCACTTATTAGAGTCCTTAATCAATAACTCATATATATCAGGGACGCTCTCTCCTACTCTCCACCGATCCTCCATACTTCCACCCACTAACCCTCTGATATATTGCAGGACAGTTGCCCAATAATAAGCCCTATAGTCAGGTGCCGCCAGGCCCCCTCGCTCTCTCGGTAACGACAGAAATTTCAATGCTCGCCGCGTTTTGCCTTTAGCCCAAATAAAGCGATTTGTGAGTCCTTCTATTTCACAAAACCAGTTATTATTAAATTTTAGTGGACTGGTGCGGAACAGATATAGTACTTTGGGCAAAAAAAGCATTTTTATTAAATAGCATCTGCCAATTGTTGTTAAATGTAGATTATTTAGTCTATCTAAGTCCCCTTTAGCCTTTTTTATTACCGGCCCCAAATTCATTTCCACTACCTTTGAGAGATCTGAAGTTATTGTTATCCCTAAATAGGTAGCTGAGTCTGTAATTCTTTGATCCACCATCGTTACCTTTTTATTAATTACTATTTGAGTTTTGCTCTGGTTTAATTTATACCCCGAGAGCGCCCCGTAAGCCATTGCTTCCCTTTCTATTTCTAACAGCGCTACTGCTGGATCCGTAGATGTTATGGCTAGGTCGTCGGCATACCCTAAAATTTTTGTTTCAAATCCATTCAAAACAACAGGCTTGATATTTTCATTTAACTCTATCTTTCTTATGAAAGCGTCTATATAGAAGGCAAAGAGTAACGGGGAGCAGGGGCACCCTTGCCTGGTACCCCGTCCAATCTTTATTATCTCGCTCTGCTCTCTCATAATCCTTAATCTTATCGTGGGGTTCTTATATAGAGCTCTCAGAGCCCCAATACAGACATCTCCTATGTTTGCCTTCCCCAAAGCCGCCCAGAGGAAGCCCCACGAGACCCTATCAAACGCTTTTTCAGCATCTAACAAAATTAAAGCCATAGGGTCTCGTGAGGTTGCCGTCCCGTCAAACAATGCACACACTATTCTAATATGGTCCGCTGTACCCCTTCCTGGGATAAACCCATGCTGTCGGGGAGAGATAATCTTGCCTATGACTGCACTAAGGCGATTAGCTAATATCTTAGAGTAAACCTTAGTGTCGCTGTTCATCAGACTTATAGGTCTATATGACCCGGGATCGGTTGAAATTTTGTTCTTTTTTAGGAATACCACCATAGTTGCTAGAGATCCTCTTCTATACTAGGGAGGAATTTTTTATAAAATTCAAGCGGTATAAGATCAGGACCCACAGCTTTCCCAGCAGGTAAATCTTTAATTGCTGCCTGTACCTCTTCTATCGAGAAATTGATTTCCAACTCCGCTCTATCCTCCATTGTCAATTTCTCTATTAGCGCACTTTCTAAGTAATTCTCTATTTCACCACCTGCAGCGCCACTTTCAGGATTATATAAATTCTGATAAAACTCTTGGAAAATAGAGCATATCCCCCTTGGTGTTGTCGCTGCTATCCCTGCCACGGAATTGACCTGTAAAATTTCTCCTTTAGTGGCCGCCTGTCGTGTCCTAATAGCTAAAATACGCCCTATCTGTTCGCTGAACTCGTATTGGTCCTGTTTCCACGCCAAATATTTTCCAGCCGCTTTGACTGCGAGCAACTCACCCACTGCTGCCTTTGCTATTGCCACCCTTTGTAGTATTCCAGCGACCTCTTGCCTGGCCTCAATTGCTTTAATTAATTCTTCTTCGACAGCAGCGACTGATCTCTGTTTGCCCTCCATTTCTTCTTTCTCTAGTTTATTTCGTTTTAATGTAAAGCTGATAGTCTCCCCCCTTATGCCAGCCTTCATAGCATCCCAAACTATTCTGGGGGAAGCAGATCCTCTGTTTACCTTTAAATATTCTTTTAGCCAGCTATCCATCTGGGTAACATACTTAGAATCAAGCAGCAGAGCTCTCTCGAAGGTCCAGCTAGATCTCTCTTTTTGTTGATTTGAGATAGCAATATCTAATATCAGAGAACTATGGTCTGATACCACCCGTGGCAATTTTCTAACCTTAGAGATCGTCGTCAATACTGGTGATACCAGAAAATAGTCCAATCTAGCTAAAGATTTGTGTGGCGCAGAATAATAGGTGCTTCCCCCTCCCCCACTATTTTGCTGTTCCCATATATCCATCAGCCCGTTATCCTGCATCATCTGTATTAGTGCCCTATGACTTTTATTTTTTCGACCTGTAAATCTAGTTGGATCATTTTTCCACAGACAATGTAAGCCGTTAATATTCAAGTCTCCACAAACTATAATCGGCATAGGCCAGTTTGTCAATTGTGCGTTAATATGATCTAAGGCCTCTGGATCATCGACTGTTGGAGCATAGATGGAGCATAGTGTAAAGACAAACTCTTGCACCTTGCATTCTATTATGACCCATCGACCATGGGGATCTGCCTTCTTTTTTTTTACTGTCACCATGCCGCCCCGTGCTAATACCGCCACCCCCCGTGTCCTAGACCCTTGCGTTGTACATATTAGGAGTTGATACCCTAGTTGCTCTAGCAGGAATTTTTGAGATATCTCAATATGTGTCTCCTGTACACATACAATATCGGCGTGTATTGCCCTAAAGTATTCTTTCAGCTCTCTCCGTTTTTTAGCATCGTTCAGACCGCTTATATTGATTGTGACTATCCGCATAAAGTTTGATTTTCTTTCCCCTTTTTCCACTTAATCCCCTCCTTCCTCCTTCTGTATAATTTCTTGATGATGATGTCGTTTTTCTCTCTCTTTTCTCCCCCTAGACCCCCCCCCCTATCCCACAGGGTCCCCCCATGGGGTAGCCCCTCCCTCCCTCCCTCCCCTCCACCCAGTGAGGCAAGCAGACCAATAGGTCTCTGTGATGGAGTCTGACTGTCAGCCTCCCTAAGCCTAAAATCCTTTAACTTTTTTTTTTTTTTTGGTGCATTATACAACAATATCGTCCGTTTCTTCTTCTGTTGTTATACCCCTCCTTCATTTTCTACTCCTTTTTTTTTTGTCCTGCAGGATATTCTTTCCCCCTCTTCATACAGTCTCCAAGATCCATTGTGCTGTCGCCTTTCCCCCATCACCAATATCTAAATAGATCTACATGGCCCATAATATTTCTTATATTTCCTCCTTCAGGCAGTGGTACTAATCTTTTTTTAATGTATCCATATACGCCTTTGCTTGTACTTCAGAAGTGAATACTCTAACCGTGTTTTTATATATAATCTTCAACCTGGCAGGGTTCATCAAATAAGCCTGCAATCCCATTTGATGGCATGGATCTAGCAACTCTCTCAGTCTCCATCTCCTTTCCACTGTTGTATGACAATAATCAGGGGTTGTAAAGAAAGATTGGCCATCGAACGAGCATTTAGAGTTGGGACGGGCTTTGGCATACACTTCCTCCCTTAATAAGAAGTTTCCAAAAAATATCAATATAGCTCTTGGTCTCTGTGGTCTCTGGGTTCCGCCCTGAGCCTGAGCCTGAGCCTGTGTCTCTTTCCTCTTCATCATCAATGGGAATCGATGTACTCTTTGGACTTCCTTCTCCCAGTCCCAATGACTCAGTTCAGGAAAGGCTCCTTTCAACATCTTCAATACATAGGCTCTCACATCATTCCCTTCCTTTCCCTCTTCAATACCCAGAACTCTTAGATTATTCCGCCGTTGGCGGTTTTCTAAGTCTTCCAATTTCCATTGGATGTCAGAGAGTTGCTGTTCGTGTCCTTTCGCCTTGGCAGTATCTTCTGCATGTCGATCTTCCATGGTGCTGATACGGTCCTCTAGATGGGATACCTTCGTTTTTGTGTCTGAGCAGATTTTGGCTATTCTTTTAATTGAGCCTTGCAGACTCCTGGTTGCGAGCCGATTTTTCCTCCCCTCAATCTTTGTTGCCTCTTTCCAAATAAAAATGCAGTTCCTGCAAAAGTGTACGTGGAAATTGCTAAAAATAAGTCAGTGATTTGCTTAATGCCAACACTGCATGAGTGTTCAATATTCAACGAAGAATTATTAAAACTGGAAAATGAAAAAATTTTAAAAATGGAAGCCATTGATAAAATACCGCATGAAGGAATCACTATTATTTTGACGGGTAAGTTGAGATCAAAACTGGATTGTTTAGAAAAAAAAATATCTAAAACTGCTGGTTTAGAAAAGACACTATATGCGTGTGTAAACTGTCGGGTAATTTTAAGGCGTAATTTGGATGTAGAGAAAGGTTTAGTTAATGGTGCAATGGGCAAAGTGGTGGATTTTGTGAATTATCAGAAAAAAGAAGTAATTGAATTTTTAAAAATTAAATTTGATCAGAATGAAGAAGTTAAAGAAATTGGTCGTTGTTCAGTTCGTTTTTTGCTTATTAAAGATTTATATGTCCGTAGGAAACAATTTCCATTTTCTCTGGCATATGCAGTGACTATTCATAAATCTCAAGGATTAAGTGTGGACAGTGCATTGGTGAACATTGGATCTACCGTATTTAAAGAGGGTATGGCATATGTTGCTTTGTCGCGAGTCAGAACATTATCTGGTTTGTTTTTGATTGATTTTGATGAGACAAAGGTTACTGCAGATGCAAACTGTGTAAAAGAGTATAATAGGTTAAGAAGGGTGTATGCTCAAAATTTAGGTCAATATCCTGTATTTGAAAAGCATGTGGTTGGTCGAAAAAGAAGGTTAGAGAATATCTGTTCTGAAGGTGTCAAGAAAAGAAAAGAAAAGAACAAGATAATGTTGCGATTGCAGGTAAAAAGAAATTGGACACTGTTGGAGAGATTGTTGGTTATCAGTTTGAAAATAGTTCTGGTGTCAACTGCTATGCTAATGTAGTGGTCAATTGTTTTTTATCTTGAAGGTTTGCAAGAACAAATTATGGAGAATCGGCAAAAAAGATTTTGTTCTCTGTTGCATTCTGTTTATGAAAAATTGACAACAGATAGAAGTAAAATACAATCTGTTTCAGATGTTCGTAGTCTTTTGGATGTGTGTTCTGGTTCTACACAATTTACACAAAATATCCAACAAGATGCTCAGGAATTTTTAATGTATATTCTTACCATTTTTGAAAATGAAGGTGTAGAAATAGAAAATATTTTTGGCCTTTCTTACAAATGGGAACATTATTGTGAAAATTGCATGTATACATGTAACACGAATGTAGACACTGAGAGATTTCTGTATTTAACATTACCAGACTGTAAATCAGTGTCTTTCAATAAATTAGTGAAAGGTGCAATTCAAAACATGGAGTGTAGCCAATGTAAATCAGAAATGTTATCCACATTATTCTTAACAAAATATGGAAAATACATAATTTTAATGATGCAACGTTGTACAGCTGACGGAAGAAAATTGGATACTTTAATAAAACAATTTGTAGCAGCAACTATCAACATCAGGAAGGACTTTTGTAGCAATTGCAATAATTTTCCATGATGGTCCTTCCACCACATCTGGACATTACACTGCCTATCTAAAATGTGACAAAGGGTGGACACTTTGTAATGATGCCCAGTTGGTTTATAAACAACGTTTGCCTAGTGAATTACCAAATTCCTACCTAATATTTTTAAAGCCAAAGTTTTAGGAAGATAATTCACTCTCTGAGGAATTTATTATTATAATTTAATAGGACTACCATTGGACAATTTACAGAAAGAAGAAGTGTAAAAATACCATTTGGCCTCAAGGAAAGGTATATTTTTGAATTATGGACTTTTTGGTGGTCATTTATTCCGTGATTATTTTAATGCGGCACCATTTACAGTTTTTATGATTTAAAGTTATAAAATTTTGTAATCTGTAAGCATTTCATATATGTGTGATTTGTATTTTCTGGTATTTTACTGAGAATAGTACGTTGTTTTTTTTTTAACAATCTTTCTGATTGTTTTTTTTTTCCCGCTGTTAAGTGATGAGTACGATTGAAATCACTATTTTTAGTTAAATTCAATATATTTTGAGAACAGCAAAAAAGGCAAACAAATTACTTTGTGGAAATTATGCTGTGTTATAAAAAATGTATTATTACATGTTATAATCTTTTTTTCTTTTCTTTCACAGATCCACATATTTAAAACAAGCAATTTATATGAATTTAGATTGCAATGAATATATGAAAAAAATGTATACCATTTTTTATTCCTATTATTGTGAAGGTAAGTTTGAGTAAGTCTCAATATGCAGAATGACAAGGTCTGCAAGAAGCTACAAAGTTGAAACATGTTTCTAAAAACACTCTGTTTATACGTATGTAGTTTTCAAATCTGACCATAATCAGATATCATGTGACCTGCAAATAAAGAGATTTGAGGGGTTCATAATATTTCCCATTGTACCTATTGAAGGACCGCAATCATTTCAATCATTCTTCTTTGAACATCTTTGGAGACAAAACTCTGTGCTTACCTTCTATCATTCGCAAGGAATTTTGAAACCGGAAATATGTCACTTTTTGTAACATAGTTATTGCGCAAGCCACTTTCATATTTACAAAGAGAGGAAAAGGCACTCTGTGCACTTTTTATACTCCATGTAAATACAACCTCATCATACACACCACTTTGCGTTGAAAGGGTGTTCTATAAGTGTTGTTGTGCATGATTGCACTGAATACTCATAGAACACGACATATGTCTAGATTTATCAGAAATCATGAATCTCGATATGTGTGTGAATGGTGCACCATTCTAAAATTGGTGTAGGAAAGCACAAGAAAGAGAATTGTTTTAATTTCTCCACATTTTTATATCTTCAATGCATGCTAAAATGTTCAGCATACATTGAAGGAGAAAAATGCGTTTTCTGATTGTTTTTGTGCAGGAAGATGTGTCTTCCTGCGCCAAAACAAACAGCACATGACACAGATATCCTTGCACTATGGTGCAAGGGTGCCTGTGTCACCACATGGCTGCAGTTTAAGCAGCCGTGCAGAGAGAAGCATAGATTTGCAACATATTTATGTACATATGTTGCATCCCTACAGCACTCTGCAGTTAAAGAGGTTACTGTGTGATGCTGCAGCAATTCCTCATAGTTCTGCACTTATACATTCACCATACGCTACTAATGCATTCATTCAGTCAATTACGTACTACACATACATTCATCTAAACTTTCACACACTAACAAAGAAATGTAGCTCTTTTTTTAAACCAGGAAAGTTAGTTCTTACAAGAACTTTTTTTTTCTTCTTTCTTCTTTTATAATTTTTTTTGAGTTTTCTGAACAATTGTAATTTTTTTTTGGTTTTTCTGCAAAAAAAAACAAAAAACAAAACAGGAGAAACTAAACAATGAACTTCAGGGAACAATAAAAAAAACAAAAAAACTAGCAAATGTGACTGTCTTGCCGGCGGCAGATCAGATCGATCGACTGCTCACCATAGCACAAAGTCGCATTGCACTTAGTGCAGAGCACTTTTAAAAATTGAAATTGAGGATGGATGTCCAAGGTTTGGGCTGATGGATGCACTCTTGATGTGCTCGGCTGCGATGAGGTGGATGGCGCAGGAGCAAGAGTGTTTCTCATCCTTCGGCAATCTTCTCGTGCAAGATTGTTTGGATGAAGGGTCCTCATGTGCTTCATCATACTTGCCGTGCCGCACGAGTATTTCTTGTTAGGATCCCCTCACGACAGGACTCTTTTGCAAATCTTGCACGTGACCAAGGTGGCATTGGTCTTATTCTGCCCCTCGGGAAAAGTAAAAAATTTCCACACCACTGAAGAAAAACGTTCTTTGGGTGGTGCCTCCGCCAAAAATTCATCCTCAGAAGTATGAGGTGATGCAGGTGATGCCTGCTGCCCTGAACCCATTTTTGGTTGAAAAAAGTTAGAGCTAAGTGTAAACTTAGTCTAAAAAATCTTCTTCTCTCCAAAGAGATGGTGCTCTAAAGAAGGTCAAAGAAGAATGATTGAAAGGGGTGGGGTCTTTCAATAGTTAGAAGAGGAAGTCTAATGAACCAATCAAATCTCTTTTTTTGCAGGTCACATGGGATCCGCGCACCCTGCGCTGACGGAGCACGCACCCAGCGCGCATCCGAGAAATTGAATTAAAAAAAATTGTAGGATTAGATGTAAGAATATATTAGTTTTAAGACTAGTTTAGAGTTTGTCTTCAATTAATATTCACATGAAATACATATATATTTGTTTTTTTAAATGTTAAATATTTCGCGGGTGTCACAGCGCGTAGGTAGCGATAGCAGTGAGGAGGTATGAATACACTACAACTCCCAGAATGCCTGCCACTGTCTGAACGGGTGTCCTACCTCTCTTTCCCTTATCCTCCCTATGTAACCTCCTTCTTCCCTGAACTCGGGGCTCGTCACCTGATGACCTCCGTGAAGTCCCGACAAGCCCGTGATCTGTGCATAGTCTCCTGCTTGGACCAACGCGACCTCCATTCCTGTTCGGTACGTGTGCCTCCTGTCTGTACGTGCCTCTGAAAACCGGAGGATCCCGTGATCCAAGTACGAGTCCAGGACAGCGCTACGCTGTACTCACACGTCTCCACCTTCCCGCTGGCTTCCTTTCCTTTTGCGGACCTTCGGTGCGGCTTAAGGGGATAGAGTCCCTTTCCCGCAACATCGCCCAGTACGCCAGTGCCAGTACCCCTGGGGCACTTTCCAAGTGGCCGCCATTATTGAGCAACGCAGAGCGAGACTGCACAGTGCCGTAGCGCTTACTAGCCGATAACCGAGTGAGCTGTTGAAGGCTCGTTCTAAACCGCGCAGGAGCGCTTTCTTTTTCAGTTCATGACCTTTGCCAGAGTGAGCTGCTGAAAGCTCACAGTTCTACGCGCAGGAGCGCTTTCTATTTCAGTTCATCACCATTGCCAGAGTGAGCTGCTAAAGGCTCACAGTTCTACGCGCAGGACGCGCTTTATCTAAGTTGATGACATTTCCAGGTTGAGCTGGGGAGAGCTCACATACATACGCGCAGGAGCGCTTTTGTACTTGCTTTAGTAATACTTTGTCTCCTCATCAAATACCGTTACGTGGCGGTTGGCAACACACGTGCGCCTCGGAGCGCTACACCCCTAAGCAGCGGAGAGCCACTGCCAGGCTCGAATTTCCATCCTTGACACAACGGGGGAGCACTCCTCGCTAGTAGAAGGCTACCTTTCAGGAACGCTGGCCGTCTTCTGGAGTAGTGTTCTATCTTCTATCTTCTCTCCTTCATTCCTGTACGCTTGGGGTAGAATCTACAAGGTACGTACATTACTTACAGGGCTGTGTGAATCAGAGGGGGAGGGATTGAGTCACACTCATAGTGTTGTTATATGTCTTCTCTGCAGGGAAAACAGGCGATAGCGAGTGACTGTTGCATCTCCCTGACGTCTTCCCGAGAGAGCTGAACCCCCTACATTCTGGTTTCATTTGTCCCTTTTTCCCTTTCCCCCTTCCTTGTGGCTTCCCCAGGCGAGGTGAATAACGTTTCTCTCTGGGGGGAACACACAGATAGGGGAAGAGGTTCCTCTCGCCCATCATCGCTTCTGCTGCAGCCGGCTTAAGGTTAGTGTTTAACCTCACCGTGACAGCGGGATCCGCGTACCTACCGCGTCATAGACGCAGATGACGCATCGCGGAAGCGCGTAAACATCGCGTTACGTACATCGAACGTGTCGCGTATAGGCTGGGAGTCGCGTACCGGTCGCATTGCAATCGCGCACTAAACACGTACCCAACGCATACCATGCGCGGATGCTATCGCGTAGGGATCGAGAACGGTGCGCGTAGGGTGCGCGGATCCAAAAACAGTGAAAAAATATATATAAAATAAAGTTTTGAACATATAATTTAAAAAAATTGTTTGAAAAACCCATTAAGTTCAAATAATATTTTTTAATTTTTAAAAGAATTAATTGAAAAAATAAGTTTAAAAAATGGTGATAAAAAAGTATTTTAAAAAAAACATAATTAATGAAAATGACACACTGAATTTGAAAAATATACAAATCCAATCAAAATCATTAAACATGATTTCTTCAGAGATAAGTTATAGATAGGAATCAGCATTTAAAAAACCTTTGAAATTCACTGAAAAAACCATAGGTTTCATGCACGTTATAGTTAGGAATTGGCATTTAAAAAACCTTTGGAATTCACTGAAAAAAACAAAGGTTTCAGTGGTGTTATTGTTAGGAATTGGCAATTAAAAAACCTTAGAAATTCACTGAATAAACCATAGGTTTCAGGGGTGTTATAGTTAGCTGGACATTTCCCTCGCACAAAACCCTAGAAATTCCCCTGTTATAGTTAGTTCAGCTAACTATAACTCGCGCCCCCGCAATGCACTGCTGATGACGTCACATATTACATCACTCATGACATGGTCAGTGACATCACTGATGACATCACTGATGACATCTCAAATGACATCACTGATGATATCACTGATGACATCATCCATGTGATAAATTACTGCATCTTCTCGCACCCTAATTTAACCGTTGATACAAAACTCAAAATTTCAGACGTCCATTCTGAAAACCATAGATACTCCAATACCAATAACTACATACCCACTGATTAACTCTTAGGTCTCCATACACCTCCACTCACTCACCTGTACAGTCACTCATACTTATAGTCACTCCGTACAAGACTATCATATGCATTTATACACCTACATAGACAATCACACACCACCAATCATCCATAGAGGTACTCTCACACCTATTCAGTCATGCAAATAATTAATCACACTCCCATTTACTCACCTATGCAGTTATACACACTCAAGTTCACTTACTCATAAAAATAGTACCACATTCTTACGCTCTTATACAATCATTGATACAAGCACACACTCATCCATACAGCCACTCTCAGAATCACACTCTCAGATATACCCACTTATACACTCTTACACGTATATATACTGCATTTCACATATGTAGTTACTGACACATGTACAACTGAGATATACATTCAATCCCTAACACACCCATACATACACTCACTCAACCATACAGTTCATCACAGATGTACTCTTAAAACCATGCACCCATAGAATCACCCAGTCACACATCTATGCACAGAGTCACACACACCCTACCCACACAAACACTCAGGCACCCATACAGATACTCAGACAACCAATCAATAACCCATATTAACACTCATATAGCTATTCACAAAACCATGCAGCCACTTATACACCAACAGACAGACACATACAGACCTTCACACAGTTTAGTCACTAGTCTGCAGTAAGATACATTTAATGACTCACTTATAGAATCAGTTACGCACCTAGAAAATCATCCATTCACACACTTGTACACCCACAGGCCTTTAACTATAAATATATAAAACATATTTAAACTTTTCAGAAAAACACACAGTCACTCGATGACGTCATCAGTGATGTCATCAGTGATGTCATTTGAGATGTCATCAGTGATGCCCCTGACCATGTCATGAGTGATGTAATATGTGACGTCATCAGCAGTGCATTGCGGGGGCGCGAGATATAGTTAGCTGAACTAACTATAACAGGGGAATTTCTAGGGTTTTGTATGAGGGAAAAGTTCAGCTAACTTTAACACCCCTGAAACATATGGTTATTTGAGTGAATTTCTAAGGTTTTTTAAATGCCAATTCCTAACTATAACACCCCTGAAACCTTTGGTTTTTTCAGTGAATATATATATATATATATATATATATATATATATATATATATATATATATATATATATATATATATATATATATATATATATATATTAAAAAACGAAGGTGCCTTTATGCGGAGTGCACTCCCAACAAGTTAATCGCGGAAATGGAACAACTTTGGTTACCAAAAAATGCATATTTTAATGAAAGCATGTCTTGGCCTGACGCATTTCAAACATAATGTCCTTCCTCATAGGCGGCATGCAGTTACAATGTTCATTTCCGTCTTCAACCGTGATTTTAAATCATTTGTATCCTGCCCATGTGGGCTCCTCAGCTAATTGCTTCACGGTAAATGAAGTTCATATTAAACCCAAATGGGTCGGAAAAACAAGAACCTGTGCAATTTAAAGTAACATCTTTTTAGCTTATTGCTTTGCAAAGTTCAGAAACCAGCAGTTGCTCCAAAAAATACACCCAAACTTTGTTGTTCCATAATGTGGCCACTTACATAAAGCACCACGGACTTGCCTTTGATCCGCAATGGTGCTACTCCACGACCCGGCGGGGCCGTAATAAATTAAAAAACGAAGGTGCCTTTATGCGGAGTGCACTCCCAATAATTTAATCACGGAAATGGAACAACTTCGGTTACCAAAAAATGCAGATTTTAATGAAAGCATGTCTTGGCCTGACGCATTTCAAACATAATGTCCTTCCTCATAGGCGGCATGCAGTCACAATGTTCATTTCCGCCTTCAACCGTGATTTTAAATCAATTGGATCCTGCCCATGTGGGCTCCTCAGCGAATTGCATCACGGTAAATGAAGTTCATATTAAACCCAAATGGGTCAGAAAAACAAGAACCTGTGCAATTTAAAGCAACATCTTTTTAGCTTATTGCTTTGCAAAGTTCAGAAACCAGCAGTTGCTCCAAAAAATACACCCAAACTTTGTTGTTCCATAATGTGGCCACTTACATAAAGCGCCACGGACTTGCCTTTGATCCGCAATGGTGCTACTCCACGACCCGGCGGGGCCGTAATAAATTCAAAAACGAAGGTGCCTTTATGCGGTCGCCAGTAGATAGTTATAGTTAGGACCGTGTTTCCATTGGAAATCTGAAAATTCTATTTTGAATAACTTTGGCGCCGGTTGACGAATCCTTTCGAAATTTTCAAAACTAATGGGGCACTCCGCTCAGCTCCTACCCTGAAAGTCTCGGGGTGATTCGTCAAGCGGGGGCTGAGAAAAAAGGGGGGTCCCAAAACGCGTTTTCCCCATGCATTTTTCCATAGGACCTTTAGTCAAAGGTACAGCCCGAACGGCTGAACAGAATTACTTGAAATTTGGCAAAGAGGTAGTCTTCAGGTCAGGCATGTGCCTTTTGCATATATGGTGTCAATCTGTTCAGTAGTTCCTGAGAAAATTGCAGTTAAAAGTACATAGATATCTATATGCGCGCACCGTGTGTGCACCGTGCATGCACGGTGCGCGCACCATAACATGCGCAAGCGTAATTCTGATTGTTGGTTACATGTCAGTCAACATTCGAATCGGTCGAAATCAGGAAGTGTCGGCCGCCATTTTGTGTGTGACAGTGAAAAAGAAAGGTGGAGAACGTGAAAAGGGGGCAGGGTAGAAAGCTCCTGACCCCCTAGCCTTTGCCAGGGGGTCCCTGAAGGTCCCCGAAGGGTGAAAAAAACATTTTATTTTTGTTACAAAAACTCGCGGGGTGCGTGCACCGTGCGAGCACCGTGAAAAAAACTTTAAAAAAACAAAAAACATTTTAAACTGTTTATAAGTTTATAGAAGATATTAACTATGCTGTTCAACTTTATCCAAATTAAAAAAAAAAGAGCTAAGCCATTCCATATTACAGGATACAGTCAATCTATAACTATATACATAGGTAGTTTATTGTAAAATAAATATATAAAAAATATAATTAGCATTTAAAAAACCTTACAAATTCACTTAAAAAAACCATAGGTTTCACACAGGTTATAGTTAGGAATTAGCATCTAAAAAACCTTGCAAATTCACTTAAAAAAACCATAGGTTTCACACATGTTATAGTTAGCTGGACATTTCACTCGTAAAAAACCATTGAAATTCCCCCGTTATAGTTAGTTCAGATAACTATAACTTGTGCGACCGCCACTCTATCACAAGGATGATGTCATCAGTGATGTCATGAGTGATGTCACTGACCATGTCATGAGTGATGTAATATGTGACGTCATCAGCAGTGGATTGCGGTCGCACGAGTTATAGTTATCTGAGCTAACTATAACGGGGGAATTTCAATGGTTTTTTACGAGTGAAATGTCCAGCTAACTATAACATGTGTGAAACCTATGTTTTTTTTAAAGTGAATATATATATATATATATATATATATATATATATATATATATATATATATATTACCTACTGGCGATAGCCAGTAGGTAGTTATAGTTAGGACCACGTTTCCATAGGAAAACCTCAACATTCTATTTTGAATAACTTTGGCGCCGGTCGACGAATCCTCGCAAATTTTTCAAAATAGGTGGGGCGCTACGCTCCGCTCCTACCCTGAAAGTCTCGGGGGGATCCGTCAAGCGGGGGCTGAGATAAAAGGGGGGTCCCAAAACGCGTTTTTCCCATGCATTTTTCCATAGGACCTTTAGAACGAGCTACAGCCCGAACGGCTGAACAGAATTACTCAAAATTTGGCAGAGAGGTAGTCCCTAGGTCAAGGAAGTGCCTTTTGTAGGTTTGGTGTAAATCTGTTCAGTAGATTCTGAGAAAATAGCCTTTAAATCAATATATATATCTGAGCCAGCTTACGGTACGCTTACCGTACGCTTACGGTAAGCGTACGGTGGCGTGCGCGAGCGCGATTCTGATTGGCTCTTAGATCTTAGTAAACATTCGAATCGGCCGAAACCAGGAAGCGGCGGCCGCCATTTTGTCTCTCGCACTGAGAGTGATTTTTAAAATATCAAGCCCAAAAACATGTAAAGGGGCTGTTTTGACAACTCCCTCCCACATAGTCATGTTGAGGGAGTCCCCAAACATCCCCCAAGTGCAAAAACGGTTTTATTTTTTTTTCGGCAATTTCGCGGGGTACGCTTACCGTACGCTTACCGTAAGCGTACGGTAAAAAAATAAAAATAAAAAAAACACTATCCACACTTACCCCACCCCCTGTGCTTTTGGTGGCCGAAGGCCACCAAATGTACAGGGCTTATGTTAAGGGCAAAAAACACTATCCACACTTACCCCACCCCCTGTGCTTTTGGTGGCCGAAGGCCACCAAATGTACAGGGCTTATTATAAGGGAAAAAAACTTAGCATTTAAAAAACCGTACTAATTCACTGAAAAAACCATAGGTTTCACACACGTTATAGTTAGGAATTAGCATTTAAAAAACCTTGCAAATTCACTGAAAAAACCATAGGTTTCACACATGTTATAGTTAGCGGAAATTTTACTGATAAAAAACCAGTGAAATTCCCCCGTTATAGTTAGCGCAGGCAACTATAACTCACGCGACTGCAATCTTCTGCTGATGACATATGTGTCTTTATGAAAAAAAAATATTTGTAATATATGTATAGCTAAAAATGTATGGAAGAAGACATGGGCAAATAAGTGTCTAAATACAGTATTAGCATCAGCAGAGGATTGCAGTCGCGTGAGTTATAGTTGCCTGCGCTAACTATAACGGGGGAATTTCACTGGTTTTTTATCAGTAAAATTTCCGCTAACTATAACATGTGTGAAACCTATGGTTTTTTCAGTGAATATATATATATATATATATATATATGAATTGGCCACAATTTCTGTTTACTGAGAAAAATTGGAGGTGTTGTAGAAATAGAATACATTAAATAAAAGAGCAGCAGAAAGGCATACTGTCCCCCTAGGTTTAGAAAGGAGGTGTCTAATGGATAACTACTGTGAAGAAAATAAATTTATATTGTTTTATTAAATTTTTATGATCTTGTTGGACCCCCACGGGATTGCAAATAGTAAAAAGGAGTAGATGAGTTCTCAATACACTCCATTAGTAGGAATGCATATTGTGGTGTTTGGTTTTGAGTGAAAGTCTGTAAGAAATAAGTACTTTGATGAGTAGATGATTATTTTTTATAGGGTTCATTCAATCTCGTGCTTCCTTGGGATGTTTTTCCTCTCCCGGCAGCTTGTCGATGTCTCACGAGAGGTTTGCGACATCGTAAAAAAAGTGGACTTTCTTTATATCTCAAATGCAACCATACATCAACAGTTTTTCTACCTTAAACTACACTTCTTATGCCTTATTTTTTGTTCCAAATTACCAAAATACACTATTATGAACTTAATTCCAAATGTACAATCTTGTTAGTGGATTTCGAGAGCCTAACAGCCCCCTCAGAGTCCAAGCAGGGGATTGTATTTCCAACTCCAGCGATCATCACATGAGAGCCGTAAGTTTGTAAACTAAATAATTAGTACAATATACATACAGTATAGACTAAAGTATTAGAAATTTGCATTCAGTAATAACTCACCACATGAAAAAGGACTCTGTACAATAGATTAAAACAAAATGTATAACTCTACGATCTTGCAAGAGTCCGACAAGCGGCTTGTGAGCCTTTTGCAAGAGTAATGGCACCTCAAAAAAAGATTGCTGGTGATATGTCTTGATATCACTGTCACAATAACTTAGCAAATAAACAATTTCTGTTGAATATTTATCCGTTTAATACTTAACACATTTTACAAAGATTTTGCAAACTATGAACCATATTCTGTTTTGTTACAATAAAAAATATTCTTTTACTAAAATAATGTCAAAACACAACATATATCATAAAGTCATTCTACCGTGCATACACTCACAAAAATAATGAATGTACTTTAAAATAAAACTAGAAATTCACTGAAAAAAACAAAGGTTAAAGTAACGTTATAATTAAGTGAATATGTCAGTGTCAACATTAATGTTTTGAACTATAAATAAACACAGAAATTCACCAGTTAATTTGTCCCCCCGCCATCCACTGCTTATGACCTCACATATGACATCACTCATGACATGTACTATGACATATTTATGACATCACTGATGACATCTCAAATGATGTCTAAATTGATATGGCTTTACATGTAACATAGTGAACATTAACAACCAACCACAGATATATGGGACACCCTCAGTGAGTACGATGTTCAATCTCTATACAACTATTCTGAGAAAGCCATTTGAGATGTCATCAGTGATGTCACAAATGATGGAAAAAATGTCATGAGTGAGATCATATGTAAGGTCATGAGCATATATATATATATCTCTATATATATATGTTCACTGAAAAATGTAATGAGTGATGTCATATATGAGGTCATAAACATGTATATACATATTCACTGAAAAAAGCAAAGGTAAAAGTAACATTATAGTTAGATGAATTTGTCAGTGTCAACATTAACCTTTTGAACTAAAACAAAACATAGAAATTCACCAGTTATAGTTATCAGTGTACTATAACTGGTGAACAACAACCATAACTTGCACCCCTGCCATGATCTGTTTATGACTCACACACAACCTCACTCATGACATGTTCTATGACATCATTTATGACATCACTGATAACATCTCAAATGACATAATTGATGAAATCACATGAGTGATGTAATATGTGAGGTCATAAGCAGTGCATGGCAGAGGCGTAAGTTATAGTTAGCTCTGCTAACTATAACTTGTGAATTTCTGTGTTTTTTTGTACAAAACATTAATGTTGTAACTGACATATTCACCTATTACGTTACTTTAACCTTTGTTGTGTTTTTTAGTGAATGAGTTCAAGTTTTTAAAAGCTGATCTTTTTATCACCTCTAACTATAACTTTACTGTAGCCTTTGATTTTTTCAGTGAATTTCTAGTTTTGTTTTTACATAAGTTAATATTTAAATACCATACGTAAATGCAATTGCTCACTGCACACAGCCGTGTCCGTGGGCAGCAGGGGATGTCTGCAGGGTCTGCAGTTAACCCCCCACATGCAGCCAATGAGATAGCCCAAGAGATATAAAGCTCTCTGGGCCAATCAGAACACTCCATTTTTAAACTGGCGCTCTCTTGAGACTCTTGCCGACCCAACCCACAGATATACCATTTTTTTTGTACCTTTATTTCTCAAAAACGACTGAACGGATTTACACCAAGCTACAAAAAGAACACTCTGTGGACCAAGATCCAGCTTCCTGCCAAATTTAGTGCCATTTCATTCAACAGTTTTTACAGTAGGCGTGTCTAAAAAGGTCTATGGAATATGACGGATCACTCAGAAACTTTCCATGCACAAACTCGTAAAAAGTAGGACCTTTTTGCAAAGTTACCTTGAGATTCTTTAAACAGCGCCAAAGTTCTTAACAATACAAAAAATTATTTTCCTATGGAAGACCAATCTTTACTATAACTACCTAGTTGCAACTGCCACTAGGTAACATATATATATAGTGACGCAATATGTGGACTTTTTTCTGCAGGACTTTGTGAAACGGCTTCCTACTTATGTAAAAGACACTGGGGACTTCCTTAAAAAAGTGCATGATGTCCAGTGGACAGAAGATTTTATGTTCATCACTCTGGACATCGAATCGCTTTATACAAGCATCGAACATACCACAGGTCTTAATGCTGGCAAACACTTTTAAAACACTAGGCCTTTTGACTGCTACAACCATAATAAGATGCTGCTAAGTTTAGCCTTGTGGTGCCTGTACAACAACTATTTTACTTTTGGTAACAACATTTACATACAAAAGAGGGGTGTGGCGATGGGGGCCTGTTTCTCCCCAGCTATGCATGTTTGCATGTTGGCTGGTGGGAGGAACAGGTCCTTAAGCACACACACTGCATTGAGTTTGCGAAACATGTACAATACTGGTTAAGGTATATTGATGATGTTTTCATTCTTTGGAGAGGGGATGAAAAGAGTGCCATCGATTTTATTCACAACATCAATATAAATACTGCTAACCTCAAATTTACTTTGCAGATCAGCAAAGAAATCATTGAGTTCTTGGATGTAAGAGTGTATATTAAGGATGGCAAAATAGCTACCACACTACATAGAAAACTCACTGCTGGTAATTCTACGTTCCATGCCAGCAGTGCACACCCAAAACACCTAATCAACAACATTCCATTTGGGGAATTCTTATGGCTTAAAAGAATCTGCAGCACAGAGGAGGACCTCAATAGCTGTACCCAGGAGGCCCTCACTAGATTTAAAAAGAGAGGATATAGTGAGACCATTCTAAAGGAGGCAGTGAGAAAAGTGAATGAGAGACCTAGAGAATCCTTTTTGCCACAAACTTGGTAGAAGAAGTATCCAACCCAGTAGACAATGCCCCCAGACTGATAATTATGTACAATAAACAAGAAAGAAAGATCAGGTCAATAATAAGGCCCAATTGTCCAATAGTGCTCACGGATGGAGTATTAGCCCCGAGACTCCCCGCACAACCTACCATCACATATAAGAAAGGTCTTTCCATGAGAACACAAATTGTAAAGAACAGCCCAGAGTTAGTGAAGTAACTACACGTGGGCAGGTTGTTGACTCCAAGATATATTTATTGGACGAGGAGAAGACAGCTTAAACAACCACTCACTAGACGGCTTCCACCAGAGATCTAACCGCATGGGATGGAACCTAGAATGCCATCAGAACAATAACATTCTGCCGTCCTATGTGACAGTACATAATGTAAATACTACACACCTTCGAAAAAACAAAAAATAAATAAGTAGAAAACAGAGTGAATTTCTTATAAATGACAATTAAAATCTAACAGGTGGTTTTCTAACACGACAACTCTTTCTTAGAACAGATGTTTCATCACCCTGGGTAGGTGAACATTCTATAGGAATGACATTTTGGTTCACAATGGGGACATTACTTGGCGCCATGGTGGCATCCGGAATCGAGGTTGATTTTGCAATATTGTCACAAGTACTAGTAACATGAGTATTGAGAGATGGAACCGAAACATTAGGTTCGGAACCAAAACAACCCAGAGTATCTAGAAAATTTTGAAAATCTTCATTTTCCTTAATAATTACAGAATCTTTCTCTGGAAAAACACATGGTTTGGCAACCACATTCTTAGATCTGTACATAGATATTCGTCTGAAATTCCAAATTTTCCCCCCTTGTACTCTGACAGCTTTGCTAAACACCTCAATTACTTTAACCGGGTCAGACCATTTGGACCATCTTTTGTCAGAACCACCAAACTTAACGCATACAAAATCACCCACATTAATTCTATAATTCAAAGGGCGATTTTTATAATTATCTCTTCGCATTTTGTCTTGATATTTTTTAACACGTTCTCGGACTAATTTAAGATCCAAAATTGGGTCATGAATATTGTTTGATCTCAACCACCACAGCATGAGTTTAGAACTTGGTTTCCTTCCTCTTAACATTTCAAATGGAGAACAACCGGTAACTGAATTGGGAGATGTGCGATATGTAAGTAAGGTGGCTCGCAAAGCTTTCCTCCAATCAATGTTACTCTTAATAGTTGTATTGATTCTTTTACAACCCTATTAAAGTGTTCAACTTGGCCATTGGCCATAGGATTATAATTAGAAACTATTTTATGACTAACGCCACATTTATGTAGAAACATTTCTAGCTCTTTACTGATGAATTGTGGACCATTATCCGAAACAAGTCCAGCAGGAATACCTTCCTAGCTAAAAATGTTATCCAAGAATTCTATAACTTGATTGGAAGTGATTTTATCTACAACTTTGACTTCTGGCCATTTTGAAAAATAGTCTACCAATACTAGAGCAAATACATGTTTTGCAGAGGGGAGACACAAAGGACAAATTATGTCAATGCCTAGCTTCCTCCATGGCCCTTGAGAATACTCAATGGGAGAAATATCTGCAGAAAAAGGTTAAAATGACTTCTCATTCCTGGAACATTGGACACATTCTCCAACCCATCTGTCTACCATACTATCAATACAGTACCACCAATAAAATTCTCTCAAGCGTCGCTTAGTGCAAGACATACCCAAATGCCCTTCATGGGACAAATCAATTAATTGTTCCCTAATTTTCTGAGGAGGGACGATTTTATCACCTCTAGTTACAAATCCGTGTGAAAACATAAGCTCATCCTTGATCTTAAAGAACAAACTCATTTCTCCACTCAACTTTCTCTCTTCAGGCCAACCATCTTGTAAATATTTTTCGATGTCATACAAGATGTCATCTTCAGACATTGCTTTTGCCCAAATTTCCTCCGAGATGGCCTCCGAATTTATACTATGGTTGACATCTTCTATGGTATAGGCTATATAACACTCTTCTGCATCCTTAACAAAGTTAGGAACATCAGGTAAAGGTAGCCGAGACATGCAATCAGCATGCATATTCATGCGGCCAGGAATATACACAACTGAGCATTGGTATTCCTGTAATTTGGTGGCTAATCTAGCCAAACGGACTGTAAGGGTTCTGCCACCCCCAGCTGATAACATATTTATTAAAGGTTTATGATCTGTCCTCAATTGAAATTTCATGCCCCATAAAAATTGTCTAAAATGCTGAGCAGCCCAAGTACATGCAAGTAATTCCCTTTCAATTGTGGAATAATTATATTCCGCACCACGTAAAGATCTTGAAGCATAAGACACTACATACTCTTCTCCGAAATTCTTTTGCATGAGCACAGCGCCTAAACCAGTGCTGCTAGCATCCACTGCTATGATGCATTTACCTCCGATAGTGAAAGGTCTTAAGAAAGGGGCAGAACTAATTTCTTTCTTAAGTGCTTCAAAAGCTAATTTCTGCACCTCACCCCAGGCAAATTTAGTATTCTTTTTTAACAAAATACGTAAAGGAAACACTTTTGAAGAATAGTTCTTCACAAATTTACTATAAAATTCAGTTAGACCTAAGAATGAAAACAATTGTTCTTTAGTAGTAGGTGCAGGTGCCTTTGAAATACTAACTGCATGGTCTAGCTTCGGTTTGATGCCCTCACTTGATATTTCATGACCAAGATATTCAACACTACCCTCCCTAAATTTACAATTTGAAAATTTGAGCGTTAAACCTTTCTTCTGTATGCTGTTCAATACCTTTTTTAGATTGGAGTCATGTTCCTCCAAATCTTTCCCAAAAATTAAAATGTCATCCTGGAAAGCAATTGCGCCAGAACAACCTTCCAACACATCCTTCATAAGTCTCTGAAAAACAGAGGCAGCACTAGCTAACCCAAATGGCATTGTGAAATTTGAAACATGCCCTCCGGTGTAATAAACGCAGTTAAGCATTTAGATTGCTCATGTAACATAACTTGGTGGTATGCGCTTGCTAAATCCACGGTAGAAAACAAACAAGCACCAGACAAGGTTGAAATCAATTCGTGTATATTAGGTAAAGGATGCCTGTCAATCCAAATCTCTTTATTCAAACTGCGGAGGTCAACACACAAACGAAGACCTCCATTGCCTTTGAGGGAAAGAACCACCGGAGAAACCCATGGAGAAGATTCTATCGGTTCAATAATGTTACGAGACACCAGGTCTCCTAGCATGTCTTTCAATTTGTTGCGATAGGCTAAAGGAACATTACGGACTTTATGCCTCACGGGAACAGCCGAATCTTTAAGTATTATTTTGTGTTTAAAGTCCACATATTTTCCAAGCATGTCATTGAATACACTCGGAAACATGTATTTTATATTTAGCACAAATGCCTCATCGTCAGTGGAAACACTATATACAGGCGGAGAAGCATTTGGATCCAATTTTATACCCAACTCTTGTTGGTGGGGCCATCCAAGAATGGATACTCCTTTGGTAGCTACATACAATTTACCTTTAATTTTCTTTCCTTTGAAAACCAAATCTGCCCAAATAAAGCCCTCCAAATCAATTTTGTGCCCTGAGTAGCTGCCGGGTCTAATGTCAAGAGGTAGTCATTTTCTACTATCCCATAGTTTCTCGAAAATATCCTTGCCAATAATAGAATACCAGGCACAAGAATCAATCATCATTATCACTTCCTTCCCATCGACCAATATATTGCCGGAAGGGAAACCTTTACAATTATTCTCGCAGACACAAGAAATGCAATTAAGTTCATTAAATTCTGTTGAGATTTCGTCCTCTTCACAAGTAACACAGTTAACTTTTTGTAAGGACCTGCACATTTTCCCAAAATGACCTGCCTTCTTGCATTTAATGCAAATTTTATTCCATGCTGGACACCCTTTGTAATTTCCCACGTGATCAAAACTACCACACCTATAACAAATCACAGGATTTCTTCTATTACTAAACTTATTGTCTTTGAATCCAGAGTCTTTCCTGTTAACAAAGGGTGTTCTCTTTGGCGTGAATTGATTTTTTACGAGTGATACTTCTGCTACGGGGTCTTTTACTTTCACATTAAGTGTTTGAGGTTGACCTCTGATCTCACTGACAAACTTTTCAGATTGTTCAATTCCTTTTGCAATGTTAACTACAGCACTTAATGATGATTCAGTGCCTAACCATAACCTTTCTTGTATTTTTTTACTCTTTGTTTTCATCATAATTTGATCTCTTAGTACCTGTTCGTAATTGATGGTATCAAATGCACATGAACCAGCTAGGGAACGTAAAGCAGATACATAGTTTTCAATAGACTCATCTTCTCTCTGAGCACGAGAATAAAATTTGAATCTCTCCATAACTACATTTATTTTCTTCCCAAATCTTATACTCATTTTTTTTACAGCGACTTCCAAAACATTCACTCCTTCTGTGCTTTCAAGAGGAGGCAAATTATCAAATTCTTTAATACCTTGACCCCCTAAACAATGTCTCAGTAGATCAAGTTTTCTTTTAGGAGAGCAACCGTCCTCCTCTAATACTTCTACATAGGCTAAAAACATGGGATACCATAGGTCCCATTCCATCTTTGGTTCACCAGCAGAAGGCAAAAAATGCGGGGGTGCTGAAATATTTGACATTGTAGTAGAAAAGAGGAAAAAAAAAAATAACCAATACTAGTACTAACTAAGTGGTCTACAGTTCAGCTGTATTTACAAGCCCAACACTTCCTTACGATATTCAAAGAAATAGTGCATAATGCAAAAATGTATATCACACACAAATTGCTTTGGTTAATAAAATAAAAGCAAATATATTACATTAGAAAAAAAAACTATTGATCTTGTCTTATTATTTTCACATACTTAGAGGTGTGCGAATTACCGAATTGAAATTCGCATCTTGGAACGTTTTTTTTCTTTCCTCTTTACTCCTTGTGAGGAAAACGAAAGAAAACAAAGAAAACGATCCAAAAAAAACAATGTCACAGTCAGATTTAACAGCACAAGACACTTAAGATGGCCGCCAGATGCGTGTAACATCACGATGCTCCCATCATGGAGTGCACTCTGAATCCCATGATCCTTTTGTGTGGATGGAAGAAGCTCCGAACGTTGAACTAGGGAGTTCCAACGTAAGCATATATATATTTTTTTAAATGTTGATGGCCAAGCGAAGTATGTCAGGGCAAAGGATATCACAATAATAAATCAGCCGCGGGCGCTATCAGAGCGCGACTCTTTTCCCTCTCCTTCAAGCGTTCGTCGCTGACACGCCACTACACACTTGAGAAAAACAATCAGCCACAGGCTCTATCAGTGCGCAACTTCCCATAAAGTAGACACCTTCCTTTTCACTTCTGCCACTAACATACGCATGAGATGGCACTTAAGTGGGAATTTCAACGGCCGCTGGTGCAATCATAGGCAAATCGCTCACGTACAGCCGCCGGTGCATTCACGCACAAATACGACATATAAAGTACCTTATAACGACTTCCAAAAGTGAACGTTGTCTTCTCCTTGGCTCCCGCTCATCGCCAGTGTGAAGTAACTGCACGTGGGCAGGTTGTTGACTCCAAGATATATTTATTGGAAGAGGAGAAGACAGCTTAAACAACCACTCACTAGACGGCTTCCACCAGAGATCTAACCGCCAGGGATGGAACCTAGAATGCCATCAGAACAATAACATTCTGCCGTCCTATGTGACAGTACATAATGTAAACACTACAGTTAGCAACAACTAAAATGTGGTTACGACCTAGACAAGGTGTCTCTAGATGCTCTTCATGCAGAGCATGCAAGTTTGGAGAAAAGACCACGCAATACTCCACTCCCTTCAGCCCTGACATGATTACCATCAAGGGCAGGTTCAACTGCAGAACGGAGTTTGCATTTATGTTCTAACATGCACCTGTGGTTTGAGATATGTGGGAAGTATGAAGCTGCAGGTGCATGTCATAATACTGCAACACTTGCGAGCCATTGTTAACAACGATGCCGCATATCCTGAAGCTCATCATTTCAAGCAAGGACATAATAATGATCTTAAATGCTTAAAGTATTTTGTGTTGGTTGCCATTCCCAAACTCCGGAGAGGAGAGATAGAGAAAGGCTGTTGAGACAGCTAGAGTCAAGAATGATACTTGAGCTAGACAGCAAATCTCCCAATGGACTTAACAATAAGGAAGATCTACATTATTTCCTGTAATGACTTACAGTGATGAAATAATTGTTAGAAATATGGTAGTAATCCTCTTTTTTGTCAATATCACCCCACTTTGTTCCAGATTAGATGTGATATTAGTACTGAGTATTTGATTACTGATATATAGTTTATGCCGCACCTTTATTCTATCTTGGCTTGCATTATGACTTTTTAATGATTTCCACAAGTTTAATTTTTGAATCTTTTATATTTTTAAGCACTTGCACTTTATTAGGTCAGTTTGACCAGGGGTAGCACTTTACCAAGCACATAGCACTTTCACTAGTTTGCATAGTTTGCACAATCTCTAGAAGCTGCACAGCAGGATTATCCCTTGAGATCTACCTTGGAATTAAACTATTGTAAGAGTCAGGGGTTCATACATAATTGAATTTATGCAGGAAAATGGCCAATTGTTGTTTTTTACCCTTTGCAGTGATTTGATCTTTTTGATGTTTACATGGTTCTATGTGATTTTGCACATTTCTGCTCATGATATCATAAATAGGCTCACAGGCATCATAAGGAGTTCCTATGCCCAGTTATGTACAAAGGAGTGATATTTTACCTGTAAATATGACAATTTTGTGGTTATGGTTTGACCCCTTTTTCATAACATGATTTGCAGTATTTATTTATGAAGGGAAATGCTCTAATTATGAATGTTATAACTATGCATTTATGATTATTATGACTGGTTTTTACAACACCACATATCGCCATGAATTACCATGTTTGTATTATTGTTTATTAGTGCCATAATATCAACTTTAATGTATTGTCAAAATCGGGTAGATGCATGAGACAAGCAAAAACAGACTTACCACTGTTTGGAACTTTGTGCTAGTGGCTCTTCCATGTTTATACACCACGTGGTTAGGTAACAAAGCATATTTAAAAAAGATGGCGTACTGCGTTTATTTGTATGTGATCAAGGCCAAAGTGTTGTCCGAAATGCGTTGTAACTGAGGATTAAAAGAACAGTGCCATATTTCCCAGTGGTTCGTGTCCCTCTTTGCGCCGGAAGGAAGTCTGGAGAGTCTATGTGCTTTTTGGATATATATATATATATATCCAGATGATTAAGAAGTATGATTGACACTATATGCGATAGATTGATCACGGGTATTATATGTATATAAACATGTTTAAAGAGGAAGCTTGAACTTTGGATGCAAGCCCATTCAGGGCGTTAATCAGTTCTCTATAGAAAACGATTGAATCATACAACTTTAATGTGCCATTAACTAAAGTTTGAGATAGATTCCATTCCATGTGTCAGATCTATCACAATGGAAATGTATTTGCCATCTATTTACGTACTGGTGGTTGAGAAAAATAGCGCGATTCCATCTATGATGAAACTACGTTGTAAATGAATTAATTGAATTTACACGCGATTACTCACGGCTTGTGGAGCAACTTGCTTATCAATTGTGGTTTTGAATGAATTATGATACATTTTGACCAGAGCATTACATCAGGCTGTATTATTTTGAAGCTGTATATGTGAAGAATAACATGTTACAAGATGGCGCTCAAAATCGAGCAGAAGTCCTTTGTCTATTACGTGTATTTGGTTTGAATTTAAGTTGCCACGGTAACGGCGCTCGTCGACACTGACGAAGGCTGACGCCGAAACGCGTTTGTTGTTATTTTTGAGTCTCGTTAATAAATCGTAAAGGTTTATACCCAACGCGAGTGCTGGCCCTAATTTACTGAGAAGTAAGGAGCTTGATATTTAGCGGTTTGCCACCGCTGGACCGGGCACCCGCTCACGAGTGCGGCAGCAGGCAAGACCTACGGAGCAGCGACATAATTAAGAACTGCCGCACCACTGCAAGAACCGCAGAAGAGCCCCCGAGCTTCGGATGAATCCAGCTACATAAGAAGTACTCGGTGGGGTAAGTGGACGGCGGTATATATTTCACCAGTGCAGCAGAGCGAGTTGGGATACGAGCGATTGAAAAACACCGATGTTTAGTGAAACGGCGCGCCGTGACGTGGCAGCAAGTATATTTAAAGCATGCCCGGTTCCACAAAGTGAGGGTACCACTAATGCAGAGCCATTAAGTTTAAGAAGCAAGTACCAACGTCGGGAAAGACTTCATGAACGTGAGATTAGGAAGTGGTGGGAGGCCACTTCCCTACAAAATTACATTGATGTCGAAAGGGTACCCAGGGGCCTGAGGATTTACACGGTCCCGGCGTACGAAAATCCAGACCCAGAACTCCTAGACGAATGGGCGGCATTTACGGCCAATTCATCGCAAGGAATGTTAAAAATCCTGGTGCGCTTTGCATGGCGTGACAGAGAGAAAGCTATCAAGGAGATTGAAGAACTTGAAAAATCGATTTTGGAAACAACGGATACCAGTAAGGATCAGGAGGAGAAAGAGAACATCAAGAAACGACTGATAGCCTACGAGAAGAAGATCCAAGAAAGGAAACAACAGAAATTTGAAAGGGATGCCAGAGATTACGCACAAGGCAGAATATTAACTTTTGCTAGAAAGTACGATGCCCCTAGACGCGATCTAAGATCTACAACAAAAAAACCAACTACTGAACCTGACTTCACCTCAGAATCGGAAGTAACAAGCGCAGAGCAGTCTGAGGAGGAAGGTGGAAGTGCGAACCAAAGAGTCACAGTCCAGACCCCTCCTTTTCACGAGGAATTCAATTTAATCCGACAAACTTGGCTGAGAGGGGGAAAAGGGAGACCCCCAGACACCAAAGTAAGAGAGTCAAAAGGAGGGGCGGCAGAAAACGTCAGAACAAACACCAGGACCAGGAGGGGCAGGAACACGAAGCGTTAAGAGATAGTCTCACAATTGTCAACCTGACCAGTAAGGAATTAACTAAGACAGAAGAATCAGTCTTAAGGATGGGCTTAACCTTTTGCCCAACTGAAAATTTCGAGTACACCCAAACACGGATTGACATGTTCAGATACATACGAAGAATAAAATTATATAAATTTTTCAAAATGAAAGATCCTACCGGGGCACCCATGAAAGAAAACAGTGGGGAAGAAGACACCGGTCAACTGACAATTAGAGATCTCGATACCATGGCTACCCTTGAGGAACTTGGAGAGGAATTCAACACACAGGAGTTGAGACACAGAGGCTATCGGGACAGGGTAGAGGAGATGGAGATCACGCAAACAAGAGCGTTGAGCCCATTCAAACCCAGTTCGAAATTTTACCCTCAGATGCCTCTGGATGCAATAGATGTATTTGCGGAGAGTGTCAACAAAGACCTCCTTCTACTGAGAACACAAAAGTCAAAAATGAAGAGATGGAATTTGACATATAATCAGAAAATGGCAATTCGGGATTTGAAAAATGACACGGAAATAATTGTGAAACCTTCGGACAAAGGGGGCAATATTGTCTTACAAACGAAGGACAACTACTGTAGGGAGGCCTTAAAGCATTTGAATGATCGTGAGAGTTACATACCGGTCAGCGAAAGAGACTACCTGAACAGTATAGAGGCATTTGAAAAAATGATTAACAAATGGCACAATAAAGGCATCTTGTCAACAGATGAAGTCAACTTCCTAGCGAACAAACATCCACGGATCCCAACCTTTTACCACCTCCCAAAGATACACAAGGACAACACGAATCCCCCAGGCAGACCCATGGTCTCATCGTTAGGGGCCCTGACAGAGAACCTATCGAGATATGTGGACTATTTTTTGGCCCCATTAGTATCGCAGTTAACATCATATACTCGTGATACGAAAGATTTTTTAAGCCAAATTCAAGGAATCACTTGGGAATCGGATTTTATGATGATAACTTTGGACATATCCAGCTTATATACAAGCATAAGACATACGGATGGAGTAACAGCGGTGGAATATTTTTTGAAAGGACGGTCACTCAAATTTTTGGATCACAATGAAATGATCATTGAGTTCATACTATTCTGTCTGAACAATAATATCTTTTTATTTCAGGAACAGAGATACAGGCAGATACAGGGGACTGCGATGGGCACCTGCTTCGCCCCCAGTTACGCGAATTTATTCGTGGGCTGGTGGGAGAAGCAGGTGGCCTGGGCAGAAACCAGTGAAGGTGGCGTTGATAATATAATCTGTTGGAGAAGGTACATTGACGACCTCTTCATTATATGGAGAGGGTCGAGAGAGTCAGCAGAGAAGTATGTCTCCTCACTGAACACCAATGAACTAAATCTTCGATTCACTGGGGAAATGAGTACCACGGAAGTGTCATTTTTAGACCTGCGAGTATTTGTGGAGGACAGTACATTAAACACTGCACTCTATAGAAAGAGAACCGCAGGGAACTCTATACTACACAGAAAGAGCAGTCACCCCGCTAGTTTGATCCGAAGTATCCCCTATGGGGAATTGCTTCGAATCAAACGGAACAGCTCTCGAGATGAGGACTACAAGATGGCAGCGTCAGAGAGCCTTCAACGTTTCAGAGCAAGGGGGTATCCTACGGATATTCTAAGAAGGGCTGAAAGTAAGGTAGCCCATAAAGCAAGGTCCGAGCTCTTGGTTCAGGAGAGTGTACGAAAGAATAACACAGATGTTGAGAACAGATTTCGCATGATCACCAGCTACTCGAATGCGGCATCTGATATCAGGCGCATTTTACAGAGCAACTGGAAAATTTTGAGATCTGACACGATCATTGGCAGGGATCTACCTATGAAACCAAGTATCAGTTTTAGTAGAGCTAGATCTCTGAAAGATGAGCTAGTAGAGAGCCACTTGGAAACTAAGAAATCCGACACAGGTTTACAGAGACTACATGGCTCCTTTCCCTGTGGCAAATGTAGAGCTTGTGCCACGAGCAAACGAGTCACAACATACAAAATTTCGAATGAATTTAGACAGCGAAAGATAAAGAAATTCATGACATGTAGCACCCCATATGTGGTTTACTGCCTGGTATGTCCGTGCAGTCTAAGATACGTCAGGAGCACAATAAATCCTGTGAAAATGAGAATTTTAGAACACCAAAGGGCAATAGCTAGTGTAGACACTAACTATCCGGTTGCACGACATTTTGCGAAGAAGCACAACAGCAATAGATCTCTGCTGCAATTTTTCTGTCTTGATCATGTCCCGAAGAGCATCAGGGGAGGTGATAGAGAGAGGAGTCTGAGGAGATTGGAATCCCGCTATATTATAGACCTACAAACAAAATATCCGGGTGGTCTTAATAGCGGGGAGGAACTTGCAGTTCATTTGTGAGGTGGATAGAAACTGGTAGCCCACACTCTGTGTAATTTTGCATGCGACTATTGGACGGTAATAGATCTGGTCATACTACATAAGAAATGATGTTAATCAAAACCACTATAGAATGCCCATACAGGGCGATATATTGACACCAGATGATTAAGAAGTATGATTGACACTATATGCGATAGATTGATCACGGGTATTATATGTATATAACATGTTTAAAGAGGAAGCTTGAACTTTGGATGCAAGCCCATTCAGGGCGTTAATCAGTTCTCTATAGAAAACGATTGAATCATACAACTTTAATGTGCCATTAACTAAAGTTTGAGATAGATTCCATTCCATGTGTCAGATCTATCACAATGGAAATGTATTTGCCATCTATTTACGTACTGGTGGTTGAGAAAAATAGCGCGATTCCATCTATGATGAAACTACGTTGTAAATGAATTAATTGAATTTACACGCGATTACTCATGGCTTGTGGAGCAACTTGCTTATCAATTGTGGTTTTGAATGAATTATGATACATTTTGACCAGAGCATTACATCAGGCTGTATTATTTTGAAGCTGTATATGTGAAGAATAACATGTTACAAGATGGCGCTCGAAATCGAGCAGAAGTCCTTTGTCTATTACGTGTATTTGGTTTGAATTTAAGTTGCCACGGTAACGGCGCTCGTCGACACTGACGAAGGCTGACGCCGAAACGCGTTTGTTGTTATTTTTGAGTCTCGTTAATAAATCGTAAAGGTTTATACCCAACGCGAGTGCTGGCCCTAATTTACTGAGAAGTAAGGAGCTTGATATATATATATATATATATATATTCAGCAAAATCTCCTCCCAGTCCGCAGGAAATACTCAGACACTCCAGTATGCTCAATACTCCAGTTTAATGACAAAAAAGACGTGTTTCGGCATTACGCCTTACTCACAGTCATCAACATCACATTACCACATTTCCGTATTTGAATTCATTATACAAACTAAAAACGGACTTCACCCCACACAATGTGTTTTGGATAGAGTAAACAGTGGCACCCATCTTAACACATTAAATCAGTACCTCCATGATACATGCTTAACTAGTTACAGGAGTATGTTCAAATGTTGTACAATCCATTTAACCAAATTTCTGCCACAAATAAGCAAAAAATAATATACAAAATAACGGAGCTTAAATAACATGATCAACCCGGTTGAAATATTCATCCCCTTAATGCCACATTTTATACATGATGGTAGAATTTATATTCAAATACCATTTAAATACATTGCACTAAACGTGGCTCACAAATTCCATCTTGCCCCAGTGGGCTTATATGCAACCATTAATGGCGCCCAAGTCTCATCCTACCCTAGTGGGCTGGTAGCAAAAAGTCTACTGCTGTGTTAAATAGTGCTTGGAATATTTGAGGACAGAAGATGCCATGCTACTCACTATCAAAAGAAGAAGGGAAAAGTGCCTGCACCTGTGTAAAAATAGAAATATAAAGTGTTATGATTAAAACCATAAAAACAAATCTGAAAAGACTGCATAATTACATCTACAGTTTCTACCTACCCAAATGGATGGCAAGCTCCTCGCTGGAATTCAAACCTTGTGATAACAGGGTTTCAAAATCAATAATATATTGTGACACCAGCTTGCATAGTTCTAACTTGCGATTGCCACCCCTTACATTAATACTCACAGCATCAATTACCAGCATTCTCAAAAGCTTCTCATCCTGAAAATGATGATCAAAGAAATGCTGTGCCACTGGATAATGTCTATTATTGTGTCAGGTAGTAGAGCTGAATCAGCTTGAGTTTGGCAGAGACGGTAACTGTTCTGGGGGCCATGAGGGCATCACGCCAATCCGCCTCGTCAAGGGGGCCCACCTATTCCACCCATTGAGCCCTCAACTTATCTAAGGAGGCGGGGTGTTATTAACTAGGGTGCGATAAATGCGGGAGACCCCTCCCTTACCTAAGTCGCCCATCATCGTCTGAGCCTCAGATGGGCTATATTCGGGGAGCCTTGTGTCGTCCGCAATGTGCATATGGAGGGCGTGATAAATTCTCTTTTAGAGTGGGGTATTTGAAATTGTGTACAATCAACACTGTTAATACATGCCTTGCAGTTCTTACAGCAATGGAAGCCTGGACGACCAGTACCTCTAATCACATTGTCTTTCGTAATCAAATTTTGGCTCAATTCATCACGCAAAGATCTACTTTTCTTAAAAGTGATCTGAGGATTGCAGGTCAAACTTTTCTGTAAACTGTTATCAGTTCTCAAAATATGCCAATGTTTGTTTAAAACCTTATGCACTTCCTGTGCCTGATGCGAAAAGGTAGTTATAAATCTCATTTTACCCTGGTATTCCTCTTGTGCAGCTGGGTGTAGCAATTCATTCCTAGTAACTACTTCAACTATTTTACTAGCTTGATCTACAGTCTTCTGGCTGTACCCTCTCCCCATAAATCGCCAACACATGATCTCTTTCTCAGCGATAAAAGCCCTCTCTGTACTACAATTGCGTTTCACACGTAACAACTCCACATAGGGGATACTGTAAATGAGTTTGGGAGGATGTGCACTTCTAGCACTTAGCAAGCTATATCCTGCTGTTGCCTTCCTAAACAACTTGGTCTCAAGTGCTCCTACTTTCACACATACATGCACATCTAAAAAATGTATTGATGTTGTGCTAATATGCTCAGTGAAAGACAAATTGCAAAAATTGATATTGAGCTTCCTTACAAAGCATCTGGCAAAATCCTCATCTCCATTCCAAATGCAAAAAATATCATCGCTAAACCGCAGCCACAGGACAACACAGCTTTCAAACTCCTCAAGCTGTGCGGCCACCTGATTCTCCCTCCAGCCCATGAACAAGTTTGCATAGCTGGGGGCGAAGCAGGTGCCCATTGCTGTACCCTGTATCTGCCTGTAGATGCTGTTATCAAAGATAAAAAATTGTTATTCAAACAAAAATGAATCATATCTACAAGCATCTCCGAATGGAAGAGAAGAGAGATTGAACGTGTTTTCAAGAAGTGTCTAACAGCCTGTAATCCCAAATCCTGCATAATATGTATACAGACTGCTGACATCCAAGGTAACAAGTGTATAATTTTCTTCCCAATGGATGCCATCAATCACAGGAAGGAAATGAGTGGTGTCTTGTATATATGCTGGTAAATCTACCACAAAGGGTCTCAAATAATGATCTTTGAACCTTGAAGTGTTCTCCAATAGGGAACCTATCCAAGAAACAATTGGCCTACCCGGGGGATTCTGTGCATCCTTGTACAACTTGGGTAAAAGGGATAACACTGGAATTTTAGGATGGGTGCATCTTAAGTAGTTATATTCCTCCCATTCTATTAATCCCTTTTCTCTCCAGTGCACTAACATCTCTCCATTTTTTGTTATTGGATCTCAACACTTCATTTTTGTCTGAGATGCAATAACAGTTAAAATCATTCAGCTGTCTTGGCCCTTCAGCTAGATATTTCTCTTTATCAAGGATAACCACATTGCCGCCTTTGTCTGATTGGCGAATTACAATAGAGTTGTCAGATTTTAAATTCTCTATTGCTTTGCTTTGCTTTGAGCAATGGTGATATTCTTTGTCTTAGTTGGTACTACCTTGTATCTAATCTTCTTTAGGTCTTTCAATACACCCTTCTCAAAAACCTTAATGGCGTCACATTGAATATTAGGCAGAAATACTGATTTGAGTTTAAATTAACTCCCTGGATTTGCAGATAATTCCAGATCAAAATTTTCTAGGTTCAGAACAGCATTGTCATGATAATCACAGTTAGCATCTAATGTGGAGAGTGTATGAAGTAACTCAATATCATCAATATTCAAATTACTATACCCTGATGCTGCATCCCCAGGCCTAGGTTTCATCTGCTGTGATTATCAAAACACTTTTTCAGTTTCAATTTCCTTGAAAAGTAAAACAAGTCAATTCTAGTCTGGACAAAATTTAAGTTCGCTGAAGGACAAAATGACAAACCCAGTGAGAGAAGCTCCATTTCTTTAGTGGAAAGAGTACGCTGTGACAAGTTTACAACAGTCATGGTTTCGCTTTCATGCCCCTTGTCATCATTCCCATGGGCGTTTATTATTAGTTTACTAGGTGCACTACTACTAAGGGATTCTACTTCTAACATATATTATAGGAGCGGCTGTGTGACTGTATGTATCCTTGAGTGTATGGCTGTGTGAGTTGTTGTATGGGTGTATAAGTTGCTGAGTGGGTGTGTGAGTAGCTGTGTGGGTGAGAGATGGTATGTGAGTGGCTGTATTAGCAAGTGAGTGGGTGGGTGTATCAGTGATTGTATGAGTGAGTGAGTGGTGGTGTGAGTGGCTCTATGGGTGGGTAAGTGGGTATGTAGTGACTGTATGGGGGAGTGAATGGGTGTCTGAATGGCTGTATGGGTGAGTTAGTGGGTGTTTGAATGGCTGTATGAATGAGTGACTGGGTGTGTTAGTGGCTGTATGGGTGAGTGAGTGGCTGTTTGAGTGGGTGTTCAGTTAAGTGAGTCAGTGTGTGAGGGGCTGTATTGGAGAGTGAGTATCTGTGTGAGTGGCTGTATAGGTGAGTGAGCGAATTTGTGAGTGGTTGTATGGATGTATGAATGGGTATGTTAGAGGATGTGTGAGAGGGTGTGTGAGTGGTTTTATGGCTGACTGAGTGGCTGTGTTGAGAGACTGTATTTGGTGAGTGAGTAGGTATGTGAGTAGCTGTATGGGTGACTGACTCTGTGTGAGTGGCTGTATGGTTGTATGAGTGGGTGTGTAAGTGTCAGTATGTCTGTATGACTGGATTTGTGAGTGACTATTGGTGAATGAGTGGGTGTATGAGTGACTTTATGGGTAAGTTAGTGGTTGTGTGAGTGGTTGTATGAGTGAGTGGACATGTGAGTGACTCTATGGATGAGTGATTGGTTGGGTGAGTACTTATATGGGTCTGTGAAAGGGTATCTGAGTGGTTGTGTCGGAGGGGGTATATAAGATACTCCATGGGTGTGTGAGGGGTTCTGTGGAAAATGTCATTAGTGATGTGATTTGAGATGTCATCAGTGATCTCACTGACCATGTCATGAGTGATGTAATACGTGAGGTCATAAGCAGTGCATTGTGGACGTAAGTTATAGTTAGCTCAGGCAACTATAACTGCTGAATTAGTCTGGTTTTGTAGAGTTAAATGAGAGCCTCACTATAACGACCCTGTAACCTTAGATTTTTTCAGTGAATTCATAAGGTTTTTTAAATTATATTTTCTAACTATAACGTCCCTGTAACCTTTGTTTTTTTCAGTGAATTTCTGCTGATTTTTCATGTTCTATTTCATGACTATAATGTCCCTGTAACTTTTGCTTTTTCAGTGAATTTCTAAGGGTTTTTAATGTTCTATCGCCTAACTATAATGTCCTTCAAACTTTGTTTTTTTCCCAGTGAATTTCTAACTTTTTAAAATGTTTTATTTCCTAACTATAATGCACCTGTAACCTTTGTTTTTTTCAGAGAATTTCTATAATTTTTATTCTTTTAAATGTATTTCCTAACTGTAATCTTAAACTTTTGAGTGTGGATGTGTGGGTGCCAGTGTGGGTCTGTGAGTGGGTGTATGAGTGTCTGTGTGGGTCCATGAGTGGGTGTGTGAGTGGTGTTATGGGTCTGTGAGTAAGTGTGTAAGTGCCTGTGTGGGTCTGTGAGTGGGTTTGTGAGTGCCTATGTGGCTCTGTGACTGGGTGCGTTAGTGGCGCTATGGGTCTGTGAGTGGGTGTGTGAGTGGCTGTGTGGGTCTAAGCGTGGGTGTGTGAATGCCTATGTGTCTCTGAGTGGGTGTTTGGGTGGTGCTATGGATTTTGAGCATTTGCATGCTTAGGGCATTTAAAATGGAGAAGCATTGTCTCTGCTCTCACAAGGAGATGACAAGAAAGAACCGACTCATCAGTCACTACAGAAGAGATTGTGCTGTGATACATTAATGACGCATTCACCTCCATCCAGAATTTCAGATGGTTTTTCAAAGTGGAATTGCAAAGAAAACACACTTGCTTTGCCTTCACCAATCCCAAGAATTTTGGATAATTTGTCTTTACAGAAGTCAAGCTGCAACTGTGGCACCTGCTATGTTTATATTTGTAGTTGCTTCCCATTGAGGTTTTATTTTTGTGAAATGAGCATTGGAGTCAGAATGGAACCACACCTGCCTATTTATCCAAGAAGAGGCCACAGTTAAGCACAAAATGTCCACACAACTGGAGTACTTTCTACTGGATAAATAGTAAGTGCTACCTGGCTGCGTAAATATGAAATTTAATGCGTTAGGGAGGTCTGCGTGGCTCCCATCCCCGGGCCGATTTCAGCCCCGGGGACCCGATCCCCTGGGGCCCGGCTAAAAATAAATGTGTGAGGGGGGCCATGCGGCCCACCTCCTCATGCCAATTTTGGCCCCAGGAACCTCATTCCCTAAGGCCGAGCTGAATTTTAATGGGGGAGGGGGGACTGTGCACCCCCCTCCTAGGGCCCATTTTGGACACAGGGACCCCATCCATTGGGGTCTGGCCACAATTGAATGGGGGAGAGGGGCTGTGTGGCCCCCCTCCCAGGCCAATTTTGCCCCGGAGACCTCATTTCCAAGGGCCTGAGCACAAACAGATGGGGAAGGGGGTCTCCCTGGGTCAATTTTGGCTCCGGGGACCCCATCCCTGAGGCCCAACCATGTTTCCCTGGGTGCCCTGTAGCCTACCTAGGACAACCTTTGTCCTATGGGACCCTGAGGGAAGCCTCAAGGTCCCCACAGCCCCAGCCGACTCCCTGCCTCTTGCAGGAGACAAGCCGATATTGCTATTGCACACAGGAAGCTGCAGGAAATGCAGCTCCCTGCATGTAAGAGCAATTGTTTAATCTCTTTCCCTGCACGCATGTCTGTGGACAGGGAAAACGATGAAATCTTCGCTGCCAGCAAGCGGTAACTGTCTGACAGCTCCCGCTTGCTGGAAGCAGACTGTTTGCTTTTGCTTAGTGGGAGCTGTCAGCTCCTGCCAAGCAAAAGCAAACAGCTATCTCCCGGGACATAGCAATAGCTGGCCCTGGGGAGTGGGGGTCCCCAGGCATATTAATGGCTCCAGAAGGTGGGCCATGCACCGGCCGGCTCCCTCTAATACAACAAGTAATAGTGCTGGGGAGGTGGTGGTCCCCCAAGTCCGGTGGTACACACTGCCCTCCCCAGCTGTTTTTTTATTTGTAGCCCTGGTGAGGTGGTGGTCCCTGAGGCCCGATTATTTTTAACATGAGTTCTGGGGAGATGGTGGTCACTGGGGCATTAACCAGTCCTTGAAGGGGGCCCCATGTGTCCCACTCAATATGTTTTAAAATAGCGACATACCTCTGGGACAAGGCGCACCCAGGAGCTTAATTAAAAACAAGCACGGGAGGCTGCGCTTCATTTTGTTTTCAATTCATAGTGATATTTGCGAAAATCAAGGTGCATAGTGGTTCAAGTATCCAGGATATTTAGAATAAATAAGCTCCGCCACAATGGTGAGCCCCAGAACTCAATAAATGGTTCTGGAGATATTATCCTAGTTCAATTCATGGTATTGGTCTTGCAATCCCCATGTCCTCTGTCTGGTAATATTTAAAAAGCATCACTGCATAAAAAAATCGACATATGAATAAATACATATAATGTATATAAATATATGGCTGTATAAAATACATCAGTAAACACATGTTATAAAAGCATCTCTACGATGTCCGTGAGCAGGCATACATACATTTCCAACCTAATGCCTAGTAGATTCCCAAAACAAGTTATAATAAATAACAGGCGAAATCCAAGATATAACCAATCTACGGGATGTCCCGTGATTAGAGCCAAATAGATTCTCATTATATCCTGCAAATGGAACACCAAGAGAAATCATTTTTGGAAAGGGCACAGAATTACCAATATAAAATACCTACATATCATCACTGCGAAGAAACTAAGTTCTCTGCATCCCCTCAATGCAAAATACTTCTATAAAATAACAGCAACTGTTGTGTCCACCAAAAAGTGCATGCATAAACATAAATAATAAAGGGGAGGGGCAGTGAAAATCCCTAAAAGAACACCGGAATCACACATGACAAAAACCCACACATGTGAAGGAGATGAGTGAAATATTATACATTGAGGGTAAAACTCTAAAGATAATTATAAAAATCATAATCTGTGCTAAGCCCATTGAGAGCCTTGGAATCGAGGTTCAAAATGTAGCATGTGTCCAATTGTCTAAGTAACCTCTCTCTATTATCTCCCGAATCAATTTAAGAACAGCATCAATCACAAAATATCAGATGTGATGTACATTGCTATTCTGGTGGTGTTCAAAATGCCTCGCAACTGTGTAACTCTGATCCCTGTTAGCAATGGCTTTCAGATGCTGAAGCACCCTCGTATGAACCTGTAACTTGGGGCTCCCCACATATTGCAGGCTGCAGTTACATTCTAAGATATAAACAGCAAATTCAGTTTTTCAGTAGAACACTACTATTATCTTTTGTGATTTCTCACAGAATGGGGTAATATATTTGCTGATGTTCTTACCAAATTTGCATGCTCTGCAAGAGCTGCATTTATAAAACCCATGTTGTGGCTGTAAGCAGCTGCTTCTGGTCACAATTTCAGGACTGGTCTTTACGAGAGCATTCCTCATGCATGGAGCTTTGAGAAACGTAATGGAGGGCCGGTTCAGGAGTGTAGGCCCCAAAATAAGATCCCCCTTCACTAATGACCAATATCTGTTGCAATACGAGTCCAATAGCAGGATCTCGGACCTTCTGACCATGATCAAAGAGGAGAGTCTCCATGCTTTTCTGATTAGCTTTTTTGATTGCCCTATCCAATACTGTCTGAGAATAGCCCCTCTATTTAAATCTCACAGTCATTTCATCCTGCATCTGAAAAGCATCTGCAGAATAACTGCAATTCCTTCTCAGCTAGATCATCTCCCCATATGGGATACTGTTCTTCAAGTGTTTGGGGTGGAAGCTATTAACATGTAGGGTCGAGTTCCCTGCAGTGGACTTTCTATGTAGACAGGTTTCTTGTCCTTGATATAGACTCTCAGGTCCAAGAACTCAGCCTCCTTGCTACTGATATGGGCGACAAAATGTAAATTAACTGTACTCTTGTTAATACTCTCAACAAACTCATTGGTCATTTCAAATGAACCTTTGCAAATTACAAAAAAGTAATCGATGTATTGTAGCCAACACACTATGTGGTCCTCTCACAAATCACCATGGTGGGCGATGAGCACATGCTCCTCCCGCCAGCCCATGTGTAAACACCCGTAACTAGGGGCGAAAGCACGTGCCCATCGCAGTCCCACACTTCTGATGGAACACCTCTCTGTTGAAATGAAAATAGTTATTCTCAAAGCATCATTGAATCATAGATAATAACATACAGTTGAAGCTATACATGCACAGAGGTCTACGCTTCAGAAAATGCTCAACAGCGTGCAACCCATCTTGATGGTTAATGCTAGTGTACAGAGATGAATTATCAAGAGTCATTAAGAGATAATCTGAATGCCAGGGATTATCATAGATGTGTTTTAGAAAGTCCCCAGTATTTAAAATAAATGAACAAAGGTTTTTTACAAAATCCTGCAAAAAGAAATCTATATATCAGGAGGTATTTTCAAAGCTGCCCTGTTATGCAAGAATGATGGGTTTGCCAGGGGTCAGGTTAAATTCTTGTGCACTTTCGGCAGTAAATATAGATTAAATAATTTGGGAAAATCATTATTCAAAAATTGCCATTCCTCATGACATAACATGTCACATCATTCAGTTGATTGTACATCTCCTGCAGATAGTCCAACCTAGTCCAGAGAACAATGTTGCAACCTTTATCAGAACCGCAAACAACAACTTGGTCCTGCCTTTCGTGGCTTCTTTCTTTATGAGATTGTAATATTGGACCTGTTAGAAGTAGTACTTCCTGCGTCTGCGTTGTGTGGTGTGATTCAATTTCTTCACATTCTCTGCGTGGAATTTGGCTAGTTTTAACTTTCGAATATATTTAAAAAATGTCAATCCTTGTCTGGGCATAGTTAAATGTATTCTCTGGACAATACAAGAGACTTAAAGAAAGAAGTTGGTTTTCAGCATCATTCAATGTTACACTGGGAAGGTTGATCACTGTGTTGTTATCCATCCTAGAATGCTTTATTATTTTCTTAACCAATTCTTTTTGTGCACCTGTTTCTTTGAGGCATCTTCTGCGGCACTTCCTGCGATTTCACAGCTTTTCATTTCCCCTTTGTTACCTTTGGCCCTCGTTTCCCTCGTTTTCAAGGTTTGTCGACGGTCTCTTCGTAAAAAATCAAGTTCTTCCACAAGAGATAACTTGTTAGACCCAAATTGATCTCTAAGGACCCTTCCATCCTCAGAGTCTGTTTCGCTTTCTATTGCTGAGCTAGATTCATTCACTGAAGCGGCGGCCCCTTAACCATCATCTTGTTTGTCCCGATTGCTCTCAATTGCACGTTGCCTTTTCAAAGAATCGAATCATCTCATAATCAGTCTTGTCACGTTAGAATTTATGTACTTTGAGAGCCTTGATAACATCCTCCTTTTATTTTAAACGTCTTGACATTTCCTCCTGATACTTCGAGATTAGATCTTGATTTTGTAACAGTGTGCCCAATTCCTCATTAAGTATATGGATTTCCTTTTGCAGTTTTTCACTATCAATTTTGGTATATTTCACCAGTATCTGCACCATGTGGGTGGATGCCTCCATGTTACTGTCTACTCACTCCTTCAACATTGCAGAGTTGGGATTCTCATAGCTAGGTGCAAGTCGTATGCATAAACCACGGGGAACACGTCCGACTTCTAGATATTTTTGGAGGGAGCATCGCTCCCACTATTTGGCTGTTCAGTTCAGATCAGTGATGTCATTTGAGATGTCATCAGTGATGTCACTGACCATGTCATGAGTGATGTAATATGTGAGATCATAAGCAGTGCATTGCGGGGGCACAAATTATAGTTAACTCAGGAAACTATAACGGGTGAATTTCTCTGGTTTTGTATGAGTGAAATGTCAGACTAACTATAACTTCCCTGTAACCTTTGTTTTTTAGTGGATTTCTAAGGTTTTTTAAATTCTATTTGCTAACTATAACGTCTATGTAACCTGTTTTTTTTCTGAATTTCTAAGGTTTTTTAAATGCTAATTCCAAACTATAATGTCAGTGTAACCTTATTTTTTTTGTGTGACTTTCTAAGGTTTTTTAACGAGCAGTCGCGTATGCATAGTGGTGGAGAAAGGGAGCTGGGCCTCCGACCAGCTCTTCGGACCTCCGCTGCATAGGGCTTACAAGAGGTACCAGGAGGGTTTCTTGGCCCCCAATATCCCTCTGGAGCCAAAGGGACTTTATCCCCCAACTAGTAGTGCGCCAAGAGGCACGTTCGCAGTGTGGTGGAGAAAGAGGGCGTGGCCTCTGACAACTTCTCAGCAATCCTGCTGTGTGGGACATACTGGAGGTAACAGGAGGCCTCATGAGGGTCTGTGGGGGCCAACTAGCCCTCCTCTTACCTCCAGTGAGCCCCACACAGCTGAATTGCTGAGAGGTGGTCAGAGGCCATGCCCCCTTTCTCCACCACTCTGCAAACGCACCTCCTGGTGCACTTCTGCTTGAGGGACGAAGTCCACTTTAGTCCTGAGGCCCTTGGGATGCAAGGGGACCTCATTGCCCCACCAGCAGTGCACTAAAAGGCAAGTTTGCAGAGTATTGGAGAAAGGGGGCGTGGCCTATGGCGAGTTGCCTGCCTCCGATTGTTTTCCTCTTTTAGGAAAGGGGGCTGTGTACCCCTCTTCCCTTGATCCTTCTGGGCCCCGGGGACCCCAATCCCCGGGACCTGACCCATGTTTTTTAAAAACAATATAAAAGGGGGGGGCCACGTGGCCCCCTCCTGAGGCCAATTTTGGATCAGGGACCCCCATCCCCCAGAGCCCGGCCATATAAAAAATAGAATTTCAAGGGAGGGGGGGGGGGGGCGAGCGGCTACCCTCCCTGGCCTTTTTCGGCCTTCGGGACCTCATTCCCCGGAACCTGGCCGTAACCTTTAAAAAAATAATAATTGGGTGAGGGGCCAGCGCCCCCCCTACCTGGGCCGATATTGTACCAGTGACCCCATGCCCCGGGGCATGGCCACGTCATTGGGGACCGCGGAAGAGCCTCAAGGCCCCTGTGGTCCCTGCCGGATCCCTGCCTCCTGCGGGAGCCGGCATTGCTTTTGGGCAGAGGGAGCTGAAAACATGCAGCTCCCTCTGCCAAGCCGTAGCAAACTGCAATGTCCCAGAGATGGGTACGCCGGGACATTGCTGGAGCCGGCCCATGGGGGGTGGTGGACCCCAGGGCCATGGAGGGCTCCTAGACGGGGGCCGCGTGGCCCCCCTCCCATCCACGCAACGAACTCCCGACTTTACTTAATTTGTGCCCGGGAAGGTGGCGGTCCCCGGGGCTGCGGGGGGCCGCATGGCCCCCCCATAACAATACATTATGCTTATTATTTGGGCACTATACTTACCTATTTTAGGACGATGGATCATTGTCATGCCGCAAATTCATGGTCCCAGAAATATATAGATAAATATAAATAAATTGTTAAAGGAACGTTATAGTTAGGTGAAAATGTCAGTTAACCCATACCGTTTAAACCAACCAAGCCACTGAAATTCATCATCATTATAAGCAAAATTCATTAACAGCACAGATAGTAATTAGGTTTATTTTGGGACAGAGCCCACAGAATTGGAGGCAGTAAAATACTATCTGACACCCCCCCTCCCAATAATAAAAAGGTCAAGAAAATAAAAAATAAAAGACATATTATAATAAACAATTCTAAACGAAGGTCATAAAAAAATCCCACTGATTTCCCCTATATATAAAAACAGCAATAGCAATGGAGCTTTGTATAGTCTTAGTGATCAGCAATTGTTTAAACCAATGTTTAAACCAATTTGACCTAGTGTTAACATATACTGGGCAAAAAACACAAAGTGTGAATGTCATAATCTACTTGTTCTGCACAAATATTGCAGTATTTTTTTATTTAAAAAAGGCGCTCTCCACTTTGTACACAAAATTATTAAATGGTAGAATTACTAACTTGAATTGATGGCATACAGTTTTTATTTCAACTGATATGATATCATCTAGATAATATTCGTAGTTCGGCACAGGTCCTCCATTAGCACACCCATTATAAGACAGGTCTTAGTTTAGAAATGGATGTAATATCCTTAATCCCAAGGTCCATAATGCAATAGTCGTAGCACTAATGGTCAATCTGAGAGGAGACTCAGGAACATCATTCAGATCTATGCAGATCAGCTAAATCAGTACAACCCGAAAGCTCAATGCCATAGAGTGTCCCACTTTTACCCTGTGTTTTGTAGACCGCCACTATTAGGGAAACTATCAGGCCACCCTTGTCACAGGCAAAGTGCAATGTGGTCCTGGATTACTGCATTAGCATGCTTCTTTCCCTATTTATTTGTTTACTCCATTGTTTTCCTGGACTTGATTCAGAGGAGTGGAGTTTATCTTAAAAGTATATTTTACACGTTTATGTAGCTGAAACATTATCAATTTGGTCGATTTTAATTCTGAATAACAACACCAACAATATTGTTGCATACTAATATCTAGGACAGGATATCGAGGGCCAGAATTTCGAAAGGCCAGTCAGTGGTAGCCGGAAATTTTAATAGGATGGTAGGCCGGACGGGCCACATGCATACATATCAACTCACTAACTCACATTGATGCATTCACAAACCCGCACACACCCATTCACAATACTCACTCACAACAAATCCATACATGCATGTATGCACCAAACATTGCAAAACATAAAACGTACCAGCGCTGGAGCTCTGGACAGAGAATACTTGGAGGTACCAGGAAGGTTGGGACTGCTGCCTCTTCTCATTGGCTGACCTAAGGTCCCTCACTCGTCACAGAGTGGCAAGGGGTCAGTGAGGCTGCTAACCCCACCCTACTTTGTGACGAGGTGTCACTGACTGACACTCGGCCCAGGGCACTTCAGGAGGGGAAGGATCTTGACGCACTATTTCCAGGCTGAAGAGGTCACACACACAGGTCTGTGAAATCCTCAACCTTGTAAATTTCAGCTTAGGCAGCCAGGCGTCTTTGCATTTAGCGCATGTCTAGCTCCTGGCTGCCTGACCTAAACAAAAAGAGTGTCTGTCAGACTGACCTTTGCTCAGCCTGACAGACACTCTTCTTCTCGGGAAAAGTTGGGGGGCGAGGCCCAATACGGACAGGCTGTGGCTGAGGTTAGTGCATACAGGGAAGTATACATTTACTATTCCTATCTCCACATCTGCATTCCTTGAAGATATATGTACAGCATGTGTACATATATGTCTATATAGAAAATCTAGATTTACTTACCTGTTGATATTTTATTTTCGATATTCTGTCCTCAATATCCTGTCCCATCGATATTGTCGATTTGATATTTAGCGAGTACACCATTTTGTCTTGCCTGTGTTGCAATTTGTTTGCTACCAGTACTGGGGGCATCATTGCCACAGGACTCCATGGCCTGAACCGCCTTATTTATGAATAAAGAAAGTAGAATGGAACCAAAGAACAACCCTGTTGGACCCCTTTGTTGACTTGAAAGAATCTTGAGGATTCCCAAGCATGGCTCCAGCAGATCCTCGCAAAGTTTCCCTCATGGAGTGTGATCAGCATATGTAGAATACCTGGGGAGATTGCTAGCTTCTATAGGGCACACCACAGAGGAGTCATGGGCATATTGTCAAATGCACAGAGAACATCCACAAATACCGCATAAAGTGGCAATTTTCTTAACACCACATATTTTAGTAATAGAAGGAATAATCTAAAAGACTGATCTATGGTGCTAATATTTTTTCAGACACCAACTTGGCAATGGGACATTATGTCATTACTCTCCATCCAGTTCTCAAGTCTAGACAATAGTGCACACAATTATGTTTTGGATGTTAACGAGGAGGATAATTTGTTGATAAATTGCCTGATACTGTCAGGTTCCTCGTTCCGATGTCCCCGGGGCTGTGTTGATGCTCTATGGGGGCCCACCTCTGGATGACCCCAAGTCCGGCTATTGAAACCGCGGACTTTTGGGGTGATCGAGCGGGGGAAGGAAAGGGTGGGGACTGCAGGGAGGGAGATCTGTGAAGGCAAAAGAGACAACAGAACACAGCATAAGACGTTTTGTTTCCAGTTTCTCTCAATGGAAAACACCCGCGTTACTTTAGCACGATGGTACACGTGAGCTTGCCCTCACCTGAAAAGGAAAATAAGGTATTGCCGGACATATGGGGGAGAGCTACAGGTCGTGGTCTTTTCGTTTGCAGGCACTAATATAAACGACAAGGAAAGGCACACGTGGGGAGAATGACAAGGATCAACATACAGACACACAGACACCATATATAACTTTGTGGAGTAATACCCACTTGTGACTGCCCAGCTCATTCCATGCCTTCGGCTTTGTAACCACCCCTCTCTCCTGACTCGCACATATGTCTAGGAATATAAGCAGAAGAAATCAAAAGTGTAAACCAGGCCACCGCTGGGTGCGAACGCTCACTGCTAGTGTCTGCCTGGGAACTGAGGTCTGTGAGGTTATGCTTTCCTATGCCTCCGATTTGTCGGACGATTGCACTAGGTCTCGTTGTCTCAGAGTAATGTTCGGGCTCGCTCTCTGCCTGTCTTGACCAGCGAGGCTTGCCCCCTTAAGTCTATTCACTCTCCTTATACTTGGTCGCTCCCCTGCATGAGACCAGCCGGTCTCGCCAACAGAGGGGCGGGTCTGTGATTTCTCTATGGCTCGGAGAGCTTGTCTCCGACTAGGATGGGTCGAGCCCCGATGGAAATACTGCCACAGTACTCCTACCTCGGTCACGACGAACCTCCGGATTTCACGGGCCGCTACCTGGGTGATGAGCTCGTCCGAACCTTCGTCTCTCGGCGTCTCCTCGTCTCGTCTCCCTGGTCGAAGAATTATCGGCTCCGTGTGCAATGACCTTTCGCCTTTTGACGTCTTGTGGTGGGGCGTGGCGCGCATTACGCATCGCACCTCCCGCGCTGCCCATCGGGAAGTGTAGTTCTTCGCGCAGTCCTAGTGTGTCGCTAGTATCGGCCGGCGTGCGCTGATAAGTCTGACAGCACATCCCTCTTCCGAGGATCACCGCCGGCCGCTAGGCTTGTCTGGGTGCATCCTATGGAACCGAGCGACCAGTCTGGGTGCATGGACCGCTGTGGCAGGTTCCCATGAGTCATCTTCTGGACCGTACCCTTTCCAAGCGATCAAGTACCACAACCTGCCTCGCACTGTCTTTGCGTCCCGGATGGCCCTGACTTCGTACTCCTGTTCCTGCATTACCTGGATCGAGGATGGACGGCTAGACGGGGGTTGTGGAGCGCGTTTCAGAAGGGAAACATGGAACACGGGGTGTATCCGAAAGTGCGATGGTAAGCGAACCTTCACAGCCACCGGGTTTACGTGCCCCAGCACTCTATACGGGCCTATGTATTTGGGGTTGAACACGCTATACCTTTTAAAACGGATGTTACGTGTTGAAACCCACACCCAATCTCCCCGACTATACACTGGCCCTGGTCTCCGATGTTTATCCGCCTGTTTCTTGTACTGTTCCTTTGCCTTCAACAGATTTCCTCTGGCTACCGCAAGCACCCTACGCATAAGCTTCAGCCTGTTGTGCAGTTCAGGGCGTCGAGTGTCAGTGTTGGGCAGAAGTAGGGGAGTAAACCTGGGATGGAACCCATAAGTGCTAAAGAACGGAGTGAACTTCGTGGATGCATGCATGGCACTGTTATACGCTACCTCCGCTGCCCATAACCATTCCACCCATTCCTCTGTAGCTGAGCTCACGTAACAACGGAGGTATTGCTTGAGTGTCTGATTGAGTCTCTCAGTTTGGCCATCTGTCTGTGGGTGGAAGCTTGTTGACAAGGAAGAGGTGACCTGGAGTTTGGAACACCACGTTTTCCAAAATCCCGAGGTGAATTGGGCCCCTCTGTCCGATACTATGACCTGTGGAAGTCCATGAAGCCTAACGATGTGCGTTAGCAGGAGTATGGCCGTTTGCCCCGCTGTGGGAGCCTGTTTGCAGGCAACAAAGTGCCCCATCTTGGTGTAATAGTCGACCACCACCATGATGGCGGTCATTCCATGATCGTTAGGAAGTCCCACTATGAAATCAACTGAAATTCGTTCCCACGGTCGTTCTGGTGTGGGCAGAGGATGTAACAAACCCTGTACGGGTTGGCGGTCTGCTTTCATTTGGGCGCAGATGGAACAGTTTTGCACCCATTGCTGAAGGTCGGGACGAACCGAAGGCCACCAGAACTGTCGAAGCACCTTTTCTAGGGTCTTGGTGCGCCCGGTATGTCCGGCACAGGGGGAGTTGTGACACCATTCGAAGACCATCTTCCTCAATGCTCCTGTGGGTATAAGCAGCTGCTTCCCTTTTACTGGGAGGCCTTGATGGAGTCTCCATTCAGGGTGGAACCTTAACCAGGTTCTCCAAGTGGTGTGGCGGATTCCTCTCCGCACGCTGTTCAGGAAGTCGTCTGTGGCCACGAGACCTACCACTCGACTAGGTTCTATGATCGATGCCTCCTTCACGGGTTCTTTCTGTGAAGTGTTTTCCTGTCGTGTGAGGGCGTCGGCCTTCCGATTGTTGACTCCCGGGCGGAATGTGACGATGAAGTTATACTCCGCGAAAAACAGCGTCCAGCGTAACTGACGCGGTGTAAGGTGTCGAGCCGCTCGCAAAAACTGCAGATTGCGGTGGTCGGTATACACGGTAATCTGATGTACGGCCCCCATCAGCCAATGCCTCCATTCCTGGAAGGCATCCTTGATTGCTAGGAGCTCTTTTTCGGCTATCGTGTAATTCAGCTCTGCGGGGTTTAGTTTTCTGGACATAAAGGCGATGGGGTGTAGATATCCGGTGTTCTCCTGTCTCTGTGACAAGACCGCTCCTACCGCGATGTCCGAAGCGTCTGCTTCTACAAAAAATGGCAACTCCGGTTTAGCATGTACTAGAATAGGAGCGGAACTAAAGGCATGTTTCAGTTGATCAAAGGCCCCTTGGGTTTCCGTCGTCCAAACAAAGGGAACCTTCACTCGGGTCAATTTGGTCAGAGGGGCGACCGTGTTGGAGAAATGTTGTATAAATCGCCGGTAGAAGTTTGCGAACCCGAGTAGGCTTTGGATATCTTTCACGTTCTGGGGACGGGGCCAGTCCGTCACTGCCTTCACCTTCCTCTCGGCCATCACTTGTCCTGAAGGGGTCAGCATCACCCCGAGGAATTCCACGGTGGTCACATGAAACTCACACTTTGTGAGTTTGCAGTATAGGTGGTTTGTGAACAAGGCGTGTAGCACTTTTTGCACATGCGTTATGTGTTCGTCTTCTGTGAGGGAATACACGAGGATGTCGTCAATGTATACGACCACGAAGACGTCCAGAAAATCACGCAACACCTCGTTGAGAAAAAATTGAAAGGCGGCCGGGGCGTTACAGAGCCCAAAGGGCATTACGAGGTACTCAAACAGCCCATACCGCGTTTTGAATGCCGTCTTCCATTCATCCCCGTCGCGCATACGCACGAGGTGATAAGCTCCTTTCAGGTCCAATTTGGTGTATATCGTTGCAGCTCTCACCTGCTCCAAAAGAACCGGGATCAACGGGAGGGGGTATCGGTTCTTCACCGTGATAGCGTTGATCGCTCGAAAGTCGATACAACATCTCAACTCCCCATTGGCCTTGGGTATGAAAAAGAGTGGTGATGCCGCAGGTGATCTGGACGGACGAATAAAGCCGAGTTCCAGATACTTATCAAGGTATGCTCGTAGGTGCAGGTTTTCTGGGATGGTTAGAGCATATATTCGCCCACAGGGTATCACCGCCCCGGGTACCAGATCGATCCGACAGTCAAATTCCCTATGTGGAGGGAGTTCTTCTGCCTTACTGTCGCTGAAGACTTCTTGGAAGGCAAGGTAGCAGTCGGGTAACTTGGTCTCCTTTTCTGCCGCCGTGGCTATCCCATGGACAACGGCGAGCACCGCCGCCGGCTGCACTGGTTCGCGATTACAATGGGCTTGACAAAATGCCGACCTCAGCTGGAGGGTCTTCGAGGCCCAGTGAATCCTGGGTTCATGTTGCTGTAGCCACGGGAGTCCGAGGATGATCCCGTACTGCGGGGCGTGGATGACGTTGAACGAAATCCATTCGCGATGCTCCCCCTCATACCAGAGTTCGTACTCCGCTGTGTGATGTCGTATGGGTCCGGAATCCAGCTCTTTTCCGTCCACAGCGTAGACCAGTTCAGGGGAGGCTTTTAGGCGGAGCTGTACGCCTAGTCGTTTGGCCTCCTGCATATCCATAAAACAGCCTGTGGCTCCGGAATCAACCATGGCTCTGACCGGGAGGAGCACGTTATTGATGTCTATCTGCATGTTTATAAAGAAATGTTCTTTTTCCCGAAAGGAAAAAAAATCCACTGAAGGGATGGTATGTTTCCCTGAAACCTTCCCTCCTTCCGATTTCAGGTACGACAGTTTTCCTCCCCTTTTTCCGTGGTTGCGACTGCCGCCTGGCCTATCCGTGGCCGTCCAAATGCCGGTTTCACGGGGCATTCTCTGATGAAGTGGCCTTTCTTGCCACAATAGAGGCACAATCCCTGTTTGCGCCTATGATCTCTTTCGCTCACGGTTAATGAGGCCCTCACTGCTCCGATCTCCATAGGTTCGGGTTTAGAAGGAGGTTTCTCCGGTGGTCCAGTCCGATCACTCCATGGGGTACCCCTGTCTTTGCGGGTATGCGCGCCTTTCCGCTCTCTCAAGCGATGGTCCAACCGCAGCGTCAACTCGATAAGGGCCGCACAAGTACTAGGTTGTGGCTCGATTTGGGCCAGGACGTCCTTCAACTCATCTGTGAGGCCATGGTAAAAGACGACCAACTGTTTGGCTTCCGGCCAATCGGTCTCGGCCACCAGTCTTCGAAAGTTGTTCAGGTAGCTCACCAAATCAAGAGAGCCTTGCTTCAGCTCCATTATATCCTTATCCGCCGAGAACGTCTCGGCTCGTCGATCAAATGTTTTCTCGAAGGCCATGCGAAAGGCGTCCCAATCGTACAGCAGATGGTCGTCGTTCCTTACTATAGGGACCGCCCATTGGGCAGCTTCGCCCCCCAAATACGATATGAGAAACGCGACCCTGGCTTGATTGGTGACAAACACCTTCGGTTTGCAAGTGAAGTGGAGCAATATCTGTGTTATAAACACCTGAACCTTTTTCTGGTCACCATGGAACCTCTCTGGGGGAGCCAGGGGAATAGCCGCCGGCACTTCTACCACTAAGGACGTAGGGGAAGACGGGCTACCCATGCTAAACGGGTTCCTTTGCATGTAATCGACACGTGAGTGCAATGACGCATTTTCCTGTCGTGAGGCGGCTAAGTCCACCTGCATCGACGCTGTTTCCTGGCGTGAGGCGGCTAAGTATACCTGCATCTGTGCTAACGTAGCCATCACGTCGTCTAAAGTAGTCATGACCAGCTTTCAACACAACCAGGGGGATAAGAGAATTCTTGGGCCGATAATTCTGTCAGGTTCCTCGTTCCGATGTCCCCGGGGCTGTGTTGATGCTCTATGGGGGCCCACCTCTGGATGACCCCAAGTCCGGCTATTGAAACCGCGGACTTTTGGGGTGATCGAGCGGGGGAAGGAAAGGGTGGGGACTGCAGGGAGGGAGATCTGTGAGAGCAAAAGAGACAACAGAACACAGCATAAGACGTTTTGTTTCCAGTTTCTCTCAATGGAAAACACCCGCGTTACTTTAGCACGATGGTACACGTGAGCTTGCCCTCACCTGAAAAGGAAAATAAGGTATTGCCGGACATATGGGGGAGAGCTACAGGTCGTGGTCTTTTCGTTTGCAGGCACTAATATAAACGACAAGGAAAGGCACACGTGGGGAGAATGACAAGGATCAACATACAGACACACAGACACCATATATAACTTTGTGGAGTAATACCCACTTGTGACTGCCCAGCTCATTCCATGCCTTCGGCTTTGTAACCACCCCTCTCTCCTGACTCGCACATATGTCTAGGAATATAAGCAGAAGAAATCAAAAGTGTAAACCAGGCCACCGCTGGGTGCGAACGCTCACTGCTAGTGTCTGCCTGGGAACTGAGGTCTGTGAGGTTATGCTTTCCTATGCCTCCGATTTGTCGGACGATTGCACTAGGTCTCGTTGTCTCAGAGTAATGTTCGGGCTCGCTCTCTGCCTGTCTTGACCAGCGAGGCTTGCCCCCTTAAGTCTATTCACTCTCCTTATACTTGGTCGCTCCCCTGCATGAGACCAGCCGGTCTCGCCAACAGAGGGGCGGGTCTGTGATTTCTCTATGGCTCGGAGAGCTTGTCTCCGACTAGGATGGGTCGAGCCCCGATGGAAATACTGCCACAGTACTCCTACCTCGGTCACGACGAACCTCCGGATTTCACGGGCCGCTACCTGGGTGATGAGCTCGTCCGAACCTTCGTCTCTCGGCGTCTCCTCGTCTCGTCTCCCTGGTCGAAGAATTATCGGCTCCGTGTGCAATGACCTTTCGCCTTTTGACGTCTTGTGGTGGGGCGTGGCGCGCATTACGCATCGCACCTCCCGCGCTGCCCATCGGGAAGTGTAGTTCTTCGCGCAGTCCTAGTGTGTCGCTAGTATCGGCCGGCGTGCGCTGATAAGTCTGACAGCACATCCCTCTTCCGAGGATCACCGCCGGCCGCTAGGCTTGTCTGGGTGCATCCTATGGAACCGAGCGACCAGTCTGGGTGCATGGACCGCTGTGGCAGGTTCCCATGAGTCATCTTCTGGACCGTACCCTTTCCAAGCGATCAAGTACCACAACCTGCCTCGCACTGTCTTTGCGTCCCGGATGGCCCTGACTTCGTACTCCTGTTCCTGCATTACCTGGATCGAGGAGTCTGGGTGCATGGACCGCTGTGGCAGGTTCCCATGAGTCATCTTCTGGACCGTACCCTTTCCAAGCGATCAAGTACCACAACCTGCCTCGCACTGTCTTTGCGTCCCGGATGGCCCTGACTTCGTACTCCTGTTCCTGCATTACCTGGATCGAGGATGGACGGCTAGACGGGGGTTGTGGAGCGCGTTTCAGAAGGGAAACATGGAACACGGGGTGTATCCGAAAGTGCGATGGTAAGCGAACCTTCACAGATACATTCTGTCGCCTTTCTTGACAAAAGGAACAACTTCCGTTCCCTGCCAAGATGCAGGCACTGTTGATCCATTTAGGATTGAAATGATTAAGAAACTAATGTAATATTCCCCCATGGCCCTCCACCCCACAGACTATGAGGTCAGATGTATTCAGATCAGCAAGAATCTTATCAAGGCCAGGCGCCTTGCCCTTTCTTTGCCTATTAATGAGAAACATGATCTCCTTCAATGTAAAGAACTAAAGACGTTTGGTCTTGATAGCACAAATAAAAGAGCTGGAAGCCACTTCTGGCACAGAACACAGTAATGAAAAGTGGCAGTGCCACACAGCCTCAGTGATAAAAAGTCCAAGTCTTATAAAGCTAAGTTTCTTCCTTGAGGCAAAAATGTGCCAAAAGGCCAGTTGGTTCCTTGTTCTAATTGCTACAAGTAATTCCTGCCATCTGACATATTCCCACCCCATTCTTGATGTACTCACAATATTTTTATATCGGTGTCCTGCACCTTAAATTTCATCCCGACCTGCACTTTAATTGCTGCAATTAAAGCATACCTTGCGACCCTGCACTTGCTGTTGACACAATTGTCTCTCATATAACTATGTGATCTCTTTACCAGTGCACAAGAGTGGGGTCAATTTATGCTGAGGATGGCAGTATGATCAGGCAATTGATGATTAGCAGAATAGAGGGACTAGAGAACCAGATTCAACAATAATCCTACACTTCAGTCTGCTGTGGTTATTCACAACCAGGTGATTACAATGTGCAGAACTAAAGTGCGGGCTATCCAGGCTACTTATTCACTCAAGAAAGACAATCAAAGATTCATGGCAACTTTTCTTCAGACTCTCAACTTTCATATCTAGAACCCTACCCCAATGCTGCACATCAAAAAGTATAAAATCAACCACAGCTGTTATTTAATGTAAAATATAATAGAGAATGAGAATTAAACCTTCCGCTGCAAGTGGAAGGCCATGAGACAGAGAATGTGATGTGAGCTGCCGATCAGCCTTTTTAATGTGATTTTATTTTTCTGTCAACCACTTCTTATTCTATCACTGCTTTATAGTTCTCCGTAGGTTCAAAGGAGTCATTGAAATCACCAACTACAATAGGCTTATGTCTAGTTTTCAAATAGATAGCAACATGCTTGTAAAATGCAGTGATGTTTCTTTATGTAGATTTTAAATGTCAACAGCTTACACTATGTATGCAGTGCGTGCTGTTCCTGTTGGCGCTTGTGTCATCCAGGCAACAGTGTCATGTTTATGTTTGAATCCCGCTGGCACAGTACAGTACATTGTAAGACAAACAGCAACAGGCAGTAGACCAAACTGATGCCGCACTCACAACTGTTATCTCCCAAAAAAGTTAAGTAAACAATTTAGATTTGACAATGTGTGCACTTACAGTAGGCACCTTCTGCCCAAATAGTGCCAACCTAAGTTAGGTAAAACAGGTAGTAAACAAAGCAAACAGAGGTGCACCACTTCTACAATCTAAATTCTGATTCCAAATATCTCCACAGAGTTCCGTAAGTAGTTTAAAATCTTCTCTTTATTGTTGCATCATCACTGTACATCAAAAAAATCAGCCAGCACGTTTCGTCCACATACATTTGGACTTCTTCAGGGCACAAGGAAAATGTAAGAAATATCGATCATCTTCCACGTATAAAAATACTAAGTCCGTTCATCTTTAATTGTTGAAAGTATAGTATGAATTCTTTGAAAAGTCTATCCATTAGGCCCAAAACATGAAGAGACAGCTGTGAAAAGTTTGAAGTCCCCTGCTTACTTAGATTCGTCTTACTAGCGCAATGTATCATTAAACAACTTGTGCATTCTTATTCCTTGTCAATAAGCATGAGAGGGGAAAGGATCCGCCCCTCGTTCAACACTGCAATTGGTGTGGACCCCTTGAAAACATAGTGTTCCTCGTGGCTTCACAAATGGCAACAGACCTCAAATACTTCCTGAACTCTGTGGGCATATTTGGCATCAGAATTAACACAGTACAGTGCATTGTGTACTTTCAAATGTCATCCACAAGTGTTTTATGTGCAGTTAGCTCGTATCCAGTTACTGAGGCCAATAACCTGTAGGGACTTTATACCACAGACACCAAAGCACACCAAAGTAGAGTTACTGTATTCCTTAGTAAATTACAAGCTATCTACAGTCAAAGATCACAATTAATTGATCGAATTCCATGGATGCTGTCTGGACACACAGTCCACAACAAATGATCCGCAGCTGGAGAAATGTTCCATTATCACTTTTTATTTCATACAAAAACGGCAGCCACCGCGCGTTTCGCCCTCCTGGGCTTCCTCAAGGCTTATTTCAACCGTATTGATGTATTATACTGTCACGATCTCAGCACAGGAACAGGGGAACGGGGCTTCTTGCTTTCACCATCCGTTCCCTCGTATGCCCTGCATGAGTGTGGCTGAGAAGCTTAGAGAGGTTGTGGTAAATATTCAAATTACCTGTACTATTTTTTATGCGGTAAAGTCTAGTAAGAATAACTCAGTCAAAATAAGAGGCAGAATCCGTGGTATTAGAGGTTCTGAAAAGGGCTTTATTCCTTACAAAGGAATCATAGTTCGAACTAGGCAATCTTATTCCATCACCACGAAGGTTCAGGAAGGGATAGGCAATACATTATTGACAAGTAAATATATATATATGAAAAGCATTGCATTAAGACAGATGCAGGAGGCGTAACAGCTGATAATACAGATAAGAATACACATACGTAATGAAAATAGGCGTAAATACAGGCGTATACTAGAAACGTCATTTAAAATGATGTCACAAGTGGGTGGATCCATAAGAGAATCCTGCAGTGTCAGCAGAAATATTTGGCAGAGATGCGCGCGCAGCCGCATGACGTGTGATTGACGTGCAACTAGAGGGTGAAGGGGAATTGACATTTAGCTCTACATGTGGAGACAAAAGTCTGGGGGGTCAGGTCAACCTAATCCCAAATCGTACCTAATATCTTTGTTTAAGGAACTGTGTTATCCAGAAGGAAAGGTTTCTCGGACGGAATCTGTTCTATACTGACTGTTAGTGCATGTACAAGCGTCTATGTGTCTACATGAGATGCGAGGGGGCAGGAATCTTCCATGGCAACAGGGGCTATGAATTACTTGCATAAAGACAGCGAGGCCAAGCTCTTTGCTCGGTAGCTGGAAGGATGTTTACCTAAACTACTAGACAGGAATGCATTGGATGAGGAGCGGAGCAGATAACTTGAAGGCTGAATACAGTTTTTGGCAGGCAACAGGCCGCGTCAGGCACCGTTAGCCGCGCAGGGAGTAGGACAAAGTTCATGGATACGGATGCAGGTCCAGGCTGGAGCATTTCAGAGGCAGAAGCAGGAAATGGCTTGATGACAGAATTCAGGGCCTACTCGCCTGAACTGTAAAACTAGAAAAGTGAACCATATAAAGTCGGTGGCCAATCATACTTAGGAATGGAATATTTGACCCATTCATGGTGGATCTGAAAGAGGACATGTTGACGTTGGACGCACATGTATTTGCGTCTTCATAGCTGGAACTGGAGGGAACATACATGTACTTGTAGCATGTACATGGAGTCGTTGGGGTCTAAGATAGGGGACACAATTGACCATAAAAATTCATATTTCCTCATTCCCTCCTTGTCCCCTACGGACCCTTATGAAATATCCATCTTCATCAATCCATCAATCTGTTCATATAGCATCATTTGTTCTTCTTTCTTCTTCCGGGATCTTGAGTGAAAATTTGAAGGCGGGATACACGATGTGGCACACAGACCACAAATCGCTGGCCCACATTGTAGACACAAGCAGCAACTGAATAGAATGAGTAAACCAATACCTAGGAAGGATAGGATCCTCCATCCCCAGGCTGACAACACGCTCCAGAACCAACCGGACCAAGTCCAGGTGCCTGGATTCTGGTGTATCTGGCTTACGATCTTATGAAGTCGAGTTATGGCTTTATATACTGACGGCGCGTTTTCTGGTATGAAAACACAGCAACTTGATCCGATGACCCTACAAGCTCCGCCCCTATCGGCCAGGATGACGTCAAGGACAAGACGATTTTGAAGAACAACAATCCGCATCGCAGACTGCTCCTCTGTTAAGTTGCCTAAGGCGGAAGTAGTTTCATTCACTACTGCTTCAAGGGTTCTAGTTAATCTACGTATCAACTTACTATTAGTGACTGTACCTATGTAGGGAAAGAAACCTTTATTGAAATCTGTGTATTGCTCCCATGCTGTTTCGGTGTAGTCGACAATCGGGAGATCTCTCTGCTGTCTATTGTGTACTAAATGGGTATTCCTATGGTAATCAGGCGGGGCTAGGAAAACAGGTGGCAGAAGGAATGCAATGTAACAGGTACCATCCCAATCTAGGGGTAGGCGTATGTATGCGGTGTGACCACAGATGAAGTAGGAGTGACGAGAAGCTCTAAATGTAGATTTGCCTTTATCACTGAATTCTATTACAGTGGTACATTTACTATGGCCCATGTGTATTGAACCATTCTTTCTTACACATAATTCACCTTTAACTGGAAATACTGACATAGCGGGCAAGATTGGTGTAGCTTCGGATTCAACATTCAGGATCATGAGATTAAGTGTAAAGTTACCTAATCCATATACTTCATTTTCTAGATCAGTTCCTGTTCTTTTGGGAAGTCCCTCCTTGTTAGGGTAGCAGACTTTAAGTAAAACTAGGTTCAGGTTTCCCCAAACCCAGTTGTCTTGATAAACTACTGAATTTGAATCTAGGGAATTAATCAAACTAAACCATGCTCCACAGGAGCCATTGTGGGTGAATGGATACGGAAAGAGAGGTAGAACTCCCTTGTATTTCTGATAGGGGGGGAGTCGGCCACATATCCAACAATTTGTAGCATTGTTGGTCTGATGAGAATGATGTAACATACTAATGAATGTGTTGTTGCGCAGCGCAAATCTATAGGACAACTCATGCGGGGGTAGTTTGCTAAAAGAATGTTCGGCAGTAACATTGAAAGCATGCTTGGAAATAGGGTAATACATGTGTAATAACATACTAGTAATGATAATCAGAAGACTTAGAAAAAACATAATTAACAATGTCACTATGCAGTGACTACGAAGTGATTTACAGTACGCATATTTTTTTAGCTGTTTCTGTCTATTTCTCTCTCTATTTCGGTCTAGAGGATACATGTCAGAGACAAATTCAACCAATTCACCTTGGAGAGGACTTAAACAATCAAATTGTCTGACTTGCTAGACCTTAGTTTCAGTTTATAGTTTTCTTTTTCAGTTCTGTCAACCAGGGGGAGTTTTGAGTCAGTCTGTGAGGGAATGCAGGGCGGATAATTCAAGTCGGATGATAGTCCATGAAACTTTTTGATATGGCTCGAGTGCAACCACCCTTTACGTCCCTCAATCTTCACAGCTGTCCTTGTGGTCAATAAGACGAGTTTAGGCGACTGCCAGCGAGGCTCCAGCGGGTTCCTTCTGTCGAAGTTCCTTATCAGTACCAGGTCTCCCGGAACCACGTCATGGGGCTTCACCTCAGTGTTATCGGGAAAAGCTGCAGCTACCTGTGAACGACAAGATTGTAGTGCAGACATCAAGGAAGCCAGATAATCTGTCAGCATATTACAATCAACATCAGTTATTTTACGGGGTATAGGCGTCCCCCACATATTTGGTGGTCTACCGAAGATCACCTCATACGGGGATAGCCCTGTTCGAGAGTGTGCTACCATTCTCATGTAAAAGAGCGCAACTGGTAAAGCTACTATCCAGTCAACACCTTTTTCTCTACATACTTTGGACAGTCTAATTTTCAAAGTTTGATTATGCTGCTCCACGAGACCTGCTGCCTCGGGATGTCGGACACAGTGGAATTTCCATTGATAGCCTAACAAAAGTGAAACATGTTTCATTAGCTCGGATGAGAACGGTTGGCCATTATCTGAGTACACGACACGGGGCAAACCATACCGTGGGAAGAATTCTCGAACTAACTGTTTGGCAGTAGTCAGGGCAGTGTAATCTGAGACGGGATACGCCTCTGTCCATCGGGAAAGAGCGCACACAACTACGAGGACATATTTGAATCCTCGACATCGTTCCATCTGGATATAATCCATCTGTAGGACTTCAAAAGGGTGATCGGGGGGTTGAAATCCACCCTGGTCTACAGGTACGCTTTTTCCTGGATTGAACTGACAACAAATCATGCAGGTACGTACTTTCTGTTTAGCTGCTGCTCGCAAGTGTTTATTGAACCAAATGTGTTGAATACTGTCTAGCATAGCTTTCTCTCCTAGGTGCGCTGGACTATGTATTGTGTTAATGATGACTTGAACCATAGAGTCGGGGAGAAACCATATAGATTTTCCCTTTGTCATCCATCCTTGATCCGTTTGGATCCCTCCTAATTCAGTCCATCTCTTTATTTCTTCTGGTGTAGCATGTGTCTGTATGTCAATTACATCAAGGGCGGGATCCTTAACTGTCATGCAGCATGTTGGTGTCGGAACTATTGTCTTTGTCGTATCAGTTGTATGAGTCTGATTCTGAGCCGTCTGTTTAGCTGTTCTGTCAGCTAGGTCGTTACCCTGAGAAATAATGTCAGTCACTTTTGTATGGGCTTTACACTTCATAATCGATATTGCAGTCGGTAGATGTATTGCATCTAACAGAGCTTGAATAAGGGGACCGTGCTGGATGTGGGCACCGTGAGAAGTTAAATAACCTCTCTCTCGCCAAAGCACGCCGAAGTCATGGACGACTCCGAATGCATAACGTGAATCTGTGTATATGTTGACTTTTTTATTTTTGGCTTGAATACAGGCTTGTGTCAGAGCGATGAGCTCTGCTGCTTGAGCTGACAAGGTATCGATACAATTTGTTTCAATAACTTCAGTGTCTGTTGTGACTGCATAAGCGGCCACTAACTCTCCTGTACTTGTTCTCATGCATGAACCATCTACATACAATGTCAGGTCTGGATCTGATAATGGAATATCTGTCAAGTCTTGTCTGGGTTTCGTCGTAATAGTAATGACTTCAATACAATCATGTGCCAATGGGTCTGTTCCACTTACTGGCAAAAGTGTGGCAGGATTTAATGTACTACAACGTCTGATTTCTATGTGTGGCTGGAACAATGTTAATTCATAACCCGTCAGTCTTGCTATGGTCAAGTGTTGTGTTTGGGTCCGGTTCAAGAGAACCTCTACTGCATGTGGTACTTGTACTGTCAATTGATGTCCTAACACTATGGCATCGCTTTGTCGGATTGCTAAAGCTGTTGCTGCGACTGATTTCAGGCACGCAGGAAGAGCCTGAGCTACGGGATCTAATGTACTGGAAAAATAAGCACATGGCTTATGTGATCCTGCTTGTTCCTGCGTGAGTACTGACAAAGCAGTACCTTCTCGTTCTGTAACAAAAAGTGTAAAACGTTTGCTGTAACATGGTGTTGCTAAAACAGGTGCTTGACATAAAGCTTTCTTTAAGCTTTCAAAAGCTTGCGTATGTTCCTGAGTCCAAGGGAGGACAGTTGATGTCGCTGCCTCCTGTGTTGTCAACTGGATGAGTGGTTTTGCTAGAAATGCATATTGAGGGATCCACTGCCTACAGTACGAAGTGAGGCCTATGAATGCCCGTACCTCCTTTTGTGTCTTGGGTATCGGCATGTTAACAATTAACTGGATACGGTCGGGTGTAAGCTGTCTTCCCCCCTTGGACAGCAAGTGCCCAAGGTACACAACTTGCTGGACACAGAATTGCAGCTTTGAAGGGGACACCTTGTGCCCCTTGTCGGCTAGGAAATGTAAAACCGTCAGTGATGCTTTTTCACATTCAGGTTCGCTTCGGGCGGTGATCAGCAGATCATCGACGTATTGAAGCAAGGCAGTGTTAGCTGGCATGTGGATACTGTCAAGTTCTCTTTTCAATGCTTGGCTATAGATGCTGGGGCTTTCTGTGAATCCTTGAGGTGCGCGTGTGAATTTAAAACTTCGTCCATTTAAACTGAATCCGAACAAATATTGGCTTTCCGGATCAATTGGGACACTAAAGAAAGCGTTCTTGAGATCAATTACAGTAAAGAACGTTGCTTCTGAATCTATGGCTGTTAGCAATGAAGAGATATCTGGGACCACAGGGTATTGTGGTACAATGCATTTATTTAATTCTCGCAGATCAATAACCAATCGATATACTGGTGGTGCCTTTGGATCAGTTCGTTTAAGAATCGGAATTATCGGGGAATTACATATATTGGAGTCCGTTTCCGCAACCACTCCTTGTGCAATGAGCTCGTCAATGATTTGCAGTAAAGCCACAACAGCATCTGGCGGTAACTTGTATTGTCGTATTCGTGGTAATACTACTCCTGTTTTGAGTGTAACTCGATATGGTGTAATGTGCATACAACCTACATCAGTGGGGCCTTGTGCCCATAAATGTGCAGGTAGATTCTGTAACCGATGATCCATGTCTCTAGACACATAGTGACCTTTAAAGTCACGCAAAAATAGTCGTACTCCTTCCGGAGAACAACATATTACAGCTCCTAGAGCTTTCAATGTTTTTATACCTAACAAGTTTTCTGGGCATGATTTTGTGAGCAATAGATCTGTAGTCCGTGTTAATGGACCGACCGATAATGCAAGCGGTTGCGATACTTCATTAATAGTGGGCTTTCCTGAAAAACCAAGGGAAATATTTTGTGAGCCTGAGAGGGGTACCCCTGGGACTTTGCTGTGACGGATAGTGGTTCTGCTTGCCCCTGTATCGAGTAGAAACTTTCTGTCTTTCCCTAATACTTGACTCTGTACGTAAGGACCTTCTTGATCTACGGGAACCTCAATAAGGGGTGGGCCAACTTCCCTCTCTAGGCTATTTCATGTGTAGCGCTGATACTCTGGATAGTCATTTTGTGCATACTGGTACATCTGTTGTGTCGTGTTTTGTGTTGCAGCAATAGGCTGTGGCTGTTGTTGTGGTTGTGGTGCGTTCTGTTGTGGAACTGGCATAGGCTGTGTATTCTGAGGTACTTGTTGTTGGATCTGATCCTGTCTAGGCGGACGTGGTCTCTCCTTAGTTCTACCCGTAGAGATATTATGTTTTAGAACTGCGCAATCGTGTATATAATGACCTGGCTGTTTACAATAGTTGCATGTTCCTCTAACAGGATCTACTGAATCATTGGACTGTGTTGTACCCCTTTTATGACCATCAGCTGGAACTGACTGCGCAACAAGCATTTTCATTTTCGTGTCTTTCATACGTCTTTGTTCATTTTCTTGTTCTTCTCTAATTCTATTATGATGATATTGTAACATTTGCAACATCTGTGACGGTGTGTTACCTTGCCAGGTACTCTCGAATTTTAATACTCTACCTTTAACTTGGGGCAGGGAATTCTCAACTAATTTTGTCACAAACAGATGTGGATACGACTCACTACTTGCTTTTATGCCACTATTAATACCAAAACATTTTTCAAATCGGGAATAGAAATCACTAGTGTCTTCATCTTGTTTCTGTTTACAGGCTGAAATTGCACCCCAGTCTTCCTTTTTCGTAGTCAATAGACGTGGTAGTACCTGTACTAATAATCCTGGTAATGCTGTAGTCTTTTCCCCAAGCCCTGAACCTGCAGCTCGGGCTTTTTCTTCGTTTTCTAATGCTGTCCACTCTATCTTTTGGTCTCCCACCTCCCATTCCTTTTCTTTGAGTTTCTCGTAAATACCGGCAGGCAATAAAACTTTTAATATTTTCATAATGTCCGGATAAGTATACTCTCCCATGAGTAACATGTCTTTTATCTCACGGTGGAAACCTGCTGGGTCTTTGTCATGGCTAGGTACCACTTTCTTCATTTCTAATAATTCAATTTTAGTTATGGGCGTGTACACAAACACGCGTTTAAAAGTATTGTCTTCGCCTCTGATTGGGTGCACTTCGCGTAAGGGATTCTGTCTGTCTATGTGATACGTTTTTCTTTCCAACTTGGGGGGAACTGAAACATGTTCTGGGCATACGAAGACAGTGTACTGGTGTCGATGTTCGAGAATTTCTTTAATTAAATCAGTACCCGAACCTCTCCATGTATTCGTGAGTAGTTCTATCAATATATCAGGTAGGGGACCAGGATCGGAACGTTGGCTTCTATACAATATAACGAGGTGCTGTATCATGTATATACCCGCTAAACGCTGTTCTTCTGGGGTAAGATTCAAAAACGTGTGTGCTAACGCATCATCACTGTATTTTTCAGAACTGTCAGCCCATTGTACTGCTGACCTGGCTAATTCTTGTTCATCCATAGAATCGAGCATATGATACCCCCTTCGGTCTCGGAGTAATTTATCAGCAGCCTGGAATAAGTGTTCAGGGGACTTCGCATTTAGCATAGGGGCTTGAAAATGTCTGTTACATTCTGGACGTATCGGACGTATCGGGTCATTAAAGTATCTGGTATTGTTACAAGGTCTTCCCCTACCTACATAAGCAATCGTTTCTAATTGTCCTGTGGGCATTTCTGATTCTTCCTCCTCCTCTCCCTCTGATTCAGTTTTGTCTGCCTCCGATCTGGCTTTATGTGTTCGTTCTACTTCCTTGCGGATCTTTCGGCACATAGCTACTATACATGTCTGTTTATCGTGTTTTCCCTCTGATATATTCTGACCCCATCTGGTAAGGACTTGCATTTCATCCTGATCTACCTCGGACCTATCTCTGTCTCTGATCAAGCAGTTTATGAAGAAGCGTAACAATAGTCTCTGTACATCCACTTTCTGGTATTCCATGGCTTCGTCAATACTTTCAGGGCCTTGCCCTGTTTGGACAAAGCGATATATATTGTCTAAATGTTTAATCATTCCTGGTAATGTCGTTAAATACGTTGAAGCTCGTCGTATACGTAGTGATGATAGCAGCATTCTGTCATTTTTACCGGGCACTGGGTCATATCTACAATCTATAAGATGTTCCTTAAACATGTCGGACGTTGCTATTTGTGGTGTACGTTGGTTTGCTAAATCTCTAAGAGACGATTTGTTTCGTAATGGTGGCGTGGCGAAAATTGCTGCCGCACCTCCTGTCGCACCTTCTGAGGTGCTAGGCATAAAAGGATTTGTGGGATGTAAGGTAGAAACTGTGGATGCAGGAACAGTTGGATTGTGCGGAGGAGTTTGTAGTTGCGGAGTTGGGGGCGGATGATCTCGGCGTTGAGCACCATCGACAGGTGGTGTGTGTGGTGGAACATTAACATATTCGGGAGCTACATCGTCTAAATAGGAGGAAAGGAAAATATCCTTTGCGGTCTTGGGATGTGCTTTAATCGGGAGTAATGGGGGCGGCAAATCTTTCGGTATTTCCGGGGTGGCCTTAGGTAAACCTTCGGCCAAGAGAGGATACATACCATTCATAAGAGTGTTTCGTTGCCTATCTACTTGTTCTGTTTTTACTCGGGTACCTTCCTCAATTAATATATTTTCTCGGGCTTTATTTGAGTTCTCCCTACTTTTCTCTTCCAGTCTGACCGCTTTCTCTGTGCGCCTATGCGATTCTTTATGCCATAGTTCAATGGCATCTTTCTGTGACTGTCTGGCTTTCTTTTCCCATAATTCTTCTTCTACTCTCATGATGCAATCTGCATCCCATGTCCCAGCTGCGGGCCATCTCTGACTTTCTACTAGATCCTTGGTGTAGTCCACCCATAAGTCAAGATATAACACGGCATCTAAGCCATGTTTATGATACATAAAATACCCTGGAGTATCCCTAGGTGGAATGGGAACAGCTTCTTCGAGTACTCCTTTTCTAGTTTTGATCTGCCTTAATTTTGAAAAGAACGGCATTTTTAAACCTTGCTACTTGATTCTTACTTGAACTGGACTTGAACACAATTAATACGAAAAAAACACAATAATGAACACTCATTCATACCACAATTTTTGAACACAGAAAAACATTTAACATTTAACATTTAACGAACAATGATAATTAAGAGAAAACTAACTACTGACATAATACTAATACTAGATAATACTAGATTATATATACATGAACATACTGGATATACTGCTAAACAGTACAGATACACTGCTAAAACAGTGCAGACCGGATTTGTGTACCCAAACCCGTCAGGACCGGCACAAACCAATGTGCACGTCTAACTGCCTCCCCAGCAATGGTACTCACCGGGTAGCACGGAACGGAAGGCCTCGGAACTGAACTGAACTGGACCGGACTGGACTCGACTCGACTCGGAACTTCGGAACCTGGTGGGCCTCTGTATACCTCGGATCTTGCTCTCTCAGCTAGGCTCTGGTCGGGATACTTCGCACTTCTCACCGCCTCGTCTGGGTGTTGATCGCAGCCTCAGTCACCCCCGCTTGGCCGGAGGGAGATACAGGAAATCCTGCGGGTACGCGTTTTTGTCCGTCCAGCTGTGGCAGAGGACCGGGCCTGCAACGCACCTCCGGCGCGTGAGATGAGAAAGTGTCCCTGTTCGGGCGCCAATTTATGTGGTAAATATTCAAATTACCTGTACTATTTTTTATGCGGTAAAGTCTAGTAAGAATAACTCAGTCAAAATAAGAGGCAGAATCCGTGGTATTAGAGGTTCTGAAAAGGGCTTTATTCCTTACAAAGGAATCATAGTTCGAACTAGGCAATCTTATTCCATCACCACGAAGGTTCAGGAAGGGATAGGCAATACATTATTGACAAGTAAATATATATATATGAAAAGCATTGCATTAAGACAGATGCAGGAGGCGTAACAGCTGATAATACAGATAAGAATACACATACGTAATGAAAATAGGCGTAAATACAGGCGTATACTAGAAACGTCATTTAAAATGATGTCACAAGTGGGTGGATCCATAAGAGAATCCTGCAGTGTCAGCAGAAATATTTGGCAGAGATGCGCGCGCAGCCGCATGACGTGTGATTGACGTGCAACTAGAGGGTGAAGGGGAATTGACATTTAGCTCTACATGTGGAGACAAAAGTCTGGGGGGTCAGGTCAACCTAATCCCAAATCGTACCTAATATCTTTGTTTAAGGAACTGTGTTATCCAGAAGGAAAGGTTTCTCGGACGGAATCTGTTCTATACTGACTGTTAGTGCATGTACAAGCGTCTATGTGTCTACATGAGATGCGAGGGGGCAGGAATCTTCCATGGCAACAGGGGCTATGAATTACTTGCATAAAGACAGCGAGGCCAAGCTCTTTGCTCGGTAGCTGGAAGGATGTTTACCTAAACTACTAGACAGGAATGCATTGGATGAGGAGCGGAGCAGATAACTTGAAGGCTGAATACAGTTTTTGGCAGGCAACAGGCCGCGTCAGGCACCGTTGGCCGCGCAGGGAGTAGGACAAAGTTCATGGATACGGATGCAGGTCCAGGCTGGAGCATTTCAGAGGCAGAAGCAGGAAATGGCTTGATGACAGAATTCAGGGCCTACTCGCCTGAACTGTAAAACTAGAAAAGTGAACCATATAAAGTCGGTGGCCAATCATACTTAGGAATGGAATATTTGACCCATTCATGGTGGATCTGAAAGAGGACATGTTGACGTTGGACGCACATGTATTTGCGTCTTCATAGCTGGAACTGGAGGGAACATACATGTACTTGTAGCATGTACATGGAGTCGTTGGGGTCTAAGATAGGGGACACAATTGACCATAAAAATTCATATTTCCTCAAGGTAATGGCAGGTAAGGGACGGTCCAGGAACTACAGCCCCCAGAAGCTCCCGGGACTCGCAACAGGAAACCGGATCCGCCGATGCCATCCGGGTCACCGCCATAAAGCCCCTCCCCTTACAAGGGTCGGGGCTTAACAATCCATCTTGGAACCTTGTTGGAGCCGGAGTAGCGGATGGTACTTCCCCGCTGGAACTCCTTTACCTCCGTGTGTTTTTGGCAGCCTGGCAATCCGCCGGGGGCTGCTACCTTCCTCCAAAGCACTTCTCCCGCATCCAATGCCGGTGAACCCATGCTCTCGACAATGAGGCCGTCCCACCGGGCGGCAGCTTTCCTCCGCGGCTCATCTCCCCCAGGAACTCCAGCAACCCTCACGAGTGGCCGTCGTGGGAAATCTCGCTGGGCTCAGGCAGTCACCGCAACCAGAGACCTGTCCTCTCCGGTCTTTCCAGGTATTTCGGGGTCCAGTGGGGGCAGGAAGCGTTCGTGCGCTCCCCCTGCTGAAAGACTCCGCTTGACTTTTGTTTATCTATTCGTAAGGCATTCCTGGGAAGTGCGTGTGCTGTGAAGAAACAGCAGCGCTTGCTGTCATCCCTGTGTAGGTATTTAGCACTCTCCAAAGCCGGAGATACCCTGCATTCTTTTGTTGTGTAAAGACAGCGTGTTCTGTATTCCCAGGGCATACAAGACTAATCCTTGACTGAGCAGCATACGTACTTTGTATCTTATGCTGGGTGGTATCTACCACTATCGAGGAAACCCATTTTCAAGCTCAAGACTCTGAGGTAGACAGGAGCAAAGAATACCAGGTCTTCTTGTTGTTGTGTAAGTGCTTGGTGCATGGGGAGTGCATGACAAGGGAATGAACGTTTTTTCCTCTTCCTTTGGTTAACTCATTATTTCTTGTCATTTCTTGGTATACAGCTATCCTGTGAGGGGCATTTATCTGCATCTGTGCTGATGGTCAAGACCAGACATAGAACCCGAAGCTCCCATCTAGACAACACTGTTTGTTATTTTACCCACTTCCCTTTTCCCCGGTGTGCTGTCTCACATAGTAGTGTAGATTCACTCTGTGGGGCCAGTGCCTGGGGGAGGAGGGGGGCTTCTCTCCGTTCCGTCGTCCCTGCTGGCTGATCTGAGGTTAGTGGTTTTTGGCACTACTGACATCGTGACATATACATTCAGAACCAGTCGTCTCATATAATTATCAGTTGCCACTAGAGTCTTTCCATTGTCCAATAAATCGAAGTTTGTTCCACAAAATCTATTGTAGTTGGATAATCATACCGTTTTCTTGCAAAAAGTCCAAAGCACAGTCATCCCATATGGGCAGGGACCATGATAAGTCCGCGAATGTCTGTATGGGTCCCGAAGGCATCTTTCCGTTCAGCGCTCCTGTCTGCCAAGATCATCATTTCATTTGGCAACGATATTATTCGGCCCCCGACGCGTTTTTCACATTGGATTTATTGCTAGATTTAACGCTTTGGATACTCACAGCATCTGTTTCTTCGGTGAGGCTGCCCCAACCGCCTGCTGGTGTACTCACCTTCGCTAGGATTTGCTAGGATTTATCGCTCCAAATTTTTATTTGATGAGGTGGATTGCATTATCGCATTGGATTCAGTGCTTCATTTATTGCTTACCATATCCTGCTTTGAGACCAGAGCAGAGGACGCGTCCTATCCTTTGCCAGCACTCCATGTGGCTTTCTCAGCTCGTTGTTGCTGCTTGGCCGGACGTGTTAGGCAACCGCATGGACCACGCTCTTGCTTGGGGAAAATGTTTCAGCTTGCTAGCTGTTGAAGGGTGTGCCCGACCCTTTCCCAGCCTACCGCTGTACATTTTAATCTCCCATTGGCTGGATCTTTCACTTCTTGGGGCAACGTTCTTTTTCAACATCATGCTTGCTCGGTTTGCCTTGAGTTTCTTCTTGCTTGTTTGTTCCACTTTGTGCAACTGTCACCAAAGCTGATGGGACCATTTTTAGGTACTTTTCTTACTCAACCTGCTAGTGTAAATTATAAAGTATATATTATTTTGCTTTACCCTTCTTTTCTCATTGCCATTCTACCATGGCTACTGGACAGCAGGCTTCTGGTACTCAGCCCCCTCCATTTTAAGTCATCCTGGCAAACCGGTAATCAAATGGATCCATTGATTTAGACTATTTGAAAACCATGTTGATACTTTTGGTTACAGTCCTGCTTGCAAGTTTGCACTGTTGTATGGTAGTCTGGGTTACGCTGCGCAACGCATTTGTGCCAGCTTACCTCCTTTTCCTGCACCGTCTGGATATGGTCCTTGAAACATTTATTTATAGTCTGTGGCTAGGTTGCGCAAACAATTCTCAGATGAACCAAACATTATGTTGGAACGTCATGCATTCTTTAAGCGCAAACAACCTGAAGAAAATGTTGAGGAATATATATTGTCTCGAAGATTTTTAGCTGACACTTATGTGAACTTGGTGCAAATCTAGATACATACATTCAAGACCAGTTTGTGTTTAATTGTGCTTCCAGAATGGTTCAGGAAAGGTTATTAAGCTGTAGAAATCCCACTTTGGCTGAGGTTCTTTACTTGGCTAACAGTATTGAGAAATCTCTCATGTCTTCAAAAATTCTTCATACTGAGCCTACTAATGTCAGTGCTGTTATGCCTGAGATAGAGGTTTCTGAAGAGGTCTGCTCTGTCAGCGCTAAAGGGAGATCATTCAAGGGTTCCAACAAAAAATGTTTGTTCTTGTTACAGATGCGGTTCCAAAAGTCACTTGAGCAATTTTCCATGCTGCCCTGCAGTAGGCAAGAAATATCTTTTGTGTAAAAAAAATGGGCCACTTTCAAGGTGTGTACAGGGGGGTGCTAATAACGCTAGACAGTATGCAAGAATTAGTAGTGAGGATCTAGATGTTTCTGCCTATGCTTATGCTGTCAGTAATGTGATTCTTACTCTGGATGATAGTTTTTTTTTTTTTTGTCCTCATTTGCCTCTGTCACACCATTTCGCTTTTCTTGCGAGCCGAAATGTCTATCACCTTATTTGCTGATGTAAGATTACCAGAGGTGGAGTCACTGGCAAACACCCTGGAATCGTAGCTCCCACCATCCGAAATCCAAAACACACCCAAACCAAGTGGAAGAAATCTACCACAATGGAAAAGGTGCTGTCAGCCGAGGCAGAAAAGGGGCTTAATCATAGGACCCAAGATCTGATAGGTTGGGAGTGGAGTTCTTCCATCAATTCAGAATAAGATCGGTGCCCAGAATACCTGCCTGGATTGGCCCTTAATTGACCTATCTAGATTTGCCACACTCTTTACAGACGATAGCCACTCCTGATAACTTGGTGGAATCGGGAATACCCACAATTTGCAGATCTTCCTGCGGGCCAATAGAATCGCATAGAAGATCAACTTCGCATGGTCCTCGGTACTTACATTTTCAGAGTCCAAAAGCCCAAAAATAACTAGTAGAGCGCTTACCTTCACTTGGATCTTCAAAGCATTAGAAAGCGCTTTACTCACGGCCCACCAAAAGGGCTGGATCTTTGGGCAAAGTAGAAACATGTGAAGATCGTCTTCCTTCATGCTGCCACATTTTGGACAGGCAACATCTCCTCGTCGACCAAACTTCGATAGCCTCTGGGGAGACCAGTAGGCCCTGTGGAGGGTGAAAAGATGGTTCCTTCTCAGGTATGCAGGTTTAACTATTTTGTATAATGTACACATAGATACTTGCCATTGATCTTCAAGCGTAGCTGACGGCAAGCATCTCCCCGATAGATGACTCGGGAGGCTGAAAATTCCATCTTCCAAGACCACCATGGACCAATACCAGAATGCAATTTCCTTGACTGGAGACTGTCTGGAGATCAATTTCTCCTCGAATTCATTGTAAGCCCCCAATTCTGTCCTAGATGCTTGAAACCAGCTGAGAACTTGGAGATATTTAAATCTTGATATTCTTTGATTTGTTTTCTGCCTACAATCCTCCCAAGAGATTAATTGATCTTCATACATACAAGAGATGATTCCAAACTGCAATGCCCGCTTCCCTTAATGGTGTCGCTAACGCATCTTTAACCCATTCAGGGGACCCTTGACTATCTCGAAATTTACTTCCGTGAGCTTAGCAATGTCCTGTGTAATCCTTATCCCTCAGTACCTCATATCCTTAGTGCATCTTATACCATCTGCTGTTTGATTCCAGGTCATCACCTCAGTTTTTTGCTTGTTAATCTTATACCCAGAGATTTTTCCGAAGTCCGTAGCGATTGTGTGGCGACTGGTCAGGGACAGACACAACTCGATGGATGGGTAAGATAGGTTTTATTGATTGATAACTTTTCTTTTTCTTAATGGCTAGTCTCTGGGGATCCGTGATGGTGTTTTTGCCCGGTCTCTTTGAGTTTTCTCTCTCCTCTTCTGGTTAGGGCCTTGTTCGTCAGGAGGTGTGAGGGCCACGGTACTTCCCAACCGGTCAGGATGAGGTCCCCAAAAGGAAAGAAAATAAAGGGTCTTATCAGTAGAAGCAGTGTTCCTTGTTCTCCCTAAAACCAGGGCCGGGTGTGAGGGGATTGTCCTAACCGTGTGATTATGTACAACTCAATCCGTGATACACCACAGGTGGAGGGGGGGGTTTAGTGTAGGTAGGGCAGAGTGACACGCTCAGGGAGAGGGTACAGGAGTCCAGCTCACACAGTAGGGTTGTTCGCTCTCTCCCCTCGTCCCATCCAGCCCACCAAACGATCCCGTACCTGTTCTAGCCAAACTCCTCCCCTGGGAGTGTGGCGGGGCGAATCGCGGTGTCCTGAGCCTCCTGGCTTCTTTCGGGCGTCTTCGTTCTTCTCCCGGCCTGCGTCCTCCGGACCGCGCCTCTCCTCCCGTCTGCTGATCGCCTCCTCCCAGTCGCGTCTCTCCTCCTTTTCGCTGTTCCCCTCCTCTCCTCTGTCCGCTCCTCTCCCCTCTTCGTCTCGGTCCACTCCAGTACTCCTCCGGGAATCGCCATCCGTCCTGTGCTGCCTCTCGTTTCCTTTTGACGTCTCTCGCGTCATGACATCACTCCTGGGCGTGTTTAGGCTGTCCTCGGGACTCCGCTTAAAGGGACCCTCGTCGTCCTTCACGATCCGTCTCTCAAGGGTAGGTGACGGAAACCATTCGCTCTGCTGGGGGGGGGACAAGAGGGGGTAAATTTGGATCGGGCACCCACCAGTCCCTCACATAACTGTGTTCCTCCACCCCGGCACCGTCACACACCTCCCCCCCTGGAATCTCCCGTTCGGGGAGAGGTGAGGTGCGGGACAGATAGTCGGCATTGTCATTGTCCCTCCCCTTACGATGTCTCACCTCGAAGGCAAATGGTTGTAAAGACAAAAACCAGCGAAGAATCCTTTGGTTCTGGCTTTTGTTTCTATACATCCATTTCAATGGTGTGTGGTCTGTGTACAGGATAAAAGGTTTACCTTCGAGGTAATAATGCAATTTTTCAATGGCCCATTTGATGGCCAAGCATTCGCGCTCAATGGTGGGGTACTTAACCTCCCGGGGAAACAATTTGCGGCTGATATAGAGTAAGGGATGTTCCATCCCATCCCTCCCGATCTGAGATAATACTGCCCCTATCCCTGTTTTGGAGGCGTCTGTGGCTACCAGAAAGGGTTTGTTGAAGTCCGGGGAGATCAGAACAGGGGTTGTGGTTATGGCCGCCTTCAGGTTCTGGAAGGCCCATAAAGCGCTCTCACTGGGGTTTGTAAGCCGGCTGTTTGGAGAGCTTTTCTGTAGGAGGTCAGTCAGGCGTGATGCTATCTCGGCAAACTGAGGTATAAACCGACGGTAGTACCCTATAAGACCTAGGAACCCTCTCAGCTGCTTTTTTGTGGCCGGAAAAGGGGTTTCGGTAATGGCTTTAATTTTTTCTGCCTGGGGAGCTATGACTCCGTCTCCCAGGACATACCCCAGGTATTTGACCCTATGAAAGACCGCTTTGGACTTCTTGGCATTGATATGTAGTCCAGCGTGTCTAAGGGCATTCAGGATGACCGTCAAATGGTGTCGATGTTGTTCCCAGGTTGTGCTGTACACCACGATGTCATCGAGGTAGGCGGAACTAAAGGAGCGATAGGGTTGGAGGACCGCATTCATTAACCGTTGAAATGTGGCTGGGGCCCCATGGAGGCCAAACGGTAGCACCGTAAATTCAAACAAGCCTTGATCCGTTGCGAAGGCGGTTTTCTTTCGATCGGCTTCTTTCAAAGGTACTTGCCAGTAGCCTTTGGTTAGATCGAAGGTCGTGATGTAACTAGCATCCCCTATTCTTTCTATGAGCTCGTCCACCCTTGGTATCGGGTACGCGTCGAAGGTGGAAATCTCGTTTAACGCTCGGAAATCCATACAAAAACGCGTGGACCCGTCCGACTTTGGTATCATCACGATGGGTGACGTCCATTCGCTTGTGGAGGGTCTAATAACTCCGAGTTGTAACATGTTGTTTACTTCTTTCCTGATAGCCTCTCTTCTGGCCGCCGGGATTCTGTATGGCCTTTGCGGGACGATTTTTCCTGGGACGGTGTGTATTTCGTGTTCAATCAGTTGCGTCCTTCCGGGTTTATTGGAGAATAACTCCTCAAAGGGTTTCAATGTTTCAGCCAAGTCCTGCTGCTGGGACCTGGAGAGTTCTGGACTGACCACTAATTCGAGAACTGTGGATTCTTTAGGGGAGGGTGTGGGCACTAAAAAATGGTCTGCTTTGGGTGGGGGTCCGATCCATTTTTTAAGCAGGTTTATGTGATAGTTCTGCGTTTTGGCGCTGGTCATTCGCATTCCATATGTAGTATCGCCTATCACTTTCTCTACTTGAAAGGGGCCCTGCCACTCTTTCGTAAATTTGCTGCTGGTGGAGGGAAGCAAGATTAATGCCCAGTCTCCTTTCTGTAAGCGTCGTAATTTGGTTCCCCGATCATAGTATCGTTTCTGTTTTTCTTGACTCCTCGCCAAGGTGGCTGAAGCCATCTGTCTCAGTTTGCCGATCTTGGACTTCAATTTGTTTGTATAGTCAAGGAGGGAACAATGGTCCTGTCTCTCTTCGGTTTCCCAGGCGTCCTTCGTCATTTCCAGTAAAGAGCGTGGCTGCCGTCCATAAAACAGTTCAAGTGCAGAACATCCTAGACTGCTCTGTACTTGGGACCGTAAAACGTATAATGCCAAAGGGAGTAGTTTGTCCCAGTCCCGGCCCTCCACGGTCAACATTTTCTTTAAAGTGCTCTTCAGAGTACGGTTGTATCTCTCTACTAACCCGTCGGTTTGGGGATGGTACACCGATGTCCTCAACTGGTGGATGTCCAGGGTTCGGCATACCTCCTTCATCAACCGGGAAGTGAACGGCGTGCCTTGGTCAGTTAGTACTTCCTTGGGGAACCCCACTCGGGAAAACAACTCTATGAGTTTTTCTGCTACATTTTTGGTGTTAGGCGTCGGGATGGGGAAGGCTTCCACAAAACGGGTGGCGTAGTCTACAACCACGAGGGCGTGTAGGTGTCCTTTTCGAGTCCGGGGAAGTGGACCAATCAAGTCCATTCCTACTCTTTCAAATGGAACTCCTATAATGGGTAACGGGTGCAGAGGAGCCGGGGGAGGCATATAGGGGTTCTTTTTTTGACAGGTCTCACAAGCCTGACAATGTTGCTCAATGTCCCGATATATCCCCGGCCAATAGAAGTGTCGTAAGATGCTTGAGGCGGTTTTTTCCTTGCCCGCATGCCCTGCCGTTAAATGACTGTGGGAGAAGAACAGTACCTGCTCTCTGAACGGCTGAGGGACCAGCAATTGTAGGGGCTCACCCTTCTTCCCTTCCCTATACAACATGTCGTTCTGTATAACGAACCGGGGAAACACATCAACCGCTTTGGTTTGATTCTGGTGGGCTTGTTCCCAGGCGTTAAATAGTGTTCGGTCATTGGACTGGGCAAAACGAAAACTCCTGTCTAGGATCCAGGGGTCGGTGGCCATCAGAGCCGGAGTCTGTCTTTTCCTATCTCCCCTCCGTTCCCTTACCTCATTCTTAAACATTTCCAGGAACCCAGGATTGTCCACCCCCAGAATGACGGCCTCTGGTAACGTGTCCACCACCCCAACTCTAACTATCTGAGTAGGATGGTTGTGTGGGGTTATAGGGACGCGGGCAAACGGGTATGGCTTAACGTCCCCATGTATGCATCTAATTTGGACAGTGAGGTGTTGAAGGTATTGATCGGGAAGTACTAGGGTCCTCCTTACTACAGACTGTCTGCAGCCTGAGTCTAACAGAGCTTTTACCACGGTTTTATTAATTGTTACCCGTACGTAATAAGAGGGTCCAAATTCTGCGGAATACAGCACGGTCTTTGGCAGATACCCGACCTCCATGGGCTCTTCATTCCTTTTTCTAGGACAAAGACGGGTGATGTGCCCCCACTCTCCGCAATCGTAACACTGGGGTCCCCTTGTGGCCGCTATGTCCATTTTTCCAGGTTTCGGGCGTGATATTTCCGGGAAAATTTTTCCTTTCTTTTCAACACGTGTTGGTACCCCGGTTTTGTGGGGTTTCTCGTACTCCAGGACAGTATGTCGTGGTTGGGCCCTACTGAACTGGGTAGCCATTTCTATGGTTTGAGCTACCGTTAAGTTGGGATGTTGCCTCAGCCATCTATGAGTCCCGTAAGGCAACGCTTCTAGGAATTGTTCCAAACAAATACGGGCCATTATCTCTTCTTTGGAGCTAGTGTCCGGTTGCAGCCATTTTTCCGCAGCCATTTTTAGGCGAAAATACAAAGTCTTAGGGTTCTCGCCTGTCACTCCTCTCTCTTTGCGGAACCGTACTCTATAGGCCTCAGCGTCTAACCCTAGGTGCTCCAGTATGACCTCTTTTATAACTGAGTAGGGAGTGGTCCCTGTCGGGTTGGCTGCTTGATAGGCGGCCTGGGCTTCTGCTGACAGCAAGGGTGCCAGGAAGAAGGGCCACTTTTCCTCGGCCCACCCACATGCTCTGGCCGCTCTTTCAAAGTTTGTTAAGAAGTGGTCCGGATCTTCTCCCGTGACGTACTTTTGTAGGGCAATACCTGAGGGATGAGGATTGTGGGGTCTCGGGATGGCTAATCCTGGATCGACAGGGCTTTTCTGGAGGGCTTCCAGTTGTGCCGCCATGGTGTTGTGGAAGGACTCTCGGTCCGCTTGTGCTGATGACATTTGCCGTTCCACCGCCCATCCGAGTTTTTCCTGCGTTTGCACCAAGTGTTGGATGAGGGCCTCCATCTTGTAGCAGCTGGAGTGTGTTGTTAAGGATCCCACTTCTGACACCAGTTGTGGCGACTGGTCAGGGACAGACAGAACTCGATGGATGGGTAAGATAGGTTTTATTGATTGATAACTTTTCTTTTTCTTAATGGCTAGTCTCTGGGGATCCGTGATGGTGTTTTTGCCCGGTCTCTTTGAGTTTTCTCTCTCCTCTTCTGGTTAGGGCCTTGTTCGTCAGGAGGTGTGAGGGCCACGGTACTTCCCAACCGGTCAGGATGAGGTCCCCAAAAGGAAAGAAAATAAAGGGTTTTATCAGTAGAAGCAGTGTTCCTTGTTCTCCCTAAAACCAGGGCCGGGTGTGAGGGGATTGTCCTAACCGTGTGATTATGTACAACTCAATCCGTGATACACCACAGGTGGAGGGGGGGGTTTAGTGTAGGTAGGGCAGAGTGACACGCTCAGGGAGAGGGTACAGGAGTCCAGCTCACACAGTAGGGTTGTTCGCTCTCTCCCCTCGTCCCATCCAGCCCACCAAACGATCCCGTACCTCTTCTAGCCACACTCCTCCCCTGGGAGTGTGGCGGGGCGAATCGCGGTGTCCTGAGCCTCCTGGCTTCTTTCGGGCGTCTTCGTTCTTCTCCCGGCCTGCGTCCTCCGGACCGCGCCTCTCCTCCCGTCTGCTGATCGCCTCCTCCCAGTCGCGTCTCTCCTCCTTTTTGCTGTTCTCCTCCTCTCCTCTGTCCGCTCCTCTCCCCTCTTCGTCTCGGTCCACTCCAGTACTCCTCCGGGAATCGCCGTCCGTCCTGTGCTGCCTCTCGTTTCCTTTTGACGTCTCTCGCGTCATGACATCACTCCTGGGCGTGTTTAGGCTGTCCTCGGGACTACGCTTAAAGGGACCCTCGTCGTCCTTCACGATCCGTCTCTCAAGGGTAGGTGACGGAAACCATTCGCTCTGCTGGGGGGGGACAAGAGGGGGTAAATTTGGATCGGGCACCCACCAGTCCCTCACATAACTGTGTTCCTCCACCCCGGCACCGTCACAGATTGTTAAAACAGACTTCAGTGCAGTATGGATATCGCTAGTAAAGACCAAGATATCATCCGCATATAACCCAATCTTTTTACTCCAGCCATTATACTGGAATGCTAGGATTTCTGGCGAACCCCTGAGCCGTCTAGCTAGAGGTTCTATATATAGATCGAATAAAAGAGGGGACAAGGGGCAGCCCTGTCTTGTTCCCCTTGATATCTGTATTGGTTCTGTCAGGGCTCCATTAACAAGAACTCTAGCAAAAGGTGCAGCATAGATTGCCTCCAGAATTTTTAATATATTTGGGCCAAGATTAAGAGACTTAACTACTTCTTTTAAGAAAACCCAATTGACACGGTCGAACGCTTTAGCAGCGTCAAGTGCCATAACCGCTAGAGGGAGATTGTACGTGGTAGCCAGGTCGATTGCCCCAATAAGATTGAATGTCAGTTCTTTAAGCATTCTACCACGAATAAAGCCCTTTTGATCTTCTTGGACTATCAGGGGAGTGACCCCATTAAGCCTTTCTGCTATAGTTTTTGCAAATAGCTTGTAATCACAATTTAAGAGTGATATTGGCCTGTATGAATCGCACTTTTTTGGGGATTTACCAGATTTCAAAATTAGAGCAATGGTAGCCTTGTTCCATGAGTTTGGAAAATCCTGACCAGAGATAAAAATATCATTAAACATGCGTAGGAGAATCGGTGCCAGAATTTCCTCCAGGGCCCTATAAACTTCATGGGGAAGACCATCCGGCCCAGGGGCCCTCCCTTTCTTACCCTTGCTTAATATTATCTGTAATTCCCCTATACTGAACTCTTCATTTAGACGCAGAGACTTCTCCATTGGTAGCTGAACATACGGATCTTGCGCCAACCACCTGACAGCTTCTTCGGGGGTCACAGCTAGATCCTCCTGATAAACTTCCCCAAAATATTTTTTAAATGCCGATTCAATAGCCTGATTATCTGATAGTAAAGCCCCCGTTTGCTCACAACTGATCTCTTTTATTATGTTTTTAACCTGATCACTCTTAACTTTCCATGCTAGTAGCTTACTGGAACCCTCCCCATACTCAAAGTGCTCTAAGCGGCTTGTTTCCCAGCGTTCCCAGACCTTAGCTTGAATAATGGCTGACAGGGATGTTTTCCGTGACTCGATTTCAGTCAGCCTAGTGTCCTCCTGTAGAGATCAAATCAGTCTCAAGCGAGCGAATTTGCAGCTCTAAGTCTAAAATCTTTTGATAGTATAGTCTTCTTCTAGCTGCTGCGAGAGTGCCTAATCTACCCCTTAAATAGGCCTTGTAAGAGTCCCAGACTATTCCCATTGAAGAGGAACCCACATTGTTGTAAAAAAATTCTACAGTCTGCTTTTTCAAAATATCAAGAGACTGTGGGTCCAACAGGATAGAACGGTCTAATGTCCATCTAGATTGGGGCCTTATCTGGCCCAATTTTATACTGAGTACTACAGCAGAGTAATCTGAGATATGTACGCCTATATGCTGGATATCTGATACCAAATCCTTTAATCTATAATCAATTAGAAAGTAGTCAATCCTAAAGTGGTGTTTATATTTCTTATTATGAAATGTATAGCTTCTAAGGGAGCCCACTGTTTGTCGCCAAATATCGCACAGACCCAGTTGTTTAACATCTAACAAATCAACCAAAAACAAATCAAGCCTCGAACATAAAATCAAAGTTACTCCCTCACTTAGGACTTTCTTTAATGTTCTACCCAAAACTATCATTCTGAGTAATGCCCTTCCGCCCGTAAGTAAGAATATGGATGTAAGGACTAAAAAGTCTCCTCTAGAGAAGATTGATAGCGGTTTGCCTACGGCCTTGGTCTCTACCTCTCTTTCTGAACATACCCCTAGTATGGCTGACTGGGCAAACGATGTTTCTATAAATCGCTATCATGCGTTGGCTTCAGAGCTTGCTCCCGTCGAGGGCCCCCCCCGGCCCGGTTAAAGTTTCTATAGATCTGCTAAGTCAGGTCGGAAATGAATTGGCTACCGAGGATATTGGTGAGGACTTACCTTCTCCCCTGGAAAATTCTGCTAAGGAAGATACTTCTATCGCTAACCTCCTCACAACCCTCACGAAGGAAATAAAAAACCGTTTTGAAATTTCAGAGGGCAATCAGAAAGACATTAGAGGTGTCTGTGATAATTTGGAGAAAAAATTTGTCGACCTATGTTCAAGAACTGTGATCCTTGAAGGAGAAATAAAGATTCTAAAAGAGACAGTAGAGGGCAATGCAGTTGAACTTGAGGCCTTAAAAAAGAAGGATAGAGAACAACAGGAGAGGTTAGAGAGATTAGAAAATTTTCAAAGGAGAAACAATCTGAAGTTCCTGAAAGTAGCAGAGGGCAAAGAAGGGGAGGATATTAAATCCTTTATAGTTCGCCTGATTAAAAAAGAGTTATTGATTGAGGAATCGGAAGAGGAGATCAGTAAGGATATTCAAAGGGTACACAGGGACCCTTACAGATCTAACCCGAACAGAGTTAAACCCAGGAGAATCCTGGTGAACTTTCAATCATACTCTCTTAAGGAGAAGATCCTATCGCGTGCCCTGTTAAAAAAGGGCATGGAAATAGATGGAGCAAAGTTCGAAATTAGGTCAGATATTTCAATCGAGACTTCTAACAGGCAATGGGAATTGGGCAAAAGAATCGATCCTCTTAAGAAGTTAGGTGCATCTGTACAATTAAAATTTCCAGCGATGTTAAAAGTAATGTTCAATAATAAGATGCACTCCTTCTGTTCCGTCGAAGAAGTAAATAAGTTCATGGAGGAGGCTCAGTCAGGCTCCCTGTAAGGAATATATGTTTCTGGTTATGCTTTGCGGAACTCCGAATATCAGCTCCGGAATCTATAATGATTTAAAAAAATCCTAAGAATGATTACCTATATAGGTCTAACCCATTCCTATTTTTCTTTCTCTTTTCTTTTCCTTTCTTCTTTTTTCACTTTGTTATAATCCGATGCAACTCTGGGGGAAGGGCACCCATAGGGCTTTCCTACTTGGTAAGTCAGGGGAGGGTTTCCTGGGGGGTGGGAGGGGTTGTTGTTGTCTAGCACAGGGTGGGGAGCATCAAGAGAAAAAAACAAAAAATATCCTCATTTGCCTCAGAGATATTTTAATCTTCAGCCAATGTCTGACTCATTATGAAGTTCGTAGATCATGCCCAAGAAAGTAGCTAAGGAAATAAGAATACTCTCTTGGAATGTGAATGGTTTGCGGGTTAGAGCTAGACGGGAGATAATATTGCAATACCTGAGGGACTGCCGAGCACAAATCATAATTTTGCAGGAGACTCACTTGACAGAGGTTGAGAGTCAAGATTTTTTTAAAGCTAAAAAGTGGATCTCCTGTGCATTCGCAACAAAGCAGACAGCGGTTACCAAAGGTGTTGCAATCCAAATAAAGAAGGGGACGGATATAATGGTAGAAGGTAATGTCTCAACTATTTTGGGTAGATGGTTGGTAGCAAAGTTAAAGGTCTATGGTCATAAATTCACTCTAGTTGGCTACTATGGCCCAAATCAGGATGACACAGGTCCCCTTGAAGCTTTATATGCAGAGTTACTGAATTATCCGGATCCAATCATTATGGCAGGAGATTTCAATGTGGTGATTGACCATAAGCTAGATAGATCATCAAATAGTTGAGCAGTAGTCAATCCAAAAATGTCCACACTCTTACATCACCTGATTAAACTACTCTGGATGATAGTGTTAAAGTTTGTTCTAGTAAAGGTCCAAATATGTATCATTGATAAGGTCACACTCACAGTTATGGCTGATTCAGGGTCAGCCATAACCATCCTTAGAGATTCAACGTTTTATGAACAGTGGTGTAAGGATTTCTGTCTGATGCCAACTGACATTAACCCTAAAGCTTTCGGTGAAAAGGACATTGATATATTGGGTTACTTTAACCCCTTCGCCGCGGCACGAATTTTGCCGCGGCGCTTGGGGGGTTTGGGGGCAGCGCGGCGCCGCCATGCTCGTGACGGAACCACTCCGTCATGAGCCACGGGCGCGCTGTGCTCATGACGGAGTGGTTCCGTCACGACTCCGCCCACTCGCGCTAATCGCCCGCACAGGCGGGGAATCAGCGCCGCGTGGGCGGAGCGGCCGCCAACGGCCGCAGCATGACGGAACCACTCCGTCATGAGCACATGGCGCCCGTGGCTCATGACGAAGTGGTTCCGTCATGAGCAGGGAAGGGGTTAATGCCAAGGTGACATGTCTTTGCATGAAAATTGAAACCAAAGTTTATGTTGCTGTAAAAGGAAGGGATATTGATGGGTGGCGTGATTTGGCCAGGATGGGAATACTGTTAGTGTCTGGCTCACTCAGTCCTGTGGTACTTGGAGAAATGCCTCTTTCTTTGGTTGTTGTTGCTCAAGAATCTGTTGCAGACATTCTAGCAGATTTTGAGCCTTTGATTTCCAATCATATTGGAAGAGTTAAAGGGTTTGAGCATAAGAGTAAGTTAATTCCTGGACCTCAACCTGTAGCTCATAAAGTTTGCCATGTCCCTCTGAGCGCCAGGGTTGATCTTAAGCATTCTATTGACTCTTTGCTTGCTCATGTCATCATCCAGTCCATAGATTAGTCACAGTAGGTGATGCCCATTGTCGTAGTGTGAAAAAGGAACAAGATTAGGTTGTGTGCTGACTTGCTCTCTCTGAACAAAAATATAGTAGTGGGCTGTCATCAGCTGCCCAAGATCCATGAATTGCTGGTTAATCTTGGGGGAGCACAGAGGTTTTCCACGATTGACCTTAGGTCAGAATATCATCAAATCGCCTTGTCTCCTGAATCACAAGAACTCACTACATTTGTGACACCGAATGGAGCATACAAATACTTGATGTTACCCAACAGCTAATGGATAGTTTATTTCGGGACATTGCTGGCGTACGTGCGTATCAGGATGACATTCTGGTTTAGGCAAGGATTTGAGTGAGCATAACAAGCAGGGCAGGACTAGCTACCTGGCATTTTGGTCAACTGCCAAGCAGGGCCCCGATTTTACTACTGTGGGGGCTGATTTATGGTGATGGGGACCTGCATTTGCTTCTAAGTAAAGGAAGCAAAACAAGTGGTTTTAAAGCATACTTTAAAACCATTTGGTTTTCTATTCTTTACTTAAAAAGGCCCGGTAGCCAGTCCGGCCCTGATAACTAGATATTGAGGATGGTTTTCACTATTTTGATGGAGAGGCATGACTGTCAGGTTGGACAAATGCAAGTTTGTAACAAATGAATTAGAATACTTGGGTCACATGGTCACTAGTAAGGGCATTAGTCCCAAGATGTCACTTGTTAAAGCTATTAGTGAAGCTAAGCCTCCAGCAGATAAGGATGCTTTGGGGTAATTTCTGGGGCTAGCTAAGTAATATGCCCGTTTTGTGTCTGGGTAGGCCAGTTCGTTGAACTCCTGAGGCTGTTGCTCAGAAAGGGACATACTTTTGTTTGGCCACATGATCTGAATAAGGTTTTTGAGAAAGTTAAATAATTAATGGTTACTGCTCCAATACTTATTGCTTTTTGTGAAAACCGCACCTCTGTCATAACGATCGATGCCAGTGCCCGAGGGTTGGGCGCGATCATTAGTCAGAAAGGCATTGATGGCGATAAGACTATTGGCTCTGCGTCCAGGGCCTTGAGACATTATGAGCAACAGTACAGACCCATTGAGAGGGAAGTGTTGGGTTGTGTGTGGGCTGTTCACAAATTTAGAACATATATATGGGGAACAAAGGTTGAGTTAAGCACTGATCACATGTGCTTGGTGCATGTCTTTTCTAATTGTTTGCACTCCAATATGTCCTCCAGGCTTATCAGACTTGTCTCAAAACTAAAATAAAGTACAACTTTATTGTGATTCATATTTCTGGGCTAAGAACTTGAGCACTGATTGTTTATCCCGCATGGCTTTTGATGGTGATGATGATGATGACCCTATTGATTATGTTGAATGTGTTGCCCTCATTGATGCTCTTTCCAATTGTCAGTTTGTTGTGTTTTAAGGTGATTGGTCTAAAGCCTCATCAGATGATACCATCTTAGGCAAGGTAGTTGAGTACATTGTGCAATGATGGCCTGATGTTATAAATCTAGCGGGGATTTGAGAACCTTTGCAAACATTTCTGATGAGTTGACGGTTACAAATGGCATTGTGGTAAGGGGGGACACATTTGTGCCGCTTGCAAATGTACGTAGACTCATTATCTCTCAAGCTCACAAAGGACACCTGGGCTGCACTAAAACCAGTATGAAGATCAAGCAGCACTACTTGTGGCCTTCCCTTGATGCTCAGGTTAAGATCATGATTGATAAATGCCCTGAATGCCTCTTATCCATTAAACATTTGAGAAGTTTACATGTCCCACTTCATCTCACTCCTTTTCCTGAGAAGACTTGAGAGAAATTAGGATTGGATTTTTCTAGCACTTACTCTAATTTACCATGCAACATGAAGTATCTCATTTTACTCATTGATTACTACTCGAAGTGGGTTTACCATGCGTTTGTAGGTTCACCTGATACTGAATCAGTTATTACATTTTTTAAACAAATTTTCGCTATGTAAGGAGCTTTCAAAGTCTGAGTTACCGACAATGGTACCCATTTTGTATCCGAACGCATGTGTGAGTTTTTGGTCAACATGGATGTAGAGCAACTCAAGGTTGCTTTATACTTCCCATCTTCAAATGGTCTTGTTGAGTGTGCCAACAGGATCATAAAACAAGCATTGGCATAGCCAATAGGTCTCGCCTTTGGGACCTTATAAGTGCTAGATAACTAAACACTTATAAGGTCCCAAAGGCGAGACCTATTGGCTATGTCAATGCTTTTAAATATCTGTGAACAAAAAGGATGATCGCAGCCACAGATAAACGAGTTCCAAGTACTGAGCTTGGGTCCTGCGCTTCATTTACTTAGCACAGCGAGTGAAGCACTGGAACGGGCCGCGCTGAGCAGGGATTTCCAGAGACTGCCTAAGCGGTTGAAGCAAGCAGGCCCACGTTCAAATTAAGGGCCTAATTTGTGTAATCAAAGGCTACCTGCTTGGCTATTAAAAATCTCCACCACCCTGAGAAGCACAATTCGGCTAAATTAGCACTATTTGCTGGCACTCTAATTAGAAGTCCACCATCTACAGCAATATTAATCGCTCAAATGTGTTAACAACGTGGGAAACAGAAGAGTCACACATTCACCCCTTTAAAGTTTTGCAGTCCGAATACTTTAATGCTGCACATCAGATATCCGACGGCATAAATCACGGCGATCCCGACTCCGTGCCCGCAGGAGCCGGCTCCCAATTGTCAGGGCGGTCGGGAGGCTGCGGGAAAGGTCAGAGGTGCCAGGAAGAGGGGGCTGGACATGGAGAGGAACAGAGGATATAAGGAAGAGAGGGGAAGACGAGGGAAGAAAGGAGAGGAGGAAGAAAAGATCAGGAGAAAGGAGGAGGGGCGACGAGAGAAGAGAGGGATAAAAGGAGGAAGGGGTTTAGAGGGAGAACAGAAAAGGAGTGACAGAGTAAACACCAATTAAATAAAGCATGAAAGCGAGCGAAAACGAAGGAGCAGTAGAGGCAAGAATGGAGGGTAGAAGGAATAGAGGGGAAAGATCGACAGGGAAGAAAGAAGAGAATGGAAGGAATAACAAGAGGAAGATCAAAGGCAAGGGAGAGCGGTGGCTGGTAAAACAAGCACTGGTCACACGCCGCTCCCGGCGCCCCGAGTGCAGCGAACGTGCTAATTAACATCTGTTTCGAATTAGCGTGGTGAAACCGACCATGCTAATTCAAAACCTCGCTTGGGGAGGAGGAGGTGAGCAGACTTCACTTTTCAAGCACTGCACTCGTGATTGTGGCGCGCCGCTGCTGGCTCCCGCAATGTGGATGCAACCACAAGCACGAGTGCAGTGCTTAAAATGTGAAGACCGATGGCTAAAGGCCCTCCTAGAGCACTAGGCGAGACCTAAAAAGGGGTGCAAACTGCCTTAGCATCTGGTTTGGACATCAAGTCTTTTGTTAACTAGAAGGTTTGGAGCTACAACACATCTCCACACTGTACCACTGGAGTTTCCCATTTTACTTTGCTAAGGGGTAGGGTGGTCCTTACATCATTGCGTGCTTTGTGGTTATGTGAGAAGATGCATGGTGAAAAAACCGTTGTGGCTTCCAGAGGTGAGCTGGCCTCCAGAGTGTTGTTGCAGCAATCTAACATGAAGGTGAGGTGTGATGCTACCCATGCTGGGGTTGTGGTTGTGTTACCTGGTAACTGGGTGATGATCAAGAGTCCAACCGAAGTCAAGAAAGGGGAGGGAAAGTTCTCAGTCGCTGTGCAAGTGGATGGAGTCAGCAAAGGGGCTGGCCTTATTTTGGGGAGGTTGGTGGAACAAACAGCAATTGGTCAAGCTGACTTCTGAACAGGTTGATATAATAACTAAATGGAGAGACAGTGTCATGAGTGCTGATTGGACGCAATGGCTCCAACCCTCTGCTCAAACTAAAGATGGGAATGATATTTCTGTGAAGGGAAATTCTTGTGTGAGATGGAGTTCCTCCTGTGGTTGCTCAGGTCTGATCTTGTGGGTTCACCGACTAAGAGGGTGCAAAGGAGACTGGAGGATTTCGAGCTTTTCTGATTGTGCTGTTTTTATCACCCACACAAATGCTGTTGTGTTTTGTTTTGTTGTTTCAGGTCAAAAGGGGAGGGACGGATGATGCTGTTGTCGCTCGTGTTATCCATGCAAGAGTGCCATATTTATGCTTGAATCTGTGCTCGCGTCCTTCTGGCACAGTACAGTGCATTGTGTACTTTGAAATGTCATCCACGAGAGCTTTATGTGCAGTTAGCTCGTTTCCCGTTACTGAGACCAGTAACCTGTTGCAACTTGGGCTGGATGCATATAAACTGTCGTGGGCCTGGAGTTTTGGAATCAAGAACCTGATAACCACTCTTTTGCCCCAAGATCGTCATTTCAGTGCTGCAAAAAGAGCAAACATTGTTAATGAATCTTTCCTTCACAGGAGCTGCCAGATTCAGTTTGTACTGGTGAGTTTCATGAGGCCTCTTTATCCTTTACGTTTTTTCATGTCTGATGTCTGTAGTGCAGACTGAACCTCACTTCCCCAACAGGCCCTAAACGTCACTTCTCGTGCTGGTTCAGAAAACTCTTTGCCGTTATAAAATTTGAATGATTTGTGGGTAGTCAGCATGCCTCTACAGGACTGCCGATCATCAATTATTTATGTAGATCTTGTTATTGTTTGTTTTCACATAAAGTCTTCCTTTACGTCTACCTATAAAAATACCATAAGAAGCAAGTTATAGCTTATTGTAACTGCCCAGACCTCTATCTCCCTCTGACAGCCTCCACACAAGCACCATTCCACATTAATATAATGTGATTGCCAGTACTGGAAATTAGGGTAATCCATCTGGATCCCTAATCCAGCAGCTATTACTGATCTGGATCCAGGGCACCCTGGTGAAATATGCTGACTTTGCCGACACAAGACATATACGGCAGTGCCCACATTTTGGTGGCTTTGTTTTCAGAGCAGCAACCTGCAGCGGATGAGATAGGTTTCTTATTTTCACTTACAGGTGGACCCAACATACATGCCGCACTTAAACCATCATCAGCACTAATTTTGACTGAGCCTCGACCTGGTTGGGAGCTGTAGCTTAACACGTTGATGCTAATGCCATAGATGGAAACAAAGACAATAAGCTTGCTGCCACTTCACAAGTGCTTAAGAGGAAAACTCTGATTTTGAGGAGGGTTTTCGACATTTCGAACCCCTGTATGAAATATTTATGCATGCACACAGTAAGAATGCCCGATGTAGAGGGCATGGCCAACCATCATGGCTGTGTGGACGCGTTCCATGTAGGCAGTGGTAGCCCTGCACGTAATCGGAGTCTGGATCGCCCGATATGTAACCGGAACAGAACATAGCGGACAGCTTCTCGTGCAGTTTGAGTAACCGGGAGGGGAAGGAACACCGAGTCTCCTTGATGAGGACAACGCGGTCTACTGGAGAGAAGCAGGCCCGATTCTAGAGGGTGGGCCGGGTGGGCCAGGCCCACCCAAAGATGAGCCTTGGCCCTCGCAGTGAATCTGCCATCGATGTACAACAATAACAAATGTTCAGATAACTGGTGATTTATGATTCTGCTGGAGAGCAGTCATTTGTCTGTTGGTAGTTTTTAAATGCAGATAGACTGTATTTTATGTGGATAGCTCAGTGGGTTACTGCCTTTGTCACAGAGATCCTTGTGTTACTTGCAGTTCAAAAGTTACAATCCTAAAATAGGATAGTGACCTCTGAACTGTCATCAAAGAGCTGCATGCAAACTTAGTTTTTTTTCTGCTGTGATATAGTTAGAATTTACCTAGGCTTTCATTATTATAATGTTGCTAAAAGGAGTTTGTTCGGGCAGATATACATTTTATCAGTAAAGCCAACCCGCAACCACTGGAGTACTCTTTAAATCCTGTGTTTGTGCTTCTCCAGACCAAACCCTCTTAAAATATATTGCCCACCAGTACAGATGACGTGATTCCTACACCTTGTAATCCTCATTAATTTATGTGACATTCCTTGTAGACTGATTTATTGTCTCTTTATAATGTGTGCATGATGTAAAGTACTGTGACACCCTACACTGATATGAGTAGCGCTATACAACAAATGAAATGCATATGAGTGAGGGGCTACGGAGAGATGAGGAGCACTGGTGGAGGGTGGCAATGAGGGAATCCAAGGAGGAGCTCATTGGGGGAGGGGCTATGGAGAGATGAGGGGCACTGTTGGCGGGGGGCAGTGAGGGAATCCGAGGAGGAGTTCATGAGGGGGAGTTACCGAGAGATGAGCGTGGTAGTGAGGGAATCTGAGGAGGAGGTCATTGGGGAGGGGCTATGGAGCGATGAGGGGCACTGTTGGAGGGTGGAAGTGAGGGAGTCCAAGGAGGAGGTCATGGGGTGGTGGGGGGAGCTACAGAGAGATGAGGGGCACCGGTGGAGGGTAGTATTGAGGGAATCTGAGAAGGAGGACAACAGGGGGAGGGTCTATGTAGCGATGAGGGGAACTGGTGGAGGGTGTCAGTGACTGAATCTGAGGAGGAGGTCAATAGGGGGAAGGGCTATGGAGAGATGAGGGAACTGGTGGAGGGTGGCAGTGAGGGAATCCGAGGAGAAGGTCAAAAGGAGGAGGGGCTATGGAGAGATGAGGGGCATTGTTGGAGGGTGGCAAAGAGGGAATCCGAGGAGGAGGTCATGGGATGGGGGGGCTACGGAGAGATGAGGGGCACTAGTGGAGGGTGGTAGTGAGGGAATCCGAGGAGAAAGTCATGGGGCGGTGAGGCTATGGAGAGATGAGGGACACTAGTGGGGGGTGGAAGTGAGGGAGTCTGAGGAGGAGGTCATGAGGGGGAGAGGCTACGAAGAGATGAAGGGCACTGTTGGAGGGTGGTAGTAAAGGTATCTACGGAGAAAGAGGTCATTGGTGGGGTCCCAGAAAAGACTTTCGCACCAGTGCTACAGCCCGCCCTGTCATGGCCTTTCAGTTTTTGGTTATTTAATTAACAGTTGGGTCATTAGGACAACTGTGGAACATACTTCAAAGTACATGCTAATTACATTTACTGCTATATTCAATATTTCAAGTTTGAAGGTGATTTTACTAATGTTTTTTTCCCCGTAAACAATGAAAGTGGAACTGGATGGTGGCAGACATGGGGCTGGGGCCCAAAGTCAGCTGTGAGATAACGTGCACTGGAGAGGGGTGGTAGAAAAGTGGATAATCAAGCCTGTAAGGGAGTGCGCTGCCGAGACAGTGGTCAGGTGGAGGGTGTAATGAAGAGGGATTCTCCCTAAAAGCTCGCACAGAGGAAGCCTGAGTAGTGTCACTTGCCTGATACTCCCTCCTCAGAAACCTCCTCTTTCCATCAAAGGGACATCACATGGAAAAAGACACTTTTTGAGAGTGATAACATTTAGAAAGAGATTTGGAAAAGAGTCCATTTTACTGGGCCTTGTAAGACTAAGAAGAGATAAAGGAGGGCCCGGAAGCAGGCCTGTCTAGACATATAAGTGACAAATCGGGCCCGCAAGGGCCCACCCCAATGCACCCTTGGCCCACCCAAATAAAAATTCCTGGAGCCGGGACTGGAGAGAAGACGGCTGCCGCGTCCTGTGCCAGAGATCGTATTTTCGGGGTAGCAGCGGGCCGAGCTTCTTGGACCAGGAGAAGGAGGCGGGTGAGTCCGGGACCGCAGACTGTGCCCATCCAGCTGTGTGGGGTTTGCCGCAGGGGGAATCTCCATGAGTAATGCGGCTCCCAATCCCGATCCTCGTGGGGCGAGGCGGCTACAACGATGAGAGGCTTCACCCCGCGGACCCCCTGCACCGACACATGAGAGGCAGAGTGGCATCTGCAGGGGGTGGGGGGCTTGCAGTGAGGGGCAAGCCGGACTCCCAGTTCTCCGATCCCAGATAAAGGCATGTTGGATGGGGTTTGGCCCATGTTGCCAGACCATAATATGTCACCCAAGCAGACCTGCATACTCTAGACTGTCCTGACACGAGAAGGGCGAAACGAGGGCCTTCATCCCATTTCGAGGGGGCGAGCTGGAACAACACTCTAGCTACCTACCCGGCCCCTGCACTGGCGTTACCTGGAGCCAGTGGATCACATAGGATTCGCCTGGAACTGGCCGGCTCATGGTCTCTCACCACGTCCAGCATATTCCCCGGATCTGAGATGGAGGGAATCTCCTCCTAGTAGGGAGGAGACAACTCAAAAAGCCAACCAAAGAGACTCCCAGGGGGAGTCAGCTGAGAGGCCCCTGGGGGAATATTGAAGCGGCCTTACTTAGCCAGCATTCTCCACCACAGGTTAGCAATGCTTACTATCGGAGATACACTGGAACTGGCGGGTGACATTATAATCCTGGATCTTAGGGCACGAGGGCGACAGCGACACGATGACCATCTTCCAAACTTCTATGCCACTGAAAAAGGTGCAGGCGAACAGAGTGTTGAGATACTTCACGCCAGCAGAGTCCAAACCAGAGGGAGAAGCGGCGTCCCCTTCCGGAGGTACCATGTCGCTCACTAGGGACGACATCCTAGTGACATTGCGAGACTTTAAAAAAGAGCTCAGGGAAGACATCAAGGCAGACATCAATGCTTCCTTTGAGTCCTTCAGAGAAGAGGTAAGTATCTGCCTAGTCTTTCTCCAGTCTGACGTGGACTCGTTAGGCACATGCACCCTGGCCCTGTGATCAAAATGCCACAATATTGATAAGCAGCTGAAGTGGAGGAGGGACAGCCACCTTGAAATCCCATCCCAGCTGCACTCCGCACTACTCCAATGCAAAGATTTGGAGAACCGCCCCAGATGGGACAATATTAGAGTGCAGGGCCTGGAGGAGGGCACCAAGGGTCCAGATTTGGAGATGTTTATGGTGGGGCTTTTTTTCAAACATCCTGAGAGATGACAACCCCGAGGTTAAACTGGTAAGATTCCACAGAATTAGGCAGTGGCTCCCTGGGGAGGGTAAATGGCCCACGGACATTCTCGCTAAATTTAGCTCATTCAAGACCCAGGAACTGATTCTGTAGAAAACAAGGAATAGTGACACCATTCATTTCCAGGGGTTCTCCTGCTCACTCTACCAGGATGTCGCCCAAGCAACCTTAGCCCAAGCATGCAGTTCCAACCTATCACTGCGGCCCTGAAAGAGCGCCAGATCCAAAACAGGTGGACCTATCCATTCAGCATAGCCTTTATATATGAGAATAAACAGTGCCACTTTCCTGAGGTGGCTGAAACCGCTCTCCTTCTTGGTATTGGAGGCGGGGCATCGGCGCACAGGGTGCACCCGGATGAGGAAGCGACGGAGCGACCCCCGAGGACCTGTCAAACTCAAAAGAATGGAGGCAAGACCCCGAGACGCTGAGAGAGAGCGGGACCCTATTTCTACAGGTTTCTAGGGCCGACGGCTAATACACTCTGTACTTTAGACACGGGGCACCCCCGCTGGTCACACTCCACAAGGGTAATTCTCTGGGTGAAGAGGCGAAATGCTCATAACCCTGTGAAACTTGGCTCCGTGGCTTACTGGCTTGGATGATGGTCCTCTCTACTCAGTCCCCTCCCAAATATATTGTCCAGATGGAACTGAGGAGGGTGTTTATGTATACAAGCTGGCAGGGAATCAGGGTGGAGTGAATGTAAATGAGAACTTTAATCTGTAAAACGAGATTTACAACAAGCACCCAACCATAAGGCGTTTGTTGTATGCAGACCATCCAAGGTGGTCACAGAAGCAAGTGTTAAGGGGTTGGGTGCTGTGTTTTAATACAAACAGTGGATGGATCTGAGAACACTATTGCATGTGCGAACAGGGCTTTGAGGGGAGCGAAATTTAATTATTCTGTGATTGAAAGAGAAGTCTTAGCAGTGTGTTTGGCCCTTAAGAAATTCAAGTTTTTTTTCTGGGGCATATGGTTCATGGCGGAAGCAGACCATAAACCATTGAAGGACATCTTTATTACAAAAGGGTTGGACAGTGTGCCAGCAAGAATACGCAAATTCGGTGGTAGAATTGCAGGAATATTTGCAGTTGAGTACATTCCAGGGGAGCAGAATTACACTGCTGCCTGACTCGCTTGGTCCCAGTCAGTGAGAAGTGGAGGAAATCACAGAGGATGTGGAGTGGTCAGATGAAAGTGTGTGTGTTATAACCAAAGGGGCAATCTCAAATGAGGAGTGAGAACATGAGGTAAATGCAGATGAAGTTCTGTTAGCTTTAGCTTCTTTCATTAAGAACGGCTGGCCTATAACTAAAAGTCTTGTTATTTTAGTTCACTCGTACTGGATGATTAAGGAGGAGTTAGCAACTCAAGATGATTTGATTTTCAGAGGGGATCGATTGGTGATTCCTAGCAAAGTGAGAGGCAGGATTAATGACATGACATACATAGGACATTTGGGTGTTGGCAAAACCAAGCAGACAATAGGGACCGACTTTTGGTGGCCAGGAATGGATTTGGATATCGAAAGGAAGATAAGGGAGTGCTGTAAATGCTGGGAAAGTGACAAAATATATAAGGCAAGACAGGTTCTTGTGGTATGTAGGGAATTACCTAATGGACCATGGTAGGAAGTTGCAATGGATTTGGTTGGCCCATTAAAAGGAGAAAAATCCACCCTTTATTTATTGGTAGTGGTAGACCTGTTCTTTAGGTGGTAAGAGGTTATGTATGATAAAAATATAACAACAGGGGCTATGATTAGATTCCTAGAGGGTTTATTCGGAGAGAATGAGTGCCTAGAAGTATACTAACTGAGCGCAATTTTGTTCTAAGGAATTTAAGGAGTTCTTTAAGAAAAAACGTGTGATACACAAGATATCTCCATTATACCTCCCAGAATCAAATGGAATGGTGGAGTGATTCAATAGAACTATCAAAGAGAGTTTCCAGTTGCCAAAAAAACAGTGGATTGGAAGAAAGAACTATAAAACTGCTTGGTGTCATATTGTCTCTCTTTCCAAGAAACTACGGGCAAATCACCATTTCAATTGTTCAGAGGCAGGGAACCCAATTCTGAGTTGGTTCCAGGTTGGATGATTGGAACAAAGAATGAATCAACGTGTCTGCTGAGGATGAGTGGAGGAAGAGAGAACAAAACAGAATGCTGGAGAGGAAAAAATATTTAGATGCTAAACAAGCTGTGAGAAAGATACAAGTTAAAATAGGAGACTGGGTTAGATTTCAGGTACCGGTGACCGGGTTCAAAGTTCACAGAGAATAAAAAAGTAATCAAATTGTTCAGAAATGCCATCAAAACTGATGAGGGTAGGATTTGGAACTTGGGTAAAGTGGCACGAAACCAGCACAGTGGTCGCAGACCCCAGGGATTGGCCACAACTAGACGGCTTACAGGAGACCCAGGTGAGGCAGACTGTGGTATGCCCGCAACCCATTGCAGGACTTTGTGCCTTTATATCGGATGAACGGGGAGACCGCCATTGCAGTTACAGTCCTCCCCCACCTGAAACTGTAGCGGTGCATGCCCAGGACTTGCCGGAGGTGCTCTGCGGCCCTTGATTCATACCGCTGCGGGCCGGCTCCTATGGGATGCAGGGCCCGGTCTGTGGCAGTGGAGGGATCTACATAGGGCATGCTACAGCTCTACTCGATGTGAGGGGGCATCTTGGTCAGTGGCAGTGTGAGGTGCTCTGTGGAGAAGGGGAGGTGACAGCGCTGCTGCACCCCGACTAATTGACTGTCACTGTGAAACGTGCCTCACACTGACGGCTGTGGTGAATTGAGAGGGTAGGTAACTGTACACTGGCCCGACCTGCACTGCCATGTCGATCTGCTGGCCAGGCCCCCTGAGGTACTTCTCTTGTGTTGGAGATAGCGGTGGCTCTGGCACTGGTTTGCCCGGAGTGGTGTGCTTGCGCTAATTGGGCAATATGGTCAATTGAGCTCTTGGTGTTGGATGACTACTACACCCCATTGACATAATTGGAGGTACTGACAGAGTGGTGGAGGAGCCCCTGCCCTATGCCTGATCACTCACCTACCTGGATTCATCCTCCTGCACTGGAGTGGGTCCCCCCTTCCGGGGAGGTCCCAGGCCTACTGCTACCAACTGTTCATGCTGCCCTGGGGCAAGCGGGCTGGTGACTGTGTGACTCTTCTAGCAGCTTCTCCCACAAGCATCATCTGGTCTGACGTGGGCTCTTGCACTGCGGTGGCGCCTTCACAAGGCGGATCTCGACCCCATTGTGGCTGGCTGCTCATGCTGCCCTGAGGCAAGCAGGCCGGCTGTACCGCGACTTTGTCCCCTACAACAACCGTCAATTTACAGCAGGAGACAGGATTTGATAAACCCCGTGCCGAAACCAGCCCAGACCAAGATGCACCAATACACTACGCCCCACAGACGGCTTACCCATTCCTGGAGGGGCCAACTGAGCCAGCGTAAAAGACAGGGGGCACCAAGCCCGTCCTCTGTAAAAGAGGCCCTAGGTACTGTGGACCTCGAGACGGCCCTCTCTGTCACCCCAGTTCTTTTTAAGACCTTAGCAGACGCACCTGACTCGTTGACCTGAGCCCTCCTGGAGCCACAGATCACACTATATTGCCTGTGCAGTTCTGAGATCTTTGATAGGCATGACACTGGGGGAGGTACTGTATCTCCTCAGTTGAATCGTTGGGGGGAGGAGGGGCGCAGGGACGATTTTCCTACAGTTTAACTAGAATGTCTCATGTTCCACTTTTCAGATGCTGCTGTCAGGCACTGATGTCCTCTTTATGGGCGACTGGGAACCTCGACTGCGTTTTCCACTGACTTAGTTGTTCTATGTTGTTTTCATGTGCGACAGATGCTTCGGGGTTGGAAGTATGAGGTGGGAAGAAGTTACGGAGGGGTATGTTGTTTTGGGTTGTTTACTTTTCAGGCATACATCACGAGTGTTATCCGCCACAAGTGTCCCTAGCTAAGTGTTAGACTCCATGGTATTATGCACCGACTTATCCCCACCTCCGTGGAACCCTGGGCCGATCCACCATTTCTTAGAACACTCCCCAAATGATTAGAGTCATCTCCTAGAATGTGAACAGTCTTCTGGACCATCCAAAAGATTGGTGGTACTGCGCTATATCAAGCGATATAGACCTGACATGGTCTTGCTCCAGGAGACACACCTCTTGGGTTCCAACTGCACTTTCCCCGGCCAGTTTGGATACAATTGCATTTTCATGCCTGCTTCTCTAAGGATTCAAGAGAAGTCACAACTCTCCTGCATAGATAATTTCCTTTGATGGTGTCTGCGTCCCATGTGGACCCCCAGGGCAGATATGGTGGGATTGAAGGTTGCCTGGAAGCCAAGCAGTATAATTTTGCTTTGAGCTATGTACCCCAGCAGCTCCTACAATCGACCCTGTAGGTGGTCAAATCTCCAGTGGTGGCCCTTCCTCCGGAGACGGCTCTGATAGGTGGGCACTTTAATGTGGTCCCCGACCCTACATGAGACACATCCGCACTCACCGCCTGGGTCGGGTAGTGTGCTTCGCTCACTTGGATTCCTGGATGGACCCCATGGGTTTGTATGATGTGTGGTGTTTGTGTAATCCCTCACAGTGGTCTTGCATACAGATGTCTGTGGCCCACAAAACAGAGTTCAGAATTGACCTGCTGTGGCTCCCGACCTGTGATTTACTGTCACTGCAGTCTGTCCGGATCCTGCCACGAGGCATTTGGATAATGCACCCTCCTCCTAAAATGGGGGACCCAGCCGTGCTCCCTCCGTCTGCTGTAGATATTTAATGCATGGCACCTGACTGACCAGGATGGTGCTGACTTCGTGGAGGAGGAACTTCAGGCCTTTTTTAAGATCAATCAGGGTTTACTGTCCTCGGCTGGGACCTTCTGGAAGGGAAGCTAACCTACATTGAGAAGTCTGCTTAAAGGGAATGTGCAGAGAAAGGAGCAGCGACAGCTGGCACTGGTGGCTGAACTGGAGTCCCACCTCCTTACCTTGGAGAGACAAGCTTGCGGTCAGGACCTGGGAGAAGAAGAATGCCAGCTGGCACTGGCGAGATCCAGACTGCAACAGGTCTCTTTGGAAGAGGCAAAGCAGTGTCAGAGAGCATCAACCCAAATTATTTATGAGTATAAAGAGAAGTCTGGAAAACTACTTTATTGGCTGGTGACCTGAGAACCTGAGATGTCTCCAACAGGATAGTACTGGCCTTTCCCTCTGTGAGTGGTTGCCTGTGATTGAATAGGTTTTTGTGGCTTATTACCAAAGCCTCTATACGGTGCTGCCAAAACGCCCGTGTGAGGTTGAATCCCCGCTAATTCAGGATATTCCACTGCCTTCTATTTCTTCCTCCTTGGCCCAGGAAAGTAATCAGTCTATAACGGCAGAGGAGATAGGCTTGGCTATAGCAGACCTCCAGTTAGGCTAGAAATCTAGCCCTGGCAGGTTCCCCATCAAATTCTTTAAGCATTATTGCACCCATCTGATACCCCACCTGTTGGCCCTATACACTGAAGCGCTGAAACGTGTCTCTTTTCCCCCAGATCTAGACTATGCCACTATCGTGGTTATACTGAAGGCGGACCAGTCCGCGGACCGTAACTCCTCTTACCGGCCAATTTCTCTTTTTAAAGTGGACATCAAGATCTTTGCAAAAGCCTTAGTGACTAGGTTGAGCCAGTCACTGTCTTACTTCATCCCTCCGGACTATTGTGGATTCATGCCAGGCAGGAGTACCCGACATTGCATTCAATGGGTACAGCTGGTCCTTTCTTAATCAAGCTGCCTGGGACACTCATTAACCCTCCTTCTTGTTGATTTTCAGAAGGCATTTGACACAGTTTCATGGCCGTTTCTTGAGGCCATGCTTCAATGTGCTGGTTTCGGGTCCTCCTTACTTAGACTTGTGGGTCTCCTGTATATTGTCCCTACCGCCCAGGTCCAGGTCAATGGAGTCCTTTCCCAGCCTTTCCTGATTCACAGAGGCACTCGTCAGGGTTGTCCTCTATCTCCCTTATTGTTCGCCTTCACTATAGAGCCTCTGGCATGCCTGATAAGGTGCGAGGCTCAGGTTTGTGGAAGGCGATGGTAGGGAGGTGTTGAGGACCACATCGGCCTCTATGTGGACAATGTCCTGCTCTTCCTCAGCAACCCTCAGTCTGCCTGCCGTTGAACCCGATGGGGCACATTGCCGTATTTAAAATGATGTGTCTCCCTCAGTATCTCTATGTTCTGGTGAATTTCCCTGATCCCTCAGATGTGGTTTTGATTACTGACTTCGAAGATGACAGCCTTCTTTTGAGCAGGGGGCACATGAAAGACCCATTTCGATGGGGGCCTTGGTATGACTGATATATATGGACAATACCTTGCTGCGATCCCACGTAACATCTTGAATTACACCTCATGGGACCCGATGGTCCTCTTGGCTTGCTTTATGGTAATCCGATACCCCCTGCGATTTCCTCCTGTACCCGGGTGATGTTGCTTTGCTGGAGAGCGGCCCTGTGCAATGTCCACTGGAATCGTCGCCTTATGGGCATGACGCATTTGTGGCAGAGTACCTGGCTCCGGCAGGTATCGAGTCTTTTGGGGTTCGCCCAGTGGGACAGGACAGGAATCGCGTACTTTGGAGACGTTCACTGCGGGGGGGACATTGATGTCCTTTCAGAAACTGAGGGACCAATATTGCCTCTCTTAGACACAATACTTTCATCACCTTCAGCTGCGTCATGCCTTGCTGGTCCACCTCTCAGTGGATGCTCAGATCCCAGAGTACAATCCTCTTGAAACCAAGCTATTGACGGGAAGGTTAGGCAAGGGAGATATCTATGTGATCTATCATTCTCTGATGATTAATGCGCCAGATCACCTCCTTCTTCTGCGGCACAGATTGGAAGGCTGAGTGGGTGAGTTGGATGATGACGACTGAAGGAAGGCATGCTTTGGCCCCAAGAGAGCTGGTGATTTCCTCACAGCTTCGGATGATTCAAATAAACTCTCTCCATGCGACGTATCTGATCCCCCTCCCCAATGACTGCAGCAAATGGACCTCTGACTTCTTCTATATGGTCTGGTCCTGCCTGGCCCTATTATCTTTTTGGAGCAGGGTAGAAAGTGAGATCTATGAGGTGCTAGGCCGCCACATTGACTTGAGTCTTGAGTCTTCAGATGGCCCTGCTGGATCTCCCGGCGGAAACTGGGGGAACCTTCATAGGAGTGACCTCCATAGTGGCCACACGGGACATCGCCTGAACTTGTAAGCAACCAGAACCCCCTTCTCTGGCAGTCTGGAGGAGGTACCATGAGAAACCAATTTACGAAGCAAGGGGCTGCCCCTAAAAACACAATAAGATAAGGAGTGGGTGGTGGGCATATCATTGGTTGCCAATGTGATGATGTTATTACCATCAAATGTGGTTACTCAATGCTGTGGTCTGACACGAAAAGTGATGATGTTACTTGGTTATTGGTGGATGTTGCTCCGTACTGTTAAACCCAATACAATTTGGTTATTAAAAAAACAATACTGTACTTGTCACCTTACCTACTCTTCTTCTTCTTCTTACTCTCATCATGTAACTTTCATTGGTCTGAAAAATGAAACACATAATGTATCTTCTTTCTTAGCAACAATTAACATTATAACTTCCAAAGTTTACATTATGTTTCTACTTCTCTTATCAAAAACATTCCTTATACTGTATTTTAAAACATTTATAAAGCAAACCTCCTTCCATCCTGTGATAATGCTAGCCTTGTCTTTCATAAAATCGTGTTTCTTCATAGAGTTAATCTTTAAGAATCGTCATTTTATGGCAAGACAGGAGGCTAGCATTATGCATGTTCAAAGATTCTCAAAGCTGATCTACAAGTCTAAAGTAACATTTCTTAAATGTATCTGCATTAGACCAATCTGCTTGTCGGGGGGATAGGCGGAAATGAAAGCTAGGAGGCCGTAATGGTTTATCAATGGTGGTTTTGTTTTATTGAATGTCAGTAGTAGGGATCGTATTAGGTGGTAGATGAGCTGGATGACAGGGTGGTAGAGCTGACTCTCTCGATGTTAGTTCCGCCCTCTGGATGGCCCCTTCCCCAGGATACTCGGCAAGAGAGAATAGAGAGTGGCGGTCAGTAACCTCAATCATGGTTCCTATATTGTTTTACACCCTTCAACACACCCAGTGAGGTTAGTGCTCAGCCGCTGTTGTTCAAGCGGTGTTTTCTTGTGAAGGGTGGGGAGTGAGGGAAATCCTGTGCCAGGTTTACAGTGAGTAAAGAAAAAAAAAATCAATAGAGGATAGCCTCTCCTCTTTTTGGACAAGGTGAGGGTTTCTGTTTGTACCCCTTCACCCTTGTAACCCTTGTAACCTCCGGAACACCCTAATGGTCCTGCCTCCCTTTCCCCGTTCAATGTGCTTACCGTCGATGCGGCAACTCCTGAGTTACGCGGCAATCACACGTTTCATGGGGGCGTCCACCAGTCTTCGCTCCACGCGTCGAGGTCGTCCTCTGCGGCAGTGTCCTCCTTCCTCTCGGTCGGTGGCTTGGGTCCGACAGGTTCTCTTGGCATTGGGGATTCCCTCTGCTCCGGCTTCTCGGCGTCTCCCTGGTCCGTATCTCCTTCTTCCGGGTTCCGCCGTTCTCCTCGCAAGTCTTCTTTTCTGTCCCGCCTCCGCCTCTGATTGGCTTCCTGTGGAGGCAGATTCCCGTCACTCTGCAAGGGAGAGGGCGTGAGGACGTTGTTAACCCTGTGGTGGCTTTCCCGATTTCCCTCAAAGGCATTATGCGGAGCATCTGGGCAGGTTTCACGGTGTTTCCCTCCGGGCTCTTCCCGACACTGCTGCTTTTAAAATTATTTCCAACCTCCCTAAGGACATCAATGCCTTACTTGCCATGGCACCCCTGACAGAATATGCCTTAAACTCGGGTCAAATTTATACCTGCCTCCTTCATTACAGACTTCACACACCTGGCAATAGTTGCATTTGATAAACTGTTAAAAGTCTTTACATACAAACTCAGTAACTGATCCACTCGAGCGCACCTTGTTTCCATCATCCTAGCCTTATATTCCTTTAAACATCTTACAACACACAATTTCGGTGAATTAACTAAACTTTGATAAAACACAAAAGTTGACATTGTCTTAGTTCTCTTCAAAATTTGGAATAATACCCCAGTAAGTTGAAAAAATCTATTTGATATCTCCAATGCTCTCACATCTGACACCCTTCTGAATGAAAATAAACACAACAAAGTCACTCATTTTCATTTCAATTCTCTTACCCCTAAGTATTTATAACGAGGCCATTCCTGAAACAACCATGAAACTAAGTGATTGATGGCTGGATCTTGGTGATCTTTCCACCCTAATTCCTTTCATTGCTCTACAAATAATGGACTCCTTCCAACTGAAATTTCCTGAATTAAAAAATGTCCTGCTGCCACAGCTGATCTATAACAATGGGTGTATGATGGAACCATGCATGCTATTACCACACATGCCTTTGCCACATGTCCATTACCACGCATATGCCTTTACCACGCATGCTTTTACCACACATATCTTTACAATGAAAATGTAAGTATATTGCAGGTAAGTAGAAACACTTTAGATAAATATATATTACCACTGGCAGTCACCAGTAGGTAGTTATAGTTAGGACCTAGCTTCTTAGGAAAAGCATTTTTTCATTTGCCAATAACTTTAGTGCAGTTTGACGAATCTTCACAAAAGTTTCAAAACTAGAGCTAGAGTATCCCCTTACAGACGGGGAGTGAAGTAGAGCCCAAGAGCAGGCCCGATCTAAATTGGTGCAGTTTTACTTTCTCTACCAAGCATATCTAACTCTGCGTCGCCTACACAGGGCATATCCGACATGATCTGCAGACTGCACTAGGTACGGGGTGACTCTTGCAGACTTTGGTCATGTTGTGTGGGGTGTATGCAGCTGCACAAGTATCGGAGTAAGATACATAGGGAGATATGTAGGGTGAATTGGATAGCTGCTGAATTCACCGTGCAGCATTGCCTGCTGGGGCTGTTACCACTTCCCAAAAAGGAGAGGAATATATGGTTCAAATTTGCCCAGTTGGGCTTAGTGCTAGCGTGATGATGTGTAGCCAATCACTTGGCCAGTCTTGCCTCACCAACTCTAACTAGTTGGAGGACTGATTTCCTAGTATGGGCGGCAGCAGAGGAATGCCGGCTTTGGAAAGTACGCACTGCCAATTACACAGAAAGGGATCTTGAGGACTGGTGTATAGAATACAGCCACAGAGGAGGGGGACGACATTGTCGCTACTGGGGAGATAGCCTCTGGGAATGTACTGAGAGGGCACCTAACATCGTAGCTTATGCACTCACCGGATTTTCTGGCCTCCAGCGAGCCCACATCAGAATAAAAACTAATTTAGTCTTATATACCTACATCAGAATAGAAACTAATTTAGTCTTATATACGTATCCCTCCTATGTCACACGTCAGTATATGGATATGTGTTGACTGATTGTTCTATCACCTCCTGTTTCTTTGCTTTCCCTTGAGACTCTCCTGTTTATGTGCTCACTACATATTGATAAAATGAATGTACTTTAAGATATTATGCTGTGCTGTTTGTATGCATTACTTTGAAAAATTGAATAAACAAATTAAAAAAAAACAATAGGGGTTCTTGGCCTCCAACGACCCTCAGCAACCAAGGGTACTTCATCCCCCAACCAGTTGCACACCAGGAGGCACATTTGTAGAGTGGTTGAAAAAGGGGCCCGGGCCTCTGATGAGGTCTCAGCAATCCCGCTGTGGGTGACTTACGTGTTGCAACAATAGGGGTTCTTGGCCCTCAACGACCCTCAGCAGCCAAGGGGACTTCATGCCCCACAAAAGGGGGTGGTGATGGACGGAGCATCAGAACCAATCAAACACTCACACCCAGTCAACAGATCTGGGTTTGATCCATCACCGTTCTTTAGCCCACTCTGCCACCCCAGTTCAGACATGGCCATATGCAAATCAGTCTGACCCTGTGCCTCATGGGAACAGTCCAGCCCGAACTGCCAAGCCATGCCTTCCCTGGACCGGAAACAAGCTTCCTAGGACCGGTATCTGGCATTTCAGCCGTCTTCAGCCAGGCTTGCTTGAATCCAGTGGCAAAGTGAGCAAGGGACTCACGTCTGAGCAAACCCTGCCAACTTATGGCGAACAAAGCGGTACAAAAGGGGGTGGTGATGGACGGAGCATCAGAACCAATCAAAGACTCACACCCAGTCAACAGATCTGGGTTTGATCCATCACCGTTCTTTAGCCCACTCTGCCACCCCAGTTCAGACATGGCCATATGCAAATCAGTCTGACCCTGTGCCTCATGGGAACAGTCCAGCCCGAACTGCCAAGCCATGCCTTCCCTGGACCGGAAACAAGCTTCCTAGGACCGGTTTCTGGCATTTCAGCCGTCTTCAGCCAGGCTTGCTTGAATCCAGTGGCAAAGTGAGCAAGGGACTCACGTCTGAGCAAACCCTGCCAACTTATGGCGAACAAAGCGGTACAAAAGGGGGTGGTGATGGACGGAGCATCAGAACCAATCAAACACTCACACCCAGTCAACAGATCTGGGTTTGATCCATCACCGTTCTTTAGCCCACTCTGCCACCCCAGTTCAGACATGGTTTCTGGCATTTCAGCCGATCTGGGTTTGATCCATCACCGTTCTTTAGCCCACTCTGCCACCCCAGTTCAGACATGGCCATATGCAAATCAGTCTGACCCTGTGCCTCATGGGAACAGTCCAGCCCGAACTGCCAAGCCATGCCTACCCTGGACCGGAAACAAGCTTCCTAGGACTGGTTTCTGGCATTTCAGCCGTCTTCAGCCAGGCTTGCTTGAATCCAGTGGCAAAGTGAGCAAGGGACTCACGTCTGAGCATACCCTGCCAACTTATGGCGAACAAAGCGGTACAAAAGGGGGTGGTGATGGACGGAGCCTCAGAACCAATCAAACACTCACACCCAGTCAACAGATCTGGGTTTGATCCATCACCGTTCTTTAGCCCACTCTGCCACTTTGAAAAATTGAATAAACAAATAAAAAAAAACCAATAGGGGTTCTTGGCCCTCAACGACCCTCAGCAGCCAAGGGGACTTCATGCCTCAACCAGTAGTGCACCAGGAGGCACATTTTCAGAATGGCTGAGAAAGGGGGCGGGCATCCGATGAGGTCTAATCAATCCCGCTGTGGGGGACTTACTTGTGGGTGTTATTTAGCCCAGGGGGGGTGGCGCCCCCCATTAATCTTTCTTTAGCCCCAGGGAGGTGGTGTTCTCCGGTGCTCAATGAGCCTCAGGAGGGGGCCCCCATGTGCCCCCTTCCTTACATTTTCTATGAGCCCATATGTCCCAAGAACCCGGCCCACCAAGGGCTAAATTGTAGAGAAGTGCAGGAGCCAGTGCTTCTTTTAATTATTTTTTTTGGTGGGAGCCGCGGATCCAGCGTGACTCCATCAGAAATTCTTTTTAAAATTTTCTTTTTTGTTCCTGGCAGGGTCCCTGTGGGACTCCCACTCCCCCAAGGCCTAGGGATGTCAAGGTATTCCTACCCTGCCCCCTTCTCTTTTTTTAAATTTTTTGTGGGGGGACTCAGCTGAAACCGTGTCCCAAGATGGCTGCCAACACTTCCTGGTTGAAGTGTTGGCAGCCAATCAGATTTCACCATGGGGACTTTCGGATCCTTGGAGGATCCGTGTCCCTTTATATACAAATTTGGTTTTCCCTCAATTTATCAAAAACTACTGAAAGGATGTACAGCAAATCAGAAAAAGGCACTTCTTTGGACCAATATCTACCTTTCTGCCAAATTTAGTGTAATTCCATTCAGTGGTTCGGGCTTTAGCTGTGTCTAAAATCCCTTGGGAAATTACATGGGGAAAACATGTTTTGGGACACACCCCTTTTTCTCGGCCCCCGCTTGATGGATCACCCCAAATCTTTCAACACAGCAGCTGATGTAATATGTGAGATCATAAGCAGTGCATTGGGGGTGTAAGTTATCGTTAGCTCAGGTAACTATAACTGCTGAATGGCCCCTTCCCCAGGATACTCGGCAAGAGAGAATAGAGAGTGGCGGTCAGTAACCTCAATCATGGTTCCTATATTGTTTTACACCCTTCAGCACACCCAGTGAGGTTAGTGCTCAGCCGCTGTTGTTCAAGCGGTGTTTTCTTGTGAAGGGTGGGGAGTGAGGGAAATCCTGTGCCAGGTTTACAGTGAGTAAAGAAAAAAAAAATCAATAGAGGATAGCCTCTCCTCTTTTTGGACAAGGTGAGGGTTTCTGTTTGTACCCCTTCACCCTTGTAACCCTTGTAACCTCCGGAACACCCTAATGGTCCTGCCTCCCTTTCTCCGTTCAATGTGCTTACCGTCGATGCGGCAACTCCTGAGTTACGCGGCAATCACACGTTTCATGGGGGCGTCCACCAGTCTTCGCTCCACGCGTCGAGGTCGTCCTCTGCGGCAGTGTCCTCCTTCCTCTCGGTCGGTGGCTTGGGTCCGACAGGTTCTCTTGGCATTGGGGATTCCCTCTGCTCCGGCTTCTCGGCGTCTCCCTGGTCCGTATCTCCTTCTTCCGGGTTCCGTCGTTCTCCTCGCAAGAGTCTTCTTTTCTGTCCCGCCTCCGCCTCTGATTGGCTTCCTGTGGAGGCAGATTCCCGTCACTCTGCAAGGGAGAGGGCGTGAGGACGTCGTTAACCCTGTGGTGGCTTTCCCGATTTCCCTCAAAGGCATTATGCGGAGCATCTGGGCAGGTTTCACGGTGTTTCCCTCTGGGCTCTTCCCGACACTGCTGCTTTTAAAATTTCTTCCAACCTCCCTAAGGACATCAATGCCTTACTTGCCATGGCACCCCTGACAGAATATGCCTTAAACTCGGGTCAAATTTATACCTGCCTCCTTCATTACAGACTTCACACACCTGGCAATAGTTGCATTTGATAAACTGTTAAAAGTCTTTACATACAAAATCAGTAACTGATCCACTCGAGCGCACCTTGTTTCCATCATCCTAGCCTTATATTCCTTTAAACATCTTACAACACACAATTTCGGTGAATTAACTAAACTTTGATAAAACACAAAAGTTGACATTGTCTTAGTTCTCTTCAAAATTTGGAATAATACCCCAGTAAGTTGAAAAAATCTATTTGATATCTCCAATGCTCTCACATCTGACACCCTTCTGAATGAAAATAAACACAACAAAGTCACTAATTTTCATTTCAATTCTCTTACCCCTAAGTATTTATAACGAGGCCATTCCTGAAACAACCATGAAACTAAGTGATTGATGGCTGGATCTTGGTGATCTTTCCACCCTAATTCCTTTCATTGCTCTACAAATAATGGACTCCTTCCAACTGAAATTTCCTGAATTAAAAAATGTCCTGCTGCCACAGCTGATCTATAACAATGGGTGTATGATGGAACCATGCATGCTATTACCACACATGCCTTTGCCACATGTCCATTACCACGCATATGCCTTTACCACGCATGCTTTTACCACACATATCTTTACAATGAAAATGTAAGTATATTGCAGGTAAGTAGAAACACTTTAGATAAATATATATTACCACTGGCAGTCACCAGTAGGTAGTTATAGTTAGGACCTAGCTTCTTAGGAAAAGCATTTTTTCATTTGCCAATAACTTTAGTGCAGTTTGACGAATCTTCACAAAAGTTTCAAAACTAGAGCTAGAGTATCCCCTTACAGACGGGGAGTGAAGTAGAGCCCAAGAGCAGGCCCGATCTAAATTGGTGCAGTTTTACTTTCTCTACCAAGCATATCTAACTCTGCGTCGCCTACACAGGGCATATCCGACATGATCTGCAGACTGCACTAGGTACGGGGTGACTCTTGCAGACTTTGGTCATGTTGTGTGGGGTGTATGCAGCTGCACAAGTATCGGAGTAAGATACATAGGGAGATATGTAGGGTGAATTGGATAGCTGCTGAATTCACCGTGCAGCATTGCCTGCTGGGGCTGTTACCACTTCCCAAAAAGGAGAGGAATATATGGTTCAAATTTGCCCAGTTGGGCTTAGTGCTAGCGTGATGATGTGTAGCCAATCACTTGGCCAGTCTTGCCTCACCAACTCTAACTAGTTGGAGGACTGATTTCCTAGTATGGGCGGCAGCAGAGGAATGCCGGCTTTGGAAAGTACGCACTGCCAATTACACAGAAAGGGATCTTGAGGACTGGTGTATAGAATACAGCCACAGAGGAGGGGGACGACATTGTCGCTACTGGGGAGATAGCCTCTGGGAATGTACTGAGAGGGCACCTAACATCGTAGCTTATGCACTCACCGGATTTTCTGGCCTCCAGCGAGTCCACATCAGAATAAAAACTAATTTAGTCTTATATACCTACATCAGAATAGAAACTAATTTAGTCTTATATACGTATCCCTCCTATGTCACACGTCAGTATATGGATATATGTTGACTGATTGTTCTATCACCTCCTGTTTCTTTGCTTTCCCTTGAGACTCTCCTGTTTATGTGCTCACTACATATTGATAAAATGAATGTACTTTAAGATATTATGCTGTGCTGTTTGTATGCATTACTTTGAAAAATTGAATAAACAAATAAAAAAAAAACAATAGGGGTTCTTGGCCTCCAACGACCCTCAGCAACCAAGGGTACTTCATCCCCCAACCAGTTGCACACCAGGAGGCACATTTGTAGAGTGGTTGAAAAAGGGGCCCGGGCCTCTGATGAGGTCTCAGCAATCCCGCTGTGGGTGACTTACGTGTTGCAACAATAGGGGTTCTTGGCCCTCAACGACCCTCAGCAGCCAAGGGGACTTCATGCCCCACAAAAGGGGGTGGTGATGGACGGAGCATCAGAACCAATCAAACACTCACACCCAGTCAACAGATCTGGGTTTGATCCATCACCGTTCTTTAGCCCACTCTGCCACCCCAGTTCAGACATGGCCATATGCAAATCAGTCTGACCCTGTGCCTCATGGGAACAGTCCAGCCCGAACTGACAAGCCATGCCTTCCCTGGACCGGAAACAAGCTTCCTAGGACCGGTTTCTGGCATTTCAGCCGTCTTCAGCCAGGCTTGCTTGAATCCAGTGGCAAAGTGAGCAAGGGACTCACGTCTGAGCATACCCTGCCAACTTATGGCGAACAAAGCGGTACAAAAGGGGGTGGTGATGGACGGAGCATCAGAACCAATCAAACACTCACACCCAGTCAACAGATCTGGGTTAGATCCATCACCGTTCTTTAGCCCACTCTGCCACCCCAGTTCAGACATGGCCATATGCAAATCAGTCTGACCCTGTGCCTCATGGGAACAGTCCAGCCCGAACTGCCAAGCCATGCCTTCCCTGGACCGGAAACAAGCTTCCTAGGACCGGTATCTGGCATTTCAGCCGTCTTCAGCCAGGCTTGCTTGAATCCAGTGGCAAAGTGAGCAAGGGACTCACGTCTGAGCAAACCCTGCCAACTTATGGCGAACAAAGCGGTACAAAAGGGGGTGGTGATGGACGGAGCATCAGAACCAATCAAAGACTCACACCCAGTCAACAGATCTGGGTTTGATCCATCACTGTTCTTTAGCCCACTCTGCCACCCCAGTTCAGACATGGCCATATGCAAATCAGTCTGACCCTGTGCCTCATGGGAACAGTCCAGCCCGAACTGCCAAGCCATGCCTTCCCTGGACCGGAAACAAGCTTCCTAGGACCGGTTTCTGGCATTTCAGCCGTCTTCAGCCAGGCTTGCTTGAATCCAGTGGCAAAGTGAGCAAGGGACTCACGTCTGAGCAAACCCTGCCAACTTATGGCGAACAAAGCGGTACAAAAGGGGGTGGTGATGGACGGAGCATCAGAACCAATCAAACACTCACACCCAGTCAACAGATCTGGGTTTGATCCATCACCGTTCTTTAGCCCACTCTGCCACCCCAGTTCAGACATGGTTTCTGGCATTTCAGCCGATCTGGGTTTGATCCATCACCGTTCTTTAGCCCACTCTGCCACCCCAGTTCAGACATGGCCATATGCAAATCAGTCTGACCCTGTGCCTCATGGGAACAGTCCAGCCCGAACTGCCAAGCCATGCCTACCCTGGACCGGAAACAAGCTTCCTAGGACCGGTTTCTGGCATTTCAGCCGTCTTCAGCCAGGCTTGCTTGAATCCAGTGGCAAAGTGAGCAAGGGACTCACGTCTGAGCATACCCTGCCAACTTATGGCGAACAAAGCGGTACAAAAGGGGGTGGTGATGGACGGAGCCTCAGAACCAATCAAACACTCACACCCAGTCAACAGATCTGGGTTTGATCCATCACCGTTCTTTAGCCCACTCTGCCACTTTGAAAAATTGAATAAACAAATAAAAAAAAAACAATAGGGGTTCTTGGCCCTCAACGACCCTCAGCAGCCAAGGGGACTTCATGCCCCAACCAGTAGTGCACCAGGAGGCACATTTTCAGAATGGTTGAGAAAGGGGGCAGGCATCCGATGAGGTCTAAACAATCCCGCTGTGGGGGACTTACTTGTGGGTGTTATTTAGCCCAGGGGGGGTGGTGCCCCCCATTAATCTTTCTTTAGCCCCAGGGAGGTGGTGTTCTCCGGTGCTCAATGAGCCTCAGGAGGGGGGCCCCATGTGCCCCCTTCCTTACATTTTCTATGAGCCCATATGTCCCAAGAACCCGGCCCACCAAGGGCTAAATTGTAGAGAAGTGCAGGAGCCAGTGCTTCTTTTAATTATTTTTTTTGGTGGGAGCCGCGGATCCAGCGTGACTCCATCAGAAATTCTTTTTAAAATTTTCTTTTTTGTTCCTGGCAGGGTCCCTGTGGGACTCCCACTCCCCCAAGGCCTAGGGATGTCAAGGTATTCCTACCCTGCCCCCTTCTCTTTTTTTAAATTTTTTGTGGGGGGACTCAGCTGAAACCGTGTCCCAAGATGGCTGCCAACACTTCCTGGTTGAAGTGTTGGCAGCCAATCAGATTTCACCATGGGGACTTTCGGATCCTTGGAGGATCCGTGTCCCTTTATATACAAATTTGGTTTTCCCTCAATTTATCAAAAACTACTGAAAGGATGTACAGCAAATCAGAAAAAGGCACTTCTTTGGACCAATATCTACCTTTCTGCCAAATTTAGTGTAATTCCATTCAGTGGTTCGGGCTTTAGCTGTGTCTAAAATCCCTTGGGAAATTACATGGGGAAAACATGTTTTGGGACACACCCCTTTTTCTCGGCCCCCGCTTGATGGATCACCCCAAATCTTTCAACACAGCAGCTGATGTAATATGTGAGATCATAAGCAGTGCATTGGGGGTGTAAGTTATCGTTAGCTCAGGTAACTATAACTGCTGAATTTCACTGGTTTTGCATGAGTGAAATCTGAAACTAACTATTATGTCCCTGTAACCTTTGTTTTTTTCAGTGACTATAGATGAGGCCTGGCAGTGAACTCCTCTCCATTTGCTGAGTTTGCAGAGTTTTCTGCACTCCGCGGAGCTCGCGCAGTGCAGAAAACTCTGCTTCGCGTAGTGAAGCGGAGTTTTTCCCCCTCGCGATTACGAACTGTATGTTCGCGAGTGCAAGCTGCCACTCGGGTAGAATTTCTACCTGTGCGGCAGGAAGACCAGCGCAAACGGCAGTTCGCACTTGCGGAACTCCGTGGAGTTTTTTTGAAACTTTGCGGAGTTCCACGTAGCAAAACTCTGTGAACTACGCCCAGGCCTGCTGTAGATATATAGATATACACACACACACACATATATATGCATATGTGTGTAACCATCGATCTGTCTGTATATTATATACTGGCGGTCGCCAGTAGATAGTTATAGTTAGGACCGTGTTTCCATAGGAAATCTGAAAATTCTATTTTGAATAACTTTGGCGCCGGTTGACGAATCCTCGCGAAATTTTCAAAACTAATGGGGCGCTCTGCTCAGCTCCTACCCTGAAAGTCTCGGGGTGATTCGTCGAGCGGGGACTGAGAAAAAAGGGGGGTCCCAAAACGCATTTTCCCCATGCATTTTCCCATAGGACATTTAGTCGAAGGTACAGCCCGAACGGCTGAACAGAATTACTTGAAATTTGGCAAAGAGGTAGTCCTCAGGTCAGGCATGTGCCTTTTGCATATATGGTGTCAATCTGTTCAGTAGTTCCTGAGAAAATTGCAGTTAAAAGCACATAAATATCTATAAGCGCGCACCGTGCGCGCACCTTAACGTGCGCGAGCGTAATTCTGATTGGTGGTTACATGTCAGTCAACGTTCGAATCGGTAGAAGTCAGGAAGTGTCGGACCCCATTTTGTGTGTTGTGTGTGTGACAGGGAAAAAGAAAAGTGGAGAACGTGAAAAGGGGGCAGGGTAGAGCGTTCCTGACCCCCTAGCCTTTGTCAGGGGGTCCCTGAAGGACCCCGAAGGGTGAAAAAAACATTTTATTTTTTTTTCAAAAAATCGCAGGGTGCGCGCACGGTGGGCGCACGGTGAAAAACCTTAAAAAAAAAAAACATTTTAAACGAGTGTAAAATAAATATATAAAAATATAATAAAACATACATAACTTAGCATTTAAAAAACCTTACAAATTCACTTAAAAAACCATAGGTTTCACACACGTTATAGTTAGGAATTAGCATTTAAAAAACCTTGCAAATTCACTTAAAAAACCATAGGTTTCACACATGTTATAGTTAGCTGGACATTTCACTCGTAAAAAACCATTGAAATTCCACCGTTATAGTTAGTTCAGATAACTATAACTCGCGCGACTCCAGGGTACTCCAGCACTTAAGGGCAATACAAAATCAAGATCAGGCATATCCAGTTGCCAGGTATTTTAGTGAATCACATAATTCTGACCCCAGTGGTCTGAGATACTTTTTAATAGATGCGGTCACCCCCAACAAAAGAGGGGGAGACATAGAAAGAGTGCTCAGACTACTCGAGGCTAAATATATTCTTAACCTCGATACCAAACATCCTAAGGGTCTCAATGCCACTGAGGAACTATAAGAACTACAGCAGAGGGACCCTGAACTAACAAAATATGTGTAGGGAATGTCAGGGAAAAGTAATCAAAAAACAACAGAACTATCCTACACCTATATACTTGAATTTTAAGGCTCTAAGTCCATATGAATAAAATTATACCCACAGACTAGGTAGACAAAGAAATGTTTTTTTATGAAAACGTCATTTAATAAATTTTTTTCATTTTTTTCCTTTTTAGAGGTAGTTATTTATCCATTTAACATAGAAAATTAATTACAACATTTCGACAAAAATAAATATGTCAACAACAAAACACCATGTCAACGAAAATATAAATAAAGAACTATAATAATAAACATCAATACATCATACAAAACCAACAAGGGTACAAAAAAAGTACATATAAAACAATACAATTTTTATATAAAAACAGTTCATTATAAAAAGTGCAATCAGGTATAACCGCCAAGACAAGCGCCAACGCGCGTTTCGGAGCTAGACAGTATGTTGGCTCCTTCCTCAGGGCGTGTAAGGTGAGTCTTTCAGGCGACAGCACAAATTACGTACATATCTTTGACAGGCGTAGAAGTTGACAAAGTTTGTAACCATAAGTTTTAAGCGTATGGGGCCACTGAAAACATCCAGCATCAGTTAGCTAGGCTATTGAGCTATCTGGGGTATGATACATTAGCTTAACGAATCCAATAAGCCGTCTTGCTTGTGAAGTCGGCTTATTGGATTCGTTAAGCTAATGTATCATACCCCAGATAGCTCAATAGCCTAGCTAACTGATGCTGGATGTTTTCAGTGGCCCCATACGCTTAAAACTTATGGTTACAAACTTTGTCAACTTCTACGCCTGTCAAAGATATGTACGTAATTTGTGCTGTCGCCTGAAAGACTCACCTTACACGCCCTGAGGAAGGAGCCAACATACTGTCTAGCTCCGAAATGCGCGTTGGCGCTTGTCTTGGCGGTTATACCTGATTGCACTTTTTATAATGAACTGTTTTTATATAAAAATTGTATTGTTTTATATGTACTTTTTTTGTACCCTTGTTGGTTTTGTATGATGTATTGATGTTTATTATTATAGTTCTTTATTTATATTTTCGTTGACATGGTGTTTTGTTGTTGACATATTTATTTTTGTCGAAATGTTGTAATTAATTTTCTATGTTAAATGGATAAATAACTACCTCTAAAAAGGAAAAAAAGGAAAAAAATTTATTAAATGACGTTTTCATAAAAAAACATTTCTTTGTCTACCTAGTCTGTGGGTATAATTTTATTCATATGGACTTAGAGCCTTAAAATTCAAGTATATAGGTGTAGGATAGTTCTGTTGTTTTTTGATCACTGAGGAACTATATACTTGTCTCTAATAGAAGTTAACTGCAAGAGTAACAGATTCTGAAATTGTTATGTCCACCTAGTCATCAAAATAATATATATATTCTTTTAAATAAGAATTTTCTGATTTTGGTGTTCTGCAATTGTAAATATTCATTTTGATACCAATTAGAACACTTAAACTGCCACATTTTGCACATAATTGTACACATAGGGTGAGTCAGCAGAAAACATCTTTTTAGTAAGGTTTTAAAGCAGGGTTTCTTTTAGGGTATTAGTATTAGCATTTGCACTTTACAATATTCAATGTTTACATGAATCACAGAAGTTTGGTACTGTATCAGCGAAATTTGCACAATGATTTGGGACATAACCAATTTTATGGTATTTATACCGAAATTCGTTTTTATTCATGATTTTAGACAATTTTATAATCATGTTCCCCTTTGAAATTATGCACAAATAGTTTTTACAATAAGAACATACGATGGAATGAATTTATTGGATAAACTTTTATTCGCAGGGATTTTAGGAAATGTTATTGTGTCAACTCTACAACAATGACAGAAATATAACTATTTCATTATGCATTTCCCTCAAAAACTTCTGACAATGTTACTTCGTTACATTGCAATGTTATAAGTAATGGTGCACTGGCTGTGTTAATGACTATTGGGTAAAAAATGGTATAAAAAAAAAGTACTCACCTGACAGAGCGTGTCATGTTATCAAGGCCCGAGGAGGGCTGAAACGCGTCATGGCTGTAAAGGTCCGAGAGCAACAATAAATATCTAAGCACAACGTTGTGGTCCGTGCCCTTTCTTGTTTCCAAAGGAAAGGAAGTTGTAAGACGGAGCAGATTCAACGATATATATATATATATATATATATATATATATATAGAAAATTTCGCGAGGATTCGTCAACCGGCGCCAAAGTTATTCCAAATAGAATGTTGCGGATTTCCTATGGAAACACGGTCCTAACTATAACTATCTACTGGCGACCGCCAGTAGATAATATATATATACACACATATATACACACATATATATAAAACTGTATCAACCCCAACCCCTAAACTCAACCACCCCTAAACCCAGAATATACCCTTATTACCCAAATACCCTCACCCACCCTAAACCTTAAAAATGCCCTTGCCACCCAAATACTCTCACACGCCCTAAACCCTAAAAACACCCTTACTACCCAAATACCACAACTCCTAAAAATAACCTTGCCACCCAAATACTCTTACCCGTAGCGCCTTCACGGTGCACCGCCTGCCGTACCTCTCCCCCCTTTCTATTCTCCTGCGGTGCCACCACGCAGCGGTGGAGCGGGTGCTGGCACTGCCTCCGAAGAATTAGATACAAGGCCTCCTTTATCATCCTCCCCAGAGGTCGACGCACTGTGCTGCACATTTGTGAGCTGCATTGTTAGTGAATGACGGTGCTGGACAAACGGACCTGTGGTGTGCTGCTGTGACTGGAAGTGCCTGCCTGTGCCTGACTGGAGATCCCTTGTCCAGCACTAGATGTGGAGATAGGGAGGAACCTTTCTTCGTGTTGTCTTCCTCGCAGAGGACCTTTATGGCCCTGAATTCTATTTTTTTTTACTACCTTCCTTGACCTTGTACGACGCCCCTCTTGGATCTTGTCCGCGGAGAGAGCCCGCTCTATTGGCCCCATACCCCTGAGAATTGCATGGGCCAATATCGCTTTTGAACGACATGGGAGGAGGAAGGGGGCGCCATCTTCATAGGCGTGGAACAGCTGCAAACTACACCACAGTTGCAGCCTGGTCGAAGGAGGTAAGGGGTGACCTTGCGTGGAGCCAGTAGCAACAACAGCGCTATGCCAGGTGCGAAGAAGCAGGCTGATGGTGGTGCCATTACCCTCCAAGACATCATGGAAGCCATACAAGGGGTCCACACGGCCTTGGAACTTAAAATAGATTCCGTTACTTTGGAGGTGACCCTAATGCACACTGATCTACGGTCTTTGGGAGAAAGGATGAAAACTGCGGAAAACTCTGTGATCTACCTACAATCCTCCACAAAATTTTGGAACGAGAGGTCAAGCAACTTCAAGCCGCGACCAGAGAGATGGAAGCCCAGCTGGAGGATCAGGAGGGGAGGGCACGCAGGAACTATGTCCGTATCCTGGGGGTGCCAGAACTGACCTCTTTGTTGAAGATCTGATTCTTAACCAACTGCAGCCACGCTCGCTCTCCCGCTATTTTTCTGTGGAAAGAGCCCATAGGGTGCCATGTGGTCACCCCAAACCCGGTGCCCCAACGTGCCCTCTTATAGGTAGATTTTTCAACTATAGAGATTGGAACGTAATCCTACAAGCTGCACGCTCCTTTCCCCCTATTAAATTCAAAAACTCTACAATTACCTTCTTCCCGGACTTTACTGTTAAAGGCCAGAAAATGAGGAGATCCTTTTTAGAGGTTAAGAGGGCACTTTGTGAAAAGAATATTAAATACGCCATGCTCTTTCCAGCAAAACTTAGGGTGATGGCAGGAGGGAAGGTCTGGTTCTTCTTGTCTCCGGAGGACACATGGGACTGGTTTGAACAGTAGCAGACGGGTGGCCCCTCGCAGCAGGACTCCAGGCGTAGGGAACGGGAGCAAGGTAGTCTTCGTGAGGCATTTGACTCCGGGAGGGCCCCCGATAGAACCACTGTGGCACTCATGGATCTGCTTGTATGAAGGCCTCCTCGTTGAATGTTATGGTTGAATGTTATTTCCTGAGGCCATGATGGGGCACTGTTCGAGACTGTCGACCACTCGGAGCTGAGACTGTACTTCATCAAGTAATTTTGTTTTGAAAAGGGTGGTGGTGGTTGTTGATTGTTGGGTCTGTGTATATTTTGGCCTCTATTCTGTTACAGCTTACTGTCTTTCACCACGAGTTCCGGACCGCTTCTCATAGGGAGGGGTTTCAAGTTATCCTATATTGGGATTATGATCAGAACTGGGGTAGTATAAGACCATGTGCCGAGGTTGGCGGGGCCACATTCCCTCTACAATAGTTTTATGGGGTGGGGTAAACAAGCGCTCTGCATTTCTGGGGGTGGGCAGTTCGGAGTCCACATTGCAGGGAGGCAGGGAGGGGGAGAGGGTGGTTGATCTCCTAGGGGGTTGTTGTTTTGTTGTTGCATGTTTAACTTCTTTTGCAATATTGTTCTTTGACAGCGCAAGAAAGTTACCTACTTTGCTAATAGAATGTCCAACACTAAAATATGTGCCTTGTTTGACCATGTTGCAGCTTCTCTTACTTGCTAGAAAGGGTGCTATGTTACTGTGTCTGTCCATGATCTTGAGTCTGAGTCTCCCCCCCCCGATGTGTCACATAAATGGGTAGTCAACTGAAACAACCGGGGCGCCCAGAACGGCTTAAATTGCTCTCATGGAATGTTAATGGGCTCGGGGATAGAATAAAGAGAGGCATCGTCTTGCAATACTTAAAGAGGCAGGCCCCTGACGTGGTCCTCCTGTGGAAATATGGATTTTTATGATCAGTTATGTCCCCTATCTTGGACCCCAACGGTTTCATGTATAAATCACAAGTACATGTATGTTTCCTCCAGTTCCAGTTATGAAGACGCAAACACATGTGCGTCCACCGTCAACATGTCCTCTTTCAGATCCGCCATGAATGGGCCGGATATTCTATTCCTAAGTATGAAAGGCCACCGGCTTTATATGGTTCATTTATCCCATTTTACAGTCCAGGCGAGTAGGCCCTGATTCTGCCATTAAGCCTTTTCCTGCCTTCTGCCTCTGAAAGCTCCAGTCTGAGTTCGCATCTGTATCCATGAACTTTGTCCTACTCCCTGCGCGGCTAACGGTGCCTGACTCGACCTGTCTGCTTGCCAAAAACTGTATTTCACCTTCGAGATTATCTGCTCCGCTCCCCATCCAATGCATTCCTGTCTAGTAGTTTAAGTAAACATTCTTCCAGCTACCGAGCAAAAGGCCCGGCTTCTCTGTCTTTATGCAAGTAATTCATAGCCCTGTTACTATGGAAGATTTCTGCCCTTGCATCTCATGTAGACACTTAGACGCTTGTACACGCACTCACAGTCAGTATAGAATAGATTTTATTCGAGAGACCTTTCCTTTTGGATAACATAGTTCTTTAAACATAGGATGTTAGATATGATTTGGGATTAGGTTGACTTGACCCCCCAGACTTCTGTCTCCACATGTAGAGCTAAATGTCAAGTCCCATTCTCCCCCTAGTTGCACGTCAATCACACGTCATGCTGCTGCGCGCGCATCTCTGCCAAGTATTTCTGCTGACATTGCGAAATTCTTTCATGGAACCACCCATATGTGACATCATATCTAATGACGTTCTTTAGTTACGCCTAGTTACACCCATTTTAGTTACGCATGTATGTTTTTATCTTTGTTATCAACTGTTACGCCTCCTGCATCTGTTTTCACTGTAATGCCTATTGTATAAAAATGATTACCTGTCAATAAAGTATGGTCCTTCACTTCCTGAACCTTCGTGGTGATGGAATATGGAGTCCATCAATTCGAATTGATTTTGGAATAAAGCCCGTTCCGAACCTCTAATACCACGGATTCTGCCTCTTATTTTACTGAGCTATTATTATAGATTTTCCGCATCAAATTAAGTACCGGTAATTAAATTATTTACCACATATATGGCGCCCGAATAGGGACACTTTCTCATCTCACGCGCCGGAGGTGCGTTGCAGGCCCGGTCTCCTGTCACAGCTGGACGGACAACAACGCGTACCCACAGGATTTCCTGTATCTCCCTCCTGCCGAGCGGGGGTAACTGAGGCTGCGATCAACACCCAGACGAGGCGGTGAGAAGTGCGAAGTATCCCGACCAGAGCCTAGCTGAGAGAGCAAGATCCGAGGTATACAGAGGCCCACCAGTTTCCGAAGTTCCGAAGTTTCGAGTCGAGTCCAGTCCGGTTCAAGTCCAGTTCAGTTCAGTTCCGAGGCCTTCCGTTCCGAGCTACCCGGTGAGTACCATTGTCGGGGAGGCGTTCTGACGTGCACATAGGTTGTGCCGGTCAAGACGGGTTTGGGTACACAAATCCGGTCTGCACTGTTTCAGCAGTGTATCTGTACTGTTCAGCAGTATATCAAGTATGTCTAGTATATAATTCAGAATTACCTAGTTAGTGCCGAGTATTATGCTTAATGACTAGTTCCCTAAATGGCCATCATTGTTGTTCATTAAATGTTAAATGTTAAATGTTTTAAATACGTTCTGCATATTGTGGTGTGAATGACTGTTCATTATTGTGTTTTGTTGTATTAAACGTGTTCAAAATTAGGCATCAGATCAGTTCTCAATATGCCGCTCTTTTCGAAATTAAGACAGATCAAAACTAGAAAAGGGGTACTCGAAGAAGCTGTTCCCATTCCTCCTAGGGACACTCCAGGGTACTTCATGTATCATAAACATGGCCTAGACGCCATATTATTTCTTGATTTATGGGTAGACTACACCAAGGAATTACCAGAAAGTCAGAGGTGGCCCGCAGCTGGGACCTGGGATGCAGATTGCATCATGAAAGAAGAGGAAGAATTATGGAAAAAGAAAGCTAGACAGTCACAGAAAGATGCCATTGAATTATGGCGTAAAGAATCATATAGACGTACAGAAAAAGCGCTCAGACAGGAAGAGAAAAGTAAGGAGAATTCAAATAAAGTCTGAGAAAATCTATTAATTGAAGAAGGTACTCGAGTAAAATCAGAACAAGTAGACAGACAAAGAAATGCCCTTATGAATGGTATGTATCCTCTTCTGGCCGAAGGATTACCTAAGGCTACTCCGGAGATACCAAAAGACTTGCCACCTCCATTGTTTCCGATAAAAGCACATCCCAAAGGGCATCCCAGAACCGCAGAAGATGTTTTCCTTTCCTCTTATTTAGACGACGCAGCTCCCGAGTATGCTAATACTGCGCCACATAGACCGCCTGCCGAGGGGGTTCAACGCCAAGACCCTCCTCCATCTGTACCTCCGCAACAACAAACTCCGACACAAGTTCCGGCAAGCACATCTGTTTCTACAGCTGTATCCACACCTATGGTTGCTATATCACGTTCAACGAATCCTTTCACATCCAGCACCCCAGGTGGTGCTACAGGAGGTACATCAAACATTTTTTCCACGCCACCCAGAGTAAATAAACTTTCCTTTCAAGAATTAGCCCACCAACGTACGCCCAAACTAGTAACTCCCGACATGCTTAAGGAACTTCTAATAGATTGTAGATATGACCCTGTGCCCGGCAAAGAGGACGAAATGCTGCTGGCATCATTACGTATCCGACGAGCTGCAATATATTTAGGGAGGCTACCAGGAATGACTACACATTTAGAAAATATATATCACTTTGTCCAGTCAGGGCGAGATTCTGAGAGTATTAATAGAGCCATGGAGTACCAGAAAGTGGAGATACAGGGGGAACTGTTACGTTTCCTCATAAATTGTGTGATCAGAAATCAAGACCGACCAGGGGTAAATCCGGAAGAAATGCAAATTCTTACCACATGGAGTCGGAATATATCAGAGGGGAGACATGATAAACGATTAAGTATAGTAGCTATGTGCCGAAAGATCCGCAAAGAAGTAGAACGAATACACGAAGAAAGATTAGCAGTAGACCAGCCTGAACAAACCGAGGAGGAGGAGGAAGAATTAGAACTGCCCACAGGACAGTTAGAAACCATGGCCTATGTAGGTAGAGGGAGATCTTGTAATAATACTAGATGCTTTACTGATCCGATACGTCCGATACGTCCAGATAATAACAGAAATTTCCAAACACCTATAATAAATATAAGGTCCCCCGAACATTCGTTCCAAGCCGCTGACAAATTACTCCGAGAACGAAGGGGTTATCATATACTCGATTCTATGGACGAACAAGAATTAGCCAGGTCAGCTGTTCACTGGGTTGATAGTCCCGGAAAATATAGTGATGATACACTAGCGCACACGTTTTTGAACCTCACCCCAGATGAACAGCGTTTAGCTGGTATCTATATGATTCAACAACTCCTTATATTATATAAAAGCCAACACTCCGATCCTGGTCCCCTACCTGATATATTGACTGAATTACTCACGAATAAATGGAGAGGTTCAGGTACTGAGTTAATTAGAGAAATACTAGAATCCAGAAAGCAGTACATTCTTTTTGTATGCCCCGAACATGTCTCACTGCCCATCAAGGAAAGAACGACGTATTACATGGATAGACAGAATCCCTTACGCGAAGTGCACCCGATAAAAGGTGATGACAATCAGTTTAAACGTGTGTTTGTATACACACCCATATCTAAAATAGAACTATTAGAAATGAAGAAAGTGGTACCCAGTCATGACAAAGACCCAGCGGGTTTCCACCGTGAAATTAAAGACATGTTGCTCATGGGAGAGTATACCTATCCCGACATTATGAAAATATTGAAGGTATTAATGCCTGCGGGCATTTACGAAAAACTCAAGGAAAAGGATTGGGAGGTGGGAGACCAAAAGATAGATTGGACAGCATTAGAAAACGAAGAAAAAGCTCGAGGTCCAGGTTCAGGGCTTGGGGATAAGACCAAAACACTACCAGGTTTACTAGTACAGGTACTGCCACGTTTATTAACTACGAAAAAGGAAGACTGGGGTGCAATCTCAGCCTGTAAACAAAAGCAAGATGAGGACACCAGTGATTTCTATGCCCGATTCGAAAAATGTTTTGGTATAAATAGTGGAATAAAAGCAAGTAGCGAATCGTATCCACATCTGTTTGTGACAAAATTAGTTGAAAATTCCTTGCCCCAAGTTAAGAATAGAGTATTGAAATTCGAGAGTACCTGGCAAGGTAACACTCCGTCACAAATGTTACAAATGCTACAGTACCATCACAATAGAATTAGAGAGGAACAAGAACATGAACAAAGACGCATGAAAGACACGAAAATGAAAATGCTAGTTTCCCAGACAGTTCCCGCTGACGGTCATAAAAAGGGTATGACACAGTCCAGTGTTTCAGCAGGTCCTGTAAAAGGGACATGCAACTATTGTAAACAGCCAGGTCATTATGTACACGATTGTCCAGTTTTAAAACATAATATCGCCATAGGTAATACAAAAGAAAGACCACGGCCACTTAGACAGGATCAGAACCAACAAGGAGCCCCGCAGCATGCACAGTCCATGCCGGCTCCGCAACAGTCTATGCCAGCTCCACCACCGCAGCCTATTGCTGCTACACAAACAACGACACAACAGATGTACCAGACCGCACAGTATGACTATCCTGATTATCAACGATACTCATGAAACAGCCTAGAGAGGGAAGTTGGCTTACCCCTTATAGAGGTCCCTGTAGATCAAGAAGGACCTTATGTACACAGTGAACTATTAGGCCAAGATAGAAAATTTTTACTTGATACAGGGGCAAGCCGAACAACCATAAAACGTAGTGAAGTTCCAGGGGCACCCCTCTCAGGCTCACAGAATATTTCCCTTGGCTTTTCAGGAAAACCTATCATTAACGAAGTATCACAGCCTCTTCCACTTACGATTGGTCCCTTGACACGAACTACAGATTTATTGCTTACTAAATCATGTCCAGAAAACCTGTTAGGGATAAAAACATTGAAAGCTCTAGGAGCTATAATATGTTGTTCTCCGGAAGGAGTAAGATTGTTTTTACGTGATTTCAAAGGGCACTATGTGTCCCGAGACATGGATCACCGACTGCAGACTTTACCCACACATTTATGGGCACAAGGCCCTACAGATGTTGGTTGCATGAACATTACACCATATCGAGTCACACTAAAGACAGGAGTGGTACTACCACGAATGCGACAATACAAGTTACCCCCAGATGCTGTAGTGGCTTTACTGCAAATCATTGACGAGCTTATTACCCAAGGAGTGGTTGTGGAAACCGACTCCAATGTATGTAATTCCCCGATAATTCCGATTCTTAAACGAACTGATCCAAAAGCCCCGCCAGTATATCGATTGGTTATTGATCTGCGCGAATTAAATAAATGTATTGTACCACAATACCCCGTAGTCCCAGACATTTCTTCATTACTGACAGCCATTGATTCCGAAGCAACATTCTTTACTGTAATTGATCTCAAGAATGCCTTTTTCAGCGTCCCAATAGATCCGGAAAGCCAATACTTGTTCGGATTTAGTTTAAATGGACGAAGCTTTAAATTCACACGCGCACCTCAAGGATTCACAGAAAGCCCCAGCATTTATAGCCAAGCACTGAAACGAGAACTTGACAGTATCCACATGCCAGTCAACACTGCCCTGCTTCAATATGTCGATGATCTGCTGATCACCGCTAGAAGCGAACCTGAATGTGAAAAAGCCTCACTGACGGTTTTACAATTTTTGGCCGAAAAGGGGCACAAGGTGTCCCCTTCTAAGCTGCAATTCTGTGTCCAGCGAGTTGTTTACCTTGGGCACTCGCTGTCCAAGGAGGGAAGGCAGCTTACGTCAGATCGCATCCAGTTAATTGTTAACATGTCAATACCCAAGACACAAAAGGAGGTACGGGCTTTCATAGGCCTCACTTCATACTGTAGGCAGTGGATCCCTCAGTATGCATTTCTAGCAAAACCACTCATTCAGTTGACAACGCAAGAGGCAGCCACATCGACTGTTCTCCCTTGGACTCAGGAACATACACAAGCTTTTGAAAGCCTAAAGAAAGCTTTATGTCAAGCACCTGTTTTAGCAACACCATGTTACAATAAACAGTTTACACTCTTTGTTACAGAACGCGAAGGTACTGCCTTGTCAGTACTCACACAGGAACAAGCAGGATCACACAAACCATGTGCTTATTTTTCTAGTACATTAGATCCCGTAGCTCAGGCTCTGCCTGCGTGCCTGAAATCAGTGGCAGCAACAGCTTTAGCAATCCGACAAAGCGATGCCATAGTGTTAGGACACCAATTGACAGTACAAGTACCACATGCAGTAGAGGTTCTCTTGAACCGCACGCAAACACAACACTTGACTATAGCAAGACTCACCGGTTACGAATTAACATTGTTTCAGCCACACATAGAAATCAGACGTTGTAGTACATTGAATCCTGCCACACTGTTACCAGTAAACGGAACAGACCCACTAGCACATGATTGTATTGAAGTTATCACTATCACGACGAAACCCAGACAAGACTTGACAGACGTCCCATTGTCAGATCCAGACCTGACGTTGTATGTAGATGGTTCATGTATGAGAACAAGTACAGGAGAGCTAGTGGCCGCATATGCAGTCACAACAGACACTGAAGTTATTGAAACAAATTGCATAAATACCTTGTCAGCTCAAGCAGCAGAGCTCATCGCTCTGACACAAGCCTGTATTCAAGCTACAAATAAGAAAGTCAACATATACACTGATTCACGTTATGCATTCGGAGTTGTACATGACTTCGGCGTGCTGTGGCGAGAGAGAGGTTATTTAACTTCTCACGGTGCCCACATTCAGCACGGACCCCTCATTCATGCCTTATTAGATGCAATACATCTACCCACTGCAATATCAATTATGAAATGTAAAGCTCATACGAAAGTTACTGATATCATTTCCCAAGGCAATGATCTAGCTGACAGAACAGCTAAACAGACTGCTCAAACTCACACATCTGACATGACAAAGACAATAGTTCCGACACCAACACATTGCTTGACGGTTAAGGATCCCGCTCTTGACGTAATTGACATACAGACACATGCTACACCAGATGAAATAAAGAAATGGACTGAATTAGGAGGGATCCAAACGGATCAAGGATGGAAGACGAAAGTAAAATCTGTATGGTTCCTTCCTGATTCTATGGTTCAAGTTATCATTAATACAATACATAGTCCAGCACACTTAGGAGAAAAAGCTATGCTAGACAGCATTCAACACATTTGGTTCAACAAACATTTACGAGCAGCAGCTAAACAAAAAGTTCGTACCTGTATGATCTGTTGTCAGTTTAACCCAGGTAAAAGCATTCCCGTAGAACAGGGTGGATTTCAGCCTCCTGAGCACCCTTTTGAAGTCCTCCAGATGGATTATATCCAGATGGAACGATGTCGAGGATTCAAATATGTTCTTGTAGTTGTCTGTGCTCTTTCCCGTTGGACAGAGGCATACCCGGTTTCAGATTACACTGCCCCGACTACTGCCAAACAGTTGGTTCGAGAATTCTTCCCACGGTACGGTTTACCACGTGTTGTCTACTCAGATAACGGCCAGCCGTTCTCATCCGAGCTAATGAAACATGTTTCACTTTTGTTAGGCTATCAGTGGAAATTTCACTGTGTCCGACACCCCGAGGCAGCAGGTCTCGTGGAACGACATAATCAAACGCTGAAAATTAGATTGTCCAAAGTATGTAGAGAGAAAGGTGTCGACTGGGTAGTAGCCTTACCAGTTGCACTCTTTTACATGAGAATGGTAGCGCACTCTCGAACAGGGCTATCCCCTTATGAGGTGGTCTTTGGCAGACCACCAAATATGTGGGGGACGCCTATACCACGCAAAATAACTGATGTTGACTGTAATATGCTGACAGATTACTTGGCTTCCTTGATGTCTGCACTACAATCTTGTCGTTCACAGGTAGCTGCAGCCTTTCCCGACAACACCGAGGTGAAACCCCATGACGTAATTCCCGGGGACCTGGTGTTAGTGAGGAACTTTGACCGGAAGTCTCAGCTGGATCCTAGGTGGAAATCGCCTCAACTAGTACTGCTCACCACGAGGACAGCCGTGAAGATCGAAGGTCGCAAAGGCTGGATACATTCAAGTCATATCAAGAAATTTCATGGACTACCGTCTGATGTAAACGATACACCTCGCGTGTCTTCACCGATTGACTCAAAGCTTCCTTTGATTGAACAGAGTAATAATGAACTATATAAACTAAAACTACGGTCTAACAAGTCAGACAATTTGATTGTTTAAGTCCTCTCCAAGGTGAATCGGTCGAATTTGTCTCTGACATGTATCCCCTAGACCTGAATAGAGAAAGAAACCGAAAGATGCAGTTGAAACAACATGCGTACTGTAAATCACTGCGTAGTCATTGCACAGTGACGTTGTTAATTTTGTTTTTCTTAAGTCTTTTAATAATCGCTGCAAGTATATTGTTGCACATATATTATCCTATTTCTAAACATGTTTACAATGTTACTGCTGAACATTCTTTTAGTGAATTACCCCCGCATGAGTTGTCCTATAGATTTGCGCTGCGCAATAACACTTTTATTAGTATGTTACATCATTCCCATCAGGCTAGCAATGCTACAAATTGTTGGATATGTGGCCGACTCCCTCCCTATCAGAACTATAAGGGAATTCTGCCTCTCTTTCCATATCCGTTCACACACAATGGCTCCTGTGGAGCATGGTTTAGTTTAATTAATTCCTTAGATTCAAACTCAGTAACTTATCAAGACCATTGGGTATGGGGAAACCTGAACCTAGTTTTACTCAAAGTCTGCTACCCTAACAAGGAGGGACTTCCCAAAAGAACAGGAACTGATCTAGAAAATGAAGTATATGGATTAGGGAATTTCACGCTTAATCTCATGATCCTGAATGTTGAATCCGAAGCTGCACCAATTTTGCCCGCTATGTCAGTATTTCCAGTTAAAGGTGAATTGTGTGTAAGAAAGAATGGTTCCATACATATGGGCCATAGTAAGTGCACCACTGTAATAGAATTCAGTGATCAAGGCAAGTCTACATTTAGAGCTTCTCGCCATTCCTACTTCGTATGTGGTCAGACTGCATATATACGTTTGCCTCTAGATTGGGATGGTACCTGCTACATCGGATTCCTTTTGCCACCCGTTTTCCTAGCTCCTCCTGATTATCACAGAAATACTCATTTAGTACACAATAGAGAACGGAGAGATCTCCCAATAGTCGACTACAGTGAAACAGCATGGGAAAAATACACAGATTTCAATAAAGGTCTCTTTCCCTATATAGGTACAGTTACCAATAGTAAGCTGATACGTAGATTAACAAGAACCCTTGAAGCAGTAGTGAACGAAACTATTTCCGCCTTAGGCAATTTAACAGAAGAGCAGTCTGCTATGCGGATTGTTGTGCTTCAAAATCGTCTTGTCCTTGACGTCATCCTGGCCGATAGGGGCGGAGCTTGTAGGGTCATCGGATCAAGTTGTTGCATTTTCATACCAGAAAATTCGCCATCTGTATATAAAGCCATAACTCGCCTTCATAAGATTGTAAGCCAGATACACCAGAATCCAGGCACCTGGACTTGGTCCGGTTGGTTTTGGAGTGTATTATCAACCTTTGGATGGAGGGTCCTATCCTTCCTAGGTATTGGCTTTCTCATACTATTCAGTTGCTGCCTATGCCTACAATGTGGACCAGCGATTTGTGGTCTGTGTGCCACATCGTGTATTCCACCACCAAGATTTCATTCATCCCGGAAGAAGAAAGAAGAACAAATGATGCTATATGAACAGATCGACGGATTGATGAAGATTGATATCTCTTAAGGGCAAGTAGGGGACAAGGAGGGAATGTGGAAATATGGATTTTTATGATCAGTTATGTCCCCTATCTTGGACCCCAACAGTTTCATGTATAAATCACAAGTACATGTATGTTTCCTCCAGTTCCAGTTATGAAGACGCAAACACATGTGCGTCCACCGTCAACATGTCCTCTTTCAGATCCGCCATGAATGGGCCGGATATTCTATTCCTAAGTATGAAAGGCCACCGGCTTTATATGGTTCATTTATCCCATTTTACAGTCCAGGCGAGTAGGCCCTGATTCTGCCATTAAGCCTTTTCCTGCCTTCTGCCTCTGAAAGCTCCAGTCTGAGTTCGCATCTGTATCCATGAACTTTGTCCTACTCCCTGCGCGGCTAACGGTGCCTGACTCGACCTGTCTGCTTGCCAAAAACTGTATTTCACCTTCGAGATTATCTGCTCCGCTCCCCATCCAATGCATTCCTGTCTAGTAGTTTAAGTAAACATTCTTCCAGCTACCGAGCAAAAGGCCCGGCTTCTCTGTCTTTATGCAAGTAATTCATAGCCCTGTTACTATGGAAGATTTCTGCCCTTGCATCTCATGTAGACACTTAGACGCTTGTACACGCACTCACAGTCAGTATAGAATAGATTTTATTCGAGAGACCTTTCCTTTTGGATAACATAGTTCTTTAAACATAGGATGTTAGATATGATTTGGGATTAGGTTGACTTGACCCCCCAGACTTCTGTCTCCACATCTAGAGCTAAATGTCAAGTCCCATTCTCCCCCTAGTTGCACGTCAATCACACGTCATGCTGCTGCGCGCGCATCTCTGCCAAGTATTTCTGCTGACATTGCGAAATTCTTTCATGGAACCACCCATATGTGACATCATATCTAATGACGTTCTTTAGTTACGCCTAGTTACACCCATTTTAGTTACGCATGTATGTTTTTATCTTTGTTATCAACTGTTACGCCTCCTGCATCTGTTTTCACTGTAATGCCTATTGTATAAAAATGATTACCTGTCAATAAAGTATGGTCCTTCACTTCCTGAACCTTCGTGGTGATGGAATATGGAGTCCATCAATTCGAATTGATTTTGGAATAAAGCCCGTTCCGAACCTCTAATACCACGGATTCTGCCTCTTATTTTACTGAGCTATTATTATAGATTTTCCGCATCAAATTAAGTACCGGTAATTAAATTATTTACCACACTCCTGCAGGAAATGCACATACAATGCACTGTGTACTGCGCTTTAAATAAGTGGGGGTATACGTTGGTGGCACATGCAGGCTACACCAGGGGCTCCAGGGGGTAGGAATTCTTCTCCGTAAGTCCTCCCCTTTTCAGGTCCAAACTTAGCATCACTTCATTGTACATTCCACCCGACTTCACCTCCATACACTTACTGATTTGGGTACACATCTGCTCAATTTGCCGGAGGGTGAATTGCTACTTGGGGGTGATTGTAATGCAGCTCTAAAAGGTGAAATGAACAGAAGAGCTGCCAAGCTGGATGAGCCGGCGGGACGTGCGCTTGGAGATTTTCTGACGGCAAAGGGCCTGCTTGACCTTTGGCGCGCCCAGAATCTGTCATCCCTCCAATACACCTTTCATTCGGGGGTACATGGGAGCCAGTCCCACATAGATTATATATTTTGCAAAACTGACCAACCTTCCCTGTTTAGCGGGGTGGGTCATCTCCCGAGAGGCATTTCAGACCACTCCCCGGTGATAGCTACCTATGGAGACTGCCCCTTCGAATGTCGTAGTGAGATGCTGCTTAACCCCTAGTATGTGCGGCTCTCTGCCGTTTGTGAGGGCCTAAATGATGCGACAGAAAAATATTTCAAAGAGAATGTGGGCTCGGTGGATTCTGCCTCCACGCTGTGGGAGGAGTACAAAACTGTGATCAGAGGTCAGGGTGTATCTATGGTAGCGGGGCATAAGAAAGAAAAGCATAAACAACTGCAGGCCCTAGAATGCAAAATAACCCAACTGGAAGAGGATGTAGTGGTTGCAGGGACTCCAGAAAGTAAACACAAGTTGCTTCTCAAATAGAAGGAATACAGAGATGTCGCCGAAGAGGCGGCTAGGGCTTACCATCGGGCCACGAAGTGTCGAGTATATGAGATAGGGGCAAGGCAAGCAAGCTATTGGCATGGCTGGACGGACGTGAACAGGCCTCCAGGTGGGTCTCTGAGATTGTCACGGAGTGCGGGGATCGCCTCACGGACAGGAGCAGTATAGCAGGGGCGTTTGTGGAGTATTTTAAAACAGTATACTTCTCTGAGAGTGTATACTCAGGGGTTGAAGCGGGGGAAATGTTGTCTACCCTACGACTACCAGTGTTGGCAGACACAGAGGTGGAGGAGCTCGAGTTGGACTTGACAAGAGAAGAGGTTACCAAAGCAACAATCCGGAAAGGCGATGGAACCGTGTGGTCTCCCAATCGAACTGTTTAAACTCAACGCGTCTACTATCGCCCCCCTATTTAATAGATATGTACGAAGAGAGTGTGACTACCGGCTGCCTTCCTGAGGCTCAAAGATTAGCAGATATGTGGGTGATTCATAAACAGGGCAAGCCTCCAAACCAATGTGGGTCATACCGGCCAATATCATTATTAAATCTGGAAGTTAAAATACTTGCAAAGATTCTGACCATGCGTTTGTCGCCCTTGTTCCATAAATTAATTCATCCCGATCAGTCCGGATTTCTGCCGGGCAGGAACACAGCGCTCAATCTGCGGAGGCTTCACGGAGTTTTAGGTAGAGCCCAGACTATACAAGAGGATGCTGTAATTATGTCACTGGATTCCCAAATGGCGTTTGACCTGATAGAATGGCCCTATCTCTTTGCGGTGTTAGAGCTCTACGGTTTTGGCCTGAAATCCTTGTCTTGGGTGCGATTGCTTTATTTGGGACCCTTGGCCACAGTGACAGTCAATGGGGGTCGCTCAACGCCCTTCACCCTGCATAGGGGGACGAGGCAGGGGTGTCCGCTCTCACCTTTGATATTTGCTTTGGATTAGAAAAGACCTCCTCATTAGAGGCTTGAACTGAACGCTGGATTGGTAAGATAGAATTTCCCTTTACGCAGATGATATCTTATTGTATTGGGCCCGGCCTTATCACTCCATTCACAGAATACTTCACATATTTACCCTGTTCCAGAAATATTCGGGGTACACCATAAATTGGGACATGTCCTCAATTTATATCCTATCTGGGAGTGATATCAGGCTACCCGCACACTGCGGTGCCAAAGTGGTTACAGAATGCTTTCGCTACTTAGGGATCTATGCCACGACAGATCCGACGGTCTTTTACGATAATAATCTGGTCCCACCTTTACGCCGTCTGCAGGCCGACGTACAGCACTGGAAGTCTTTGCCCCTCATGCTCTTGGGCAGGGCGGGTTTATATAAAATGATGGCGCTACCTTGGTTTGTTTACACGTTACGAAATATGCCTTTTCTTGTTTCGTCTCAATACTTTGAGACTGTGGAATTGGAAGTCAAGACCCTGCTCTGGAATGCTGGAAGCCCTCGTATCTCTTTGACTAAGCTCACGAAGAGCTGGTACTATGGGGGGATCGCTCTTCCGGCACTCAGGAGTTATTATTGGGCATCGTAATTAGCAGTCATCAATTATTGGATTGACGAGCCTGCATATAGGATGGATAGGAACAATATGGCAAATGGCTCTTACCAGTGACCTCTTTATGGGGGGGCGAAGGAATACCCCGGTATTCACACCGACTGCTACCATGGTGGTGCTGTGGCGCGTGGCGACCGCCGCCTTGGGCTAGAAAAATAAGATTATCCTTGTCACCCCTCTCTTCGACTAAGATCGGTTAGGCCTTTTTTTTTTTAAATATCTTTTTATTAACAGTCATCGACATACAAATGATTATATCCATAAATCAATATCAGTTCAGATGTGACAGAATATGGCAGTAATCATTCACATTGTACACAGTCAGGACAGATCATAGAGAAAACATGTCGTCTAAGGCAAGTTGTTGAGGGGGAGCACAAATGTCCCCCCGGTATGAGTTCCATGGCATCCATACTCGGGACCACTTTTTTGGGCAGCCACGAGCAACATACACCATCTTTTCCCAGAACATGCACCAGTCCATGCTTGACTCCCATGCCTCCAGTGAGGGCGGTGCTGCCGCCCCCCAGGCCTGGGCGATGTTCCTTATTGCTAGCATGAACCCCAGAGTGCCCATTGTGTCTGGTGTGTGTTCAGATCAGTTGGTTCCCATATGTTCAGTAGACATCTACGTGCTTCCGGGCAAATAGGAATTGCAAGGACCGCCCCCAGTACTTCATGTATCTCTCTCCAGTAGGACTGAATGTGAGTGCATTCCCAGATGATGTGCATAAAGGTGCCCGTGTGCCCACAACGCCGACAACAGTCCCCTGTCTCTGCTCTCCTCATTTGTACTTTTCAAGGTCCATTCATATATTTCCTATGCAGTATTTTAAGCTGCACTAGTCATAGTCTTTCCGGAATCGCCACCACCCTGGGGGAGGACACAGCCTCCTGCCACTCCTCATCATCCATTTCAATGCAATCCGCCACCCATTTTTGTCGTACCGAGGAAAGAGGGTCTACCATATTATATATTAGTTTGTTATAAATCAGTGAAATGGTTTTCTCCGGGAGATAGCCATCCAATATCCTATCCTCCAATGAGGAGGACTCTGGAGGGGAGGAACTCTTTGGAAGGAGTGAATGTAGGGCATGGCGCACTTGTGCGTAGCGAAAACGCTCCGAGTCAGCCAGCTCGTGCTGATTTTGAAGAGCTGTGAATGTTTTCATGTCTCCCTTCTCCCACAGGTCTTTAATTCGCGAAATACCAATCATGTCCCACTTGTCAAACCCCTTTGTCATCCACAAATTGCCCAATTGCGCAGAGTCCCATAGAGTGGTGGCTAACGTCAGTCTATACTCCCAACCTAGGGATCTGTTTGCAGCATGCCATACCCTTATTGAATGACCAGTAGGGCCCATCAGGAGAGTCCGGCCAGGTTTCGAGTAAAGCGACCTATTATAGTTCCCTCCCGGAAGAAGCCACCTGTCCATTCGGTAGCCTGGATCGTCAGAGCCACCATAGGTGCCGTGATTAATAGCTGCCAAATGAGTCGCCCAATAATATTTTTTAATATCAGGGAGGCTGATGCCTCCATCATACCATTTTAAGTGCTATGCGTGGCGTTCCATTCCACAGTAACCGTCTCTGGAGGCGTTCAATTTCTTTGAAATAGGTCAAAGGAACAGGGTCGAGTGAATTTTGCAAGGCGTAGAGGAAGCGGAGGAGGGACATCATTTTAAAAAGGGCCGCCTTACCCAGGAGGGAAAGAGGGAGAGATTTCCAACTGGCTATATCACGTTTTAACCGTGATATCGGGGGAAATAGGTTGTTATTGTAACGGAGCGCGGAGATTATGGAGATAAATATCCCCAGATATTTGAATCCGGTGGTACTGACTTGAATCGGACAATTATGGGGTAAGGCTGGTACGTCCCCTTGGAGGGCATATAAGTGGGACTTAGTCCAGTTAATCGTGAATCCAGAATATCTCCCAAATACCGCCAATATATCCAGCACGGCGATTAGAGATTTTTTGGGATCGGTTAGATAGAGTAATACGTCATCTGCATAAAGCGAGATGCAGTCCTCCCAATCCGGTGACCAGCGAAAACCGCAGATTACTGGATCTAGTCGGATCCAGGCCGCCCGTGGTGCCAAGGTCAAGGCAAATAGGAGGGGGTAAAGCGGGCATCCATGACGGGTGCCTCGGCTCAGGGCAAACGTGTCTGACTTTTTATTACTAACCATAAATCGCGCCAATGGCACTGAGTATAGGAGGCGCACCCATCAGATGAATTCCAGAGCACTGCAAGGAGATAAGGCCATTCGATCATATCAAACGACATTGTGGCGTCCAAGGAAACCAGAATAGCTGGTTCTAGTATCGTGCCCGCCCTACCTAGAACCCCATGGACTCGGCGCAGGTTCAGAGTAGTATTTCGATGTGGAATAAAACCGGATTGATCAGGGTGTACGAGGTTTGATATGATTTTTACTAGGTGATTAGCCAGTACCTTTGCAAGAATTTTACGTTCAACATTAAGGAGGGAGATCGGTCGATACAAGTTACAGTCTGTTTTGGGTTTGCCTGCCTTGTGGATAGCTACAATATTAGCTATTCATTGATCTATCGGTAATTCCCCTCCCTCCCTGCTTTCCTCAAACATGACTGTAAGGTGGGTGGCCAATTTATCATGGGTTAAATTTATATCAATCAATCAATCAATATTATCTTTATTCGATATGTAAAAACATAATCATAAAAAGTACAATAAAAATCATGATTTAAAATGTCGTAAAATGAGATAAAACTTTAAGATGAAAGATTGCAGTAAGCGTAATTTCAATATATTAGCAGCCCTTGTCATAAACATTTCAGAGAGAAAAGTACATAACATACATAAGAACTATTGTCGTCTAAGGCTGCATAGAAACCCTTAGTCTGACAATCGCTTTCAAATAAAAGGAGACCACAGCTATAGCTAGTGGACTATCTAATGTCTTCAATTTATGGTAAGCTGTCCTGCAGGAACGTAACCCCCATGATTTGAGCAATGGTTTCAGGTAAGTGACCCTTGGCAATTTATAAAATTTACAAAATAAAATGCAATGAATGTTGGATTGAGATGACAGGCCATCGCATGGACATTTCTCCAGATTTCTGGACCAGCAGTTCTGATTGGGAAATGTTAACAATCTGAAAAAGGTATCAGTACGGAAACGAGTCACGAGCATGCGAATGAAAGGGGATGGAATTAAAGACAAGTACTGTTGCATCCCTTCAACAATTGTGCAGTGTTGGTACTCCACAACCATACACTTAGATTTTTCAAGGGACCAGCGACGATTGGCCAGGTGGGTAGCGACCAATCGTTTCAATGAAACTCTAGATATTTTGAGTAAAGTAGAAGGATTAGTAAAAAATTCTGGATGCCCTATATCAAGTGACAGGTTTCTTACGTAGTTCAACCATTTGATATTAACAGCCTCATCCAGGCTGAGACAGTGGCTAATGATTTCCCTGTGTGTTTCGTGAGTTGTCCAGACTTTATGCCATAAAATAATGGGAGAAGATTTTATAATGTCCGTAATGTACGTCAGGCCAAGTTCATTATGCATTGCATATGTTGAAGTGCCGCGTGGGGTAGCCAAAAGATAACGAAGAAAGAGGTTCTCAGAACGCTGGATATAATCAACCTTCTCAATTCCCCAAATCCCAGATCCATATGTGCCAGTCGAGACGCACTTGGCCCTATAGATCTGTATTAAGGATTGATCGGGCGTCCCCCCCAATTTATTTGAAAAGTTAGTTAGTGCGCCTAAAGCTTTGGAGAATGCAGCTCCTCTAGCTTGAACGGCGGCCTGCCAAGTGCCCTTCTTGTCAAAGGTAATGCCAAGATAGGGAAACCTATCAACATTTTCCAGCTTACTACCGTTTAGAAAAATGGAACACTGTTTCTTTCCAATTCCTAGCCCACAAGACATAGTAAAGGTTTTAGAGGCATTGATTTTTAAATCTCTTTGCGACATGAACTCGGTGAATTCTTTTACTGCCCTTTGAAGGCCCATACGAGTCTGTGACATTATTGCTGCGTCGTCCGCATAAAGGAGTATAGGTATGGGTTTCCCATTTATGGTGGGGTAGTCATAATAGTTTCTATTCAGGTAGTGGCCGACAGCATTTATATAAAGGGTGAAAAGCAGAGGGGCTAAAATACAACCCTGCCTAACACCTCTCCTAATATAATTCAATGGGAATACCGTTAGGGCCAGAGGCCTTCCCTGAATTGAGTGATCAAATTGCCTGCGCTACTTCGTCTGTCGTCAAAGAGCTGTCCAATAGTTGTCTTTCAGTCAGGCAGAGGGTGGGAAGTGCTATGTCTCTCAACAATTCGGCGGAGTCTTCTTCGGTGTGGGGCGTTACCGCCGTATACACCGCTGCGAAATGGCTGGCGAATTGATTTGCAATTTCTTGAGGGTCTGTTATGCTGATATTATTGGTGCCTTGGAGAATCGGGACCAATCTACTTGCCCATTCCCGTTTGTCAAGCCAGGCTATCAGTTTCACAGCTTTACCTCCTAGATCGTTGAGTTTCCCGAGTTTCTCTCTCCCCAATGTTTTAGCCTTGTCCGTAACTAACGCCCTATATTCATCCTGTTTAAGATGCAACAAGTGGAGTGATTCGGGAGTAGTCTGCATTTCCATTTCCCTCTCTAGCTGGTATATTTCATCCTCTATTTTAGATACCTCCTTTTGTTGTTCCTTCTTGTGACCTGATGTTAGGGACAAAGCTTCCCCCCTAATTACCGTTTTAAAAGCCTCCCAGAGTGTCTGTAAGAAGTCCACTGTGCCCGCATTTTCACTAAAATAGTTGTCCATCGCAATGAGAAGATCCTGACGGATTTTGGGGTTGCGGAGATACCAGGGGTTAATTGGGACAACTCTGCCCACCCTTACTTGATCCAGGAGTATATGTACCCATAACGGTGAGTGATCGGATATGCCCCTGGCTAGATGTCTGATCTCGTGTACATGTGAGATTTGGGAGCTAGGGACCAAAATATAGTCCAGTCTGGAAAGGCTGTGGTGGGTTCCGGAATGGAAAGTGTGTTGTATTTTCTCAGGGTTGTAAGTACACCAGCTGTCCACTAACCCCATGGCCTCAAGGAAGTCAGGTAGCCATCTAGTGGCGGGCCCCAGTTCACGCAGGGGGTGACGGTCCATGTTATCCGAGCCCACTGAATTAAAGTCACCTCCCAGCAACAGTAGTCCCTCCGGCAGTAAGAGAAGTGTAGTGCATAAGTACTGAAACGTAGTAGTCTGGAGGCCAGGTGGGACATAGATAGACACTAATGTAATGGTGCGCCCCTCCCAGGACCCAGTAATGCCTATATAGCGACCCCTATCGTCGGCCCAAATGGAATCCACACTAAGGGGAAATGTGTTTTTTACCATAATACCTACACCTCTCCAACTTGTTGTGAATCCTGCATGCACCACCAGTTTGTATCCCCATCTGTTCATTGCCCTACAGGAGTGGCATATCAAATGTGTCTCCTGAAGAAGGACGACATCAGGGGCCTGTTTCCTAATATATTGAAGAACGATACTACGTTTAACCTTATCTCCAAGCCCATTGACAATTCAGCTTAGAACTTTGGCACTCTTATCCCACTGTGCACGCATTAAAACTAATGGAAGACTTTAGATCCTTAGTCACGCCTGTCACATTGCTTGTCGATGTAAAAACTGCAACAATAAACAAAATCACACACCCCGCCAATAACCCCCCTCCTTGCTTCCTTGCCCTCTGGACTTGAAACTGCCCATACTAAACTGGCAGAGTGCCTGTCGCCCAACTTCTGTTACTAAGTGAAGAAAATTGGGGTGTGTAAGGCCCCAGGTTCCCCCCACCCCCACCCGTAAGCACTATATGTGTCTCTTTAGTGGTTCGACGTTCAAACCAGCTTCACCCTCTTTTACCGATTTCATAATGTACCATATCCTCCGTCGGAGGTTCTACCCTGGTCACTCATTTTCGGGGTGGAGTTCCCGTGTTTCCAATGTTGCCTGACTCTCTCCCAACGCTCCTGATCTTGCTCCCTCGGCTCTGCCGTCCCGAACTCACGCCTTGCGGGACTCTAACCAGTTCGCCGCCACCTCCGGGTGATAGAAGAACCAGGCCCTTCCTTCTGCTTCCACTCGACATTTAGCCGGCAAAAGCATTGCATACTTGAGGCCCTTGCCCCTAAGCAGTTTCTTAACATCCAAAAAGGATCTCCGTTGCTTCTGAACCATTTGGGTGAAATCGGTGAAGAAGGTGATATCAGCGTTTTCAAACCGGAGCGGGGGCCCCGCTCTGGCTCGCTGGAGTATAGCATCCCGGTCCGGATAGTTGAGGATCCTGGTCATGATCCGGTGTGTGGGGGGGGGGGGCGGTTTCGGACGACCCCCCGGGACTCTGTGGGCTCGCTCTATAACAAAGAAGTTGCCAAGTCCCTTGGATTTTAGATGTTGAAGGATGAGGTCCTCCACAAACAGATCCACCGCCTCCCCTTCCGCTCTCTCCGGAACCCCCAATATGCGGACGTTGTTGCATCTAAAACATCCTTCATTATCATCCATTTTAGTCTTTGCGAACTTTCGGAAAGACTGCAGCTCACTAATCACGGTTTGTATGTGGGAGATGTCCTCCACCAAGCTGTTAGTCTTGAGTTCCACCTGCATATGCCGTTCATTATTCTTGTTGAGATCTGATCGGATGAGGTTCACCTCAAGAGTTATGGTGTCCATTTTGTGCTTGAGGGAGGTTTTGATCTCTACAATTGCTGCCATGAAATCCTTGAGGATGGGTTCTTTGTCTGGGTTCCCTTGGTCCCAGGCATTCTTGTGCTTGGGTGAATGTTCCTGCGCACTCTCTTTGGAGAAAGCGTATTTGTCCAACCTATTTGTCTGAACTGACTTGAGGCCTCGCGAGGACGCCATGTTATAGTCCTTAAACAGTCTACTGCACTTCGTGGTGGGGTTCCCCGTTTGGCTAAAAGAGGTAAACACTTCGCTCTATGACACTGCCAACAAAAGCCCCAAAATCTCTGCACTAGATCCTGGGTGTGTCATATGCCGACCAAAGTAAGGGAGACCAGGAGCAGTCAGTGTGCTCACCTTATCTGTAAGCCTCTGCTGCCTGACGGGCGCCGCCACGGAGCCCCGATCAGAGGTAGCCAGGCAACTCGGTTTGTGTGATGTGAAGCAATGCCACCACCTCCCTTCTTGAATGTCCCACGCAGGGCCATGATCACTCTTTCGCCATGCCAATCCTCGTCCCTATCACGGTGGGGTCCAGGTCAATTGAGCCAGCTGCTCCCCGGTGTCCCAGTCTCAGCCAGCGGACCGTCCGCTACAGTTCTGTATTCAGATGCCAGCACCGCCTGTAAAGTGGCACCGGCGGGGGAGGCGGAGGCCCCACTCCAGCACACTCGAAATCCTTCCCCCAGCTGCGTCCGCCACCGAGTGCAATGTCGGATTTCTAACGCCTCCAAATTAGATGCCTCAGTCCAGCATTCAAGATATCATGGCCCCAGCTCCTTACTAGCACTCTGCAGTCTCGTCGACCGTCCGCCCGGTCACGTAGCGCAGCGAAGGTATGCCGTTAAGGCGATTGATCCGAGACAGATGAGCCGGGACCAGGCGTAAAATCCTGCCGCTTGTGTCAGCACGTACACACCATCCGCCTTCACTCGGGTTCCCGGTTCTCCCCATCCTGCAGGCCCCGCACTTCTGAGGGCGATATCTCAGCTCGGACAGCAGCTACAGGCTCCGTTCTTGCAGCAATGAGGTCGGGGAGTACTCCGATCATCGGTCTCCTCCACAGATGTTCCGGATTTGTGATGCGGATTTGTGGGTTTGGGCTGGGTTCACCGGAGCACTACAAAACAGCGGCTATTTCACTACGCCGCGTAGCCACCCCTCGGTTAGGACTTTTGGCTCATGGTCATGGGTTTCGTAAGTGGGACCTCATAGGGTTCTCAACGGTAGGTGACCTGTGGGCCAAGAGCAGAGTAGTCCCATTCCGCAAGCTACAATGTCAGTATAAACTTAACCTAGGGGAAACTTTCCGATATTTACAGGTGCGTAGCGCATTATATAAGGCCGTCCGGACCTACTGGCAGTCTCGCCCCTAAAGGATTAGATGATTATTATTTTTTTTTTAATTTGTTTATTCAATTTCCAATAAACATGGTAACATACATGAAGATACATGTCAGGAAGCTTCAATCAACAAGAAAACAAACCCCCACAACCCACCCCGCCGGCATATCAGATGTAGTACATAGGTAATTTGGTGAATCCAGAACAAAGCAGACACATATGAGTGGCATATCATAAACATATTCAAGGGATGGAGTCCCAATTCAAGTGAACAATATCCAAGCATAGGGTAACACATGGACAACTAAATTATTACATGTCAGGATTATTCAGTAGGTATACAGTTAGTGGGGCCCAGAAATCCTTTGGGCGCAAAGCCTCAGGTAGCTCCTCCGTGTAGATCCCCAACTGGTCTCTACAGCAAAGTAGATCGCGGATCCATTTTTTTACAGTAGGAGTGGTTTTCTCCCCCCAGCATTGCGCTACAGCCTTTTTAGCCAACAAATTTGAGACCCCAACTATACGTCAGTTGCAGGGCTTTATACTCTGAGCACTCCCAATAAGGCAAATCTCTGGTGCACAGCGCAGAGGTTCCAGCACAAAATCAGTACGTACATTCGCCACCTTGGACCAAAATGGAAATATACCTGCACCCAGCCATGCCAGATGCAGAAAATCAGCATCTGCCTGCCCACACCACGTGCAGCCCGCAGTCTCAATCAGCCCAAACCTACAACGATGCAGTGGAGTATAATATAATTGATGCAAATACTTAAAGTGAATTATGCAAAGGTTGCAATTCTCAGTGAGACGACCCGTAGTGCATAGCAAGACTGCCATTGCTCGAGCGTGAGAGCGTGGATCCCAGAGCAGCATTCCATCGAAGATAAGAGGGGTGTTCACCCGGCTTCCGCTCCCGCAGAGAGGCATTATAGAGCTTGGTGATCAGACCTTTTTTCTCTTCTCCTGCTAGCACTGCCTACAGCACCAGCAGAGTTGTAGGTTCCGTCGGGAAGTTCGGGTAGATAGCTCTAATTGCCTGCCTCACTCTGACATATACAAAGTCCAACATAAAGCCACGGTTCCGACCCCCCTGTACATCCTATAAGGACCTAAACTGACCCTGTTTATACAGATCCCCCATAAGGGTGATCCCGACGGCCGCCAATTCCCTCAGCGCGGACTGTTCCAGCGCCGCCGTAATATCAGGATGTGCAGCAAGTGGTAGTGACGGGGCGTATAGATATGGAAGCTGTGATCTTTTGGCTAGAGTCCTCCAGGCCCAAGCAGTACATTGTACAGGGTTGATTTCAGTCCTGGGGCTGCCCATACCCCCGAAAGAGTCGCCGCCTGCAGGGGCATTGGAAGAACAGCATCCGACTCGATAGCAGTGTGAGGCTGAAATCACTGTGGAAATCACTGTGGAAAGTGCCAGTTTTGCGGCAACTACGCTTGAGCGTACATATAGTATAACCGCAGATCAGGAGCCTTATAGCCTCAACGATCAAATGGCAGCACCAATGTATCCCAACTGCATCTGGGCTTCTTACCGTCCCATACAAATGTAAGTAATGACGACTCAAGTGTCTTAAATAGCGCTATATTCAGCTTAATAGGAATATTAACAAAAAGATAAAGCAATTTGGGCAATATAGCCATTTTGGTTACCGCTATGCGGTCGGCGAGCGAAAGAGGTAAGCGCACCTACCGCTCGGCCTGCTCAGTGAGCCGTGTGATGACTCTGCCATAGTTGGCAGAGATGACTTGCTCCGGGTCTCTGTGTATATATATCCCCAAATACTTCACCGGATCCTGAGTCCACGTCAGCCAGAAGTCAAGCTCCATCTCCTGCGTACCAGCCATTAGTGGGAATACCATTGACTTTGCCCAATTGATCCCTAAGCCGGAATATCTCTTGAACTTGACGTACTCCTGGAGCAGTTCCGGTAAGTAAGTAGCGGGCTCACGAACATACAGTAGCATGTCATCGGCATGCAGTGAGACCACTATGTCTCTGCCGAAATCGTAATGCAGCAGCCACATGCCGCTGCTGCAGCTTAATGGCAAGGGGCTCCAGTGCCAGCAAGAAAAGCACAGGGGACAAGGGGCACCCCTGACGCGTGCCTCTCTCTATGGGAAAAGCCAATGACCCCCCGCCCCATTTATGCGCACTTGAGCTACTGGATCGGTATACAGAACCTTAATCCATTGGAGAAAGAATTGGGGAAGGTGCATCCTGGTCAAGACCGTGAACATATATCCCCATTGGAGGGAATCAAAGGCCTTAGCTGCGTCGAGCAGCAAAGCCACTGCCTGAAAGTCTGGGTCAAAGTAATGAAATGTGGAGAACACCATTCGTAAGTTGTGTGCTGTGGATCTAGCGGTCACAAAACCCGACTGGTCTGGAAGGTCCAGGAGGGGAACCAGCGGTTGAAGTCTGTTTGCTATCATCTTTGCCATTATCTTGGCATCTATATTAATAATTGAGAGAGGCCTATAGGAATCGCACCTATTGGTAGTCTTGTCGGGCTTTAAAAGGGTCACCAACAGAGCTTCTTTGAGGGTGGGCGGGAGTCTCCCCTTCTATATGCCTCAGCATATACATCCAGAAGCCTAGGGGCAAGATCATCCACATAGGCTTTGTAAAACTCGCTGGGGAACCCGTCAAGCCCTGCAGCCTTACATGTAGGAAGTGACATTATCGCTAATTTGACATCCTCAACATCAAAGGGCTGTGTGATATATTCCCTCTGTCCCTGTGAAAGCCACCCCGGTGCAACATCGTCCAGATAGGAGTGTATCTCCTCTGAAGGCACTGAGCCCCTTTTCGCATAGAGTTTGGTATATAAGTTGAGGACAATTTCGCTAATCTCGGGCATTGTAAAGTGCGCAACTCCATCATCATCTAATAATTCAGTAATGTACTCCTGGCTAGGTGGTGTTGCCAGCTCTTGAGCTAAAGAACGGCTCGGGCGTCACCCCTCCCCATAGTAACAAGCCGTACTACGTCTGGATAGGTGAAGTAACACTTGGTCGACTGTGTCATTATGTTCTGTGACAAGATCCCTAATTTCAGCTAACGCGGCAGGAGAGGGTTGCTTCTCATAAGCACACTCAAGTGTAGAGATATCAGCTGCTAATTTTTTTATACTGCATCTGATGTCCCGCAACACCCCCACTTGTGCGCCTATGCAAGTACCTCTGATGGTCACCTTAAATGCCTCCCTCAGCACTCCGGCACTCTCAACAGAACCCTCATTCTCCCGGAAATAAGTACGAATGGCTTCCCCAATAGTCTGCCTGAAAACAGGATTCGTTAGCGAAGCCTGCTGCAAACGCCATGCAAAGGGCGGCCTCGCACATGTAGGTAGCTGTAGTTCCAGGACCACAGGAGCGTGATCATCAGTGTTCGAGCCATGTGACTAACCTTCACCCCCCATGTACACACAACCTCTGAAACAAGCCAATAGTCTATGCGAGACCACGTCCCATGGACAGAAGATATGAAGGTGCTTTCCTTCGCCCCAGGGTGTTTAAGTCTCCAGACATCTTGCAGATTGCCCGCATCCAGTATCCCCAATAGCGTCTCAGACGCCTGCTTGAGCCTCACAACCCCACTGCCCACACGATCCAGGGCCGCATCTAGACAAACTCCCCAGAGTATCTCGGCTGGAGGAAACCCTGAGATGCGGCGCCACACGTCCGAGAAGAAAGATGGATCATCAATATTTTGCCCATATACGTTGACCAGTAACACACTCATACCACCCAGTTGACCATACACCATCGCCACTCGCCCAGACTCATCCGTTTCCACTTGATTTACAGAAAATGGGACCCCCTTCTTAACAAGGATCAGCACCCCCCGTGAATAAGTAGAGTAAGAGGACGCAATTCTCACACCTGCCCAACGGGCGCCTACTTTTTGTTCTGAGGCCTTAGTGAGATGTGTCTCTTGAAGAAACGGCACTTGCACATCCATTCTATCCAAGTATGCCAGTACAGAACACATTTTCTTGGGGGTATTGAGTCCCTTCACATTCCAGGTCAGGCACTTTACTCTACCACTCATGTATTCCACACATTAGCAAGCTATTACAAATGCAATAGTAACTCACACATGTGTACCTTATCTCGTACTACCACTAAGGTTTAGATTCACCATAAAAAAATAATGCCAGCTCACCCCTCCTTGTCCCACCCCCACCACCTCACACCCACTTCAGCATCCCCAACTCGCCAAAGCCATCCCATAATAGTATAACCCTTCCATAACAGAGAACGAAACGAAAGAGGTGCATATGGGGTACACCCATTGGGGGGGCGTCAGAGCACTACTAGCCTCCCAACTAGTAGGAGGTGGTTGAGCAGGTCTATTCATTGTGCCATCTTTCTGGTGCTAACCTCCACAGTGCACATAATAACATGAGCCCACAGTCACTGGTAAGTACACTAGGCCAAGTCATCTGGCGAGCATATATATATAACTTGACAGTAATAAATGCCTTTTTACCTTCATGACTAATAGGGTGAAATTACAATACAGCAGGCCTATTGATTGTGCCAGTACCTCCACTACCCACCACCACAGCCCACATCATGACATGAGCCCACAGCCACCGGAAGCATATGAGGTTAATCCAACACACAGGACTGTAAATACCAACAATAAGAAGTGCATGTTACAGTCATAAATAAGTTGGTGAAGTTACAATAATCAAAGTGTCAACGTATCCCTCTACTGCTCCTCCTCATCCTGTGTAGCACTTGACTCCCGCCTCCTACATTTCATCTGTTTAGTGTTCTTAAAGGCCGCCTTGGGGGTTGAAAAAATTCTGCAGTAGCCGTCTGGGCCTATACGTAGGCGGGCTGGATATAACATTGCATATGGGGGGCGTGGCTTGGCGTCAACGCACATGGCCACCTGACGAGAGAGCTCCGCCGGGGCCGAGCCCTAAAACCCACTAAAATCCGCTTATAATCCGACAGGAGAGAACCCAACACGATCCCAGCGTTAGCAACAGGAGCCGGACCGAATCGCTGCAAAATCCGGATCCTGGAAGGACGTCCTGAGACCACCCCGCAACTCGGAGGCGCTGCCGTGGCCACCGGGGGAAATCGTGTGCGGCCTAGAAGAAACACCCCCGGCCGCCCCTACACGTACTCTGCGCGGCTGCCCATCCTGCCGCAATAACACTTCCACTGTCCCCCAGAATCCTCACTCCTCGCCTCCCTCTGTGGAGCCTGGCGGGCGGCCGCCTTCGGCGCGGGGTGGTCGCTCGGAAATCAGCAGTTTCGGTGGGGAACGAGAATACGCGACCTCGGACTCCCGGGAGGCCGCTCTCGTCACTGTGGGCGCTGGACGGGAGGGGCCGATCGTAGGCCTCACCATACCACGAACCCTGCGCTGCCCAACCGAACCAGGTGAGCGAGAACAGAGCAGCACACCTTCCTCCAGACCCCTCCACTCACGGCCCAGCATACATCTATCTTCAGGAGCGGAGTGTAGCACAATGAAACGGCAAACCAGAGACGCGCAGAGGCGGCGGAGCCTAGAAGCGAGAAGCGAGAGGCTCCCCTCTCTTTTCGCCATGGGGGCAATCGGCCCAGAAACGAGGGTTGGATCGTGGCCAGACTCGCCTTGAGACGTGTGTGTGTACGGCCCGTGCTTGGTAACTGAAGGTGAGAGGTCTATTTCTCCCTTCTAATTGGGGGCAGCCAACCCATTCACCACATACCGGACACAAGTAAAGTGGCACCGGGGCCTAAGAGTGCTGCTCGCGCTGACGGTGGCCAGTCCCTCCCGGGTGCCCTGGACTGCTTCACTCATTTGGAGGTGGAGGGAAAGGCCATACACGCGATTGAAGGGGGCGGTGGCAATCGCCACCTGAGAAAATAGCGGCGATACCCCTGTGGACCTGCGGGGAAGGCTACATCCCTCATCATACATACATACACGCCATACCCACCACGGACGGCGGTCAATGGAGGCCAGAACGGACACAACCACTAATTACTCCCCAGACTTGACTACATTGCGGCTTTTGGAAGGAAGACACAGCATCACAGTGTGAGCCACACTGGGTATTCATAGGAAGAGACATTATACATCTGCTGAGTAGACCAGAAGAGTGCGACTACACAATGAAGCCCAAGGGCAGCGTAGCAGTACAAACTAATAAACTCGATAAATATGCTGTCCCGAAGTCGGCCCCCAAGACGAGGGAGCTAGGGTGAACAGACTGAAGCCACCGAGCCGTCCCTCACATCCATAATGGCGGCTATCCAGGGGCTGGGGGCCACTCTCGAAAACAAAATCGATAAAGTATCCATCGAAATGAACTTGCTCAGAGCCGATATGAACAAAACTGCAGACAAAGTCAAGGTTAACGAAGCAAACCTTCTGGAGCTCCAGACTTCCGCGAAAAAGCTCGAAGAGCGGGTCAATCAACTGGTTCACCAACACCGTCAAATGGCGCTGAAAGTCGAGGATCAGGAAGGGAGAGTTCGCAGGAACAACATCAGAGTGGTTGGAGTCCGGGAAGGCTCAGAGGGGCCGAGTATGGACCTCTTCCTCGAGGGTTTAATCCTCAACCACCTCAAACCGCAGTGGCTCACAACCGAGAAGGCACACCGGGCACCAATCCCCAGACCCAAGCCAGGGGCGGCCCCCAGGACTATAATCGCAAAAATCCTCAACTAACCGGACCGTGACGCAATCCTGCAGGCAGCACGAATACAGGGAGACCTGCAATACGAAAACTCAATGGTCCGATTCTTCCCGGATTTTACGCTTAGAGTCCAACAAGAAAGGTGCTTCTTCGACGGGGTCAAGGCGGCACTCCGACAAAGAGGAATCAAATATATGATGTTCCTTCCCATGAAGCTCAAAATCATAGTAGATGGAAAATCACTTTTCTTCACTACTCCATCGGAGGTGCAGGACTGGCTGGATAGGGTGGCCACGCAGAGATCAACAGCGGCTACAGGGGGCAACTGGAGAGACACCCACGCCCATTTGCCAGGCTCAGCGGATGGCAGATAAGACACAGACAAACAGAGTTGGAGTTCCTGAAGATCGAGGTCCAGCAGCCCAGGGACACTAGTCGCCCAGAGAGACTAAAACAAACCTGATCTTGTGATGTTGGTCTCATGGACCCATCTTGACAAACTGTAATGTATAAACCTTTTCTATGATAAGAAAGGTGGGGGTATATCATGAGGCGTTGGCCCTGTAAGACTTTGGAGCCCTGAACTTGATATCTCTCGACAAGGGTGGGGGTAGGCCTATGGCCAAAGAATCTAAACGCACTTGACTTTGTAGGTTGGACTCGTGGATCTGCCTCAATGCACTGTAGGGTAGAATATGTTCCTATGAAAAAGCAGGCTGAGGATATATCACGAGGCGTTGGTCTTGTAACACTTTGGGGTCCTCAACCTGACAAATTTCCCGAAGAATGGGGGTGGGCCTCTGGCGGCCCGAGTTGGTACTAGCCCATTTCCCCACGTAACTTGACTAGTTTCCGGGGCGATAGGCACTCTGCTAGATGGGGATGTGGGTAGTTTCAAACTTACGTGGCAGGGTAGCAGGGAGGGAGGTTGGTGTCGGGGAAGTCTGATTGCTAGTCTTATTGTACATTTTTCTTATGGAATTTGGGGGGGAGGGAGTTAGGGAGGTACTTATTGGTCATGCAGTAAACGACCTTTTGTGGTTTGGCGGTGTTACATGATTCACAGATTGCACAGAACTGTTCTTTGTCAGAATGAGTACGAAGTGGGATGAGTCTAAAACTCCTGAGTTGGAACGTCAATGGGCTGTGAGACAAGGTGAAAAGAAGTATTGTTGTCCAACATATAAAACGCTACTCCCCATATATCGCCCTACTCCAAGAGACACACTTAATCGGTAACACTTGTAAGGCACTAAATAGATGGGGATACACAATGGTGGCACATGCTGGCTTCACATCTGGGTCCCGAGGGGTGGGCATCCTACTCAGACGTACCTTCCCACTCAGCATCAAACACACCTGGACCGACCCGCTGGGGTGCTCCACAGCGGTCTCGGGACCATGGGAAGGGCACACCCTCACACTGTTAGTGGTATATATTCCACTATGTCTCCAAACCCAATCATATAAGGATCTTGGGACGTTCCTACTCTCCCTTCCTGAGGAGCAACTCATTTTGGGTGGGGACTTCAACGCAGTTGTATCGGGCCTGCTAGACCGACATCCACCATGAGATATCAGCACTGGGCATTATTGGCTCTCCAACTTTATTGAGGCATTCGGCCTCACAGACCTTTGGAGAATGCGCTATTTTGATCTCCAATACACATTCTTCTCGGGATCGCACCATACCTTCTCTAGACTAGACTATATCCTCATGCCTCTACAACAAAACACGATCACGCAGGACATCAAACACTTGGCAAGAGGCATATCTGATCACTCCCCTCTGTGGGTACGCCTAATCATTGGTGAGAAGAGGGTGGGCTGTATAGCACCTATAAACCCTTGGTATCTCCACAACCCAGACACTAAAGCTACGATCACCCGAATCCTTGACCAATATTTCCAAGAAAACAAAGGTATAGTTGAGTCCCCCACTACCTTATGGGAGGCATTTAAAACAGTTATTAGGGGCACACCCTTTCGGTCATAACTGGGTTGCGCAAAGAAAAAGATAAAAAAAATTCCACGATTGAACACGATCTCCTCCATCTCGAGGAGGTAGCAAAAGACGGTGAAGATCAGGCTGCTCTACACAAAATGCAACTTAAGGCGGCTGAAAACAAAACACTAGCAACTGACACTGCTCATACCGTCGGGAAAGATAGGGACGGACGCTTATGTGACCAAGGAGACAAAGTGGGCAAAATGATAGCCTGACTGGACAAAAAAGAAAGGGCGAAAAGACTAGTACCAGAGCTCAAGAGCAGTTCTGGGAATACTTCGAACATATATCGGAGGGGTTCTGAACTACCGGAGGATGACTCCTCCGCACTACTTGCAGATATCCAACTGGCTATCCTAGCTGACCCCGACCGAGAGGCATTAGAAAGCGCACACACCAATAACGAGCTGGCTACGACGATCAGGGATCTCCGGCCGGGAAAAGCCCTGGGACCACCATTGAGCTGTACAAGCTCAAACCTGATAAACTGGCCCCTTATTTAAAGACTATGTATGAAGATAGTAGAGAGTTGGGAGTACTCCCACGAGACTAACGTATCGCCTCGCCGGTGGCTATTCCTAAGGCGGGGAAACCCAAAGACGAATGGACATCATATAGAACCATCTCCCGATTAACGCAGAGCCCAAAATACTTGCGAAGCTCCTAGCGAACCGACTTAGGCCAGTAATAGACAAATGAGTCCATCCAGACCATTCGGGCTTTGTGCCACACCAAAACACTTCTCTTAACATGCGACGACTCCATGGAGTGTTGGGGCGCCGCGCCACTATCCAAGAGGATGCAATAGTAGTTTTGTTAGACGCAACAATGGCATTCGATACGCTCGAATGGGCATATCTGATGGCAGTCCTTAAAAAGTTGTCTTCGGCCCCAATTTTATCGGATGGGTGCGGCTCCTCTACACGGAAGCACTAGCCCAAGTGGTAGTAAACAACAAAATCTCTCGGCAGGGGGGCGCGGCAGGGATGTCCCCTCTCGCCCCTGGGGACTTAAATGGGCCGATGAGTGGGAAGATTGAATCTCACTATATGCAGACGACACCCTCCTGTATCTTGCCTCCCCTCGGAAGTCACTAAGGGTAGTCCTAGACATTTTCACTAGCTTCGGGAAAAACTCTGGTTATAGAAGTAACTGGAGCAAATCGTTGTTATACGTCTTGCATGGTGACCCTCCCTAATGCCAAACGACTGCCCGATTCAGACAGTAACAGATGGATTCAAATACCTAGGTATTTTTATCACAACAGATGCTAAAACCCGATACGAACTGAATCTCCTCCCACCCCTACAGAGGTTCAAGCGAGACACCGTTACCTGGAAAACACTGCCATTATCCCTACTAGGACGGGCAGCTCTATTTAAAATGATGGCATTGCCACATTTCCTATATGCCCTTCAGAACTTCCCAGACTTAGTCCCACCTGGGTTTTTTAAAGACATCGAAACCACCCAACGGGACCTACTATGGGATGGGAAACCACGTATATCACTCCACAAATTAACACTCGGTTGGTATGATGGGGGTATAGCCCTCCCTGACATTAAAAAATACTACTGGGCAGCACACCTTTCAGCCCTCAACCAATGTACATACCGCAGTGGGGATGACCCGGGTTTTGGGATGGACAAATGGATACTCCCGGGTGGTGGCTTCACAAGAGCGCTCTATTCTAGACCAAACAAATATCCTCTGACGGGGTCTACACGACACTCAGTCCAGCTCTGGCATACGGTAAACCGCAGCCTAGGCTGGGCCAATAAACTCACACTCGCTACTCCATTCTGGGATTCCAAATGCCTGGGTACACTGGGTCGAACTAAGGGGTTTGACAAATGGGACCTGATAGGGCTCTCCCGAATAAGGGACCTCTGGGGACCAAACGGAGTGATCTCGTTAGCCTCACTACAGCAGATACATGAACAAGCCGATTCGAAATACTTTAGATATGCGGAAGTCAGGCACTCCCTCCAAGCCAACATTCCGGCGGGGTCCTCCCTCTCCTCTAGAAGATAGACTGCTTGACGGATACCTGCCAGACAAAGCTATCTCCCTCACATACAAAAAGCTAATACACAACACTCCTGATCCCCTAATATCACTGAGGGAGAAATGGGGGCGGGATGGCCTAGAAATGGATGACGAGGAATGGCAGGAAGCACTCTCTTCCACTAAGGAGGTTGCCATCTCAGCGAAACTAAGGCTGATCCAATAAAAATTTTTACATCGAGTGTATCTCTCCGGCCATAGATTGGTGCTGATGGGCAAGAGTGAAGAAGGAATGTGTAAAAGGCACTGCGACCTGGAGGGGTCCTTCCTGCACATTCTCTGGGTATGTCCATTAATTCAAACCTATTGGAAAAAAGTTCATGAATGTATGAACACAGTATGGGGGGGTGGAAATTTGACTTGAAGCCAAAAGGTGTCTCTTGAATGCATGGGAGCCTATGGATTTGAAAGCAAAGGGCAAAACCTGGGCAACGCTTGGCCAGATGGTAGCTAAGCGAAATATCGCCCGCCTTTGGGGAGCGGTAACACCACTAACACTGAACGCCTAGAAGGAGGACATGGACTGGTGTATGATACTGGAGAAAACGGTATATGTAGCACGTGGCTGTCCCCGAAAATGGATAGCGATCTGGACTAAATGGAATATGTATCGTGGCAATGTTTGTGAGACCCCAATTGTCCCCTCCCTTGACGAACCACTTACACCTTGATATGTAAAGATAGCGACCACCTTGTTCTGTCCACTGTTATAATGTATGACACAACTGCATGATTGCGAGAATGCAACACGGCTATTAGTAATAACTGATTGTATGCAAGGGTCTTCCACTTGAATTTTTCAATAAAAAGAATTTATGCAAAAAAAACATTGCATACGGGACCCCTTCTGTTTGCAGAAATATTTTCACAGCGCCAAACTCCCTTCTGGCTGCTTGCACAGCTACAGTAAAGTCTGGGGAAAAAGCCAGTGCGTTGCCCTGATGTACTATATTGCCCCTGTCCCTGGCCATCCATAAAATAGTGTCACAGTCCCTATAGTTTAATAGTCGAGCTATTATTGGGCGGGAGGGGCCCCCGGTACAGGTTTAGCAGCAAGAGAGCGGTGGGCGCGCTCGACAATAAACATATTGAAAAGCTGCTCGGCACCAAAAATGTCTTTAATGAGATTTTCTATGAAGGTCTCCATTTTTCCAACATTGGTGGATTCCGGCAGCCCAGTGAGTCTAATGTTGAGCCGTGACCGTGCTTCTAAATCCTCATTTTTGGCCTGAATAAGGGCTAAAACTTTCTCCATATTGAGCGCCTTCCCTGTGACTTCACTCAGGCCGTCCTCCATTGCAGATGCCCACTGCTCCACCTCCCCCATGCGAGTATTTAGTTTTTCTAGCTGTGTAGACATATGGTCTAGTTGGTGGTTAACCGCCGCCATGGTGCCCTCAATGGATTGAAGGCTGTGCTGCATTGCCAGCAGCGTGGACCCGAGTGTGGGAGGATTGTCGTTCTGGGTGTCCGCCTCTGAGTCAGAAGCTGCTTTCTGTAATGTTTTCGTCGATTTTCATGCCTCAAACGTGAGGCGAGGCTGGGATTTGTCAGTTCTCCCCATCTCCCCCACCGACCACCCTTAGGTGCGCCACTTATACCAGATGGTGAGCAAGTACAATAGATCTCGGGACATGTACTCCTTGCAAGCCTGTACTAAATTTAAGGCAGGATAGATCAGAGATCCCAGCAAAGCACTCTCTGGCCCGCTGTGCCCATTGGGGGAGGACTCCTGCAGATGGGCACCGCCAGAAGGAAGGGAGTCCGCATGAACCAGGAATTTTCAGTAGTCCGCAATAAAACGAAGCCCCAGCCCCAGGGACACTGCTGCACCTCCCATTCCTGCAAGTCAATACAAGTGGTGTGTAGCAGGGACCGTACCTCAACCACGCAAGAGGCACGTGTCACAGGCTCCCTAACGTAGACCCCCCCCCAATAGTCACAGTGCAGCAATATTATGGAGACCCCCACAGTTCCAGGAGCATAGAGCAAAACAGCGCCCCAGGGACCAGCAGCAAAGGCAGTTATCTGATATTCAGCTAGGCCCAGTCAAGGCCAATCCCAGCGTTGCCGAGCACAACACAGGTACAAGCTTGTCAATTGCATATAGGGCATGCTCCACAGTCACAGGGTGCACTTATTGCCTTGTGCTATAATTTTTTGTGAGGTGATTTGTCGTACTTCTTACAAGGCTTTCAGGCACCAAAGCGTGGGGGTTGCAGCAATTCACAACGCTTTCCACAAGTAAGTCCCACGGGACAGTACACTCAGGGGGGGTAGCTCAGAAAAGAAAACAAGTTACTTACCTGTAACTGTAGTTCTCCACTATTGGAGCTTTCATAGATTCACATGCCGGAATCAATCCCAGTCGTCAAGACGGGAGTCTCCGGTACATAAAAAAGCATTGCTTAGTAGTATAGCAAACTGAAAAAAGGCCTAGGCCCATTTTCCTTTGCAACCCATAACTTTCGTTATGTATAAAAGGACTAAACTTGTCTCTGAACCAATCAGAGCCTCTCACCCTCTAGAACCCTCCTGAGAGAACCTTCTGCCCCTCAGATTTTCATGCACTTGTGCAATAACACTCTTTGTGCTAAATCCGAGGTGAGCCTCTCAGGGGAGGAGGGTGGGTTGCATGTGAATCTATGAAAGCTCCAATACTGGAGAACTACAGTTACAGTTAAGTAACTTGTTTTCTTACTCCCGTATTGGAGCTTTCATAGATTCACATGCCTGAATCAGAATAGCGAGCAGTAAATAAATGCACATTTTTTGTTACCCAAGACCTGAAACAAGAGAACATATATAGTGTGATAAAAACGGTATCTCTAAACCAAAACACAACATATCAAAAATACTTTGCAAATTGCATCCAATACAATAAACAACAATAAAATATGCAAATGTAGATAATACAGGAAGGAGGGATGGTAAAGAAGGCTCACCGTTACTGGATAAGGTTCCTCAGCACCACTTCTCCCACCGCCACATCTCTTCCTGTGGCTGCATCCAAGCAGTAATGCCTGGTGAAGGTGTGCGTACTCGTCCAGGTCGCCGACCTGCAGATATCCTGGATCAGCACTCCCGCAAATAAAGCAGTAGAGGTGGACACTGCTCTTGTCGAATGGGCACGGACTTGTGCATTCAGAGGTCGCCCAGCTGCCTGATGACAATACTCTATCGCACTGGAAATCCATCTGGCAATTCCCCTTTTTGACAAAGGGAAACCCTTCCTGGGTGCGCTGAAAGCAACAAAAAGTTGTGAAGACTTGCAGAAAGGCTTTCCACCGCTGTTGTTGGTTGAGGAAAAAATCGTTTGAGAATTAGTGGCTCATTTAAATGAAAATCAGTTGGTACTTTTGGAATTCATTTTGGATTAGTCCTGAGTATCATTCTATCCTCCTTGAATTGTAAGAAAGGTTCTTGGACCGTGAGAGCCTGAATTTCCCCCACTCTCCTGGCTGAAGTGAGCGCGGTGAGAAGTGCAACTTTCCATGACAGGAATTTTAGATCTGCCCTGTGTATTGGCTCGAAGGGCTGGTTCATTAACTGTGAAAGAACAATGTTCTATTGCCAGAGAGGTGGTGGAGGTTTTATTGGAGGGAAAACCCGGAACAATCCCTTCATGAATTGTTTGATGACTCTAGCGGACCACAGAGATGGACCAGAGGCAGTCCTTCTGAAGCGTGATATTGCGGCTAGGTGTACCTTTATCGATGCATGAGCCAAACCGGACTTTGCCAAAAGCAAGATGTATGGAATAATCTCGTGAGCTGCCGAGTTCAGAGGATGAATGTTACATCTTTTGCACCATAAACAGAATCTCTTCCACTTCATCCTGTATGTTTTGCTCGTACTATCCGCTCTGGCTCTAGATAGTATGTCCCTGCACTACGTTGGGATGTTCAGATGTTGAAATTCGCAGTATTCAGGAGCCAGGCTGCTAAGTGCAGTGATTTCGGATCCGGATGAAGTACTTCCCCCTGGAACATTGTCAGGAGTGATGGTATCGGCTGGATGCGAATCGGGCGTTCCTCCGACAGTAGTAGAAGCTCCGCGAACCAATGTTGCCTGGGCCACCATGGTGCTATCAGGATTATCCTGCATGGTTCTTTTTTGATCTTCATAAGAACCCGTGGCAGGAGGGGAATTGGAGGAAAGGCGTAGGCAAAGATGCCTGACCATGCCATCAAAAACGCATTCCCCCAAGATCCCCGTTGGGGAAGCCAGCTTGCGAAGAACTGGCATTTTTTGTTCTCCATTGTTGCGAAGAGGTCTACTGTCGGTTTTCCCCAGTTTGAAAGATGCTGTTTAAACTCCCTTGGTCGATCTCCCATTCGTGGCAGGTGGATTTGAGCCTGCTGAGAGTATCCGCCTTGATGTTCTGATCTCCTGGAAGATGTTCCACTGTAATGGATATTTTGTGTTGCAGAGCCCATTCCCATATCCACTGGGCTTCTTGAGACAGGGAGAGTGATCTTGTTCCTCCCTGTTTGTTCAAATAGTGCATTGCTGTTGTGTTGTCTGTTCTTATCAACACGGCTGATCCTTGAATCCTTGGTAGGAACGCTAACAATGCTAAGCGGACGGCCCTGAGTTCCAAGAGGTTGATATGCATTTGCTGTTCATGCAACTTCCAGCGACCGCTGACTTGGAGGTCCTGAAGGAACACTCCCCAGCCTTCCAAGGACGCATCTGTCGTAATCACTAGTGGGGCTGGTTGAATAAGGAATGAAGGACACTGCAAGATGTTCCGTTTTCGGGTCCACCATGTTGCCACGTGGACCATGGTCGGCATTACCCTGAGTACATCGTCGAAGGATCCTTTCGCCTGATGCCATTGAAGATCCAGCTGCTCTTGCAACGGACGCATCCTTAGCCTGCAGAAAGGTACGAGGGGGATGCAAGATGACATCGCTGCCAGCAATGATTTGTACTTGCGTACTGAAAGAGACTTTCTTTTTTATAAAAGCCTGGGATAGAGATATTATTCCCAGCTGTCTTTCCTTGGAGGGGAACGCTTTATTTACCTCTGTATCTAGAATTTCTCCCAAGAAGGTGATGTTTCTTGTCGGCTGAAGAGATGATTTTTCTTCGTTTAAAGACAGACCTAATCTGTCAAACAGTTCCACGCACGTTCTTGTTGACGACCGGGCCGACGCTGCTGATGGTGCTTTAACTAACCAGTCGTCGAGGTAAGGAAATACTTGGTGTTTCTGCTTCCTTAGAACCGCTGCCACTGGAGCCAGGCATTTTGTAAAAATTCTCGGGGCTGACTTCAGGCCAAAAGGCAGTACCTTGAATTGGTAGTGTTCTCCGGCCACCATGAAACGAAGGTACTGCCTGTGGGAAGGATAGATGGGGATATGAAAGTATTCATCCCGTAGGTCCAATTTGGTCATATGATCTCCTGGGTTTAATAACAGCAGAATATCTTGGAGGGAAATCATACTGAAGGATTGCTTCTTGAGGTAAGTATTTAGGGATCTGAGGTCCAAAATAGGGCGCCATTGGAGAACATTTTTCTTGACAAGAAAAAAACGGGAATAAATCCCCTTCCTCTCTGGGAATTCGGTACCGGTTCTATTGCTCCCTTTCGGAGCATTGTCCGAATTTCTCGACGCATCTGATGCAAGTATTTGACCTCTTGGTGTTTTGGCGGTGTACAAGGAGGCGTTTGCAGAAGCTCTAAAGTGTGTCCGAATTGTATTATGTTGAGGGCCCATTGGTCCGTAGATATTTGCTGCCAATTTTGAAGATGATAAGAAATTCTTCCACCCAGGGGAACATACGACATTAGATGAATAGGTGTAGTCGGATTCAGAACATCGTCAATGTCGACGGGTATGGTCTTTCTCCTGACGACCTCCTCGACCTCTAGGGGTAGATTTTGTGAAACCTCCTGTTTGTCGCTGCGCATACTGTTGACGGTATGGCTGAGATGAGGTGGAGTAAGAAGTATACCTGCCTTGTTGGTAACCCCCTCTATAGGAGGATTGGCCCCTACCTCTTGAGCCTCGAAAAGGAACTTTCCTATACTGCAGCGTTCCCAGTGATTTCGCTGTTTCTGTATCTTTGTTGACACTCTGCAAAGTCTCGTCAATGTGCTTCTCGAACAAATCTTCTCCATTGAAGGGAAGGTCCAAGATTTTATTCTGGACTTCGGGCCTAAAAGCTGTTGCTCTCAGCCATCCTTGTCGGCGTAAAACTGCCGCTCCCTACAAAGATCTGAAGGCTGTGGTCGCAATGTCCATTGCACAATCTATGACTTCAGCTGAAGTCCTTTCACCTTCCTGGAGGATTTTTCTGGCTTCCTGTCTGTCAGCCTCTGGAATGCTGTCTATGTAAGGCGAGAGGTCGCACCACATTTGTCTATCATACCTGCCCAGGATGGACAGGGCATTAGCCGCCTTAACTAGAAGGGCAGACATGGAAGAAAATCTCTTCCCCGCATTGTCTAAGCGCCTGCCCTCTCTGTCGGGAAGTGTCGTAATTGGAGCTGATGGATTCCTTTATTTTTGCTGAGCCGCCTGGGTTATAACTGAGTCCGGCTTGGGGTGGCCTAGTAGACAAGCTGGAGCATCCGAGGGCGCTTTATATTTCTTATCCAGTCTGGCGAGTACTGGAGTAACCGTTGCCGGTGTCTCCATGACCTTGAGACCTTCTTCCCATAAATGACTGACAATCGGGAGAGATCGAACTGTCTTGCGATATGGCTCCTTGAAATCATACAAGAAGCATTCTGTTTTGTCAGATGACATGGTGAGCTCAAATCTCTGTGCAGCTCTCTCCATTAGATTATGGAACCCCCCGATGTCCTCCGGAGGAGAGTCGACAGGTCTCGATGAAGGAGATGAAGGGGACGGAATGAGATAATCATCCCATTCTTTACTAGGGTCTGTTATCTCCCCCTCTTCCTGTTCATCATCATCAGAGGTCTCTGGAGCTGGTTGTGGTAATGGTGATATAGGCAATGACTCAGGTAAAACCTCTTGCCGTCGCACTGGCGTACATGGAATAGAGTGTGATGTAGTCACTGGTATTCTTTGGGAAGTATGAGGTAAAGGATGCCTCCTTTTATAGTCATCCAACATAAACTGCAAATCCGTTAGCAGTGAAGATGGAACGCTCACCATTTCTTCCTGATAGTGTTGCTGGGGACGATCTTGAAACCCCCCATATTCATCTTCCCAGTCATCTTCTTGGCATTTTACATGTAATTGCGAGGGGCTACTGGCGTAGCCAAAGGGACCATCATTATCCTCCTCCTGTGAGTCTTCTTCCTCTAACAGGTGGGATGGTACTAGAGGTGTTACCTTGCTTGGAGATGTAATATCTGGGGTAATCCTCCTCTTCCTGGTAAAATCCCGTTTTTCTGGGGTTTTTTCTCTCGTCGACGAGCCCGTCGACGAGATTGCCGTTGAAATCGCCGAAGAAACCGTTGTCGTTGACGCTGCTGTTACCGTCGTTGTTGTCGCCATCGACGATCCTGTTGTCACTGTCATCGACGATCCCGTCAATGACGTAGTCGTGGTCGCCGTCGATGTCCTCGTCGTCGAGGTAAAAATTACTATTAAACCTATACCTGTGTCGACGACGCCATCGTCGACGATGGTATAGGTTTAATAGTGATTTTTACCTCACTTTTCTTCAACGACGCCCAATTTTTCTACAGGAGGTGTAGAGGCTGGCTTCTTAATTGAATGTTTAATCTTAAGGGGTGATTTTGAGGGCTCTGAACTCGTCCTCTTAGAATGTTTTACCCCTGAAGCATGACCCTTGCTCTCCTTTTCTATACTTTGAGGAGATTTTGAGGGACTGCGCTCTGAAGACCCAATCGTGGTCTTTTTAAGAGCCTTCTCAGGTCTTTCCCCTGAGGTATGAGCCTGAGGAGATCTGCCTCTTTTCTGAGATCTCCTTCAAGTTGTTGACGCCTCATCACTGTCACTAGACACAACGTCCTTCCTGGTCTTAAGTTCTTGGAGCCAAATCAACAGCCTTCCTTCACGATCCCTCAGTGTCTTATTAGAAAAGGTACAACATACCTTACATTCCTTTGCCTGATGGTGCTGTGAAAGGCAGTATATGCAATCCTTATGAGGGTCGTCTGTATATAACCTTTTCTTTGAACAGGTGGCTCAGGCTCTAAATAAACGCTTCTTCTCCTTGTCAGCCATTATCCAGAAGTTGGTGAGGAAAAACCAGTTGAATACATTCTTCTAGAACCAAACTGTAGAATTTGAGCAGAGCTCAAAGGAGACTCCCTAGCACAACGTGCAGTAGAAAGTCTGAGGGGCAGAAGGTTCTCTCAGGAGAGTTCTAGAGGGTGAGAGGCTCTGATTGGTTCAGAGACAAGTTTAGTCCTTTTTTACATAACGAAGGTTATGGGTTGCAAAGGAAAATGGGCCTAGGCCTTTTTTCAGTTTGCTATACTACTAAGCAATGCTTTTTTATGTACCGGAGACTCCCGTCTCGACCACGGGGAATGATTCAGGCATGTGAATCTATGAAAGCTCCAATACTGGAGTAACAACAGAGGTCAGCAATAACCAACCGTAATCATGCGGCAGACAGCAGTCTCAGTGCAGGCAGAAGCGAGTGGACACGTGTAGATAAGGCCAACTTGCAAATGTGGGTCCCCAGGCAGAGGCCGCGCAGCAGTGGTGCATAACTTCATAGAGATCAGGAGCTCAGCCACTCGCATCGATCGATCCCCGCAGGCGCCCCATTCCTTCAAACTCAGTGCTTCACTCGACCCGATCACTACTGGGCAAGGTTGGAACCCCAGCCTCTGCTCTCCGTGCCCACCAGCTCCCAGCCACAGCTTGGAAGCCGCGGCCAGCACCCAGGCCCGCACCCGCCTCCGCAGCTACCAGCCTGGGCTGAGCCGTACCCCAGCCACCACAGCTGGCGCCAGCAAGCGCTTCCAATGTCAGGCAGCATCGTTCTCCACTCCAGCACGGCAGCGTCCTCAGGTGCCCATCCGCTGCGATTCTTAGCCGGGGCTCCACGTTCGCCAGCCGAAGCTTGGCACTCCACTCAGCAGTGTTCAGCTCCAGAGACCTCCCAGTTAGCGATCGCCAGGCAGCTCACCACGCACCGTAACAGCTCCGTCAGCAGCAGGCATATACCTCCGGTCGCAGGGGTGGCCGACAGCAGCAAGCGCGGGTCATGCTCAAAGCCTCGCGGTCGGCCGCCATTTTACTGCAGCGCCGCCGGGACGAAACAACACTGCAAAAGCACTATGCAGTGATTTCCAGCAGCCCAAACCACCTTCAATATGTGCCAGAGGGCTTCACAGCACCGTGCAGTCGTTGTAGAGGAACAGATGCAGCTATTAATAGGCAGATTCTGGTCGGATTGGCGCTCATCCGGGCAGAGCCTCACTAGGGTGCGGCCATCTTGCCATGCGCCCTTTAGCGCCCCCTGTTAGATGATTACTTAAAGGAGAAAGTGATCTCCTTGACCTACAGGAAAATTTTAAACAATGCTCCAGATGCTTTGGGGAAGGTCCGCGTAAAATGGGTGGAAGACGTGGGAGATCTATATGATGAATAATGGCAAGAGGCGTTGGTATCTCCGTGAGAGGTCGCAGTGCACTCCAGGTATAAATTGGTCCAGCTTAAACTCCTTCACAGAGTCTATTACAGAGGCGTTGCTTTAGCTAGGATGGGCATTCTGGGTTCCTCGCAGTGCCCCCAAGGTTGTGGGCAAAACGGCACATACCTCCATCAGTGGTGGGAGTGCCCTAATACATGGCAGTATTGGAATAAAGTAACCGCAAAAATATGGGAAGTTTGCAGGAAAAGTATGAAGGTCACCCCCCGACTTTGCCTTTTGAATGTATGGGATGCAACTGACCTGACGGGTAAGGAAAGCATCTGGGTCATCCTTGGTAACACTGTAGCAAAACGGAATATAGCCAGGACCTGGAAGGGCGACACGATACCCAAACTCCGTGAAAGGGAAACGGATATGGACTGGTGTATGGTGATGAAAAAGGTGGTCTATGAAGGGAGGGGTGCCCCCGGAATTTGACCAAGATCTGGGGTGAATGGAATAAAGTGAGGGGAATGTTATTTGAACCTTTTCCAGATCCCTCTGCACACAAAGATATGGCTTAGTAATATTATTGGTCAGGATGTTATGATTGAAGGACTGTATTGTGATAGAGATGTCGGACTGCGAAAATGGTTCAATGTTGTTACGATACTTATGCACTATGTCACTTTAAAAAAAGATTTATTAAAAAAAAGAACTTCGGGTAGAAGGTAAATACTTTTCACAGTACGAGAAAATACATACAGTTGTGCGCAGTTATGCACAATACATTTCCTATGGACGGAAAAAGGCAATTGGAAAAATCAATGCAGTACAGTAATTGTTGTAGTTACCCTTTTGGAAATCAGAAGGTTCAGGCCCAAGGTCCAAAGTGCCAAGGCCAAGTTCTCAAGAGCAAAGGGATTTGTAGCTGGCACTCTAAGAAGGAAGGGGCCACCTGTAAAAGCAAAGCAAAGGGGGACATGCAGGCAAGTCAGAGGGCTGTCAAGGGAGAGTATGGTTTGCAGGGGCATTGCGGCTGTGAGAGTAAAGCTGTATAGAAAATGCCCCAGCAGGGCAGGCTGGGTGCAGTGGGGATGTGCAGCTGAGCAACGGTGCCCAAAGAAGCACCTCGAGGTCAGGGTATAGCACCTTGGAGGACATTTCTGGAGCTGCGGGGCACTGCTGAGGTGGTCTCCGGAGTGCTGATGTTCCTCGTTGGGTGCTAGTTCTCTGTAGAGTTGGAGTCCACCTGGACTCAACTTTGTAGGTTTTTGCAGCATGGGGTCCAGTACCCCAGGTATTCGTGCCTTTGAGCTCCGGTGGGACACTGGCCTCAAGAGTTGGTGCAAAGGCTGAGCTGAACCTCCATAAAAAACAGGTGTAGCTTCTATAGCTACCCTCCTGGCTAGTCTTTCCAGAACAAGCTCTTCATGTGGAAGTGCTCCTCTGTCTTGGGGTGTTGAATCTTGACTCTCATTATCTGTATTCTGATCGTCTGTAAGATCAGTGACATCCTCTGGATGCTCTTTGTCATACTCTGCCAAAAGATTCTGGAGCTGTGATTTGGTAGGGTTTGACCCAGTCTTGAGGCCATACATTTTACACAAGCCTCTAAACAGTCTCATTGGTAGAGACCGGTAAGGTGTGAGGTCAGCTCTTCTGAGGTATTGTTTCTAGCACTCATTAATTTTACTAAATTGGGAACCTTTTTGGAGAGGTAAAACAACATAACAACACTGGTTTCCTAACTATAGTAAGATTTGGATTTTTAAAACAGTTGCACTAGAAGGGACCTAACCAGGGCCCTAACAATTATTTTTTTAAAATTGAAAACAGTCAGTATGCAAAATACAACTTAACTAAAGGTAATTGTGACTTCACTGGTATGGTCACTTTATTGTCAGAGTGGTTCAGCAAACGCAAAGTCATAGACCCCACCGCTGATCCAGCAATGTAAAAAAAACACCTCTCTATATAGTGCACCACAAAGTAGTACCCTGGGTAGAGAGGTCGAAGAGACCCTTATTGGTTGAGAGTGGCAAAAGTAGATAATACTAACGCTCTATTTTGTGGTAGTGTGGGCGAGCAGTTAGGCTTATCAGAGGGTAGTGCTAAGTATATGATGCACACACTCAATGAATGAAGTCGAGACCAAATTAGAAAAATAATACTTCTTTTTATATAAATATTTAGACCAAGAACTTCGGGTACAAGGTAAATGATCGCAATCCGAGAAAATCACAGTAAATGCAATATATACAGTTGTGCGCAATTACACAGAATACATTTCCTAAGGAAGGAAAAAGGCGATTAGAAAAAGCAATGCAGTACAGTGATTGTTGTGGTTACCCTTTTGGAAAGTGGAAGGTTCAGGGCTAAGTGCCACGGCCAAGTTCGTGTGAGCTTCCCGGATCTCTTGGTAAACAAGGAACAAAGGGACATTTGTAGCTGGCACGCTACGAAGGAAGGCAAAGGGGGACTTGCAGGCAAGTTCGAGGGCTCTCAAGGGAAGAGTAGGGGTCACAAGGGTTTTGGGGCAGTGAGAGCAAAGCTGGATTGAAAATGCCCCAGCTGGGCGGGCTGGGTGCAGTGGGAATGTGCAGCTGGGCAACGATGCGCAAAGAAGCACCTCACAGTCAGGGTCTGGCACCTTGGAGCAACGATTCTGGGGCAGCTGGGCCACTGCTGAGGTGGGTCTCTGGAGTCCTGATGTTCCTTGTCGGGTGCTGGCTCACTGTAGATTTGGAGTCTGCCTGGACTAGACTTTGTAGGTTTTTGCAGCAAGGGGTCCGGTACCCTGGGTATTTGTGACTTTCAGCACCGGTGAGTCCTGGGGCCTCAAGACTTAGCTTAAGGGAGTTCTTTGGCGATTTGGGAAGAGCTGATGATCCACAATGTTTCTTCGACAGCTTCTTCCTGTGTCCGTGGAATCTAAGTTCAGGGTCTCAGGTTGCCACCTAAATGCTAAATTTAGAGGATTTACAAGGGAGCAACAGGCAGTGGCCAATGGGCCCCTTACCTGGGGTGTCTACACCCTCTATTATGCCCACCTCTTGTGGGAGGGGGACATAGTCCTAGCCCTGATTGGAGAAGTACCACCACCTTCAAGATGGTAGGCACTAAAAAATGTGCTTCACTTCGCCTCCAGCAACTGAGGGGTCCAGTTAGCAGAGGGGGGCACACCTTCTATTCTTTCTAAATGTACCCGCCTGTCTTCCCACCAAATGGGGGTGGGGTGAGGACAGAATGGGATGGCTGCTCCTTCTATCAAGAGAGGCTGGGTCGCGTTTCAAAGGCAGCAAGGCCTTTGGAACTTCCCGCCAAAGATGGCTCTTCCAAACCGGGGGAAGCTGTGAACACCTCCACCCAGGGCAGGCTTTATCCTCAACCTCTGAGGGTGCTGGCACTCACCCCATGAGGTCAGGACTCTGTCTGGTGGTGACAGGTTGGCTTACAGCAGTCAGTGACCAAACTGAGGGTTGGTAAGTTTCAGGGGACCCCTCTAAAGGGTCCTCTGTGTGCAAGTTTTAATAAATCTGACACTGACACTGACACTGAAATCAGTGCAGGTTTATTAAGACAAGATGTTTGGTACCAAACATCCCATAATACTGTGAAGCCATCATGGAACTTGGGAACTCGTAATGATGAGTGCCCAGCCCATGTACTCTTATGGCTTCCCTGTTCACTTACAATATCCAAGAATCGACATAGATATTGCAGGGGCATATTTGCTCATGCAGATATGTCCTCACAGGAGATATAGTGAACCCTGCCTTAGGGCTATAAGTCCTGAATGAGGGGTGTCTTACCTATAACCCATGCAGTGTTTGTAAACATGACACACAGGGATTTTGCCATGTCAGCTCTTCGGTTTTGTCTGCCTCAGGGCACTCAGTCTGCAATGGCAGTGTGCATGGCCTTGGTGATGGGAGCCTAGGGTGGCACAATTCGTACTGCTATCCTTGGGGTCCCTCTTCAGTGCCAATGCCCTAGGTACCAGAGATACCAATTTCTAGGGACTTACAAGGGTTACTGAAGTTGCACCAATTGGGAAACAAAAGGTACAGTTTAGGGAAAGAGCTCCTGGCACAGAGGAACTGGTTGACAGGGATCCTGTGCACTTCCAGTCAAATTACATCATTTTCCAGGCAAAATGTAGGGGCTCACCATGTCCAAAAGAGGCAGTTTCCTACACTTCACTATTAATGTGACCACTGCTACCTGATCAGCCTCCACAGGATCCAAATTCCTTGCCAAGCACCAATGTAACCATACTCCCCATGCACTTCTATGTCTTTTCTTGGTTCCAGGGGCCCAAGATTCATTGAGTAACCCTGAAGTTGTTTCAGAATGTTCTGTAGATCTTCCTGATTTCCTGTAATCTTTCAAACTAGAAGGCTGAGCAAACCTAATTCAACTAGAAGATGCTTTTATTCTTCTACTAATTTGAACCGACCTTTGCAAGACCTGATCAAACATTGTAGTTCCATAACCATCTCCAACACCGTTGGAAACCAAGCCTGAGGTTTCCAAAAAGGTGTCACTAAGTGGTTCCTGAATCATGGAAAAGAGTGGAAACTAATACCCTTTCATTCTTGTCCAATTCTACATGAACGCGTCTACTAAATCGCTCCTGATTTTGGTCTCCAGCTGATATAACTTTTCAGCTGAAAGGTTAAACTCGAAGCAAACAGCTCTACCACTAATGTGTCCATATAATCCTGAATCTTCTTGAAATCCTTCTCCTCCAGCTTCCAATCACTGAAATCTGTCAGATATCTCAAATTCCAATCTGCCACTACATTGTGTACCCTGGGTAAATACTCTGCTTTCAATCTACATCTTATTGAAAATCAACTCTTTTGGCTCTTTTATTTGGAATGGCTGTAGGGAAGTGTCTCTTTTTGCATGGTTAGCCCCCACTTTTGCCTGATGTGATTATGAACTGTAAATGCACTACGTCCCTGCTAACCGGGTTCCCAATGCCAGATCTCTTACCCAAACACTTTACCATGATTAGCACCACTTCAGCTACCCCTGTAAGTCTGTAGTAAGCGGTACACCTGGTACCTAGGGCATGGGTATGGAAGAAGGTCTTCTGGGGCTGCAGCACTGGTTGTGCCGACCCAAGGACCCCTCAACAAGGCTTTGCACTCTGCCATTGCAGGCTGCCTGTCTTAGTGCAGAGAAATCCGAAACGTCGATATGGCACCCAGCCCTGTGTGCCATGCCACCCATACACTGCATAAGGTATAGGTAAGTCGCCCCTACTGAAGAGCTTTAGCCTTAAGGCAGGGTGTGCCACATCCTATCTGAGGGCATATCAGCATGAGCAGATATGCGCCTACAATGTCCAGTCTATTCTGAGGTGTTATAACTACATAGGGAAGCCATAAGGAGTACATGGGCTAGATATTTGTCAAAATAAATTTCCTAGCTGCATGATGGCTTCACTGATTTCTAAGATAATTGGCACCAAACATCTTGTGTTAATAAATCCTCACTGATGCCAGTGTTGGATTTATTAATAAATTCACGCAGGAGACCTTTCTTGAGGACGCTAGTTATAGTTACTTGAGATAACTCTGCCTGGGGATTTTCAGTGTTTTTTTTTCTTTAAAACGGTATGTTTAACCTGACATTTTCATCTAACTATAATGTTCATTTAATCTTTGTTTTTTATATTGAAAATACACACACATTCAACTCGTACTTGCAAAGTATGGCTTATCACCCAAAAGGGTATCCAAGCGCTGTGCTGTGGGTGTCAGTCATAGAGTTAGGTCTTGAGTCCCTTCCTGAAGTAGGTTAATGAGGGTCAGGTGCAAAGGTGGAGGGGAAGGGTGTTCCAGAACTCGGCGGCAAGGTGGTAGAAGGAGCATCCTCCGGTGTGGCAGAGGCCAATGCATGGTATGTGTGCAAGGGTGAGGTGAGCAGAGGTTCCTGGGAGGTCAGTGGAAAATGGAAGCAAGCAACCCAGGAACCTCCAGATAGTGGGGGAAGCTAAGCTCCCTTTCCTGCTCCACTTTTGATGGGAAAATTAGTTAGATTAGAAAAAGGGTCCCCACTTAGCCTACATCACCCCTAGGGTGGGTCAGGTGATGTGAACCCCTCTCCTGAAATTCCACCATCTTGGAATGGTGGAAAAACAACCTATCAGGGCTAGGGTAGTGCCTCACTAGAGGGTGTAGACACCATAAAGGTAGGTAGCCCATTAGTACTACCTGTCTCTCCTTGTAATGCTGCATAATTCAGTATTTAGGTGGCACCCTACGACCTGAACATCAGATTTGAAGGACAAGAGAAGACCAGGACAAAAAAGACCGTCGGTACGAGAACTGTGTACTGTTGCAGAAAATGGTGCCAAACCCTGCCTGCTACCACAAGGACTCAACAGTCGCCGCCTGCCGTGTCGTCCTGACTCCAAGAACCCCAGAGCACCTCCAGCCTTCAAGAAATCACCAAGAAAATCCTTTGGAGTGAAGGTATCCTTGCGGGCATAGATCCTGTGAAATCCGGTTTGTCGTCCTTGATGACCTCGACGCAGCATCGAAGCAAGAAAAGGAAAAACAGCTCATGAGGGTCAAATCTGTCTCCTCACCATGTTTGGAGACACTAGGACCTACTGGATCCATGGAATACCAATACCCGGGGTACTGGACCCTCAATGTCAAACACTAAGACGAAAAGTCCATACCAGACTCCCAAAGCACCAGAAGCAACTACTGGGCAAGGGACGTTGAGACACCTGAGGCCCAGCTGCCAGAGATCGCTTCTCCAAGTGACCTGCTACTGACCGCGAGGACCTTGACGCACGATGCCCGGCTGACCTGTTCGCTCTGCACGGGCCCCACCGGCCCAAGCACCGACCAGCCAGCTGTGCTCCCATGGTCCCTAAGCCCTTGGACCTCCTCCCTCGTAGAAGCCCCATCGGACTTACCTGTAAGTCCTCCTGTGCAGTGTACTTTCAAGTGGCCCCCTTTGTCTTTCCAAGACCCTCAGCACTCTGCTCCTGGACGATCCGGGACGCTCACAAACTTCTCCTGCCGACATCGACCTAAAACAAGAAGGTGAACTTCATGAAAGCAATGCCTGATTTTATATGCATTTTTCTGCTCTTTAGCCGTTGTTGCCTATGGTGCATAATTGCTCACAAAAGTGACATTTTCCGAACTTTGCAAAATCGTAACTCTGGAAATACTTACCTTAGAACTGGGTTCTTGGTATATAAAAATCATATAAAAATCGATATTCTTTTTATAAATTGTTCTCAGATTTTTTTTCTTTTTTTTTTAAACTGTATTTTATTGATTTTAAGCCAACAACAAAAAACACAGTGCTTGTTGACCGTGCTATACATAGTCCAGTATCTGATATATAGCAGGGGCATATACAAACTAGTACGACCTAAAATCCACATGTAGAATTATCCATTTGTCCGAAGATATTTCAAGAAAATTATGCATAGAACCGAGACACCGAGCAGATCAGTATACAATAAAACATAAATGCCCGCTCGGTCGTCAGGGAAATAACAAATGCATTCACTCAGCTCCCAATTAATTCTCCACCCCAGACCCATCTTCAGAGGACTGATCATCATCATCTTGGAACATACCCAGCAGCCTCGGATTTATTCTTGAGTGTGTGTCACTTTTATTGCCTCTGTGAGTACAACTAATGCTTAGCACTACCCTCTGATAAGCCTAACTGCTCGCCTACACTCCCTCAAAAAAAGCATTAGAATTATCTGCTTTTCCCTCTGTGTACCATTTGGGGATTCACTGGACTCTTTACAAAGTGTATTTCAATTTTTACACATTGTATAGAGAGCCAGCTTCCTACATTGGCTCTGAATAGAAATCTATTAGATAACATTTTATTGTAGCCAAAACCCATTGATCCTTTGTTAATATTTTATCATTGTTTCTCAAAATATTTTAACCTTTCTCCCACTTTTCGTAGGGTAAAACCAAAGGTTTTTTTCATGCTCAACTTGCATTTTCATTTTGTCATCAGCATCTTGAAGATCTAACTCTACCTTCTCTCCTTTTTGGGGATAGAATCTTGTATTTGGTCTATAACTGCCACTTCCTTGGCATCCTGTATAATGGGTCTTATAGTATTCACAGCTGAGAGGTTGCCCGCTCTTCCCAGCCTTCCCATAAAAACTGTTTCCTGCTAAAACTCTTCTCATTGAAGACTGTGCTTTATCCAGACTTGTGAACGTTTGGAAATATTTCCTTATGGCTTCTTCACTTGATTCCTTCACACCAAACTCTCCCAATTTAGGATTGACACGCATTAGGACAGTCTTATGTCGTTCTGCCAAAAGGCCAGCATTTGCGTTTACCAGAAAACACATGGGTCTCTGACACAACCCTCTTGAAACGTGAATATTTAAATCTGTGCCCTTAAAATATGCTTCTTTCACCAAATCAAAAATCCATGCCAAACGCCCAAGAATATCCAAAACCTTGTCCTGGCAATTGTTTTAACTATCTTTCTAACCCCTTTCTAGGGTCCTTGACCAACTTAATAAGATAGGTAAGCATCTTGGGGTCTACATTTGGTGTAACTATCACCTTATCCTTTATATGCTGATTCACACCAGACCGAAGACAGCGATACTGGCTGTCCAAAGAACCTTATGAGATTTACCACCAGTTAAGGGACACTATCCCTGTGGGTCTTGCACAGCATGTACTTTTACCACCATATGTAAATTGATCACTTTTCCCAACGGTTTACGTGGGAATTACGGGCTCATACCAATTGCAACACAACAAACTGCATATACCTGCTTACCTGCCCCTGTAATTTACAATACGTAGGGATGACCACCCGCACCATCAAGACACGCATTGTGGAACAACGGAGCAAGATCCGGTGTCAGAGGACAAACACGAAAATGTGCTCACATTTTCTGGAAAAACACCATTCACCTGACTCACTTAAATGGGTGGTGTTAGGAACTTTCACTAATATCACCAAGCATGCCCTCTTTTTCAAATAACAGAGATGGATACATCAATTATCCGTACATACTCAAGGTCTGAATGATGAGATACCATGGAGCACACTGAGGATATGACTCTACCTGATATCATTCACTACCTTGCCCACGGATGGGGCACCAGTAAAGACCGACTCTTTTCTAATAGATGAGACTAAGGGACTTGTCTACCTACACTAGCCTCACGATCCGATATGGTTTCCCGCATGATTGTCCCAACAACACCCTGCAGTTTGACTACTATGACTGCTCCATGATCCCAGATCACTTGCTCTAAGCCCCATATAACTATCTTTCCAGCCATGCAGTTAATGTGTGAAATTTAAAGACACACCTAGTAATCTGATTAAAACATTCTAGGCAAGACCTTAGAATACTGGTTATACTTTAGCTGCTATAAGCCCTGTATACTACACTTGTACCATGTACCTTATGGGTTAAATTTAACACACACCTAGGAGTCTGAAATCACCATCTACCAAGTAAGACCATAGAATACTGTTTAAAACAGCCCAACACATGAGCTGCTTTAATCGAAGATAACTCATGAAAAGACACTGTTCCAAGATGTCTGCTATATTCATTTTCATTTTATAACGAATAACCCCCCTCCAAGATGGCCACCATTGAGGTTAGCATTTCATGCTCCCAACCTCTCCACACACACTCCCCACCTTCCGGAAGTGCACAGAGGGTCTAAATACACGATAGACCCACACCACTCTACCACCCCGGCCCGGTAGGAGTGGGTAGGTCTGCAGCTTCGTGCAAATCCGCACAAACATGAGTACCTCATAGAGGCGGGGAGGCCATTACAGCACTACCGCATACACGGGGTTACCATTTTTTAACTCTGCCATTAAAACTTGTTATGGGTCGCATTCTCTTAGGGGCATATACAGTCTTAGATGCAGCCGAGTTGCGATGGGCCTGTTATTTAATCCTCGCTTTCTATCACGAACCTCGCCCTAATTTGAATTTGCATGCAATGCCCGTTCTCAGGGGACCACGAGCATCGAACCGGGAACTGCAGAAATTTACAATTTTGGGTGACATCGTGAACATACATTGGCACACACATTTTGATCGATATAAGGGGCCTGCACAATGACACCCCTCACCCCACCTATAAGAAATACCACGTGTTCTTATAAAACCGGGTAGGATCTTTTTTATCCCGTAAGATCTGTTGGCACACTGTAATGACAGTCACCAATTTCAAGGCGCTGCTAACCCTTTACTGACTTTAGTGTCACATTGCCACGAGATAACTACATTGCCGCGCTGATCATTGTGCAAGCTCATAACAAAGTGAACAAACATTTGATGTGTTGTTCCGACCAGCTGTGCCAGTCTAAAAGTACATGCTTAATTTTAAGACTTACAATATATTTGTGCTCCTATAATTCCTGCTCACTAGGTGGTGGTAGAATTCTTGTGCACCACAAACTCTTGGGACATTGAGACAGGGTGTGCACCAGATTACCATACATTACGCCTACTTGATCATACTTGACTCTGTGTGCATCACACACACACACCCTTTTTTAGACTTGACCATTGAAGAAACATGTCCTCACAGTTGAGGTTCTCCTGACCGCCTACGATAGGGCACAGGAGGTCATTAGTGAGCGTGTGACTGTGCAGTCTCTTGCATTAAATGTGATATGTCCATTTTTTCCTTTTCCTCCCTCTCCCACATTTGTTTCCTAGTACATGAGGAACCCCTCGTGTGTATAACCTACCGGGTACTGTGATGCCTGGTCAGTTTATTCCTCTGGGTAAGTCCCCCCTCTCTCTGCTGCGTCCATGTGTGCCACGTTAGGTGAAATTCAATGCTTGCTCACCTGATTTTTAATGGTTTTTAACTGTTTGATGCTCACGATATATTGGCTGAGAGACAGCCACACACAGAGAATAAAAGAGAATACACCTTTCACAACTGTACTACACTGACCCATGTGCTGTATTCTCTCTCAACAGGTAGTTCCAGCACTACCAGGTATTCGACTATTTAGTCCTATGGTTGATGTGAGTGTGTAGCCACAACACCATTTTTAGTTGTAGATAGTTTTCCCCCCTTCTGGTCCTGACGAATCGCCTTTAGATTATTCATTTTGGCGAGAAACATGTTGACCTACTACTCATAAGAGCGCCACAATCTGAGACATTACCTCAGCCTTGCGCCTTATAGTTTTGTTTTTACTTAGGGTAAGAGACCCCTTAATTAAAGTTGTTTTCTTAGGTACTCCCAACCCTATTTTACATTCACTTTAAACATTTACACACATCTACACATATGAGGACCCCCAACCGCACTTCACCTAACAGCTGTTGGAAAAAGATATCCGCTAAAGTGCCCCTACTATAGGGAGCTGTTAGACCTGGCACCATTGGCGTGGGTCTCCCTTCCATTTTTTCGCTGTTGTCTCCCCTGTTTTTGCTGGTGTTAGATGCTCTGGGCGCTGTGCCACTGCCATTCAGTGCCACAGCGCGAATGCTCCCTGTGTAAATATGACATGTGAATTGGTATATCCATGATTGGCTTATTTGGTTTACCTGTTAGTCCCTAGTAGCATGGCCTGTGTGGTAAACCGAATGCTGCTGGTGGGTCTGCAGCGCTGGTTTGCGCCACCCACAGAAGCAGCTTGTAAAGTGTGTCTCAGACCTGCCACTGCAGAGTCTGTGTGCAGTCCAGAGCTGCCATCTTGGCTGTGAAGTGCACCCACTTCCAAGCCCCTGAACCTTCCCTTGGCATCATGTGAGTCACCCCTATGGTAGGGTGCATTGTATGTGTAATGTAGGACATGCCCTGATGTGTGTAGCATGTCCTGGTAGTGAATTACACCCAATTTCGTTTTTCACTACTGTAAGGCTACCTGTTCTCCATAGGCCAGAATGGGAGGTTTGACTATTACATTCTATAGTCCTAACTGATCCAAAGAACATGGTAGAAAAACGAATTTAGTATGCTTGAGCTCAGAGTATTAAAATACATCTTTTAGTGAAGTTTATTTTTATATTCTAGAAAGTAGGTATTTTCTTGCCCAAGCCTTCCAGTGTGCTCTGCTGTTATGTTTATTGGCTGTCTGGTTTTGGAGGGACAGGGCAGGCTGAGTCAGACCTGGGTTGAATAGAGAGATTTGCATTGGAGTATGGGGAGGGGTAGCTCCTAGACCTGAATAGGGCTCTGCCTGGCAAGGTGAATGCTGGCTCCACCTCCTACTGTGCGTCTGATGGCAGACCCCCTCTTTCTGAAAGGAAGGATGCAGCCGGGTAAACAAAGTGCTCCAGGACTGACCAGTACTGGTTCTGGCTGGGTTCAGTGACTTGTAGCTTCTGAGGACAAAGACTTTTGGGGTATAAATATCTGTGCTGAAACCCCTACAATTTGTATTGCTCCTGGACAACAAGAGGAACCTCTGTCCGTGTAACTGAAGGAATCTGCAGGAGGTGACTGTCCTTGTGCTTGTGTGCTGTTTCTTGGATTGGCCTGCAGTAGTTACCATTGGACTTGGAAGAAGAGGGAAAAGGACTTTGAAGGAACTTTTATTGAATCTTGCTAAAGCAATCACCCAAGGGCTAGAAGAGAGCTAGCCTCCTGTTGAAGTCTCAGGCACATCAGACTTCACCACCAGCCTCCTGTTTCCTCCCAGCGAGGATTTCTATCTGCAGGTGAGGCTCCTGTGAGTTCCAGGGCCTCTAGTTCTACTACAGAGAAGAGAGTGCTGAAATCGTCGCTAACGCCCATTTGCGAGCCGCCGCAGCTGAAAGCGCTCGGAAAATCATCGCGCTGCTGCCGCTAAGTGCTCGCTATCGAAGATCATCGCATCGCATGTTTGCGGGCTGCCAAGTGCTCGCTAAACCCAAAGTTCATCGCATCGCACGTTTGCGGGCTGCCAAGTGCTCGCTAACCAAAGATCATCTCATCGAGATCATCGCATCACGACATCGCAGTGCGAACGCCGGGCGTTCACCATTTTCATTGCATCGAATCAGGATCATCGCTCCCTCGTGGAGCGCCATTTCTTCGCATTGCAACCTGCTCGCACATGCAACAGGATCGTCGCATCGTCTCCTCCCTCGCAGCAAGGAGTCATCGCATCAACGGCCTAGCGTGCACAAGTTTGTCTCATCGTCTCCGCACGCATCAGCAGATCGGCGCATCATCCTCCCTCGCGGCAAGTATTCAACGCATCGCCGTCCTCGCGTACAGAAAATCACCACTACAGCTTCTTTGCGACATTTTGTTGGTTTTGCTACAGAATCCAGGTACTTTGTAAGTAAAAGGGTCGCAGAGACCACTGCTTTGAACTGAACTCCTCTTTGCACACTTTGAACTATTTTTGCAGCATTTCAAGAGTAATCCTATTTTATAGTATTGTGCCTTTTTACCGTTATTGGTCTTGTGTTAAGTCTATATATAAAGATACGTATTTTTTATAACTACTTGTGTGGTGTCCCTTTGTAGTGTTCTTCACTGTGTTACTGTGTATGGTCATAATTGCTTCACACACTGCCTCTGAGATAAACCTAGCTGCTCGTGCTACGTTACCACAGGGTTGAGAAGGGGTTATCAAAGGGAGTAGCCCTCTTACTCTGACTTAGGAAGAAGGGTCCCTACTTGGACAGTGGCCTGCCATTGCCAACTAGAGACCCCCATTTCTAACATTGGTGGTCAGCGGTGAGGATCTGGACTTGCATTTTTGATCGCATACAGTAATTATAGTGTACACTACTAGTGGGTGCAGACCATAACGCAACCACATACATTTTTAAGATTTTGATTCTATTTTTGATTGATATCGCCAGTTATTGCTACAATGGGCAAGCCCAGATCCAATGCCTCTGAGGATCTCTCCTGGGAAGAAGAGAAATTAGAAACCTACAATGCCAAGCAGCTCAAATATTTTTGCAAACGCTTCACAGTCCCTATCACAGGTCTCACTAGGAGGGAGGAGTTTTATAAGGCGCTGAAGGCCTGGCTAGAAGCCAGGGATGCCCCTAGGAATGTGGGAGAGCCTGTAGAGGGGGAAGAGAATGCAGGAGAGCAGCAGGATGAAGTAGTAGATTTGGTGGGAGATAAAGCAATTTCCAGCCCGGGTACCAGTGTGTCCTCAAGGGGTCTATCTCCAGAAGAGATGGAGGACAGAGAGAGAGATAGGCGGCATAATGTGGAGATGGCTAAGCTTAAAATGGATGGTCAGAGGGACCTAGAGAACAAGAAGTTAGAATTTGAGATTATGAAAGTGGAACTTGAGCATGAGAGAATATTGAGGGAGTTGGAGATTAAAGCCAAGACTGTAGAGATATCCCCCTCTGGTGGCAGCATACCTGTAGTGCATACTGAGAGTAGAGTGTATATACTCAAGAAGGTTATTAAGGATTACCATAAAAGTGAAGATATTGGGCAATGGTTTGCAGCCTATGAATTAGCCATGGTGTCCCACCGGGTCCCTAAGAAGGATTGGGGAGCGGGGTTGTGGGGACGCTTTGTGAGTGAGGGGAGACATACCTTGTTGGACCAGCCCCCAGAAAGTAGGATGGTTTATGCCCACATGAAAGAAGCTTTGATTACCCGCTATGGTTTGACTCCTGAGATGTATAGGCAGAGATTTAGGACCTGCAAGAAGCTAGAGGGTACCACGTGGGTTGAATATGTGTCTTTCTTTTTTGCAGAGCAATGGAACCCTGGGTAAAAGGTAGCAAAGTAGAAACTTTTGAGCAGCTTTATGATTTGATTGCATGGGAGCATTTATCTAGTTGTTGTTTTCCTGAGCTACGCCAGCACCTGATTGATTGTAAGCTAACTAACCCTAGGAAGCTTGCTGAGGAGGCGGACCGCTGGGTGAGCACCCGGGTTCGCAAGGGTCCAGTGGGAGACTTTGCCAAAGGTGGGCAGGGTCCCCAGAAGAGAAGTGGGGGGGACAGGGGTAAACCAAGGGAGTTCCACAGAGGACCCCAAAGTAATTCCCAAGGGAACCAAGCAGTGGTGTCCCAGCCTCCCCAAGAGAAGAAGCCAGTGCCCCCGACAGGTAGGCCTGTTCAGAGGGGGCCTCTTACTTGTTTTAAGTGTGGTCAAGTGGGCCACAGATACTTTGATCCTCAGTGTCCTCAAAGGGATGCTCCTGCACCACCCTGTGCACCCCCCGCCAGCTTGCTAGTGTAGCCCTGGGAGGGGAGGAGATGGGTGCCCAAGGTGGGTGGGATCCCGTAGAATTGACACTGGTCTCACTAGGAGACTTTGAAATGGTCCCTAAGCCTGCACTGCCTGAGAACACAAAAAATATACAGGCAGTGGGTGACCATCAATGGCCATAGAGTGGAGGCTCTAAGAGACACAGGAGCCAGTGTAACCGCTGTCAGCTCCCGGTTGGTGTCCAAGGAGCAGGTTGTCCCCCATGCATTCTACCCTGTAGTGTCCGAAGGCAACTCAGAGAGCCAATGTGAGGTGGCTCAGGTTCCCTTTGAGTGGGGGGGGGGGTCTCAAGAACTCTTCAGGTGACTGTGAGGCCCGCCATGCCTGTAGACTGTCTGTTGGACAATGATTTAGAGAACTCCCCGTGGGCTACGGTGGAGATGAGATCTCACTTGGAAATGTTGGGTCTGCCTGAGTGGGCCTGTGCTACCACTCGGTCCATGGCAGCCAAAGAGGGTGTTGAGAAGGACCGGGAGCCTGAGAGAATGGCCCAGGTCCCTGCCTTAGAGAGAAGGGGCAGGGGGCGCGTGAAGCCGGCCCCTTGGTTCCTCCGGCCCAGGAGGGAGCAGACCTTGAGGGGATGCCCTGGAGCCTACCGAGGAGCAGATCGCCGAACTGGGGGACCTGCCTGAGCTGACCCATTGGCAGCAGGAAGGAGGGCCCACCAGGGAGGAGTTTTGTGAGCAGGAAAGAGTTTGCCCTTCTCTTGAGGGTATGCGGCGACAGGCTGCAGCCCAGGCAGAAGGTGACATGTCTGGTTCACATCTGATTTATTGGGAGAACAGTCTCCTGTATAGCGAGCCTAAGGCTGCTGAGCCAGGGTCAGCCCGTGAGCTGGTGGTACCCGAGTGTTTCATAGCTTTTCTACTGGGGTTGGCTCATGACATTCCATTGGCAGGACATCTGGGGCAGACCAAGAACTTTGAGAGGCTGGTCACCCACTTTTATTGGCCCCAGATGCGCAAGAGCACAGACGCTCATTGCAGGACATGTGAGTCTTGCCATGCAAGTGGGAAGAGTGGGGGTAAGATCAAGGCCCCACTCCAGCCCTTTCCGGTAGTCAGTACCCCATTCGAGCGAGTTGTCATTGACATTGTGGGGCCTTTGGACCCAAGACAGCCATGGGCAACAGGTACATCCTTGTCTTGGTTGACCATGCCACTCGGTACCCTGAAGCCATCCCGCTCAGGACAGTGACGGCACCTGTGGTGGGACGTGTACTGATGGGGATCTTCTCCCCTGTGGGGTTCCCCAGAGAGGTGGTGTCTGACAGGGGAACCAACTTCATCTCCCAGTGTATGAAGTCTCTGTGGAAGGAGTGTGGGGTAACTTATAAGTTCACCACTCCTTACCACCCCCAAGGTAATGGTCTGGTTGAAAGGTTCAAACGGACCTTGAAGGGCATGATCATGGGCCTAGAGGAGCTCCTGAGGCGTAAGTGGGACGTCCTCTTGCCATGCCTGTTGTTTGCCTACCATGAGGTGCCACAGAAGTCCTTAGGGTTCAGTCCCGTTGAACTGCTCTATGGCCATCCGGTAAGAGGATCTCTGAGTCTGGTCAAGGAAGGCTGGGAGCAATCTCCCAGGAAACCTCCCCAAGATGTATTTAGCTACATGTTGGCCTTCAGGAACCAGACTCGGCGTTTCGGAAATATTGCTGAGGCAAATCTAGAAGCCAGCCAGGAGGAAATGAAACATTGGTATGACCAGAACACCACTCTGGTCGAATTTCAACCTGGTCAAAAGGTTTGGGTACTGGCCCCAGTGGAGCCTTGTGCGCTCCAAGATTAGTGGACCGGTCCATTTGAGGTGGTGGAGCGCTAAAGTTCAGTTACCTACTTGGTGGATTTTAAGTCTCCCAGGAACCCCTTGCGGGTCCTGCATGTGAACCGCCTGAAGCCCCACTTTGAGAGGTCTGAAGTGGGCATGCTTCTTGCCACAGATGCTGGGATGGAGGAGGAGAGTGACCCACTTCCTGACGTCCTGTGTGCAGGAGAGAAGGATGGGTCAGTGAAGGGTGTGGTCCTCTCCACCACACTGACCCCTGAGCAGCAGAGAGATTGTCGCCAGATGTTGGGGCAATTTCCTGATTTGTTTTCCCTGGTGCCTGGCGTCACTGAGTGGTGCGTCCATGAAGTGGACACCGGGGACAGTCCTCCTGTCAAGCACAAGGCTTACAGAGTGACTGACAGGGTCAGGGCCTACATTAAGGAGGAGGTCTCCAAAATGTTTGCCCTAGGGGTGATTGAGTCCTCTAGCAGCCCTTGGTCCAGCTCCGTGGTCTTGGTACCAAAAGCTGCAGCGCCTGGTGCCACTCCTGAACTTAGGTTCTGTGTGGACTACCGAGGTCTCAATTCGGTCACGAAGACCGACGCGCACCCCAGCCCCAGAGCTGAGGAGCTCATAGATCGGTTAGGGACTGCCCGGTACCTCAACACGTTTGATCTAACGTCTGGATACTGGCAGATCGCCTTAACCGATGGGGCAAAGGAGAGGTCAGCATTCTCCACACCAGATGGGCACTACCAGTTTGTGTGATGTCCTTTGGGATGAAGAATGCCCCTGCCACCTTTCAGAGGTTGGTCAACCAGGTGTTGGTTGGGCTGGAGGATTTCAGTGCCGCCTACCTGGATGACATTGCAGTGTTTAGTTCCTCCTCGGAGGACCACTTCGCCACATCTGGGAAGTGTTGATGGCGCTGCGCATAGCAGGCCTACCAATCAAGGCCAGTAAGTGCCAGATTGGGCAGAGTTCGGTGGTATACTTGGGACACCAGTTTGGGAGTGGCCAGGTGGCACCCCTACAGCCCAAGACTGAAACCATCCTGGCTTGGGAGCCCCCCAGGACCCAGACCCAGGTGAGAGCCTTCTTAGGACTCACAAGTTACTACAGGAGGTTTGTCAAGGGGTATGGCAACATTGTTGCACCCTTGACTGAGCTGACTTCCAAGAAGCAGCCAAAGATTGTGAACTGGACTGACACCTATCAGAAAGCTTTTGATGCCCTCAAGACTGCCATGTGTACAGCACCCGTACTCCAGGCGCCCAATTTTGCTAAGGAATTTATTGTCCAGACAGACGCTTCAGAGCATGGGGTTGTGGGCCGTTCTGTCACAGATAAATGAGGAGGGACTAGACCAACCTGTAGCCTTCATCAGTAGGAGGTTACTTCCACAGGAACAGAGGTGCAGTGCAATTGAGCGTGAGGCATTTGCTGTGGTCTGGGCACTGAAGAAGCTGAGACCATACCTGTTTGGGACTCACTTCTGGGTTCAGACAGACCACAGGCCCCTAAGATGGCTGATGCAGATGAGGGGTGAGAATCCCAAGTTGTTGAGGTGGTCCATTTCATTACAGGGTATGGACTTCACGGTGGAACACCGCCCTGGTACAGAACACGCCAATTCTGATGGTCTGTCCAGATGTTTCTGCCTTAGTGATGAGAACTCCTAAGGGGGTGGGTAGTTCTTCCCACATTTCAGCTGGAGGGGACACGTGTTAGACCTGGCACCATTGGCGTGGGTCTCCCTTCCATTTTTTTGCTGTTGTCTCCTCTGTTTTTGCTTGTGTTAGATGCTCTGGGCGCTGTGCCACTGCCATTCAGTGTCACAGCGCAAATGCTCCCTGTGTAAATATGACATGTGAATTGGTATATCCAAGATTGGCCTATTTGGTTTACCTGTCAGTCCCTAGTAGCGTGGCCTGTGTGTGCCCAGGGCTAGTAAACCGAATGCTGCTGGTGGGCCTGCAGTGCTGGTTTGCGCCACCCACAGAAGCAGCTTGTACAGTATGTCTCAGACCTGCCACTGCAGAGTCTGTGCGCAGTCCAGAACTGCCATCTTGGCTGTGAAGTGCACCCACTTCCCAGCCCCTGAACCTTCCCTTGGCATCATGTGAGTCACCCCTATGGTAGGGTGCATTGTATGTGTAAGGTAGGACATGCCCTGATGTGTGTAGCATGTCCTGGTTGTGAATTACACCCAATTTCGTTTTTCACTACTGTAAGGCTACCTGTTCTCCATAGGCCAGAATGGCAGGTTTGACTATTACATTCTATAGTCCTAACTGACCCAAAGAACATGGTAGAAAAACGAATTTAGTATGCCTGAGCTCAGGCTATTAAAATACATCTTTTAGTGAAGTTTATTTTTATATTCTATGTTTGAAAATACCACTTTTATAAAGAAGGTCTTTTCTTGCCTAAGCCTGCCAGTGTGCTCTGCTGTTATGTGTATTGGCTGTCTGGATTTGGAGGGACAGGACAGGCTGAGTCAGACCTGGGTTGAATAGAGAGATCTGCATTGGAGTATGGGGAGGGGTAGCTCCTGGACCTGCCTGGCAAGGTGAATGCTGGCTCCACCTCCTACTGTGCGTCTGAAAGGAAGGATGCAGCCTGGTAAACAAAGTGCTCCAGGACTGACCAGAACTGGTTCTGGCTGGGTTCAGTGACTTGTAGCTTCTGAGGACAAAGACTTTTGGGGTATAAATATCTGTGCTGAAACCCCTACAATTTGTATTGCTCCTGGACAACAAGAGGAACCTCTGTCCGTGTAACTGAAGGAATCTGCAGGAGGTGACTGTCCTTGTGCTTGTGTGCTGTTTCTTGGATTGGCCTGCAGTAGTTACCATTGGACTTGGAAGAAGAGGGAAAAGGACTTTGAAGGAACTTTTATTGAATCTTGCTAAAGCAATCACCCAAGGGCTAGAAGAGAGCTAGCCTCCTGTTGAAGTCTCAGGCACATCAGACTTCACCACCAGCCTCCTGTTTCCTCCCAGCGAGGATTTCTATCTGCAGGTGAGGCTATAGTGAGTTCCAGGGCCTCTAGTTCTACTACAGAGAAGAGAGTGCTGAAATCGTCACTAACGCCCGTTTGCGAGCCGCTGCAGCTGAAAGTGCTCGAAAAATCATCGCGCTGCTGCCGCTGAGTGCTCACTACCGAAGATCATCGCATCGCATGTTTGCGGGCTGCTGCCAAGTGCTCGCTAAACCCAAAGTTCATCGCATCGCACGTTTGCGGGCTGCCAAGTGCTCGCTAACCAAAGATCATCTCATCGAGATCATTGCATCACGACATCGCAGCGCGAACGCCGGGCGTTCACCATTTTCATCGCATCGAATCAGGATCATCGCTCCCTCGCGGAGCGCCATTTCTTCGCATCGCAACCTGCTCGCACATGCAACAGGATCGTCGCATCGTCTCCTCCCTCGCGGCAAGGAGTCATCGCATCAACGGCCTAGCGTGCAGAAGTTTGTCGCATCGTCTCCGCACACATCAGCAGATCGGCGCATCATCCTCCCTCGCGGCAAGGATTCAATGCATCACCGGCCTCGCGTGCAGAAAATCATCGCTACAGCTTCTTTGCGACATTTTGTTGATTTTGCTACAGAATCCAGGTACTTTGTAAGTAAAAGGGTCGCAGAGACCACTGCTTTGAACTGAACTCCTCTTTGCACACTATGAACTATTTTTGCAGCATTTCAAGAGTAATCCTATTTTATAGTATTGTGGCTTTTTACCGTTATTGGTCTTGTGTTAAGTCTATATATAAAGACACTTATTTTTTATAACTACTTGTGTGGTTTCCCTTTGTAGTGTTCTTCACTGTGTTACTGTGTATGGTCATAAATGCTTCACACACTGCCTCGGAGATAAGCCTAGCTGCTCGTGCTACGGTACCACAGGGTTGAGCAGGGGTTATCAAAGGGTGTAGCTCTCTTACTCTGACTTAGGAAGAAGGGTCCCTACTTGGACAGTCGCCAGCCATTGCCAACTAGATACCCCCATTTCTAACAGGAGCCCGTCGGGTATTGCACGCCGACCCGACAAGGAGCAGCCCGATGGTGAAGCATGACACCGACAGAGTGTGTGTGGACATTATCATCCAATACAATGGATTCCCAACTTTGAACCCCTGTGGTCAGGTTGGTTCATGATTCCCTGTGTTTCTGTCTCTGATTTCAGAGGAACAGCATAGTCTTTTTGTTGAAATTACTTTCTTTGGGCCTTTATGCTGGACCTGTCCAAAAGCCCACTGTCCCTTCTTTGATTACTACTCACCTTATCCTTTATCACAGGACACGAGCATTCTGCTCTCACATTTCTCTTGTCCATTTGCAAAGGTTTTCAAATCCAATGTTTTATATATCATGCCACATGTTCCAGTGGCCACCAATCTTGACCTCTTGGGTGTCTAATGTCTTTCGGATCAAATAATTTTTCATCCAGGGGATCAAATATTGATCTTTTACCTTTTTCTCTACTCTTATTGTTTTCATTAAATCCCTCATCCAAACTATCTTTATAATTTAAATCCAGAGTGCACTTATCTAAATCACGACGTTCACCTGTTTGCTCAAAGCATTCAAAGTTATCCTCTTCGTTTGCAGTGCTAGACTGCCCATTAAGCATGTCACTATGGACATCAACTAGATTTGAGCTGTTTTGGATCCCTTTCATTTTGAAACCAGTCTTTAAATGCTTTCTCTTTTTTCGACACTTTCCACCTGGACCCCTATTGAAATTACCCTCTCCTTTGGAGATGGAAAAATATTTCTCAGCCTCCTGACTTTTGTTTTCTCTTTTTTCTTTAATACCTCTTTTACTGTCTTCTTTACTGCCATTTGCAGTTCTTGTCACACTATATTTCTTAATAAATCCTAGTGTGTCATATCTTTTGATGCGTGTTCACTTATTTCCATTGAACCTATCCTTATTTGCCCTGTTCTGTTTGTCACATATATTGTTTATGTGAAACCTCATATTTCTCCTTTATTTGCCTCTTCTGTAGCGTTTACAGCCTGCTTCAGTTATTTGCCTTCTGTTCTCCATAACGTCCGCCACACAAAGTGAGTTACTAAGCAACAAGATGTGTTGCACACGTCATTGCCAAAATGCAGCCTATTTCCCTCGAAAATAATGCGTATGATGTAACAAGTCATACGTGATGAGTTGGCCACACTAAAAATGGTGTCAGGGGGGCGTGGCTTTGTGAGCCATCATGGCAGACGTGAGCTAAGTGCGCTCCGTCCAGCCCCACTGTGATCCTTTAGATATCCTGCCTCTCCGGTCATTGTCCTGACCCTAGCGCAGTTCCGTTTCAAGCAAACACTGCGGACTGTCGCCTGGGCAGATTCCGGCGCCGTGGGGTGTCCCGTGTCGGCCGTGAGGTGCCTGGAAGAAAACGTGGCCTGTGGATGGTGCGGCACTGGGAGCCGCTGAGAGGTCTTTGACTCTTTGGCGGAGAAGTGGAAACGCTGCGGCAGCGGTGGAGTCAACGAGCCGCACGCTGCTGCTTGCTGGTGTTCTGGTGGGCGCTGTTGAGATGCGACTCCGCTGCAGGGGCTGCTGTGCTCCGAGGTATCCTGTGGAGGAGCGTGACGGCTTGGAGGCCATTTCGGGCCACGGCGGTGAGACATCGCAGAGGGGACAGTCGCCATCTTGGTGCGGTGTCTCCATGCAGGCGGTGCACCGGCTGCAATACAGACCGGGGCCTATGGTCACGACGGGAGCCTTCAGACCCAGTAGAGGGCTGGGTTCAGTGAGTACTCCCCTCGTCTCTGGACACCTTGCGGGGCGAGGGCTCACATTTGCCACTATCCCTGGGCATCCGGCTCCCTGCTCTCCCCCGTCCCATTTTCTTTGCGTGTAACCCGGCTGGGGGTTTGGCGGCTTGTTCGGGCCGCGGGTTGGGGGGGGGGGGAGTACATGGTCGGCTGACTTTGGTCCATCATTGAAGGACGGCCCACTGGCGTACTGGTGGGGTCGGTGCCCGTTGCTTTGTCATCCTCCCCACTTCATCCTCGCATATTGGGTGCGGTCGGCCGGGCTCTGTGCGGAGGGTGCCACAGGGCGCGGGCACCCATCTGGCTTTGAGGACACTTGCGGGGGGTACTATAGGGCTCTGCGGCTGTGTCGGGCCGCGGCATGGGGAGCTGTGAGGTGTGCGAGGCCTGGGCGGTGCGGGAGCCGACGTTGGCGTTTGGGGCCCTCCCCGGCTCCGTGGATGTTTGGGGCCTTCGTGCATATCTGGGTCCTACCTTTGTCTCCCCCTCCATTTCTCCCTGCGCATACACTGCTGGAGGTTCGGCAGTCTCGGCCTGGGTGGAGACTTGGGGGGCATCGGCGGCTGAGTTGGGCCGCGGTTAGGAGGGTCACCGAGGATATCACCTGCGCCCACCGTTGTGGGCTTCACTGGGCCGGCCGGACGAGTGACGGATTGGTGGACGGCCAGCTTCCATTGCGATGCAGTCGAGTTGAGACCTTGGTGTTGGTGGGAGCGGCGGCCCGACGCCCGTGGAGACTGTTCGGGGGTCCCCAGCTCGGGTGGGTGACGGAGACCGGGCCACCATGACCAAAGATCAGGACCGGCGGGAGCTCGTCTAAGCAGAGCACCATGGATAAGTTCACCGGTCAGGGGGCTCAGGCGGGTCCGCCCAGGGGATCCCAAAATGCAGCACCAGACAACACGGCCCTCCTGGCCGCCATTACCCAGTCCAGGGACGCCCTGGACGCCAAGCTCGGATGTAATGCTCCTGCGCCAAGACCTGAGGAATGCGGTCGCCCGCATCACAGACACTGAGTCGAGGATTTCGTGGGCGGATAACTACGTTGCAGCAGAGGCCTGGCGTCGAGGGTGGAGGACGCAGAGGGACGGGCGCGACGCAACAAACTGCGATTTGTCGGCTTCCCGGAGGACTGAGAAAAGGGAAATATAGAGCACTTTCTTAAGGAATGGCTGGAAGGCTAGATCCCCCCGGGGAACTTTCGACCTGTTTTGTGGTGTAGCGTGCACATAGGGCCCTGAAGCAGAAGCCCCCACTGGGCGCCCATGGCCTGTCATTGCCAGGTTCCTCAATTACCATGACAGGGACGCTATCCTGATGCAAGCCCGAGCAAAGGAACCGCTGCTCTTCAACAATTCACGCATTCTAATATTTCCAGACTACACTAAGTTAGTACAGCAGCGACGGCAGTCGTTCCTGGCCACCAAATCCCCTATGCCTTGCTTTATCCGGCCAGGCTGCGTGTGGTTTACCGGTCCCGCACCCACTTCTTTGACACACTGGAGGAGGTATTTAATTGGACAGATGAAACTGTCCGGGAAGAGAATCTGACTCTTCTTCAGGAGGGCCGGCCTGGAATCCTAGTGGGTCGAGGAGGAGAGGGAAAAGGCGCTCCAAATCCAGGCGTCGTTTGCAGTCGGCGGGGGCCGCGGCCCGGGAAGGGTCCATCTCTCAGGCACATACATCGGCGGACTGATGTCAGGGTGACCAGGCAGTTACCCAACCTTGAACATTCATCATAGACCGGAGAAGTGAGTTAGCCAGCCGGTCTCTCCGTGGGGCTCCATAGAAGGAGAGGAGGCCTTGTGACAATGGGCTGTGTTTTGGGGATCCATTGGTGGGTGAGGGGTGGGACCTCCTGTTGGGGTCAGCCTGCTCTGCCTGCCGCGACAGGTACATCATTGTTTTGGAGGTACAGGGTGGGGGGGGGGGGCATTGTTGGGTTGTGTTTTGGGGGGGTGTCTTGGGGTTGTTGCACTGTCTACCTGGTTCCTGGACTCTCTTGTATTGTGTGGAGGATTCCTGCTACTGCCACTGGACTGTATGGGGCCTACATGGCATAGGAATGCCTGCTAGTACACGGGAGGCCTCGGGTCTTCTTAGAGTACTTAGTTGGAATGTGAGAGGGGCACTCAATAAGATCAAAAGGGGGGGCTATCCTAAAATTAGCCAAGCGTGCCAGTGCAGACAAATTATTGTTGCAGGAGACCCACCTTATGGGGTCTAAGGCCTTATGTTTTCAGCGCTTTAGATTTATACAGGTCTATCACTCCGTATTCGTGAGGGGCTCCAGAGGGGTTGCAATTTTAATACATTGTAGAGTTGCCTACACGCATGTCAAGACCTGGGGGGACCTTCAGGGCAGGTATATATTTGTACAGGGCATTGTGGATGGGGAGATCTTCGTTCTGGGGCGTGTCTACGCCCCCCCGCCTCTTTCCTGGAGACAGGCAGAGAAAATTATGACCCTGTGGGCTGATATACCAGAGGGCCTAGGGGTCGTCGGAGGGGATTGGAATGATGTGATGGAGGTGGCCAGGGATCGGTGGAGGCCCGGGGCTGTATCTGATACCCGCCTCCCCACTAAATTATGCTCCTTGGTGATGAGCTTGGATTGGGTGGACCCCTGGCGTAGGATACATGGTAGTAAACAGGGCTACACATATCTCTTGTCAGTTCATGGTTCCTTTTCCCGTTTGGATTATTTGTTTGTTCCGCGGGCATTCGACAGTAGGGTGACGGCGGCAGACATTCTCCCGCGAGGACTTTCCGACCACTCTCCAGTGGCCATTACGGTGCGAGCGGGGGGGCCAGTGGGCCATTCAGTTGGCGCTTATCAGTCTGGAACCTCCAGAAGGAGGATTACGGTGTCCAGATGGACGATGCCATTGATCAGTATCTGGCTGTTAATTTGGGTTAGGTGCCGGGGGGCGATACTCTTTGGGAGGCCTTGAAGCCCATTATTCGGGGAGTAGACATCTCATATTGCGTTACGGCCCGACGTCTGCGTAAAGAGGCACTGGTCTGGGCCGAAGCTATTGTTCTGGAGTTGGATACACGCGGCAGGGAAGAGGGAGGGCGATTGGCTCGACATCAGCTACTTCTGGCGCAGCAGGAATATTCTCCTGGATGAGGCTCGCCTGGCTGGCCACCCGTAGTAGGATCTACCAGTGGGGCGACAAATCTAGTAAAATGTTACATCGGTTGTGCCAGGGGGTTGCTTCGCCCCCAGGTTCTCCCAGGTATTGTAGGGTCAGATGGGCTACCGTTATCTGGCGCTTTGGATATTGCATGCAGCTTTGCGGAATATTATGCTCAGTTATATACCCCCACGGAGTGCCTCCAGGCGGAAGTTATTGATCGTTTTTTAGACGATCTTCCGCCGAAGGCACTTCCAGATGAGCTATGGGAGAGACAGGAGGAACCGCTTACTGATGAGGAGCTGGGGGTGGCCCTAGGAGAGCTGAACTCGGGCAAGGCCCCTGGCCCCAATGGCTTTCCCTGTGAATTTTTTCTAGGGCCCCATTACCGCAGGGTGGTTGAGGAGGCCAGGGCCAGGGGACGTCTGCCAAGTGACTGGAGGCACGCCAAGATAGTGGTCTTCCACAAGCCCGGTAGACCGCCGGAACATCACGCCTCATATCGCCCTATCTCCCTCCTGAATGTGGAGGCTAAGATACTAGCCAAGGCATTGGCGAACCGCCTCCACCCTCATATAGCTCTACTTGTGCACCCGGATCAGGCTGCCCCAACGTGCCACCCGCCATAAAATTCGGCAGGCTCATGTGGCGGTCGCGACGGTCCAGGGATTGGGGGAGAGGGCAGCGCTTCTGTTGGCAGATATGGACAGGGCCTTTGACTCCCTGAGCTGGGTCTATTTATTTGCGCTTCTGCGGCGGCTGAATTTTGGTCCGCATTTCTTGTCCTATTTAACCTTGTTGTACACAGATTTGACGGCCTCAGTGCGGGTGGCGGGTTTCGCTTCTTTAGGCTTTTCAATTGGGCGGGGCACCAGGCAGGGGTGTCCGCTCTCCCCGTATCTCTTTTCATTAGCAATGGAGCCCCTGGCTGCTTGGGTGCAAATGGACGCTCAGGTGTCTGGCTTGAGTGGGCACATGGGCTTTCTGATCGCATTGCCCTGCAGACGATGTATTGTTTTTCCTGACCAATCTGGAACATTCGGGCCCCAGATTGATGTGGATAATGCAGATCTTTGGGGTCTGCGTGCTGTGAAGTTCCTCTGAGCTGTCCACTACCATTCTAAGCTGTCCAGCTAAGTACCTTAATTGTGAATTTGTTATTAATTATATTATATTACTGAACAGTGTTAACAAAGAAAAGAGTAATTCTTACCAGAGTTTCTTACTGCCTGGAGGTTCACCTGTTTGAAGACAAAAAATAATATTGTTATATAAGGATTACTGTAAAGAAAGAGTAGTTCACTCTTCCAGAATTAACAAGACTATAAATACACAAGCATTACTACCTAGAAAATAGTCTACTCATCCAAATAGAAGAGGAGCACAGGTTTTGGTTTGCTGGGTGTGTCCTAGTTAAGAATTGAGCACTCTAAAAACTGTAAAGGTTTATTTTTACTTCTAGAAATTATTTGTTAATCTCCAGAAGTCTAATTGAGTGTTATGTTTAGATTCATAGCAAAAACCAAAGGAGATGATGGACAGAGTGTTGAACATTGCAAGCACTCACCCTCAGTCAACTGATCTGGGTTTAATCCATCACCGTTCTTTAGCCCACTCTACCACCCCAGTTCAGACATGGCAATATGCAAATCAGTCTGACCCTGTGCCTCATGGGAACAGTCCAGCCCGAACTGCCAAGCCATGTCTTCCCTGGACCGGAAACAAGCTTCCTAGGACCCCTTTTGTTCCGCTTTGTTCGCCATAAGTTGGCAGGATATGCTCAGACGTTGAGTCCCTTGCTCACTTTGCCACTGGATTCAAGCTAGCCTGGCTGAAGATGGCTGAAATGCCAGAAACCGGTCATAGGAAGCTTGTTTCCGGTCCAGGGAAGGCATGGCTTGGCAGTTCGGGCTGGACTGTTCCCATGAGGCACAGGGTCAGACTGATTTGCATATGGCCATGTCTGAACTGGGGTGGCAGAGTGGGCTAAAGAACGGTGATGGATCAAACCCAGATCTGTTGACTGGGTGTGAGTGTTTGATTGGTTCTGATGCTCCGTCCATCACCACCCCCTTTTGTACCGCTATGTTTAGATTCATAGGCACCCCAGAAAGAAAGACACTCACATCCGAACTAGACTGCTCAGGCATTCTACTGAAAGGGATCAGAAACCAGAGAACTCAAGGCAGTCTCTTCTTTTCATTTTTTATTTTTTAACCCATCCTCTTTTCCCCCTCAAAACCTTCTTGGTTTCCAGTCGAAAATCTGGTTACGGGAGGGGTTCTGAGAGAGGCATTGGGAAAGGCCATCGTTCTGCTCCTGAGCAAGCCAGAGGTAAGGATCTTGACAGAGTGAAATGTCAACATTTTTAAACTTGCACATTAGCAGAATGGCTGAAGGAATACATTTGTGAACCCTTGGAGAAGTGTTAGAGGTGATCCAAAAAGAACTAGTGGCAGTCAGGGAGGAGAATAAAAGTTTGCGACTGGAATTGATGACTTCAAGAAGAGAAACCTCGGACTTAACCTCCAGAATGGGTGGAGTAACTTCAGGAAAGAGCTTTAAATTTTCAATCCTTGAGAATGAAGGATCTAGTTCAACCACAGGTTCAACATCTAGAGTAACCACCCAAGTAGTACATTCACTATCCCCAGTCATTCTATTAGCTCCACCAGAACGCTTTAGTGGGGAAACTCAGAAAGCACAGATTTTCTTGACGCAACGCTCCTTACACTTCATGTGCCATCCTTCCATTTTCCCAGATGCACAATCTTGTGTGGCTTTCGTCTTATCTTACCTTAGTGGAGATGCAGCATCCTGGTCAATGCCTTTAGTTGCTCAAGGTGACTCAATACTCTACAATTTTGAGGATTTCAAAAAAGAGTTTCACCGAATATTCAACTGACGGAAGATTTCACAAGCGACTGACAATGAGCTTTTAGAGTTAAAGCAAAGAATTTGAGACTTGGTTTCCTATCTAGCTCAATTCAACAAACTGGTACTAGAAACATATTGGCCAGTGAGCAAAAGAGCGCCAGTCTTTTACCAGGGTTTAAGGAAGACACCTTGGCACAAATTTCGAACAGACCCACCAAAATTTCATCGCTAGTGTTAGAAAATATGCAATAGGCCGCATTAGTTTGAGCATTTGCTCCGCCATTTTCTATGACACGTCTTCAAATGTACATCTGTTTCATGCATTTTGTTGCTTACTGGGTTGCTGTTCTTGGCTAACCGAAAGTTATGTCTTAACATTTCTTGTAAATCATGTGACTCATGTGAGACAACCAAGCTGCGCTTTAGTCTACAGAGCGCTCTGCCCCTTTCAAGGCTTTCAGTGTCTGATACTGATAAGAAAACGTTTGCTGCATCTGCAGATTTCTGTAAGACATGTCTAAGTTTGAGCTAACTGGAGAAAACTGGTTCTTAAACTGTCTGTTTTCCCTTTCCTGTTTATTCACTACTATAAATATAGCCTTCAGATACCTTACACCAGGTCACTCATGTACACCCTCCCTGGAGCTGTACGGACCTGCGCCCACTTGAGTGTATAATAAATATTACTTGTTATACTTTCCCTCCGACTACTTGGTTATTTGTCTACGAGTGGACAGAGTGGCTTTCTATCAGACAAGATGGTCCCACTGGGTTACTAATAATTTCTTGTCTCTACAAATGGCGCCCGAACAGGGACCTCTTCGAGGATGATCCATCAGACGGGTCCAGAGACAGACTGAGGCTGAGGAACAACGACCCAAGACAGCTGGGTGACAGGGGCCCCACACATGGAGACTAGTTTCTCACATCTGAAATCCTATGTTTTGAACTGAGGATCCTTGGCACTGGGTCATCCCGACAGAGGTCCTGAACTGGTAAGCTGGAAAAAGAAGACCGCTTAGTCCCAGAAACAGGTGGTGAGACAGAGAGAAAAATCTGGAGACATTATCAGGTGAGGTTGTTCTGAGTCGACATTTGCTGTTATTTGTTTGATGAAGACCTCTAAGTATTGGTTTTTGATAAAAGTCCTCGAGGCATAGGTCAAGTTCAATCGACATTTGAGGGTCACTGAAATATTGTTCAGAAATTGGGCGTGAGTAGTGCAATTACAAAATGCCATGTTTTAGCAAACTGCCTAGATGTTTTCCTAAGTGCCGCTGTTGTTGTTTTAATGTGAGATTAGATGAAAGTCAGCCCTTCCGAGGGAAGGAACCTCAGCGTGGGATATGATGAAAAGGAAAGGATTTGATGCAGTACTGTTTAATTGTTTATGGCACAAATACACTAAAAAGAATGTCGAGTTGCAATGGCCTATAGATGGTAGTTTTGATCAACAGAAATTAGATTATCTTTAGCAATGCCTATTTGATAGGAAGTCTTGACAGGCTAAGTTTGAGATTCTGAAGTCATGGCAAGATGAAGCAAATAGGAGAAGGCAGAAGGAATTTAAAAAGTTGCATCAGGAGCAAAAGAAAACTATAACAGCAAAAGCGCGAGAACACGACATCAATAGGGTAAGAAATAATATAGATTGTCATGACAGGGAGCATAGAATGCGAACTGATAAAACTTATGTCTCCCAGCCGTGCACTGAGAATTCACAAGATGACGAGGTCATGGAACATTTATTACAGACGACTCCAGTAGCCCCACCGCCATTATATGCCCAACGCCACAGCACCCCCACCCATAATAGATATTCCCCCTACTCAAATATACCCAGACGTTCGAACATTGACTGAAGTGGGAGCTGAAGGCGGAACTGCAGCGTCCTCTACGGCATCTCAAGGGAAGGTGGAGAGGCAGTTTGTCAGAGGGATGGATAGGACGATGCAAATGGGTTCAGGTTTGTCTCAGGAAGAGAAGGATAGAATATGGGGTATGTCCAATAATTGGAAGGATTTAGATATCTACACTGTCAAGGACATTATGAAAATGGTGGGAGACATGCCTTTGGCATTCCAAAATTATGTCATAGAATGCATGGTTGCTAGAAAAGAGAAAGCCTGGGAAGGTTTACAGAGGTATGGGGAATATTGTCTGAAAGTGGTGCGGGAAATATAGAAACGCGCTAATGGGTGCCTTTTTGCATCAGAAAACATAGAACAGGTGGTGGGCGATTGTGTATGGCATAATGTTTTGACACATATCGAGAGATTGAGAAAACCAACTCCTCCCCTTTGAGAGGGCTGCAATACCCTATGACGGATGTGCCTTCCATTCCGGGAGATACTGCTGCAGAAAATGAAGCATTCAAGCTAAGTAAGTCCCAATTTATTCATGTCCCCTGGAAACGTGAAGAGAGACCTACCCGAACCACGGAAAAACCCATCTGGTTTCCATAAAGAACTTAAGATGGCAATTTCCATGTCCACAATGACCCTAGGAGACGTTGATTTTTTTTCAAGAGCTTATTACCCACTGAAATATGGAACTCCATTAGGATGAACGATGACGCAACTACGATAGGAAAAACATGGGACCAATTTGTTGAGTTAGACAAAGATAGACCAGCTGTTGCACCTCTAGATACGGATACTGCTACATTACCAGAACATATTTTGACAAAATTACAGACTATCATACCTCCACAGACTATTAATTGGGATAAGTTAGTGGTTTGCAAACAAAAGCCAAATGAAGATGTGTCTGACTATTTTACCAGATTCGAAGACGGTTTCACTGTCTTTGGTGGCCACGGAAGCTGGGAAAAGACTGTTCTTGGATAGATTTGTTGGAGGCTTGTTGAAGGAGATACATGATACGTTAGTTCAGTCTGAAAGTTCTTGGGCTGTTAAGACACCTGTAGAGATTCTGCATATGTCCCAGTATTATGAGAAGTGGAAAAAGGATGAGAACGAGAGAGCGGAGAAAAAGACAAAAGATCTGAAGACGAAGGTACTCTTGCAACAAACATTTCCCGATAGGGGACGCGGTATGGAAATAGGCAGGGGAAGAGGGCAGGGCTATTCTGCACCACCGACAGGTCGAACACTAGGTCCTAACCAATGTGCCTACTGCAAACAGGTGGGCCATTGGAGGTCCGAGTGTCCTCAATTGGTTGAAGGAAACGGTAAGTCAGTGCAGAGAGGAAGAGAACATTTTCCACAGAGGTATTTAGGAAATATGGGTTCAGACAACAGAAATGCGAACATTTTTGACAATAAGCAATACTACCACAAGGACTTTTTTGAGAATGATTATGGTTAGGATCGCCACAGAAAGAGTACTGGTCAGATCAAAATACCTGTTGACCAGTTGGGACCCTATGTGGATTTAGCAATATACAGACAGCTGCAGAAGTTCCTATTGGATACTGGGGCCACCAGAACGTCAGTAGCTCACCACTTGGTCCCGGGGGCTTCTCTTTCTGGGCATACAAGTGTTTCTGTGGGATTCTCTGGGATTCCTGGAAAAAGCCCCATTTCCGCACCTATAACAGCAGCCATTGGTCCCTTTACTGTAGATACTCCTTTTGTGTTAATGTCAGATTGCGGTAAAAATCTACTTGGATTAGACATGTTGAAAAGGTTACATGCTACTATCTATTGCATTCCAGATGGAGTTTATGTCACCGTGGGTGCTACTGATTATACCAGATGTATGTTTTCTAATCAAGACTCCTTGCTTCCTGAATTGCATGCCATAAATACAGACCTCTGGGCTAAGGGCGACAATGATGTAGGCAAAATGTATATAGACCCTGTTCATATCAAAATAAAGGAAAATGTTACATTACAACGTATACCTCAATATAAAATTTCCAAAGAAGGAGAGGAAGGCCTAAAACAGGTGGTGCCAGATCTAGTCCATGCAGGCATAGTTAAAGAAATAACAGGTAGTCCCTGTAATAGTCCTATACTGCCTGTGCTTAAAAAAGGACAACAAGTAAAGAACGATACATATCGCCTAGTAGTTGATTAATAAAATAGTTGTTCCTCAGTTCCCCGTTGTTCAAGACATGAGCACTATATTCACCATGATCCCTCCCACTGCACAGTATTTCATAGATATAGATCTTAAGAATGCCTTCTTCAGTATTCCTATTGCCGAAGAGAGTCAGTATCTTTTTGGGTTTTGTTTAGCTGGTCGTTCATTTACATTTTGTCGAGCCCCTCAGGGGTCATCAGAAAGTCCTACTATTTACAGTCAGGACTTGAAGAAACAACTTCATCAAATAAGTTTACTGAATAATTCCACTCTTCTACAGTATATTGATGATATTCTGATAGCCCCCAACACTGTACAAGATTATAGAAATGACACTGTGTCCCTCCTCCAGCTTTTGTTTCAATTAGGGCATAAAATGTCTCTTTCAAAACTGAAGTATTGTCAACAGGAGGTCATCTACCTTGATCACCTCCTGTCGAAGGGGGGTAGACGTATACATTTAGACAGGATACAATTGATACAGTCTATGCCCTGCTCAAAAACGCAATCTGAAGTACGTGGATTCATAGGTATCACATCCTTCTGTCGCCATTGGGTCCCCAACTTTTCTTTAATAGTTAAGCCTCTGATAGCCTTAACCACAAATGATGTGTGTGAACCTTTGTCGTGGACGGATGAATGCGAGCGCGCCTTTGTACAATTGAAATCAGCTCTGTGCAGTGCCCCAGCATTGGGAAATCCAGACTACCACAAACCTTTCACTTTGTTTGTGCATGAGAAGGAGGGTTGCACACTCTCAGTTTTGACCCAGGAACAGGATGGAAGAATAGACCATGTACATATTTGTCTGCCAACCTGGATCTAGTCGCTAAAGCTTTGCTGAGTTGCTTGTGCAGAGTGCCTTCAGCTGCAGCAGCGTTAAAACAAAGTGAAGGTTTTGTGGGAGGAAATGATCTCACTGTAATGGTACCCCATGCAGTGGATGCTCTACTAATTAAGACAGCACCTCACCAGTGCACATCTAACAGGTTATGAATTGACTTTATTTAGCCCTAACATCACCCTAAAAAGATGCAATGTCTTGAATCCAGGTACGTTACTACCCCTCCCTTCTGACGAAGAAAAAGTTTATCATGATTGTTTATTCACAACAGAAGTAGAGATGGAGGGACGGGTAGACTTGACAGACACACCCTTATCTGACCCCCGGGGCGTGCTGTTTGTAGATGGTTTATGCTTCAAGCTACCTGATGGACCCCAGCTGTGTATGCAAATACCATACTTCAGACAGTAGTTGAGACTGAGAAGATACCCCACAACTCCGCTCAGGCTGCAGAGTTGTTAGATTTGATTAGAGCCTGTGAATTGAGTAAAGATTTCAGAGTGAACATATACACAGATTCACAGTATGCATTTGGAGTGGCACATAATTTTGGGAGATTGTGGGCAGAATGTGTTTTCCTTACATCACATGGGACCCCAGTACAACATGGAGACTTAGTTTTACATCTACAAGATGCACTTACCTTGCCTGCAAAAGTAGCTACAGTCAAATGTAGCCCTCATAAGAAGATCACTGATGATGTAGGTCGAGGGAATGCTTTTGCTGATGAGACGGTAAAAACCACAGCTAGGGTGTCGGCCTGGAAAGAACACATGGACTGGTGCATGTTTCGAGAAAAGGTGGTGTATGTGGCGAGGGGTAAGCCTGGGACATGGGTGAAAGTATGGGGCCCCTGGAACGCCTACCGCGGGGGTATCTGTGCACCACCGTTGCTGCCTGATACCTCTCCAGCCCCGTCCCCTTAGCCGACTCCTCTCTCCGGTACCAGGCATTGGGTTCCCCCAGTCCTCGCTCTGTTCTCTTCCCCCTTTTTAGATTCCTGTGGATAGTTGGGATCCCCCCTCTAGGGGAGCACGTGCTGCCATTTTCGATTGTGGGTTGCCTTGTGGGTGTGGTTTTTCTTGTTGTTCTTAATTTAAAATGAAACCGTATAGTGGGGTCCGGCTATTGTGGCTTTTGACGTTGTTACCTCCTGAGTATGCTCCTCTGCAACGCCACGTGTTTCATAAATGTATGTCTTATGCTCCTATCATTGCTAGCGGCCGGCCGGAAGGTTGTAGGCCCATACTTGTATATTCTTGAGACTTGTAATAAACGGTTTCAAAAAAAAAAAAAAAAAAAACCACAGCTAGTACTAAAAAGAATGGTATGTACATCTTGGGAACAGCTAGGTGGGTCCCTGAACTCGGAATGTGTGACACAACCATGGAAAGTGTATGGGACATTCAGAGTCATGCATCCCCTGAAGAGCTGGAAATGTGGAAGGAGACATAGAGATTAAATTACGAAAATTGTTGTGTGGATCACACTGAAAATCACAGATGGCTGCTACTGAATGCTTATGTCCATGCAGTTGTTTCTATGGCGCACGGGCCAGCCCACATAAATGCGAAGGGCATACAAAAGGTTCTAGATCCTGTTTGGTGTAATGCAGATATCAATAGAAGGGCCACTGCCCTAGTTAAGAATTGCATGATATGCCTTCAGTATAATGCGGGGGAAGGTATACCGACACCCTCAGGACATTTTGCTCCCCCTTACTTACCATTTGAAGTTCTTCAGATAGACTATATAGATATGGAAAGGTGTAATAACTTGAGATGTGTTAAGATGGTGGACTGTATGTTTAGCAAATGGATTGAAGCCTATCCCCTCAAAGACAATACAGCTCTTGGCACTGCTAAAGTATTACTTAAAGAATATTTTCCTAGATATGGAATGCCCAGAGTTATTTGGAGTGACAACGGGTCACATGTCATTGTTCAGATAATGGACAAGGTGTGTTCTGGATTACAAATCAAGCAAAAGTTCCACGCTGCCAATCATGCCCAACCTGCGGTATTGGTTGAACGGTATAATGGAACATTAAAACAAAAATTAGCAAAAATATTTGCTAGTACAAGATGATAAAAATGGCCAGATGCTTTGCAATAGCCCTACTCTCCATAAGAACGACTGTACATAGTCGAATGGGCCTGTCAACCTATGAGGTGGTGATGGGCTGACCAGCAAATGTGTGGGGGGTGCCGAGACCAAAGAGATTTACAGAACTTGAATATCCTTTGCTGCCAACTATTGTGAACAACTCACTAAAGACTTGAGTCACCAACAGGTCAGGTCCAGTCTACCTCCTCGTTTGAAAGGCCCGGGACACCACATCAGGCCCGGGAAATGGGTCCTGACGAAGAACTTCCAGTGGTCCAATTGCCTCCAGCCCAAGTGGAAGGGCCCTGTTCAGGTCCTCTTGGTGATGCAAACTGCTGTGGAGGCCACTGTAAGAAAGAATTGGATCCATGCAACACATTGTAGGAGGGTGCTTTTGCCCCTCCCGTATGATCAGTGGGTAAAGAATGGTCTCCCAGACGAGGAGTGGGAGAAAATACTCGCCTTTGTACCATTCAGTGATAGAGTTCTAGTTGGGAGTGCAAAGCTGAGAGAGGCTCAGGAGAAGGAGCTTCAAAGCCCTCTGCCGTCTTTTGATGACATTTCGTTGTTTGAGGACCATGAGCAACTAGGCCTTTGGCGGTACAATTTGAGGCCCCGTAAGCCAACTGCACAGAACACTTAGGGGCCAGATGTACGACCATACATTTTGCAACTCGCAAATTGCAACAAATTGTGAGTTGCAATTTGTGAGTCGCAAAATGCTATATACTGTTACACCTTAGATCCCGATCCCGTTTCTGAGTCCATGTTCGTCAGCACACTACAAGACCCAGAAGCCCATGAAAAGGGGGAGGAGGTTGTGTGCATTCGTAGATATCACCTGATGAGAGAGGCGTATATCTAGCGCTCCTCTCCCTGGTACCGGTGCTTGACAATCCCTCCTTTGGCAATCTCTCTGCTGCGGATTTTCGTCGGGTAGCGCGTTGCTACTTGAATCCTGCCTGTCCCGTGTTTGGGAATTTCCTTGACTACATTGCTGATTCCCTGTACTCTGGTGTATTTCTCCAGCGGCACCAGCTTTCAGACTACGTCCCTTCACCCCTGTTCTGGGACGTTACCGACTCTCGGCGGTGGCTTGCCTATCCCGCCTCCTTTTGAACTAGTTCAGTCCACATTTTGCCTCCTCCCTCGAAGACACGAAAGACTTCCGCTCCTGTGCTTTCAACTACCATACGTGTTGCGAGTGTTCTCTGTGGGTGCCTGGCTGATTCTTCACCCCCTTGCCACATCTCATTCCGGTTGTTCGTACGGAGCCAGTTTTTACAGTCTTTGGATTCAGTTCTACTATCGACAAGGTCGAGTGCCTGGTGTTTTATTTCATGGGGCATGAGAGGCTCGCGTGAAGAGCTTCACTACCATCCTGGAAGACTCCGTATACAGAGACACAGACACTGACTCCATTCCCAGTCTGTTTGGAATCCTTGGCCCGGGAGTCCAGGCCGTTATTTTCACTGTGCTTCTGGAAGGCTATATGCACCATTGCCCACCATACCTCCCCAGTGAGTCTACGAGAGCACACAGCCTGGGAAGGGGTTTGCTTAAGTACAGGGGCTATTAAGGTACTAGGGGGAGAGGGAAGGTATACACTTGTTTCCTACACGTACACCCTCACTTACTTACTGTTCCTCTCTTTTTTCTGTAGGAACTCTTCGCTCCTGAAACTCTGAATCATACTCGCACCCCGTTTTCGTTTGATGGTCCACACTGGCTCTTCTCTCCCAGTGGGGTAGTTCATCTGGTTTGGTTGCAAATACAAACTAGGTGGTGCTCTAGGGGGAGAGTAGAGAAATATCTTCGCTCCCGAGGTTGGAACCTCTGCCTGGAACTCTGAGTCCTGACATATACAAAAGTGTCTGAGACACTGTTTGAGATTCCCAATGGGGTTGCAAATTGCATGCCTCATGAATGTTAATGACGCTGTTGCAATTTGTGACCCCATTGGGAATGGCTAGCACTCCCAGGGAGGGTGGCCTGCTGGGGTCAGCAGAACACCATGTTTTGGAATGCATCCTATTTTCCTTAAAGGTTGCAAAACATTCATACATGGGTTCTGGACTCGCTATTAGGAAGGGACGTCCTTGGCATGCCCCTTCCTAATAGCTAGTCACTAACCCTATTTTGCGAGACGCTAATTGATTAGCGACTCGCAAAATATGGTTAGTATATTGGCCACATGTTTTGTGCGGTCGCAAATGGGTCTAAAACCCCTTTGCTACCGCAAGAAACGGTCGTACATCTGGCGCTTAGTGTAGGAAAGTGTCCCATTGCTTTGGACATCACCTTTATCATCGTGGGATTAGTTAGGAAAGAGTTTAGGATGGAACAAGCTCCAACTGCCAGGTGCTCAAGAGCGCAAACTTTAATGGACTAACTTGTGCAGCGGGATTAGTAAAATAAGAACGCTGTGAACATTGGTTCTCTTATCCTCTCCTTTGGTGCTCATATACCCTCCTGGTCCTTTTGCTTATATGATACTTGTGTCTATTATAATATATGCTAAGGTGTTAAAGACGCTATTAGTATAAATTGTAAAGACCCCTCCTTGCACGTATTCCTCCAGGAAGTGATCTCTGAGGAGATAATGGAGTTGCACCCATTTGGAAGAAACGTGCATTCGGATAATGTAGGGGAAGGTGCTCCATTGATCCGACAAGTACCTCTTAGGACATGGTCCCGTAAGGAAAAATGTGCTGTGGTTTTATCTTACTGATAATAGTTGCCGGACTATTTGGTACGTCCAGGTTTTTAGAAGAGAATTTTCATGGTCATACCCTTGTCAATCCCACTCTGACACCACAGAAACACTACCACTTGAATCTTAGCCCACCCAAGCAGAGTCATAGGCTGGGTTACCAGAATAATACATTTATCCAGTGCCTTCATGAAACACATGAGTCACTAAACACAACCAAGTGTTGGGTTTGTGGCCTGTTGCCTGCTGCGGGTAAGAAGACCAATAGGTTTATTACCTTGTCTTTCACCAACAATGGATCTTGCCGTGCATGGTTTCAGATTTTTTCCTCTGCAATTCAGCTTAGGCCCTTGTACACTATTCCAGCCAATTTGATCTACAATAATTGTTTTGTTAATGGGCCTGTATATGGTAATGAATTAGAGAACGAAACACATATAAATGTGAATACAACATTTAAGTATATACAGTGGTTTAGGGAAAACGGGACATTTCAGTTAGGTAAAGGAGTACCAGTAGTCTCCTCCTTAGCACCCCTCTGCGTTAAGGGGCAGGGATCCATACCGGTGGGTGACCCCAAATGTAAGCATGTACTTTCATTGAAAGCCAACAATTTGCTTGCATTCCAACCTTTGGGAAGTAGTTATTTCATATGCGGTCAAACAGCTTATACTTCTCTCCCTTTCAATTGGATGGGATACTGTTATTCGGCTTTTCTCTGGTCTCCAGTATATGTTTCTCCACCCAATTCTCACAAAATACATTATCTCCAGAAAAGAAAAAGTAGGATGTCCAGGATCACAAGAGCAGTGGCCATCACTGAGATAGATCAAACAGAAACAACCCTCCAGCAATTCATTGATGCCATGAAAGGAAAGGCCTAGTACCCTTTTGGGGCCCCATGGCCAATAGTGTTCAGGTTCGTCAATTAACAAGAGTTGTAGACGCAGTAATAAACAAAACAGGGGCCCTTGCTAATATAACTGCTGAGATATAGGCTAACCGCCTTATGACACTTCACAATAGAGTGGTTTTAGACGGCATCCTTGCTGACAGGGGTGGAGCATGTCGGGTATTAGGTAGCTCCTGCTGTGTTTATATTCCTGATAATACCGCCAATGTTTATGCAGCCATTCAGAGCTTCCACCGCATTTTCGATTAGATAAATCAGGATAAGGGTGCCAGGTCTTGGTCCGGATGGTTCATGGAACTACTTACCGCATGGGGTTGGAAACTTCTCCTGAAAGCTGCTTCTGTGGGGGGAAGTATACTAGCTTGTTGTTTATGAGTCCAATGTTTGCCTATTTGTTGTTCCATGTGTTTATCTCTCTGTAAAAAAACTCCCTTTTCGGTTAAGGACACTAACAGGATTTTAATGCAACAGCAAGAAGTATGTCATCTGATGAATATCGATGAAAGGGTTCTAACATACGACCCACCTAGGTGTGTACCATAACTAGCTTTGACTTATGAAATATGATAGCTAGATGATCGCACTAAGATTATGGTTGGATTCTCTTCCGAGTCAGACATGATGAGGACCTGGGTACCAATAAAGATGGCACCTCTTGTGATACTGGGCACGGGGTACAGAAAAATGTGTTATCAAAATCTCAAAAAGTAGGGATTGTTAGAAAATATCTAATAGGCAACATTAGTTTGAGCATTTGCTCCTCCATTTTGTATGCCACGTCTTCAAATGTACATCTGTTTCATGCTTTTTATTGCTTACTGGGTTGCTGTTCTTGGCGAACCGAAAGTTATGTCTTAACATTTCTTGTAAATCTTGTGACTCATGTGAGACAGCCCAGCTGCGCTTTAGTCCAAAGAGTGCTCTGCCCTTTTCATGGCTACAGTGTCTGATACTGATAAGAACATGTTTACTGCATCTGCAGATTTCTGAAGCAATGTCTATGTTTGAGCTAACTGGGGAAAACTGGTTCTAACTGGTCAGTTCTCCCCTTCCTGTTTGTTCACTAGTATAAAAATAGCCTTAAGATACCTTACATCATCTCACTCATGTACACCCTCCCTGGAGGCTGTACGGACCTGCGCCCTCTCGAGTGTATAATAAATATTACTTGTTTTACTACCTGGTTATTTGTCTATGAGTGGACAGAATGGCTTTAAACCCGACGAGATGGTCCCACTAAGTTACTAATAATTTCTTTTAGTGTTGGAGATTGATTTCCGTCAAAGTGAAAGAAGGGGGGGAAAGAAGAAAGAAATTTCTACCTAGTGTACCAAAGATTCAACAGGGTAAAAGTAAAACACTCCAGGATCATTGATAGTCAGCAAGGAACAGAACCAATGCAGATTGGAACAAAATCGAGGTCCTTTGACCAAAGATAAGAGACAACAAAATAATTTATGTCTGTATTGCGGAGCAAGCAGTCACTTGGTAAGGTTATTCCCAAAAAAAACAACCCCTAAAGGAGAAAGAAAACTTGTGGCACCATCAGTAGGTGGAGTTGGACTGATGAGTGCAGATGAGAAAACAACTCTAGGTGGACAACAACATGCCAATTCTTTACAATCGTCATCCCTCACTTGATTTGATCAATGGCCTTAGAATTCAGACAAATTCCCCTGTCATACATTTCTGTGATGATAGATAGATTCTGGAGCTACGGTGAACTTTTGTGACCTGAGTTTTGCAGCAAGAATTGGGTTAAGATCCATTCAGAAACTCAAGAGTGAGCCAGTGCATGCAGTGGATGGAACTAACCTGTATTCTGGACCAACTGTAAGTTATGCAGAGCAAGTGTAATTAACTTCTCAGGAAGGTTATAAGGAAGTAATCCAGTTCGACCTAATCAATGCTCCCCTATTTCAAATCATTTTGGGATTGCCTTGGCTCATAGAGCATCATCCAACCATAGATTGGAGTGCAATAACTATTGTTGTGGATTCAGATTTCTGTAAGGAGAACTGTTTTGGAAAAAGAGAAAATCAAGAGAACCAAATCAAGCAACGCCATTGTGTAGTGCAGGAGTTTCTGTATGTGTTATACACACAAAAGAAATTCCTCAAGAGTAACAGGATTTTTAAGATGTACTCAATGAAGTGGAAGTAAAGAGACTACCGCCTCCTTGCCCATACGATTGTAAAATAGATCGAAGTTCTGTGATCACTTCCTTCAGCCACTAGTGAAACAAACACCGGCTTTTCTCCTTGACACGTCTGTACTACGGCTCATTAATGAATGTCCTCGTTAAAACGAGATTGATTTCCTAATTACCCTAGACGTGGAAGCACTTTATACGAACACACCCCAGCGCGCCACTCTAGAGGTCATTGAGGATGTACTTAGTTCATCGGACTGGACATCGCCAACACCAATACCATTTGTGATGGAATGTGCTACCCTGGCTGAGAATTTCTTTGAATACAACCAAAAACTTTACCATCAGACACAGGGCACTTCCATGGGTAGCACATTCGCTCCAAGTGTGGCCTGTCTCTATGTGACAGTCTTTGAATCTAGATCCATCTTCAATCCATCCAACAACCTGATTGTGTGGAAGAGGTACATTGACGATATTTATGTTTTGTGGAAGGGTGACAGGGGCAGTTGCGAAGAATTCTGCCTTTGGATCAATACCTTGAACCCCTATCTGAAATTCACGCACAACATCTCTGACTCTACCGTCCCCTTTTTGGACCTGAATATTAACCTATCTTCAGGCACCCTAACCACAACACTACATACGAAACCGACTGACTGTAACAGTCTCTTACTCTTTAGCAGTCACCACCTGAGGGCCCTCAAAAACAACCTACCATTCGGACAATTTATCCGCCTTAGGAGGAATTGTACCTCTGTGGAGGACTACAAGGTGGTAGCTACCAAATTAGCATCAGACCTGCGCGAACGAGAATATCCACAACAGTCTATCTCTACGGCCATGAAGAGAGCCAGGAACAACCACAGAGAGGCACTGCTGGAGAAAAATGACAAAAATCCTACGGAGTCAATTACTTGCGTAACTTCCTACACCCCTGCGTCAAACCAGATTAGGAACATCATACGCAAACACTGGGCCATTCGGAACACAGGCGACCTAACTCTACCAGCCCGAGATTTGCATTCAACAGAACAAATAATTTGAAAGACCTACTGTTACACACAAGACCTAGGTCCAAAACTGTCCAAACCCAAAGAAGCTTATGGGATTTACCACCTATCACCAGCCACTACCCGTGCGGATCTTGTGTGGTTTGCCCCCAGACTAAACATAACAAGGAGATAACTTTTACCAACAATTTCACCTGGCAGATGAGGAAACACACAAACTGCAACACAGCTTACTATCCTGCCCGTGTGACCTCAAATACGTGGGGATGACTACTAGACCTGTCAAAACCTGCATAACTAAGCATAAGAGCAACATCAGGTGCCACAAAACTACAACACGCCTGTATACCCATTTCCTTACAAGTAACCACACTTGCGACACACTTAGATGGGTAATCCTGGAAGCACATGCATCAATCACCCCCAATGCACTTTTCAAAATTGAACAACGCTGGGTACACCGGTTGGGCTCTGATAAAAATGGCCTAAAGGAGGATATCCCATGGAGCACCCTAAACAACCACCAAGCAGGGAGCTAACTCCTGCAGTACCACACAACCATACCTACCCATATCAACTCACTGTTATGTGCCCTCCTCTACAGTTATGAAAACCTGCATTCTTATACAACCATCAACACAGACAAGTAAGAGCGACAGTCGCGCTTAGTACACTGGTATTGACTGTCATAGGCACATTACGCTTATAAGCGTCAGCCCTTCAATACACCCCTTGACTACATTAGGCCAAGGCCTGACTATTCATGGGGTTTCTAAGAACAACTGTAAACCTTTAAAGTAAGACATTTTAGACAAATCAACCCACCAGAACTAGAATGTGATGATTTCATTGCACACGGTTTTGCTTCCTAACATCCTGGTCCAAACCTAAACATTTTCCTGGTTTCCCAGGCGATGTCTCCACATTTGGCCGGACCTTCCTCTTCCCAATAAAACACCATTCAAAAATGGCGCTCACTACGATGGGCTTACACTACATCCAATATGGCCGCCATTTACACCACCGATAGTGGCGGTCAGCACTGCAGCTCTCGCACCACAACGCTGATGCCAGCGGCGTGCACCGGCCCCGCTGAGTTAACTGTAGCAGGAACCAGGCTGACGGTTACCTTCCCGGAACCGGCAGCACAGGTTAGGTCCTCCGCCGAGTGGGCGCGAGCTTCTGTAAGTACTGACCCCTCCATCATTGCCGATGCAGCGACCAAGGTAAGACCCACCAACGCTTAAGATATGTAACAGCGGACATCCCGCTGACTTCGAAAACGTTCTGTAAAATGTGATGAGTCTGCAACATGCCGGCTGGGGTCTTGGGCGCAAACCGATTTGAATGCTATCAGTAATAGCGCTGCGATATTGGGCCAGACGGGCCGTCAGATCCTTTGCGGATCCGGCCCCGCCTGGAACACGTCTCTCGCTACCCTGCCTGCATCAATATTTTGACCGGGACGGCAAACCGCTTGAACCTCTAACTATTGGTGTGATGCCCCGCTTATGCTACAACTTAACGCTGGGTCCCTCGGAGTCTCCATATGGTACTCACTTGCAATTTTCACTGAACATTTTCTATCCTTTTTGCATACCCCATCGTTTACTTAGGAAACCACATTGATTAAACGTGCCCATTCGATGCTGTTAACCGATGGCGCCATTCTTGAATAATAGTTAGGTGAGTGGCTACAGCTCATGATTACTGCGATAAGCACTTACCTCTCTCCCTGCTGCTTCACTGGTAAAGTGCCTTATAGGGTTTTTGGTGTTCTGCATGCTTTATACTTCAGCAAGATTAAACTGCATGCATTACCCCAGTTCTCCAACTTGGGGCTAGCACCACAATGCTTGGTTAAACTAAAAGACATCTTTTGATATGATCGACTTGCTTGGCTATGAAATAACCCCTATTGGGCCAACTAGTTGAAATGTGACTGTTTGTTTTTACTATTGTGTTTTTATCTTTAGATTGGCTACCGCACCTACGGACACCATACGCCGCTGGTGACACCAGACTGGTAATATCTAGGTCATTGCACCACATTACCAGCTAATCAGTGTAGATTAAAAATTATATATTTTTTTGGTCCTGAAGAATTGCTGCCTGATCCTCTTTTTGGGACATATTAGGCACGAAACATGTTGACCACATAAAGCTCAGAGCAACTGCCTATAACATCACTGTAGACAGTCACCACCATTCTCTTTTAATCAGGGTGGGAGACAGGATTATTAAATTAGTGGCCCTGATCCTCCCTTTCCCCGTTTTAACTCACTTGGTCCTTTTTAGTAACCACTACACAACACTACACTTCTACACTACAGGGCCCCTCACACACACTCACCATGCGGCAAGGATAAAAAGATCTCTGCCAAAGAGCCCCCACTGAGGGTGCCCTTCAGGTATTGCACCGCCGACCCGACGAAGAGCATGCCCAATGATGAAGCGTGACACCCAGCGGGCTGGGTGTGTGAGGGCACTATATCCGTAAGGAGGAATTCCCCTTCCCCCTTCTGGATAAGCAACTCTGATGCACTTTAACTTACAGTCACTTGTAGCCTCTTTAGGAACTGCATACTCCTTTTTTTGTAATTAGTATCAGGGCATGTATGCTGGACCTGTAAAAAGCACCCCCCTTGTCTCCACTTGTTAACATAATCAGCACAGTTGCTCAACCGTGAGACTTGAGGTTACCAGGTACGCAAATTGCACCACCTGGCCCAAATTATCTCCATCTCTTTCACCCACACCTCTCCTGATATTCCGCCAATGGAGGAAACTCAGGGACTGAGTTTTGGAGAGGATGTGGCGGCAGAAATTCTTAAAACACCATTAATCCTGGGTGCTGAGGGCAACTCAGCAACAGGGAGCCAATCCGAAGATTGGGCTCTCTTAAGCGCACTTAAAAAAGAATGGCTCAAAACCACTCTTCATGAGGCCCTAATGACGAAGTACCTACGGGCTAACATCGCCCCCAATGGCTTGATTGTGAACAATTTTCCCCGTCTCTTCTTGGAAGCCACTTTAGGAACTGCATACTCCTTTTTTTGTTATTAAAATAGAGCTGGAACCAGGTTTCAATTTGCCCTATAGTCGAGTCTGTGCATTGACGGAGAAAGAGAATCAACATCTAAAGGAATACATAGACGTATACCAAGCTTTGTATTTATTCGACCATCTCAGTCGCCTGTGTCACCGCCACTGTTCTTTGTACCAAAGAAAGAAGGGGATTTAATATCCAGCAATTAACAGAATTATGGTGAAGAATCGCTATCCCTTACCCCTCAATTTGATTTTGCTGGACCAGGTGAAGGGATCACAGATTTATACCAAGCTTGATTTGAGAGCAGCTCATCACTTGATAAGAATGAGTAAAGGCAACAAATGGAAGACCGCCTTCTGGACAAAATTTGGTCTTTTTGAGCATCAAGTGATGCCCCATGGGCTATGCAGTGCTCTGGTGGCTTTTCAGCATTTTATTAACAACATCTTCAGTGAATGTACTGATCAATTTGCCATAGTGTATATAGATGATATATTAGTCTACTCAGCTTCAGAAGAAAAGCATCAAAAACAGGTACAGAAGGTCTTACAAAAACTATGGGAGAATAAACTATACAGAAAACTGGAGAAGAGCGCCTTCAATGTAAAATCTGTGGAATTTTTGAGGTTTGTGCTTTCTACAACAGGAATCACAATGGATAAACAAAAAAATAAATGCAGTCACAGAGTGGAAATCCCCAACATGTGTGGAGGAAGGGCTCTTTTTATTGGCACTGCTAATTTTTGTAGAAGATTCATATATGAATTCTCACACAAGATTGTTCCTCTCACAAGCCTACTCAAGAAAGGCGTTCCGTTCAAATAGACAGAGGATGCTGAGAAGGCGTTTGAATCTTTAAAGAAAGATTTTACCACAGCAACCGTCCTCCTGCAAGCAGATCCCTCCGAACCTTTTAATTTGGAAACGGATGCCTCTGATCTGGCCATTGGAGGTGTGCTATCCCAGAGGCATAAGAAGACAAGACAACCTCACCCAGTGGCATATCAGTCAAAAAAATGAACCCCTGCAGAAGTAAATTATACCATCATGGAGAATGAATTGCTGACCTTTAAGGATGCATTTAAAGAATGGCATCACTACCTGATGTGGGCAAAACACACAGTCACCGTGTTCACCAAACATTGATGCCTAAAATTCTTAAAATCTGCAAGAAGCCTGATGCCGCAGCAGCTTCGATGGTCCCTATATTTAGAAGATTACGATTTTGTCATCACTTATAAACAAGGGGTAAAAAATGGAAAGGCTGATGCTCTATCTTGAATTGATACCAAAACCCAGAAAAGTTTGATAGCAGTTCAGGAAATAATACCAGAATCAAAAACCGTAGGGGCAGTGTCCCGTGAAACAATGGAGGAGAAAGTAATTCGAGCAAAACATTTGGAGGAGAACAGGATTCTGGGAGAGAAATCCGACACCAATTACCATTCCATGAAGGAGCCTTGTACCTGCACACCCAAGAGCTATGACATCAAGCCTTGTATAAACGCCACGATAGTCCACTAGCAGGCCACAAAGGAATTTTAAAAACCCAGGATCTAGTCAAAGAAGGTTTTGGTGGCCACAGATTACCAAGGATATTCATACTTATGTCAAGACGTGTGAGATTTGTGCTGGGGGAAATCGGAATGACAGGCTCCCAAGGGATTGTTACAACCAATGCCAACTCCCCCTTACCCCTGGCACACTGTCACTTTAGACCTGATCGTGGATTTACCTTCCAGTCAGGGTTATGATACAATCTTAGCATTTGTTGACGCCTCCACTATGATAGCTCATTTCGTTGCCATAAAAGGGGTACCTACTACCAAACAACTAGCCATTAGTACACACAAAGTGCGAGCTCATGGAATTCCTAAAATAATAATTTCTGATCTGGGGTCCTAGTTCTTGTCCCATTTCTGGAAGGCTTTTATAGGAGGCTTAGGAATTGAGGCTAGATACTCCACCAGTTATCACCCAGAGACAGATGGGCAGACAGAAAGAACAAAGCAGTATCATCAACTTTTTTACAGGATCAGGAGGGTGATTGGCTGGAGTATTTGTGTGCAGCAGAATTTGCACATAATAATGCAAACAAATTATCCACATGGTATTCTCTTATTTACCTGAACTATGGTAGGCAAACAAATTCCTTGGTAGATTAAAGAGAAATTTTGGTTCCAGCCTTAAAAGATATAGTACAGCATCTGACACACATACATCATTCATAGTCAAAGAATTTGATACAGGCCAAGGAAAATTATAAAACTTATGCAGATAGAAAGAGGAGGGACAATCCCTCCTTGCAAGTAGGAGACAAGGTCTGGCTTAATGCTAAGAATCTTAGGTTTCAATGTTGGAGAAGGCAGGTCTAGATTTGAGAATGGTTCTACCACCCAAGCCAATGGAACTAGAAACTGGGGTGGAATTCGATGTGAAAAGAATTTTGGATGCAAAATGGGTTAAGAACTAACTCTATTATTTAATAGACTGGATAGGCTGCGAGCCGGAAGAGTGGTCTTGGGAATTGGATACAGTCGGCCATGCTCCTAGACTTGTGAAGACCTTTCACCAAAAGTTCCCAGCAAGGCCCTGACTGGAAGGACCTCCTTTGCGAGAGGTTACTGCAGCGACGGTCTCTGTCCAAGGGCGTCGGTGCTTTGCCCCCTTTATATTCACAATAAAAACAAAGCGATAATATAGCAATGCTCATATATTGTTTTATTTACAAAAATACGTTTTTGTACGTTTTTAGAACATGGGCACTGTCTGCCCCACTCACCGACACCGACATTGTTGCTGTTCTCGATAACCATGCAGACACGTGACTCTTCCTGCGTTAACTACTTGCTCCCCTGGGTAGGCCAAGTTTTTGCCGGGCTGACAATCTCACAGCCCTGAAGCCTGTAAGGTCATCAGCTCGGCAAAGACTTAGCATCAAGGCCTAGTCTCCACCCCCTAATGGCGTGGAGGTAAAGTTAGCCCCGGGCGTTTTAGATACAAGCCCGGTATCGCTAAGCCTCCACGTCAATCAGGGAGTGGAGAGCATTGTCACCACACCCTTGTGGGACTCCACCCTGTGACGAGTTGGGAAAATGTTTGTGGCAGGCGTCAATCTGCGGACTCGACTTGTAGTGTCTGAGGCTTCTTGTGCGTCTGTTAATCCTAGAGCCGAGTGGACGCCATTTTATGAACACTGTGAGTGTGTCTGTTGAACGAGTCAGACAATGATTTACGGCAATGCCAGAAGCTAGTCCCAATGGTTGCAGATTGTTGTCGGGACTCGTGGACGTTGTGTGCCGTGTGTGAATGTGAATGCAGCAGTTCACCAGCCAGGTAAGGATAAAAATGAATTGACAGCTTCCGGGCCAAGACCCATTTGTTAACTTGTAATTAGGCCAGTTTAGGGTCGTCACCTAGACTGACGCCAGGATACATCTTGGTAAGACCTGTACATGGGGGAGGAGGGTAGTCCGTAGGCATGGAGAGTAGGGGGCATATTGCCCCAGGGCTATGAAAGTATAGGTCTCTGTAGAAAGGTGCAACCACGCTGTTCAGGGGCCACTTAGTACATTTAAATTCAATCATTTTGCACTATCTGCCCCACTCCCCGATATGCATCTGTACATAACCCTTGCCATGGTTACTTTGCTTACAGGCTGAGAACCCTATGCACACACACACAACACACACAGGGAACCACGTGGCTGTCACAAGAAGTCGGACTCAATTCCTGCTAGCTTGATCCTAAATGCACAAAGAGGCCATACTGATGCCTGTCCGCCACTTTGTTTGCACGTGCCAGGCTTGGTGTATATGTTGTTTAAATGGACGTATTGATTTTTTAGGCGAGGGAAGTTCATTGTTATCCAGAGTCTTGAATGTTGTGTGGAAGAAACGACGGTGTTTCAGTGCAGACAGACCTGACAAATATGGCTGTGTGTGAGCGCCCGTGTGCCCAGAGACGTTTTAATGCATGGGCAAAGTGGGCTCTGGCCCAGGGCCCCAGCCTTTCAGGGGGCCCCCTGACAGAGTCAGCTCCATTCTCCAGAGTTTTGCCCTAATGACCTTGAATATTTCTTAAACAGATTGTTTTAAACACTGTTTTCCTTTCATTTATGTTTTATGTGCCTGATGTGTGAGAGTCTAGTACAGCCATTTTGCTGAGAAATGTTGTGTTTATGTTTCATGCCATATACAGAAAAAACGTTTCTTTTAGATCAAAACAAGGCCTAACATATAAGAAATGGGAGGGCGTCACAGAGATTATTTGCAGTAATATTGGTGAGCTGCTGCTGTGTTACAATATTGAAAACACATACCTATCCCTGAATATTAGATGTAAACACATTTAGGGCCTTATTTATGAGAAGTGATGCATCGCTGTGTGAAAACAGGGATGCGTCACTTCTTAGTGCACCCTCCTTGCGACATGACGGATGCGTCATATTTACTGTATGCTGCATCATGTCGCAAGGAATTACAGATACATCAGTATTTCTGGCGTATCTGTAGGCGCAAAAGTGATGCATTGCTGGGGTGTGTCTGAAAATAGACGCAACTCCAGCAATGTGTCCTTTCACATGGGGCAAGCCCCATGTGAAAGGGCCTGCATCAGTCTTATGCCTGCTGTGAGGCAGGTGTAAGATATTGACGCAATGGCCTCCTAGAAGTGGCGGACTGAGTTCTCATAGATTTCAATGTGCCACTTCTACGAGGCTTTTTGCGGGGGAACACCCACTCTGCATACATTATACCTGGCGCAGGTATAATGTGGTGCAGGGGTTTACAAAGTGACGCATCTGCCTAGATGCGTCACTTTGTAAATAGGGCGCAACATGGCAAATTTTTTTCGCTGCCGTTGCGTCACAAAAAGCGACGCACCCGCGGCATAAAAGTGAAACAAGGCCTCATAAATAAGGCCCTTAGAATTTGGACGAGTGTTCCTTTGCACTGTAAGGGACCTAATGAAATTAAATGAAATAATGTATTTAATAAAGCGCGCAGCCACTCAGACTAGAGTGTCCTGGCACATGAAAGCGGGAGGAAAACGTGCGTAAAAGACCCATCAGTTATTAAAAAGCCAGGTTTTTAAGTTCTTCCTGAAAGTGAGTAGGTCTGTGGTTAGTCTCAGAGACTCAGGGCGTCTATTCGACAATTTTGCGCCTAGAAAGCAGAGTGATCTGCCTCCAGTGCGGGCACGGCATATTTTAGGCATGATGGCCAGGTAGGCATTGGAAGATCTTAGGTGTCTAGATGTTGTGCAGTGATTAACGCGCTTATTTAGGTAGCCGGCTCCTAAGCTGTGGAAAGCTTTAAAGAAGATGGTCATCTCTTTGAAGTTGATCCATTTTTTTATGCGGAGCCAGTGTAGAGACTTAAGAATAGGGTTCATACTAGATCTGGGTTTAGGTTTCAGAATGGCTCTGGCCGCCGCGTTTTGTACTACTTGTAGGTGCTGGATAAGGGCTTTGGGAAGACCGAGGTACAAGCTGTTGACATAGTCAAGCTTTGATGTCACCAGAGCCTGCATCACGATCTTTCGACTCTCATGCGGTAACAGTAGCAGGAATTTTTTTAGCATCCTGAGTATGCCAAAGCAAGCTTCAGTTAGAGTTTGGATTGGAAAGCGCATGGAGAGTGTCTTGTCTATGACAATTCCTACGTTTTTGACTTTCTCCTTTTCCGCGGGCGGGGGCAGCAGATCTTTTGGCCACCAAGAGCTCCAGTCAGGTGTTTCTGGATTACCAAAGAAAATAACTTCAGTTTTGTCAGGATTGCACTTCAGCTGATTGATCTTAAGCCAGTTAAAAACCTTTGTGAAGCAAGACCTAATCATTGCACCGTCAAAGTCGGTTCCTTTTTCACATGTAAAAATCAGCTGAGTGTCATCAGCATAGGAACCAATTTTGACGCTCTCTTCCTCTATCATAAATGCAAAGGGGGATAGATATATATTAAAAAGGGTAGGACTGAGAATGGAGCCCTGAGGGACACCTACATTCATGGCCGGAACCGGGGATGAGAAAGGTGGGAGCCAGATGTCCTGAGATCTATTTGCCAAGAAGGATGACATCCATGTTAAGGTGCCCCCCCAGGTTGATGTTAGCAAGTCTCTCCAGGAGCCTCTCATGTGGGACCGTTTCGAAGGCCGCCGACAGATCGAGCACTATCAGAACAGCCTTGCCTCCCTGGTCCAGCTTACCCTTGAGAAATTCAGTCACATCCAGGAGAGAGTACTTCGTACTGTAGTTAGCCCTAAAACCGGATTGGGACTCATGAAGGAGCTTCCCATCATCAATGTTTTTTTGGAGGGCCTTGTTTACATGCTTTTCTAATACTTTGGAGAGGGCAGGAAGAAGGGAGATTGGCCTGTAGTTGGCAGGGTCCGTCAGTTTGGCGTTAGCCTTTTTTATCAGTGGAAGAATCTTTCGGCATGTTGCCTGAGGAGAGGGAAGCATTAAAGAGCTGGTTTATGGTGGGAGCTAATAGGTTCAGGATATTCGCTGGACATGGGTCGGTAGGAGAGCCAGACTTAATGCTTTGGAGAAGGGTCAGTGACTCTTCAAGCTAAAACTCAGGGAAAACTAGTAAAGATGGAGGATCCAAGAGGTGAAATTTGCTATTGGAACTAAGGTAGAAGGTCAGTTCTTCCTCTGAGATGTTACTGATGGCTTGTTGGATCAAGGAGATCTTTTTGTGGAAGAATTGAGCTAATTGCTTAGACCATTCTTCCGTACATGGCCCTTGCTTGGTGCCTGCTTTCGGGACGGTAAAGGATTTAACTATGCTAAAGATTTCCTTACTCTTATTTTGGGCATTTTCTATTTTGGTTTGAAAGAAGTTTTTCTTGGTGGCCTTCACAAGAATGTAATGAGCTTTTAAGGTGTCTTTATACACCTTCCTGTCCTCAGGTAGATAGGATTTACGCCATTTCCGTTCCATTTTTCTACAATTTCTTTTGCTAGATCTGAGGGAACCGTTAAACCATGGAGCTGGTGAGGCCGACCTCTTTGAGGAGCGGGAAACAACCGGTACCACTGTACCAATGTTGGTTTGGAGCCAGGAATCTATTGAGAGGGTGTCAGAGTCGGGGCAGCCAGACAGCTCCGGTGAGGAACAACCGAGGGCATCTGCTAAAATCGGGATGGATATTTTATGGAACGTCCTGTAATTAGGGACCCTGTGCCTTGTGTTAGCCCGAGGGGCTGTGGCAGAGTTGGGAAGGACACATTTTAATAGGAGGTGGTCAGACCAGGTAATGGGAAGAGGTAGGCTTGCTTATATGTCAAAGTTGTGAAAGATTTGGTCTAGGGTATGGCCCTTCTCATGGGTGGCAGAAGAAATAGATGGAAACATGTTGCAGGCCTGCAGCGTCCCCAACAAGGAAATTGTTTGAGGGTCTTTTCCATTGTCCATATACATATTGAATTTTCCCAGAATAAGGCAGTTGTTGTATTTTAAGACCAGGGAGGTGGTGGCTGTATTAAGCGTAGTAATAACATTTCCAATTGCAACGAGAGGTCTGTAAATCAGAAAAACAGCTATGCTATGATGGGGGAAAAGGTACAGCAGAAGCCTAAGGACTCTGCACCCTCGATGTTTTCCATTGGTATGGGAGAGCAGTCTAGTTTTTAATTGTAAATTATGGTGACACCGCCCCCCTTACCACTTTGTCGGTCTCTCCTAAAGATTTTATAATCCGTAGGGATGGCCAAGGTGATAGTAGGGTTGGAGGCTACAGACAGCCAGGTCTCAGTGAGAAATAAAAGATCAGGCTGTTCGTCTAAAAGTAGGTCATAAATGTGTGGTTCATGCATTTGCATAGAGCGACAATTTAAAAGGGTGGCCTTTAAGTCCTCTGTTTTCTTATTGTTTTTACACTTATTGTTGCGTGGGAGGATCTTGGGTGCAAGTTTCCTAGGCTGGAGGAGAGACTTATTGCATTGAAAGTCTACCTCCTAGCTCGGATCAGCGGCTGTACACTGACATAATGGTAGCCGCCTAAGGCTAAACAGTTTTTCCCTATTGTAATATAGTGGAAGAAACTCACCGGAGGGGAACTGGGCAGCATGGCCAGAGCCAGACGCCTCCGGGATGGTGACGGGCGCAGAGGGCCTTGCGCCTTTGGCACACCAGCGGCGCGCCGAAGGCACGCGTCCGTTTGCATCGGGAAGATATAGGCTAATGCCTTTGATGAAACTGGACCGCTAACGCAGCTGAGGAAGCGGAAACTACGTGGGCGGAAGTGAGGAGCCCGATAGTAGCCCCAGCCCTCCGCACAATCGGCCTATCAGCCACGGCGGACCAGAAATGGAGAAAAAGCGAGATGTGAATCGGAGCAGCTAAGGAGGTGCAGGCAAGCAGAATCAAGTAAAGTGCAAGTGCGCGTAGGTAGAAGAAATTGTTAAAAAGCACAGAGTAATTCAGCCACAATATACAATTTTAAAAAGTATTAAAAACCTAGTAGCAGGGCAGGAAACACTAAATCCTACTGCTGTCAGCTGCACGCGTCTGTTTGCATCAGGAATATATAGGCTAATGCCTATGATGCAAACTGGATCGCTAATGCAGCTGAGGAAGCGGAAACTGCGTGGGAAACAGGGGCTCAAATTGGATCATAAATTCAAAGCTGTTCTGAACAGGGGCCCCCAAAATATGTTTGGCCCAGGGCCCCCAAAATCCTTAAGATGTCCCTGCGTGTGCCTGGCAGTGCCTTTGCTGGAGACCTCACGGTCCGCATCAGGGCTGGCTCACGCTGGGTTACAGAGCCTTCACTGCATTGTCGGTGGATGGTGTGGGTTGTGATTTTAAAAACAGGGGTCAGAAGTGAAATTCGTTTTTCCATAGAAGCTTGTTAAATGCACAGACGCTCCTTCCACCTGGAGTGATGGGTGCAAAAGACAGCAATGATAGCGCGAGAGGAGTAAAGACAGAGCTGGGGTCGCTGCTGTCTGGGTTAGATGCTACCGAAGTACCCAAAATAAAAATTAAAAGGAGTAGAGATGCAGGATTCGGAAGCGTGAAGAACTCGTCAGCACTGGTGGTGAGGGCAGTAGAAACGAAACTGCTGTGGTGTGGCCAGAGGCCTTGTGCACACAAGAGCATGTGGCACCAGCGTTAGAGACCCATGGCTTGGAGTCACTGTGTGAGGAACAAGGAAAACTAGCGCACTCTGACAACATAGGTGTGATGAAACTTTGCTCTGACGGTAGCGGAGCAAATGAAATGGGACTCCCGGACTCCAGTTGGGTAGTAAAGCACAGCCAGAATTGTGGTGCAATGGGTTTTTGACATACTAGGTCTCAGGTCACTGCAGTTGCTGCACTAAAAATGACTATATCCATGAGCACTCGCTTTGTCTGCAAGTCTGTCAGTTTTTACTGGGACACCGAAAATGTGTTGAGGGCCTTCTTTTCCTGCTGATGGCCTGTGCTTGTAATATCTCTCTACTCACCACCTTGTAGCCTCCCTCCTCCCCACCACACTCCTGCACTGTCGGCAAATGCTCCTCACAGCACATATAGATAGCGCTTAATATGGTCAGGAATAAGCGCTATATACATGGTAGTACTGCGTAGAGTATATAGCTTTCACGAAACTATCTGTTTCATTTTAGAGAGTGAGCTCAAAAAAATCCATGTATTTGCTGCCAAATAATACATTTCTGACGTATGACCTTGAGCCTGAAACCATTTTTGTGTGGATATCTGTCAGTAATGTGTAGGAATGTGCTTTTGTCTTGCCAGAGTTTCCTCGATTTATAGGTCACAAATGTCTTTTACAGCCAAAGGCAATTATAATACCTTGTTTTCACATCATAAGTTATGTCCAGAAAAGAGAACCTCCACTTCCTCTTTGATTACAGTTCCTAATTTGTGTTTTGATAACATTTTCCCCTTCCCTGTTCATCTCCGAGAATGTTGCCATTCTGTCTTGCTGCACGAGAGAGTTTTTTGCATGTTGAATGCACTACATGTGGTGTGCTCTGGGGAATCCATGTCTTGGGACTTAGTCTAGGAGTGTGAGAACATAGCAGTCGTCTAAGAGGCGGGTTGGTTGCACAGCTTTTACTGGTTCTGCTTCCAGTGGCCACAAAAATGGACCGTAAAAGAAGCATATTTTTTATATATCGACATTGTTCACATGAATTGTGACCTGAGTCATGATGTTAGCTGCAGTGTAAAATGCAATATCAACATCATTAAAATAGTGGTTATTAGCCCCTACCCATACTATTATTAATATATCAGCCTGACATTTACTCACATGGACATAAGAGAGCTAATTTTACAAACATGTTGTGAGGTAGATACTAACCCCAAAACTTCTTGACTGTTGTACACATCGCTAAAGAAGGTCAAGCCAGGCCTATGTTCTTTTTATTTGAAAAATTGGGCTGAAAATGTATCTTTTTATCCCATTTTTAGTTAAATAAGATTTGCACCGAAAATGGCGACCAACCTCCAGAAAGAATGCCGCCCCCTCAGCCCACCACTCACAAACCTCACCAGCCGCCACTGGGGTACTGTCAGGATTAGAAGGACTAAAGGTTAGCCTACATGTGCTATCATCCATAGGAGAAGTCAAAAGCAAAGGAAAAGGAACAATTGCCCACCTTGGAGAGAAGCATGGTGCAACAGGAACTCCAAGATGGCCACTCAAGCATTCAGCAGGGAACAGTTATTTTTGTTTCCCCCAAACGGAGCTCAAGATTTTATGTGAAGTGCGCGCATTCTAGAACCGGGGAACTTCACTGAAGTGAATTCCTGTGAACGCACCATGTAAGTACGTCGGGACTAGTTAGTGAGGGTAGTTTCAATCGAGTGCTTCGTGTTTAGCCTGTCCTTGGGGAGAGTAGGAACTGCTTTCCAGCACGTAGTGTTAACAGGCTTCCATTTCTTCGGAAGTGAAGGAGTTATTCTTCGGAGTCTGGGCGGTTGGTAGTCTTATTCCCAGGGCCGGCTTTAGCACTGGTGGCGCCCTGTGCTACAATGTTAGTTGGCGCCCCCCTCAATGACCACCTCCGCCACGGATTCCCTCACTACCACCATTTGACAGTGCCCCTCAATTTTCCATAACCACTGTCTCTTAGATTAATTTGGTTTTATAGCACCACTCATACCAGTTTAAGATGTTAGAACACAACATCACACATGGATTGTACAGAGACAATCATACATGTGTATATCAGTGTATAGGAAATGTTACATAAAACAGAGGCATACAAGGAGTAGGAGTCACATGTCATCCATACTGGTAGGCCGTATAGTTTAAGAGTCTTTGGTATGGAAAAGCACAAATTCAGAATTTAAAATGTAACATCATTGTTAGGTGTTTTCTTTAATAATAAGAATTTATTTCCCAAATGAACCCCTTTTGCAATATTAGGACAACAAAAGATTGGGCAAAAAATATATAGCTCTAATATGTTCCTTGCAGGTTGCATGCAGCTCTTTGATGGCTGTTAACAGCTCACTGCTCTCTATCAGGATTTTAACTTATAAACTGCAAGTAACAAGGATCTCTGAAGTAACTCATTGACATATTTATATTATATGCACTTTGTGATGTGAACGGGACACGTTCTTCGCAGCAGGCATATTAACCTTCTGTGCTATGATGAGTCAACACGTTCACTAGACAAAGCTCCGGGTCTCTCTCCAGGAAGAACATTAATCACCGGAGTTGTCATTTTTATTGATGGCTGAATATTGCTGGGACAATGTACGCGGTACTGCAAAAATGGGGGAACCAAGAGCTTTTAAACTGAGGTCCTGCACAATGCTCCAAACATATGATCAAAACTAAAAGGGTGTGCAGTTCCTCGAGAGAAAAGAAAGAGAAAAAGGAGGGAGAGAGATTGGTCTCTATAGAATGCCCTCACACACCTAGCAAGGTGTCATGCTTCATCATAGGGCTGTGCTCCTCGTCGGGCCGGCGCGGCATTGCCCGACGGGCTCCCGCGAAGGGGCTCTTTATCGGAGATCTTTTAGAGACAGCCGTATGGGTGCGTGGGGGTAAGTGCAACAAGTGTAGTGAGTGGAAGTGCGGTGAGTTAAAATAGGTATGGTATTGTCAATCGAGGAACAATTTTATTCTGGTGGTATGCCAGCCTAATTAAAATAGGTGAACCCTGAAGGGATTATAATGCTCCTCAGGAAAATAACAAAAAAAAGGTCGACATGTTTCTTGCCCTGTGCCCAGACGGGTCGGTGGCAATTCTTCAGGACCAAATGAGAGAGTGCTCAAAGTAAACTCTACTACATTGTAGGTGACAGTAAAATTTGTACATCACCAAAGGGGGTCCATAAAGTCCCAAGAGGGGGGGTCTGGACCCACTGTTGCGAGACCTAAAAAGACAGAAACAGAACACAATACAAGGAACAGTTTCAGGGCTCATTATAGATGTTTACTGGGTAGCTAAGGTGAGCAGCCATTCAAATGCAAATCGTGCTACCATGGCTATGCGTCTAGAGACCCCATACGGTGGAGTTCACAGTACACAGAAAGGGAACTCTAGACTATAAGCTACAACACCAGTGGTTATGGGTTACTCAATACGCATCATCATGTGTGATAGAGGGCAATAAATGGAACTAAAGGTGCAAGTAGCGAACGTGGTATACTGAAAATAATAATGATAATAACCACCTCCAGGTCGCGGATCACTCTCATGTCATATTAGGGGAATGCAACCACTTTTGTGCAAAATACACGGTTACGGGTGTGTGGGAGTTCAAACGCGGAAACTTACCCCCTGGATTACAGATATTGCTGTACGGGTTCGCCAGTAAAGCCACAACAAGGCTCGCCCTAATAAGAGGACGAGAAAACAATATGCAGTCGCAGAAAAGACCAAGGGTCACATGCCACTGAACGGCATATCAGAGACTCTACTCACGGGGGTTCGGCGTGCATTAAGCCGTGCTCCTACCAAGGCTCTGGCTTCCGTGTGGAGGCTGCGCCGGCGTCATGTAAATAAAGGAAGTGCTCACCAGGAGAAAGAAAGACTAGCACGTTAACAGGGTCGGCCATCTTAGGGATGCCATTAGGACCCAAGAAACTTTATTGAAAATAGTAATTCGCCACACAGAGGTACTAGGAGCGTCAAAAAATGAAGCTCCCAGAAATTAAAAGGGAATGATCGCGGCGAGTGTCTATTGCGACAATTATAAAGGAGAAGACCCGTGATTTAAGTTAATCGCAATGTGTAAGAAATAATCACAAAATCCTGCATATGACAGGAAAAGAAGAATACGGGTGCAAGTACATAAAGGTCAATGCCGACCAATTAGTGTGGCCATGGAAGTTAAGAAAGAATTGCAAAGGTGGACGTCAGTATCTGTCTTGTGGCATGTAAAGTGTCATTTGATAGAATACTGTGCCCCACCAATGAGCAACCAAAGTGTTTGCATCACCAATGTTGTTAACAGTGTCAAATGGATGGATCATGTATTATTCAATGCTGCCCATGGTATATAATCATTAAGGCCGATTGTATGACTCAAGATTTTAAAAATCCATTGTTGTTCCTTCCTGAAGAGGGCATCCTTACTGATCGTAGAAAAGGCTTGCAATATTGTCCACATCAAGTCATTGGCCGTATGGTTCTTCTCCAAAAAATGTGTGCACATTTTTGTGTTTACTTTTTTACACCTGATTTTACTCTGGTGTTCAGAGATTCTGATCTTGACCGGACGTGTCGTCATCCCCACATACATGAGGTCACACGGGCATCGGATCAGATAGCTGCAATTGCGCGTGTTGCAGTTCGTATGGATTTTTTGTTCCCAACTTAGAGATTCCGAAAGTTTGATGTTTTTACTTGTCTTTGTGAGAGGGCACGCGGTACATTGCCCACATGGGTAATGGCCTGTAACAGGTGGTAGGCCCCAAAGTCGCTGTTCGGGCGATGGTGTTTGTCTGGGTCTGGTACTGACAAGAAGGCTCTTCAGATTATTAGTTCTTTTGAAGGCAAATCGGGGCTTGGGGGTCTGTCACTCTCCTACCGACAGTAAATTCCAATGTTTTTAAATGATTTTTTGGATGGAGTTGGACTCTGGCGTGAAAGTGGTCACACAAGTTATTTTATCGGTTTTCGTTTTTTCCGTAGAAGTAAGGAGGGTGTCCCTGCTGGTATTCCGGGCTCTTTTATAAGCCGCTTTGGTGGTCGCCAACGGGTATTCCCTCCTTGACAAATGACCTGTGAGTTCCTATGCCTGTGTTTTGAAGTCCTCCAAAGTACTACAGTTGGGTCGAAGTCTTAGAAACTGTCCATATGGCAAGTTGTCGCGTAGAGCTTTGGGGTGGAAACTACTGAAAAGTAGTGGACTATGGCTATCTGTAGTTTTTTTTTACGTTTTTGTGTTCAGGCCCGTCGGAGTGTTAGAAATGAGCAAATCCAAGAAGGAGAGTTCGTGGACTGAGGAATTGGCCGTGAAACGTAGATAGGGATTAAGGCTGTTGACCCAGGACACAAAAAGGTGGATGGAATTAAGATACCCTTTCCAGAATATGAGAATATCATCTATGTAACGTCGCCAAAGGGTGACGTTCTCCTTATAGATGTTAGTCCCAGCAAAGATGTGGTTGGCTTCAAAATGGGCCATATAGAGGCATGCCAGGCTTGGAGCAAAGGTACTCCCCATCGAAGTACCTTGGACTTGATGGTAAATAAGGTCTTCGAATTGGAAGTAATTCTTGGTCAGTGTGATCTCTGCACACTCCATCACGAATGAGATGGGTGTGGGTGAGTCCCATGTTTGTGCCCGAAGGACTTCTTCCACAACTTCCAGGGTGGCCCTCTGTGGAATATTAGTATAGAGGGCCTCTACGTCCAGGGTGATCAGGGCATCAACACTGGTGCCAGTTTCATTGAACTGCTTGATGATATTCAGAACATCCCTGGTATCAAGTAAGAAGGTTGGAGTCTCTTGTACTAAGGGGCGTAGAAAATGGTCACAGAACCGTGAAAGAGGTGCTAAAGCAGAGCCGATCCCTGACACAATGGGCCTACCTGGTGGGGGTAAGACACCCTTGTGGATTTTTGGCAATGTATAAAAATACGGTATACGAGGATTACTGTTCATGAGAAATTCTGATTCATTTTTGGATATCCAGCCCTGTGCTAGTGCACTTGTCACTAGAGTTCTTATTGTAATGATCAATTTCTTGGTGGGATCTTCTCTGATTTGGGCGTAATACCGCGTATCACTCAGTTGCCGGAGGCATTCTGTTCTATAGTCTGTGGTGGACATGATGACTATAGCACCCCCCTTATCTGCCTCTTTGATGGTGATAGTCATATCATTGCTTAGGTTAGTTATTGCAAGATTTTCCAGGCGGGAATTATTATGGAAAGTTTTCTTCGCTCTCATTGCACTGATGTCCTTGATGACTGCTTTTTCGAAGGCCAAGACTTCTGGCGGCACCATAGCGGACGTGGGTGTACAGGTGGATGGTTTCCGCATGCCCGTGTCAACCTGGGGTGGTGTGTTTTGGTCTTTAAAGAAATTTCTCAGTCGGATTGTGCGAAAAAGGTCATGGAGTTCACAGTGGGTCCTGAAATCATCGGGCCGAGGTGTGGGTACAAATCCAAGGCCCTTGATGAGGACTTGTTCTTCTGTCTGATTCAGTTGTTGATCCGATAGATTCACTATCAGTTTTTCTTGCTTTTGTGACTCCTGAGTTCCATCTGGCCTGGGTCTGTTTGGTCCTGCCAATGAACCTGTTTTTGTTGATTGTAGCCCCCTCTTCTTCTTCCTCTGCCCCTGCCCCAACCTATGCCTATCATTATTATTTTCAGTATACCACGTTCGCTACTTGCACCTTTAGTTCCATTTATTGCCCTCTATCACACATGATGATGCGTATTGAGTAACCCATAACCACTGGTGTTGTAGCTTATAGTCTATAGTTCCCTTTCTGTGTACTGTGAACTCCACCGTATGGGGTCTCTAGACGCATAGCCACGGTAGCACGATTTGCATTTGAATGGCTGCTCACCTTAGCTACCCAGTAAACATCTATGATGAGCCCTGAAACTGTTCCTTGTATTGTGTTCTGTTTCTGTCTTTTTAGGTCTCGCAACAGTGGGTCCAGACCCCCCCTCTTGGGACTTTATGGACCCCCTTTGGTGATGTACAAATTTTACTGTCACCTACAATGTAGTAGAGTTTACTTTGAGCACTCTCTCATTTGGTCCTGAAGAATTGCCACCGACCCGTCTGGGCACAGGGCAAGAAACATGTCGACCTTTTTTTTGTTATTTCCCTGGGGAGCATTATAATCCCTTCAGGGTTCACCTATTTTAATTAGGCTGGTATACCACCAGAATAAAATTGTTCCTCGATTGGCAATACCATACCTATTTTAACTCACCGCACTTCCACTCACTACACTTGTTGCACTTACCCCCACGCACCCATACGGCTGTCTCTAAAAGATCTCCGATAAAGAGCCCCTTCGCGGGAGCCCGTCGGGCATTGCAGCGCCGGCCCGACGAGGAGCACAGACCTATGATGAAGCATGACACCTTGCTAGGTGTGTGAGGACAATGTAGCGGTATCAGGTCTTTTAAAACGATGAACACGGCGCCCCCACCCCAAGTCAGCCCCCGGTGCGATCGCACCGATCGCACCGCTCTAGAGCCGGCCATGCTAATTCCCTTCGCGCAAGTCAAGAATCATGTTCTGCACTGAACAGAAATGCCTCTCCTATTAGCGATTCCTTCTGTCAAGCACCCTCAGCGTTTCCAAACTATTTGGTAGTGTTCCTGCTTGTCGCTTCCTGCGTCTGCACGCTGTGGAGTTCCTCTGAGCAGTACACTACCATTCTGAGCTGTCCAGCTAAGTACCTTCATTGTGAATTTGTTAGTAACTGCTGTAGCAATAGAATTCTCATTAATACCTTTTTATGAATTGATTGGACAGTGTTAACAGAGGAAAGAGTAATTCTTACCGGAGTTTCTTCCTGCCTGGAGATTCTCCTGTTTGAAGACCAAGAAAAATATTGTTATATAAGGATTACTGTAAAGAAGGAGTAGTTTTATCTTCCAGAATTAACAAGACCACAAATACGCAAGAATTACTAACTAGGAAATATTCTACTCATCCAAATAGAAGAAGGAGCACAGATCTTGGTTTACTGGGTATGTTCTAGTTAAGAATTGAGCTCTCTAAAGACTGTGAAGCAGTGCTTAATTTGAGCCAGTGCTTTCTGGTGCTCAGCACCGGCACCTAATCCTCAGGACCGGTGCATCAGTTAAGGACACACTTATTTAGAACGCACATGATTTTCCTCAGACTCACAGGATGTTGAGCCACGCTGAGACTCGAACCGGGTTCTCCAGCTCTGAAATCATCAGCTCTACTTATTAGGCCAAGTCCTCTCCAGGTTAATAAGTGCCCTGGGTATAGTCAGGAGGTAGTTTGCGCCAGCACATTTCTCCTCTTAGCGCTGCCTCCTGAGGAGAGCCCCGGCCCTTTTTATTTTACAAATTAACCACTGCTGTTAAGGTTACTTAGTGTTACTTCTAGAAATTAATTGTTAATTTCCAGAAGTCTAATTGAATGTTATGTTTAGTTTCTTAGGCACCCCTGAAAGGAAGACACTCGCATCCGACCTAGACTGAGGCATTCTAATGAAAGGGAGCAGAAAGCAGAGAATTCAAGGCAATCTCTTTTTTTCGTTTTTATTTTATCCCATTCCCTTTCCCCCCTAAGGACCTACTTGGTTCCGAATAGAAAATCTGGTTACAGGAGGAGTTCTGGGAGAGGCATTGGGAAAGATCATCGTTCTGCTCCTGTGCAAGCAAGAGGTAAGGCTCTTGACAGATGGCGGCTGCATCATGGAGCTCGAGTCTGCCCATATTTTGTTGTTAAAGCGTTTAGAGTTGCAGGCTCCCCCAAGGTAACGCTTTCCACATTTGAATATAATCAGAGCCTTATTATGATGCCGCACATTTACCAAATATCTCAGTATTTACTTTAAATGGGCAATTTTAGATATATATTACGTTTATCTAACACCATCTACATTACAAACATTATTCTCTGGAATTCTTACCTAGTAATATATTTACTAATCAAATACCATGTACACCCATAAATTGAGTTAACATATACTCCTAACGCACTATAAAGCCAATATTATGCACTTCTATATCATTGCAAGATTTATGCTAAATACTATACAAGATAGATTCCTTATGAATGCAGGGGTGTAGCTTAGTCAGTATGATTGGGGGTGTGAGCTTCAGATTTCCCAACAATCACGCTGAGACATCTTGTTAAAACACATTACGCGAAAAGCAGGACATGAGGGGGGCTTAAGGGGTAGCAGAAAGAGAAAGACGTGCAAATTGTTTAGGGTTATTCAAAAATTTATTTTTTTAGACTAATCAACATTTTTAAGGCCTTCAAAATGGAGATGAGAGAGAGAGTGTGTGTGTGTTTTTGTTAGTGTGGGCATATAAAAATCCAGGTGAAATCCAACAGATACTTTACATTACCTGACTGAAAGCCCTAGTACCTAATTCTTTACCACATAATACACTTTTTAAGGAGGTATAACACCCCAACCACCCCAAGGAGCTATGCCCCTGTATGTATAAAACTTATCTGCTCAGAAGAGGCAAACAAAAGAGGAAGAAAATTAAAGACAGGGAGATTTTAGAGGACTTGAGATTTCTATTTTTTGTGAAGTAATGTTGAGTTCTGATTCTGAGAACTTTTTGGTGTTGCTGCTCAGAAGAGTGAATACAAGTTTAATGTATAATTCTAGCCTCCTGTCTTGTCATAAAATCCATAACAGCTGAAGCTGCAGTGCACCAAGATAACAAGTCTCCCCAATAAAACATAATGTATCACTCAAATATCAGCTTTAAATATAATGTGTATTTGTAAAGTGCATGCTTAACCTATAGGGTATCCTGGCACTGAAATAACATGTTTATTGTTAACCAACTGGATAGTTGCAATGGTTGAATTGGAAATTCATCTGCAAGTTCAACCATTTTAGAAAAATATCATCCTATGGGTTCTGAAAAAACACACATTTTCATCTTGAAAACACGATTCTGAATTTTGGTATTCATATATTCGTTCAACCATGAAAACCTTCTAATTTAGTGTGATGGTTTTCACACAGGAGAACTACTTGCAGGTAGATGGAGAGTTACCATTAGCTCATGAGCTGTTCATTGGAGAAGCTTGGTCTGGAAAAACAAAGTCAGGATTTAAAACATGTGTGGGGTCCACAGAACGCAGTGGTTGCGGTTGTCTGCACTAGTAAGTATATATTGCTACCCAAATATATAATTTATACCAAGAGTAGAATAGCAGAAGATTGAGAAAAAATACAATAAAGATCTAAACCTAAGCTTTGCAGTTTACATGCAACTCCTTGAAACCAGTTCATAACTCACTGTTCTATATTACAAGGATTGTAACTTATAACGTGCAGGTTACACAGGGATGTTTGTGTCAAACGTAGTAACCCACTGAGCAGTCCAAATAAAACACAGATCAGTGACCTGCATGTTACATGTTGTGCTTTGTAGCAGGCACATTAGCCATCAATGCTAGTTTATGGTGAATCAAACATGTGACTAATCTGCACACAGATTCTCCCAACAAGTACATTAATCACCAGAGTAATTTCACTATTATTATCCAGTATAAATTGTTGGGTACAAAAAGACTCCCAATTTGTGGGCTCCTGAAATAATTGTTTTCCATATTCAGCACTGATGGTAGTGCACCTTCTAAGGTTCTCATTACAAGTTAGGCAGAATAGGGTGAGGTATCTATCACATATGGTAAATATTATTACCTTGGGGTGAGGTATTTACCATGATTAGTAAATACCTCTTATTACGCCTTTTGACTTGTAAATAAGGCATAACAAGCAGAATCCATATTTAATACACCAAATTTCATGTTTTTGCCTTTTTACAAGCTTTTTCCCCTGATGCATTTCAGCAGGATTGATGTGCCGGAATCTATCAGGTGAAAACTGTGAGGGTGTGATAATTATCACACAACTCGTAATTCCAATCCCTGTGCAAACAAATGTTTTGCACAGGGATTTTGAGGCGAATTAAGGCCTATGTTGAGTATAAACTGGCAAAGGCCCTCATTATTTGTGGGCCTGTAAATAGTGTGATATTTATCGCACCTGATAAAATCTGACTCCACTGATTTGGAATTTATCGTATGTGATACAAGCCACCCAATTACTTGTTTCTGGGGGATAACATTCCGATTTTGGTGCTTACCGCATCAAAGTCAGCATGTTCTGGTGGATACCGGGCATTTACCCGCAATAACTATCGGCGTGTTTGACCTGCTGATATTTATTCACACAGCTCATGACTGCGATATGTGCTTATTGCAATTAACAGTGCTGATTGTAATGATGGCCTTAAGCAAGGGAACAACACAGCAAATGGAACAATGCTAAAAATCAGGTAAAAATGAGGCCCTCATTATGAGTGGCCTGGTAAACGGTATGATATTCATCACGTGATAAAATACGACTCAGTAGAATTTGATATTATCAGGTGCGATAAATACCACTCAATTACGAGTTTGGGGGGAAAAGCATACGCATTTTGAACAGTAAGCACCAAAATATGCATGTTCCAGTAAATACTAGGCATTTTCTCCAATAAATGTCCGCAGATTTGACCCACTGATATTTATCACAAAACTCATTATTGTAAGATGTGCTGTAACAGCAGTTACTGCACATATCACAATTACAGGGCTGTTCATTAGAGTGGTATAAAGCTGGGGAAGAAAACAACAAATCAAACACTGCTATTAGTCAAGAAAAAAATTAGGCCTTCACTTAGAGTGGCCTAGTAAACAATGTGATATTTGGCACACACGATAAATTCGATTGCAAGTTTAGGCGAATAACATGCAGATTTTAGATGCTTACTGTAGCAAAACCTGCATGTTCTGTACATAAGGCCAGTGTTTAATTTGAGCAGGTGTTCCATTCCTCAATGCTCAGCACTTTTTTTCTCTACATCGTCACTTGTGATAGTTCACCACATGGTGGGGCTATTTGCTACTTTTAGATTTCCTAAGTGTGTTTAATAATTCAGTACACATATAAGATCAATTTCGGATGTCCATCCCATTCTTAAAGCTTTGTGTGGCCTGGAATAGTCAGAATTCTCACACTCGTAGGAGCATGGTAGCTGTGTTGGTACTGGCATCGACAGTGCTGACATTGGCAACGGTTCGTGCAAGCGGCAGTAGCCTTCTTAGAAGGGATCTTTGGCACTTACATTTTTACAAACTAAGCATTATATTGGGCATTTTTAATCAGGTTTGGCCCGATAACATTTATAACAAAACTCATAACTGCGATATGTGCAGTAACAGCAGTTACACCATATATCTCAGTTAACCGGGACGCTTGTAACAATTAACTTAGACTTCTCCAGAGACACAATGCACACCATTGCTCTATGTTAAGTCATCATCCTCTCCTGGGCTCCGAGAGATCCCCTAGGGGGATGATTCCTGCGCTATATAAATAATAATAATAAATAATAATAATAAATAATAATAAATAATAGATCCACTAAGAAAAGGATTATCCGCGTGGTTTTGTGATCTTACTTCATGCATTTTAATCTGTATGTAAGACGTTGAAGTCGATTACTAAATATAATTGTCAATCGTTGTGTATTAAATGTTCCGTCTAAGTTGTTCAAAATATTTACGCCTAGGTATGATACATACTTTCACTGAAAGAAACTAACCTTTCAGTCGCGTTTATATACATTCGCTGCCCTTGGCCCTGGCAGGCGTCTACTCCCAAAGCTGCAGCACGCGTTGACACCAATCAGCCAATGAGAGCAAGGGCGGCGGTTGGGCTGGGGCTGCCTGGCGCGAGCGCTATTGACGCTGCTGCTTCAACAGCCACCTTCTGGAGGCCGGCACGTGCGCGCGCGCCAGAGGGTAGTTGCAAGGGGGCGGGTAGGACAGCTGTCCTAGCTATGGCGCCGGGAGCTGCGTGCGCGCCCCCGCTGCGCTGCCCTCCCTGCCTGCCGCAAATAATGCTGCTGCCGAAGTCTGGGGGCGGCAGCGAGTCCGAAGTTTTCTGAAAGAAAAAAGCGAGGAGAAAAATAATAAAAACCACGCTTTTCAGTTAAGAATTCATGAAAAACATGCTGCTGGGCTGCAGATGAGGGCACGTGGCACTCGCTTGGCGGCAGCGGGTGACTGAAAGCAATGAGCAGGGCGGCCAGGCTGTGAGAGGCTCCGAGAGCGAGATGAGGCACACGGACAGTGCTTGCCCCGCCGAGGGCTTGCGGAACGGCTACGTGAAGAGTTCCGTCAGTCCGCTGAGGACCGACCCGCGGAGGGGCTTGCTAGTGCTGCTGTACGGGGCTGTCCCGCGGCGGTTGGCGGCCGCCGGGGCAGTGTCCGCGGTGCTGCTGGCCGCCCTGCTGTGCCTGAGCCCGGGGTGGCCACCGCTGCAACCCGTCCTGCTAAGCCTGGTGCACGCGGCCAGCCCCCTCTTCAGCACCGGCTGCGCCTTCTTCTTCCTTAGCGGCTGGCTGTCCCGGGAGCGGCGGGGCGGCGCGGGCCGTCTTGGACTCCTTGCCCTGCCCGCTTGCTGCTCCCTGGGGGACGCGCTGTTACCTGGGGCTGCGGGAGAGCCGGGCCGTTTGCTCGCGGCTCTGGGATGCGTGGCCCTCCTCGCCCTGTCCCTCGGCCTCCGGTTGCGACCCGCGGTGTTGCTGTTGCTCTTTGCCAGCCTGGCTTGGCTGCAGTCCGTCACCGGTCTGGGCTCCCTGTCTCCTGCCGCTCGCCCCCTCTGCGCCTTTCTGGCTGGGCTGGTGGGCTCCCTCCTGGCCTTCAACTCGGACCTTTTCGGCCAGCTCCAGGAGGCCGTCCCAGGAGGGGTGGCTGAAGAAAAGGTACCCGTGATCCGGCCCCGCAGGAGGTCCAGCTGCGTGTCTCTGGGGGAGACCTCCAGCACCTACTATGGCAGTGGAAAGATGCCCCGGAGACCGTCTCTGCCATGCATCTCTCGGGAGCAGGTAGGTGCGAAAAACCCCAAAATGTATGTATGGTTCCTGAGTGCGGTTGGCCAGACATGTTGGGGCTCTTGCTACTGCTGGGACCTGCTGCAGGCAAATATCATTACTTTCAGGTAAACCAGTGAGAGTATCAGTCGTATCAGTCAGTGCCTTGTATGACTTGGGGCTGTCTCAGTGAGAGAGAGAACCAGCACGATGCATAAACCGTCTGTCTACATTACCTCAAATGAGAAGTTTCAGAGCAAGAGAAGGCCTCGCTGAACTGTATCAGTAAGAAAGGGTGGAAAAACCAGTCAGAGGGTGCACAACTCGAGTGTATAGAAAAGGCCCGGGAACCCCACGGGTTGAAAGTAACAGAACTGAGGTGGTGCAGTGGCAGGACCAAAACTGCTCCCAGCACGAGGTGCTGAGTTGGGGGTGGAGGGGTCAAGGCATGTTCCGACAACGTTATCAATTCAGCCTCGGTGGCACTGGTCAGATGTTCCAGAAATAGTAGTCCTCTTGCAGCGCCAAAACGTGTTGTGGAGAAAGAGATTTGACCCGCATCAGTGCGGGAGGAACTAAAAATAAAACGGTACTAGGCCATAACCGTTCCGAAGCCCACTAGAATACCGGCCGCAGAAGATAGTTGGACTCCAAACCCCAAAGGGGAAGAACTGTTAAAGCATTAAACAGATAAGCACAACCATAATTCACGTAGTGTTCTGAGAACAGGGACTGACTAAATCATAGGTAGAACATCGTACAAACGTCCCATTAACTAGAGGTCAAACGGAGGTGCTAGAAAAAACATAGCAGAAGGGGGAAATAAGGTCTTTTCCGAAGGCTAATTATTTATTTCAGTGATTGCATCCGTTCACCGCCGCTTAATGTAGAAGTACCCTCACTTATATGGTTATCGCATTTTTACAGATTGCTTGCATGGTAATGGAGGTTACGGCGGCTTTTTGCTATACTGCCCTTTCTGGCCACGCAGTAGAACAGTTTACAGAATAAGACATTTTCTCTCTCTTCTACCTTTTAGAAATCTGCTTGATTTGTGTATGAATTGAACTACTCGGAGGTATTTTCCTGTATCGTGCCCGCTGGGAATAGTATTAATTCACTCAAATAGCCAGAGCATTTATAATGTATAACGTTTCAGCATGGGTGAAGAAGCGCCTCTGCGGGAAACACCACTAAGTAACCTCTAATGAACCATTAGCCTCTGAAAGAAACGATGTGCGTGTGATACACCTGCTGCCCATTCTTCGGCTGCTATAAATCACATACAATCCGTGTCTTCTTCTTATGCTTTGGGTAGCTTATTTGATTAGTTATTTAAATTGTATCCGCGCCAAGGCCTGTGATGACAGTAAACAGGCGCTCTGGGCGCACGAGGTGCACATTTCAGAGGGGGGCGGGGGCAGCCTTTGCGTGTTTTTCTTTCTCATCGACTTGTGAATGAGAGACGCTTGAAATGATTATTTTTGGAAACCTGAAGTGCATTGCTGGAAAGGCACTTGTATGCTGTAGGGAAGGGTACGTGGCAGGGAGCTAATCAGTCTGCTTGCTTGTGGTCATCGAGCACTCCAAACCTTATTCGGCTTCTGTAGCGCTCGGATAGAGGAATACCACTGATACGGATTATTTTTGGAGTGATGCATTCGAAGTGAAATATTTTCGTAACTGTGGTGTTAATTGTACATAGTCGTGGCACGGGAATGCTTTACGTTGTTAATGCGTTACCAATGTTTGTATTTGCATTTTTTTGTCTGTTTACTAAGAAACATACTATCCTCCCAACTCAGCTTTTTGACTAGAGTACACGTGGACCTGTTTTAGTCCTTTATTTTTTCACCCAAGCTCACCTTTTCTTGTGCACGTGTATTATGCTCGACGTTGTCAAAGCATGGCACCAAGACTGACCCGTGCGAGGAGGTACTCTGTGCGTGACTAGTTGAATTCTACGCTCAGATAAATTGCTGTAGAAGCGGAAGTAATGTCAATAAGTATTTATGCAGAGGCAGCAGATGTTCACTTAAGCGGGTACACATGTGACTGGGCTGCATCACAGTACCCTTTTAAGGGGACCTTTGGAGGCGAGGTGTTTACTTGCTAATGATAACGTACCAAGCAGCCGTATTCCTTCAAATGTTTGACTGCTGGCCACAGTGCATTATTTCATTTCAACGTGCATACCGCGAATTAATGTGCAGGCAGCAGTTTATTTTTTGTGATTTGAGTACTGTCTCAGATTTACTCTTAATCCATGTACACACTTAGTGCACAAATCGCATTTTTTTTTTAAATAGGAAAAGTCAATTGGCACAATACATGTTGAATTTGGACAGCAGATCAACTCTGCGTCGCATTAACCTCAACTGCCATACAGTCGTTAGCTGCTGTCGAAATATTGACCCATTCGAAGTCATTTGGTCGTATTCTTAATTCGCACAGGAATATTCCAACCTGTTTGGCATTAGTAATTAGCCGGTTAAGGTTCATGCCTATCGTGGTTTGTCAGCTATATTTTGAAGCGTTCACGCTCACACGCAGTGAACGTGGTTTTCGAAAGAAGCAGTTTGAGATGCACGGTTTCCTGGCCAAATTCACCACCACTTAGGTCAGTAGCATCCGCAGTGAGGCCAGTTCTGCTGTTTACCAAGCTGTTTAATACACATTTAATTGTGCTCAGAGATTTGTTTTTGAAACGGGACCGTACTTTTTTGTGTTAGGTTGGTTCACAGTGAGTAAGGCTTCGGCGTACTATTTATTTACTTTTGAATATTAGAAGCCTGCATTTTATATCGTATACTTGATGGCTAGCGGGGAGAGAGCGGTTTAGTACCATTTATCAACGTGTTTTGACGCTTTCTGTGTTTTTTTTATATATATATATATATATATATTTTCTTTGTCATCAAAAAGTTGATTTATTGGCCATACTCCGCTATCATAGGCGTGTGAACGTTAGGCTGCTAACTTAAGCACATCTGTTACAGAAATCCCCCCCCCCCCCCTATGTTCTTCTGAGCAAAATTGAGCTTTATTTTAACATATTACAATTCAGTAACCTAATTTTTCTCTTTTTAATCCCACATAAACATTTTCCATTTTTTTTCTCACTATGTCCACATGTATAGTCAGACCAGAAGTTCAAATGTATAGTGTGTCCATGAAACTGTTTTTTTGTATAAATAGTGAGTTCAGTTTGCATTTCCAACTATGCTCAAAATCGCATTTCAGAAAAATGTTCAAAGCATTAAAATTTTTGTTTTGTATTCTATTTTACGTTATTTGCCATTTTATGAAGATACAATTAAATGAAAATGATGCACATTTCAACCTACTGTGACTCTAGTCTGTTTAATCTTGAAAAAATGTAAGATCCGGTAACCAAGCCTTCTCTTGCAAAACTTGATTTAGTTACATTTTTATTGTTTAAACATTTTTAAAACACGTGGACACTTCTAACCTTGCTTCATTGTTTATATACCTAACTCGCTGTTTACATTTCCACAGCTGTAACTTTAAAGTCCATTTCACATGGTTGAGGGGCAATGACCCGCCCCAGTCTTGAATGAGACCTGGAGCTTCAGTATTGATGGACAGAGGGTTCACTGTTGGTTATATCTGCTATAATCTTCACACACATTGGGAAGTTTGAGATCATGCGTTATGTTATATAAGGCCAATTGGAGTGTGTTTTGATGATGAATAACGTCATGGGTATTAAAGAAAAAAAAGAATCCAATATATTTACTCCTCGAAATATCTGTCCAGTAAGCAATATTACAATTGGCACCATCGTTGTAGTGTTGTTACTTGTGATGGAACTAATTTGCAATGTTTGCATTTGAATATATATATATATATTTTTTTTTTTTTGCTGAGTTTTTCTTTTTTTGGTAACCGAGGCATTGACTTGCCTCTAATTGTGTGAACTCTCAATTTGTATATTGTGTATGTGTATTTCAGCATTTAAGGTGACATGGTAGGGTTTCCCTTTCTAGTAATACTTGTACTCTATTACCCTTTCTTTAGCATCTGTATCCACTCTTACGTTGGACAGACAACTCACCAGCTTGATGTCTTGGGTCTGCTTCTGATAGTTAGAGACAAATCTCATATTGAAACTGGTAAAGTTAGGACACCAATCGAAGGGCTAGCTGCATATTGTGGAATTTTTTAATTTCTTATTGCATGTCTAAAATCATATTATAATTTAGCTTCATTTTATACTTGGACTAAAATATTCTTGTAGTTTTTTCTTCATTTGCATACGTCATCTAATACAACTACATATACGTGATTTTTGCTTTTGTTTTCTAAACCTGGTCTCTTATCATGAGACTGGCTAGGCTATATGGAATACTCTTTTATTAATTAATATAAGGGCTACTTTCCCGACACGGCCTCATAACCTCTGATTCTGTTTTCAAACCTAGGCAGCATTTCTCTTTTGAAGCATTACATGTTCCACTATGTGGGCAGAGCTGGTCTGTTAATCAATAAGGGAGCTAGGATTGCAAGTAAACACAATTTAAAAAAAACCTTTAATGTTAAGCTTCTGGTAATGTATGTTTACAATAACAAAACTAAACTGTGTAAGATTCCTAGGAATTCTCATTGTCTGATTGCAAGCATTAGCGGCAGCATTTGAGTTTAAAATAAATCTTTTTTTGTTTTTAAGCATTTCCCTGTATCCAATTCTGGACTCTACTTCAAAGATGGTGTAGTATTCATAGATCAAACGTTAACTATATGTGTTATATATTAAAGTTCCCCCTCACCACACCAAATTGGATCACTCATTTGTTTTATAAGGGATCTTAAGGGATTTTTTTTTTGTGCAGCAAATGTAACTGTTTTCTTTAATACCTTGTTGTTTAATCCCTAGAGAAATGTATTATGATTGTATGTCCAATTTTAGAGGTAATAATTGGGTGAAAATGTCCGTTAAACCTAGTTTTAAAAGAGCCACTGAATTCACAAGCTGTAGTTATCTCAAGTAACTAACTTATGCCCTAAATCATAACTTACGCCCTACCGTTCACTGTAAATTACCTCATGTAATACATCACTCATCGATGTTATATGACACCATTGATAACATCACTATATCATCTGAAATGCATTAACACTGCATGACGAGGGTGCGAGTTATAGTTACTTGGGAACTAGGCCTGGGCAGTTTCAGTTGTTTTGTTCCTTTAAAACGGCATGTTTAACCTGACATTTTCACCTAACTATAATGTCCCTTTAACCTTTTTGTTTTAGACTCTCCCTCAGAAATTTATTAATCTAAAAACGAGAGAACTGCTTTTGACTAATTCTTTTCTAATGGTTTGTATCACTTTGTAATGTATACTCTCATTATACATTCGGGAATTAAATCATATTTGGAAAATTTTAGCTATAATAATTAATTACATTGCTTAGTTATTTTGCTTCTGATCTGCAGCATGGTAGGTACGGTACATGTCCGTAATGTGTGTCGCGGGTTAGTACAGGTAAGATATTGTAATTATCCTATTAACTCGAAGAGCAAGGGCACATTTATTAATTAAACTTTTTTTATCACTCTACTGTAAACCTGTTGGTAGAAGGATGCCAATATTTTGTAATGCCTCTCTATATGTGGGATAACAGTTATGCTAATAACTGCGGCACTGTTTGACGAATCTTCATAACATTGTCCTAAAAAGTAATTCACCTCAGCTTCATGATGGACAGTTTCAGGGTGATCTGTCAAGTAGGGGCTTAAAAAAGGTTGGGTGGGGGGAGGACAGTTTCCTCATACAATGTTCCTATGGTAACTTGAGAAATAGTGCAGCAAAAATGGCTGATCGGAATTACACCAGATTTTGCAGAAAGCTAGATGTTGAGCCGAAAATGGTGCTTTAAAAAAAAAAAAAAATGTATAGTGGAAATCCGTTCAATAGTTTTTGCGAAACTAATGTTCAACATGTACGCATATTTCACGCTGTGGAGCATCCGCAGACTTGACAGATCAAATGATCTGATCTGATTGGCTGCCACAACATAAACAGAGATTTTGCAGCAGCCATTTTAGGACTCTGTGATTCAGTCCCTGCCCTGTAAAAGATTAGGAAAATAAAAGATCTAAATGGACAGGGTAGGTATACTCCGACACCCTGTGTCTGGTGGACCAAAAAAAATATATATATACATATTTTTTTTTCTTTTGTCGGTACAGTGGATCTATGTTAAAGTTGGAAGAAAAAAGTTGTGTTCCCATTGACTTCAGTATTAATCCCCCTTGGGTCGGCCAGGGGGGTAGCCACATTTGTATTTTAGGGGAGTAGGCATGCAGCTCTCCATGTGTCATTAGATTGCCCCAGGGACCCCATCCCATAGAGCTGCATCCTGATATTAAGTGTAGGGGTTCGTGTGGCTCCTCTCTCCAAGCCATTACACTGGCCCCAGGGCATGAGAAATAAAAAGTTCCTGTGCAACCACATCAGAGAGAGGTCTTGGGGCCGCCGAGCGAGGGCCATTGCCCTCCGGACCCCCTACTTAGACCCACCTTGGGTGCGGCAGAAGCCTGCTGCGTTGGTTTGCTTGCACCTAGCAGGAGCAGCTTTTCTTTCTGCTCCTGCGGGGCAGGAGGAAACGTCTGTTTCCCTGCCCTGGAGAATGCGGGCAGGGAGTTGGAATTATGTTCCCTGCCAGTGCTCTCTCTGGTAAAGAACAGCTCTGTATCCTGGAAAATGGGGTCTCCGGGACACTGGCGCTGTCTGGCCCGGATAGGAGTCCCTCGAGCCTTCAAAATACTCTGGGGGTGGGGGAGCGAGAAGGGAGGGGGGGAACGTCCTACCTTTAAAAAAAAAATAAAAAATAAAAAAAAATCCTAGATCAGGCGCCAGAGAATGGTGTCCCTGAGCTCATTAAATGGCTCAGGGAGGAAGGCCGAATGCCCAATCCCCCAAATAAAAATAAATACAAATATATATAGCAGGAATATGAAATGAGTGGTAGCTCCTCATTTCACGTTTACTGCTCCAGCTAGGGAGGGCTCCATAATGTCCTGCAAGCACTCTTATTTAAATTTTGTAAATCTTTTTGTAATGGTTGTTGTGCCCATAGAAGGGTCTGAGACACCACCATGTTGTGTGGGTTGGGGGGCTACTGGGAGCACAGCAGCCCACTTAGGAACAAAAAAAAAAGTCTCCTCGTCATTTACCATATATATATTTTTTTTAAAGTACTCTGAGTTAGCGCTATATGCTCTTTAGCTAAACTAACTTTTGTGTTTAGTCCTACGCCTGCATTGTGTGGCTTGAATAATGTTAAAGAAAGACCCAACACATGTTTATGGTTATTTCGAAGAAAAATGCTTTGTGTAAAATACTTGTGACGGTGACCATTATAAATCATTACAATGCATGTAGATGGAAATAAATTGGATTACATAGTTAATGATAAATTGTGTTGATTTATTGACCAAGCCAATAAGTCAGCTTTTATATGTTGATGTGTTGACCCCTTGATATTGCCAGTAGGTCTGCTTATTATATTTTGGTGTACTGATTCCTTGACAAAGCCAGTAGGTCTACCTTACTTATGACACATATTATAATTTTACTTTAAGTTAAAAAACTAAAAATACAATTCGATGTCCATGGAAAAAAAAACAAAGGTTAACGTAATGTTAGTTACGTAAAAATCATCAGGGACAAGTGAATGTTTTAAACTTTAAACAAAAAAAATGTAGTTCACCAGTTCTAGTTATCTTAAGTAACAACTTCTTCCCTAAAGTAATTAACTTGTCCCCTCCCCATACATTGCTTATATCTTCACATATTACATCACTTGTGCCATATTCAAAGACTGCATTGATCACATTCCTTATGAGATGTGAAATTACATAATTGATAACATTGTGCATAGCGTAGGTGCAAGTTGACGTTATTAATTAAATGGAAGTTTATCTTGAAATTATTTCATGCTGAAAACATACGTAAGGAAAGATCATGGCTGCCTCCAGTCCATCTCCCTGCACAACATGCCTATTAAGAAATGCGGACTTCAATTATTGATCTCTCAGCCCAGATTTATTGGGCGGTGTACAGGGGGCAATGTAGCCTAAGTTCACAGGGCCCCCTACGTGTGCAACTATAGCTAGTCATGCTATTCTTAAGCGTGACATTCGAACCATGCAGCCAGTCCCCCTCATCCAAAAGGATTCCATTGCACAATCCTAGGAAAAAAATTCATAAGCAAGACAGACGGGTACTGGTGTAAGTTAAACTATTTTGATTCCTCTCTTCAGCCATTTTTGGTGCATCTTTTCCAGTTATGACCTTCCCCCCCCAATCCACCACAGTTTCGTTACCGCTTCTAATTCTCTCCTATTTCGCTATTAACCATGGCAAAAACTGTATTGAACGGTCCTAACTGGGTCCCTGTAGCAGGCTCGCGCTCCTTTGCAGTCAGCCTGAACTTGTAATTTTTCCCCAGTCTGGCATGATCAGATAAACACAGTTGGCGTTTTATTCTTGTGCTTTTTGGTGCTTTTTTCACTTAAATATTCAAAAATACATATCTCCAATTCTACTGATTGGATTTTTGTTGTTTTGGTCATAAATTATTTATTCAAATTTTAGTGTTTCTAATTTTGGTGTGAGGTTCTTCTTGTGTTATGTCTTGACTTTATTGCTGTTTGAAGAGCTGCATAAATAAATACCTTACACGTTGATTCTAAGTTAAGCCTGACTGATTATTGCCAAGCTTCTTTTGGTTTAAGCACAGGTTAATTTAGGGTTTGCTCGTGTCTCTCCCTGATAAAGATTGTGGTTCTTGCTTGAGTAGCCCTCCCCAGCCAGTAACCCAATTTCTCACGCAGGGATTATGTATTCCAGCAGTTCAATTCTGCTTTCTTGTAATTTCTTCAGACTGATCCAGCCATCTTCTTTCTCTCAAGTGCAGGAAGGCAGTTCGAAGTTGAGATCTCCTCTCGGGATCAACTCAAAATAAGTGCAGGAAGGCAAGTGACACTTATCTCTTGTGGGGTGGAGGAATTACAAAGGGATTGGGTTGGGGAGGGGATCTCCTAGATAACCATGGGCTGAGAAGAGACTCAAGGAAATTAACTAACTAGCTTCAGCTGTTTCCTCCTTTCCTTCCTCAACATCCATATGTCTGACCTGTTACAAGGAAGACCTGGAATGTTCTGGGAGAAAGCCTGTAATTAACATCTGTTGTCTCTTGCTCTCTCTCCAGGACTCCTCCATCGTGGGTACTACAGATGTATAACTAAAATAAAATGGAAGTCCGTTTGGTCACAACCGCCTATGTCTTATTCTCTCCGCATTCATCCTGTACATACAAGGCTAAGTACATGCTCAAGACCTTCATTTCCCACATGGACGATGTTCCCGGTTGCAGTGGACTGGAACATCAGTTAATAAAAAAAAAAAAAAAACACAAGAGCCGGTAGGAGATGGGTAAAAGGCCAGTCAAATAGTACATTCAGCCAATAGTCTATAATGCAGTGAAGTGACTATAGTCACTCTTATCAAAAGGAGAATACACTTGGTGTGTCCCTGAGACCAAAGATCCCTGTTGTAGGTGTCTCTCTATATTGTGGAAAAACCTCAGCTCTAATGTATGATCTTCATGTGGGCTGAGGTCGTATCAAAACACTGCAGCTTTCTGTTGAATTTAAGGAAGGGATGCACACTCACTAGAGCAGGAGATCATTTACTAGCCCAACCATGACCTATACAGCCTAAAACTAAATTGATGTTGCCTTCTGGTCCTCTTTAAATACAAAAATGCTCCTGCTTGTTACTAGAGATGTGGCTCTTTTAACAAATCCAAATGTTTGGGGTACTTCAATTTCAAATACAGCCTACATGAGTGACTTTCATGAGAACACAATTAAGCCACTGGTAAGTGTCCACCTCATTAATTCCCCTTTAATTTCAGGTGCTGTGAATTTGTAACATAAGCTGCCAAGAATGATTCTCTGTCCCATACTAATGCATAACCGCCAAATAAGAACGTGTGATGTTTTTTCCCTTATTGTATGTCATAGTTTGTTTACTGGGACTCAGCCATGAGTGAAGAAGTGTGCTTGGTATGTCAATTTTTGGGGATGGTTGGACTCAACGCCTAAAAACTATTGTGCATTTTTATGTAACGCTTTAAACACCGCTTCATTGTCGCAGGGTAAATCTGACTTCATCAGAAAAGGTCTGTATTTTTCTCTTAAGCATGTGGGCAAGCATACTTTATCCTCTTGTTAGGGCCCTGTGGCAAGTCACTAATGCTTTTTTTTATATTTGTTTTCTGTACATCATAGCTGGGTTTTCAGATGGCAATACTGTATTTATAATGCAGTTTATTGAATTGTGGTAACTGGGTGTAAACTTAAGTTTAGCAATTTGTGTAGAGAAAGAGCAAGGCTTTTTAAGGATACTCTCTGTGATATTATAAATGAACCCAAACACACCCCCCAGAAGCTGCTATTGACCCCATAGCAGCTCAAGATCTCTGCTTTTGCCTCATTAAGATAGTCTGTCAATTCAAAGGAGGGCGATATCTGTTTGAATATTTAATGAACATGTGTTGTACTTTACAGTAAGCAGTGCATATTTGCTGTTTGATTAAAGGTCCAAACTAACTTGCCAACACAGAGGGCAAACTATTTTACAGTTTTCTTTTGGAGGAAGAATTGCTTCACTTGTGCGGTACTTTGTATGTCCATGTTGGTATAAAGAATGCTAGTTTTATCAGAATTTATTATTCTGTCCTATTCGGTGTCTGTAAAAGGCATGCAGCCAGTGGCGGCTTGCTTGGAACAAGGGTGATGAGGTGGCTAGTAAAATTATTTACAAATGAACTTACCTTGCCGGCCGCACCACTGCACGCCTCGCCTGCTGTCGTGTAGTTCTTAGGGCCCCCCCAGGACCTGCACGTTTTGGATGACCTAAACTGAGGGCTTGGTGTGCAGACAGACTCTGGACACACCCACAGGATGAGTCCGCCATTAGACCTGCTAGCTCTACAGTGCCACTGCCACTCCCCGTACTATTCAGTGTGGTAGGTAGTTTCTGGCAACCACTGAACATGACAACCCTGATTACTCGGGTATCCTGGAAACAATACGGTATCTTTCCGTCACTTGTGCTTGCTTTTCTCAGACTACATAGAATGACGATTCAAATGGTTTCATTAAGTATTTATTGGTCAAGCGTCGGTCTAGTATGAAACATGTTAGCTGCGACAATCAAAAGTCAGGAACAGACAAATTTAATCGTTAGTACCAATATCGTAAAAAGTAGATACATTTCTACCATAGTGCTAATAAGATGAATAAAAGCATATTACATAAAACAATATCGTTTGCTTACTCCCGCAATGCGTATCCTACCTAACCGTGCATAGCCTAGATGTGTAAGTGAAGCATGTATGTGTAAGTGCTAGGATATGTCCTACTGGAACCAAGAATTCCCTGGGGAAGTGCTAACCCCTCACCTGATGGTTCTGAATAAAGAACCCTGTGTCTGCGTCGAGGATGGAACCCTGCAAGGGAGGTCGGGTCTCTGCCTGTCAAAGGGTCAGCCTGCAGCAGAGACTCGGTCCAGCCTGGAAGGAATTCTTCCATTGCCTTGGTAAGGGGGGAGTGAGAGCCTTTTATACTAAAGTGGTCACTCCGGGGTTTTTCGAGGATCAATATGTTTTGATAACATTCGCTAATCCCCTGCTAATCCTTTTCTAAACAAACATGAGCATATGCAGCTGGCAGTTGGCCATGAATGAAAACAAGTGGTGACCCTTGTACACAATAAATCTACCGTGCTTGGGGACTTGTTTTGTGTACGTCAGGTACAGGGATTAAGACCTGGGACCAACAGCCTGATGTCGAAGAGACCGAAGTAAGCTACTGGGTAAATGGTCACCTATGTAAGACTGTTCTGTCGTGTGGATGGGATGCAATGTATGTAATCTGTATTTACATGATGGAACTAACCTAAGGGACATGACCCCACAGCCACATACATCTCCTCTGTTTGCTGGAAGCACCCAGGCTTCCTGACTCTCCCAGCCAATCCCAACTCTGAAGGAGCCGCGTCGTGATAGGTTTGGACGCTCAGGCAGTGCGTGGGGAGGCTGGGCATGTTCACTACATGGCTGTGCAATACAGCCCAATAGAGCACATGCCTAATGCGCTTGACGGTTTGGCTGGCCCTAGAGTGCAAACCACTCCTCCCCTGCTGTGGAGTCCCCCAGATAGCCCCGCCTGACTCCCGCATAGAAAAAGAAAATGGAATAGCAGTGGGGCGACTCTCCTCTGCTTTAGTGGAGGAGCCGCCACTGCATGCAGCTACCTCCAAGAGGCCTTCTGACGCGGAGACAGTCATCCCTGCAGGACATAGACGGGTCATGCTGAAGTTGGAATAGAAGGGAATGGCAGGGAGTGCATTCCACAGCTTAGCAGTCAGAAAGACAAAGCAACCGCTGCCACACCTGGCTCTCTTGAGTTTGGGGATTGTCTGTTGAGAAGAGCTTTTGGAGAGTAGTGATCATCTTGGTAAGAATGGGAAAAGCAGTCTTCGGATCAAAGAGGGACATTTTCTATGCATAGCTGTGTGGGCCACGCATTGGACCTTAAAATCGATCCTTTTGTCTATTGGGAGCCAATGAAGCACAGTCATCGTGGTGTTTGGGGATCTGGGAGAATAAATGTACTGTGGCCTTTTGAGTGACTTTTAAGCATCTTAGGACATATTAAGGGTTTCCTAGAAACAAGAAGTTGGCGTAATTGAGATAGAAATTGTTCAGTCTCTGTAATGTATAAGGGAGGCACAGATTGCATGACTTTTTTCTTATTTTGCATGGTAGTCCGAAGCAAGTTGCTGGCTGTTTTTTGGCTTGCGTTTACTGTCCAGCCAAAAGAAAAGACTTTTACTGTAATAGAGGTTACTGGCTGCTTTCCGAGGCATAGGGGCCAGAGCAGTTCCATCCAACAGGATGTATTTTTGCCGACAACCAGCACTTTTGTCTTCCCACCATTAAGTTTGATGTTGCTGACTGACATCCATTCAGTTACTTCCTTAAGGCAGGCATTTAGTTCACTGGATGCCTGCTGAGAATCTGGGTGAGTGCGAGGACCAGCTGAGTATAGTCTGCGTAAGATCCCAGCCTTGTGGCTGCCCAGTTCTTGCCAGTGGGAGGATATAAATGGAGTGTTGGGCTTCAAGAGGAGCCTTGTGGGACTCCGCTTTCGAGGGGATAGGTAGCTGAGAGGAAAGTTTCATCTTTAACCTGAAAACCTCTGTAGTTCAGAAAAGCCTTGATCCATTAAAGAGCAGAACCTGTGATGCCAGCAATTTCCAGTCTTTGGACCAGAATGCAGCGGGAAATGTGTGTCTCCCATACAGCGATGCCTAACGAATATCTAGGTTTTGTGTTGTTTACTCATGCACTCCAACTGTTTCTCATCACTCCAATGCAAATCTAGTGTTCTAATAATTCAGTAGGAAGGTGTAAATCCATGTTGGAATGGTGCAGACTTTGAGGCAAGGTGGCAACAGCTTTGCTTATTGGCCTCACAGGTACTATGCGTAGGTATTTTTAAATAATATTTTTAAATTAACTAATGGTTATAGTGGAGAAATAAATGATGGAGGGTAATTTTGAGGGTTGCCAATTCACTATTGCACGTATCCTTTTCAGATTACAACAATTACTTTTGGTTTTGGGCCCACAAATTCAGTGGCAACAAATTCTCACTTATTTAGTTTTAAAGGCAGATGGTATTTGGCAAAATAGAGTGCCATGCTAGTATTTTGTGTTCAGTTTGAGTATAAATTAGTAGGTACTAAATATACTGATAAAAGTATTACCAAAAACTATATATTTTGATATACAGAAATGCAGTTTGTCTTGCACAAGTTACATGTAGATACTTGGGTCTCCGTTTGAAACCAGTGTGCTGCTGCTAGATCCTACTCGATATTGTAGATTTTCGAGGCTGCATTGACCTCTCTCCCTATTTCGCTGCTTATCTACTTTGTTTGGTTTTGCATGGAGTGTTGTTCGCAGGTATTGCTGGGCACAAAAAAACGTACATTAGGTATTGGTGTGAATAGGGGAGAGTGGGGAATAGTCTTAGCTGGTTATCTTAATGTTGCCCTATGAGTAAGCAAATAGTGATGGGTGACTGTGTATATGGTAAACCCCAAGATTGCTGATATTAGACCTCCTGAATAAGGTCATTGTTTCCTCCAAAGCCATGTATAATTTATGGATGTGTAAGCAGTGCTATACCAAACAAGTAACCTTGCCATCCACACATTAATCCATAAAAGGCATTCTAAGGAAAAGTTAATAACTTTGAGATTGTGAACGTTGTCGCTCCTCGTTACTTTAGGTGTTGCAACATATACAAAACTGACCTTTTTTAAGTGTACTATTTGTGAATAACCTATTTGGTGATTTTAGGGAACAGCCTTACTGGCTCTGAAAATTCTACTGAATCAATTTAATTTCCATTCATGTTCAAAACATTTTGGGTATAAAAGCATCTGAGAATGAACATTAACTCTGTTGGACACAGACAGCATTTCGAGTCCTCTATTTCTAAGTAATACAGTAATAATGTAAGTGTGCCAATTAACTCCTTTTTCAGCACAGCAGTCCACCTGCACATTCTGCCTGCTCAGTTTGCATTTATCGTGTCTGCCATAAGGAGATGGCTTGACAGTTAGGGCTGGACTATTTCCATGAGGAACAGGGCCAAGACTGGTTGGTATAAGGCTGGGTCCAAACTGGGTTGGTGTGGTGAGCAAAAGAACAACGGATTAAACCCAGAACTTTGTGACGGGGGTGAATGTTTGCATTGTTAAGCATTCCATCCATCAATTGTTCCTTTTGCCATAAGGAAATGTCATGGGTGTAGCAAACCAATCCTGACTCCACCGCCCTATCAACTTCTGTGCATGGCAAACATCGAAAAAACAAACCTGGAATCCCCTGGTTAGGTAATCCATTCACGACAGTGTTGTCTATTAATTGCTGCTTTTGTTAGGAGAGATTATATACAACTGTAGCTCCTTCTGAAGCTGTTGTAGAAATAAAATTTTGCAGTCTGGTGACTGGGGAGCTCTGCTTGCAGTAACTTATAAACATTCAGAGCAATTAATGCTGCTATTTGCACGAAGAACGTTGCTTGATTAACTACTTCATACCTCCATTCAGGCGTTGGATTTACTGTTCAGTAGGAAATTCCTCTCCCACCACCGCCCCCCAAACATATTGCTCTTCAAGTATTGCTTTACCTCATTTAATGCTTCTACCCATGACTCTATGTAGAACCTGCTGAACTCCCAGAGGGGTTGCAGAGGCATTTTCTAATTACTTCGATTATGTTGTTAAAACCAGAATTAAACCTCCCCAATTGGAAGAAGCGTTACATTTATTTTGATACCATTGGACACAGCTTAAGAGACGTTGATTGTCCAGACTGTTAAAAAATTTCTGAAAGTGTCAGTCATCAAAGGCTATTAAATGGAAACTGCTGACTTCTGACACCAAGATGCCATTCTGTTTGGTTTAGGATTTAAATCTTTTTTTATTGATTTTATAGGAAATAAGCACCATACATTATGACCCACCTACCTCCATCGGCCGGAAGTAATCGCAATTAAAAATATCAGACGCGTATCATGCAAAAGTAGAAGAGAATGGAGTGTAGAAGAGAAACAATAGAGTGGGTCGGGTCTGGGGTGGAGGTGTGGGGGTGCTTGTCTGGTGTGTAAACTATCTGTGGGGATATTAAAGTTTTAGCGATTCACAGTGTGAGCTGTGGAGGTCAAATCCAGTATCTGCAGATATTGAGGGCAGGACAACTCATCAGGTAGGTACGGTATGCAGAGTTGCCACATCTTTTCAATGCGGGGAGTTGTAGCATGGCAACCGCGGTTAGCTTCTCCATCCCCAGTACTACCCATATTTTATGCAGCCAGTCCAAGTGTGTGAGATGGTGAGGAGGATCTTTTTTGCTGCCCCCAGTGTTAAAGTGATCGCTCTGCTTCAAGGAGACAGCAATGGATAGATGAGTGGTTTGTGAGACCCAAGAGTATATAGCGCAAGAATTTGGGTATGTCTGTCTCAAACAGTGTTTACTGCATCTAGTACCCCTGCACAGAAAGACCCCAGCTTGGCGCAGTGCCATAGGAGATGTGTGTGTCTTGCTGTCTGCATTGTCGCCAGCATTGCCCGCTTCCTGTAGGGTCCCCAGTTGCCATTGTACCTTGGGTGAGGTACCAGTAGTGTGCTATCTTTAGGAGCATTTCTTTATTAGTGGTGTTCAGGGCGGAGGTTCGTGTACGATGTCGTTCCATTTTTTATCTGTGAAGGGGCGTTGACATTCTCTCTCCCATATAGCTTGTCAAGTGGGTGTGGTGGTTTTATCAGGAAGGCATAAATGTCTGAGAGCAGATTTCTGTTTGTGTAGTGTGTAAGAATCCACTTTTCAAAGGCCGTTAATACCCTACTGGCATGCAGGTGGATCCAAGGACGAGTCGCCCAGTGTGCCACTGACAAATTTTGCCATCTTGATGTGTCTGGGAGGTCTTGGCATGTCTGCAGTGTAGGGAAGTCCGTAAGCCCCTCCATGTCAAACAGGTCTCCCACTCCTTTGCAGTTGGCCTCCTGCCCCACCTTGAACCCTGACCCTGTGGCTGCTCGTTGAAAGTCTGGGTTACCTATCAGTGGCGTTTGTGGGGAGATTGGTGTGGAGAGGCCATACCTCAGGTACACCCTATCCCAAACTCCAATCATGGACCTGACAACCGGCGAGACGTAGACTCCTGCTGGTCAGTGTGATATATGTAGGCAAGGTATTTTCCAAATGTGTGTGGCAGCTATAGCCTGATCTATAAAACACCAGTGTTTTTCTGTGAGTGTACAGAACCATTCCACCATGTAGCGTAACTGGGCTGTCTGGCAGTAGTAGTGCAGGTTCATCATCCCTAGGCCTCCGGCTGACATTGGAAGAAAGACACGTGTTCTGGCCATTCACGCTCGTTTACTCTCCCAAATGAAGTCCCAGAGCAGTGTTTGTAATCCATCCAACGTCCGTGGGGAAGGCTGAAGTGGCATAGTTTGCATGACATAGAGGAGTTTTGGGAGTAGTGTCATTTTTTGACAGCTGCTATGCGCCCCATCCATGAAAGCCCTTGGGACTTCCACTTAGTGAGCACTGTCCTTGTCATTGACAACAGGTTCCTATAATTGTAGGCAACTGTGTTGGAAGCGTGGGGTGCACCTGTATTCCTAAGTATGGGATCCCACCCACTGCCCACTGAAACGGGAACTTGGTGCTGGGTCAGGTGAAAGATCAGAGACTTTTGCGGGTTGAACTTGAATCCTGATGCCTTTCCAAACCTAGTTAGTTCAGTCATAACTGTTGTCAGGGAATTGGCCGGATCAGTGAGGGTCAGGAGGACATCAGCGTACAGCATGATCTTATGTTCCCTCCCTCCCAAGAGAATGCATGCCACTTGCAGGTTAGTTCTTATTCGTTCAGCAAATGGCTTCATATAGAGTTTGAAGAGTAAATGGGATGGGGGCAGCCCTGTTTAGTCCTTCATTTGATAAAGTAGTCTACCTCTCTCCGTTGACACAGATGTTGACTTGGAGAGCTGCATAACGTGACAGCACCCAACTGTGGAATCGTGGGCCAAAGCCCACGTGCGCCAGCACCCGTTACAAATAGGGGCCAGTGCACCTGATCAAATGTTTTCCTAGCATCGATTGTTAGTAAAGGGGCTGGTACACGTGACCGCTGTACCTTGTCCAGGAGATCGTAAAATCATTTTGTGTTGTCACTACATCCTCGCTCCAGAATGAACCCTACCTGATCTGGATCGACCAGTCCCCGTACATAAGGAGCTAGTCTGTGATCCAGGACACTTGTGAAGATCTTCGCGTCTACATTTAAAAGGGATATCGGACTGTAGGACGCGCAACACTTGGGGTCTTTGCCCTGCTTAGGGATCACTGTTATGGTGGCTAGTCTCATCGAATCTGGTAGAGAGCCCCTTTTATCAAGAGTTAAATCGCCGTGCCAGAATCGGGACCAGCTGAGAATAATTTTTTTTATAAAATTCAGTGCCATAGCCTTATGGGGCCTGGTGCCTTATGGGGCTGTAATTTATGTATAGCAGTTTGTACCTCCAGTGGCACAATATCCATTTCTAAGGCTGTAAACATGGCCACATCCAGTGTTGGAAGGGAACACCTGAGCGTAATATGTCACCACATCGGGATCTTATTCTGGTTTGTTTAAAGTAGTTGTGTGGTACTCATGTTGACTTATGACAGTTACTACCTGACCTTGCTCACAATTCTGTATTTATCCTGGGGCAGCTCCCCTCTTGCACCCTCACACTCTGTACTCTTGAGTGCAGTTCAACATCTCACTCTCTCTCTCATTGGATCAAGTCTTATTTTTCATCTATGATGTACAATTTATTTTAACCTATTCATGTCTTTGACTTTAATCGCTCTTGTGGGCAGTGGCCTCATAGTTGACCACATCTACAGGGAGGATCCACATAGAACCATTAATTGACTTTCCATAAGAACAAAGTAGTTCTTTAGACCATTCTGCCTTTTGTTTGGCTTGCAACAAGACATAATGATGATTTTTCATCGGGATAGGTCTAATGCTTCTGTTCCTGTGACTTTACTAAGTCTGAATGTCTCCTGGTTGCTTGAGCTTCATTTGTAGTTTGATTTATAAATGCTTTCAGGTCATCAAATTTGTTACCTATGGTGGAACTCGCCCCTGGCAATAAAGCTGTTAACCTCAACACAGTCTGGTAGTCACCTGCATTTTCAAAAGTTAGAATTTTTGTTATACCCAGTCCATTTGCTTGTTTAGCCACAGTAAAGTAAGCATCCGTAGTTTTCCAGCGGCACACAACTATTTCTGAATCTTATATATGCAACACTACTCATGCTCTTTTGTAATTACAGTTGTTGTTATGGATACCAATTTCTCATTAACTCTGTAAAGGGGCATTCATTATAGAGAAAAACAGTTCTTTGCCAGTCCTACTTCTGACAATCATCAACTATGTGCATCTCTAGATGACTTGTCAACTGTCCATCCTTGGTGGCATCTTAGGGCACCTATGGCAATGACTTGCATGTATGGCACTCAGCCACTAGTGACCTTTTTTTGATGCTTCCACAGAAGTGGGATCAAGAGTCTCCAGGGTTTTTACTTGGTCTTTTCTTTGACATTTTGTTAATACATTTACCTTATAAGATCTGTCACCCTCAAGTCTTTGGGTTGATTGGCTTGTGGCTGCGTGACATTGGTGATAGGCCGGCACGTATGCTTTGTAAGAAGACGTGTTCTCTAGCCACTACACCCACATACTTTTCAGTGCCATTTTCAAGAGGCAGTACTAATTAATGGTTGCATTTCACACAGGAAGGTTCAGATTGCTTTCCATAATTGAGCTGCTGTCCAGAAAAAACAAGGAGCACAAGATTTTGCCTGACTTATCTGGCCCAGAGCTGCACATTCCACTTTAGCTGTGAAACAAGTTTGCTTTACAAAATACAGCTAGTCTGAGCCCACCAAATTTTAGGGTCTTCTAGGGTGAAATTGATCTCAAATTTACAGCAATAATAATTTTATGTTTTTTTTTAAAACCTTTACAGTATAAAATTGCAGTTACAAATAGACATGACTAAGTTCATGCAAATGGAACTAAATAAAATATTTTTTTTAAATGGTCATTTTTTAGGTAATTAAACACGTTTCAATTACCATTTCAATTGACCCCCTATGGGGGCGTGTGGAAAGTTGAGTTTTTACGTGTTAAACTGCAATTACAGTCTTACATCTTTTAAACGGAATGAAACATTTCGTAGCTATCGTAACAAAGTTTCAAGTCTGTTAAAGACTCTGAAGTGAGGATTATGCCTTTTTTCACTCTATTTTAACAGCAGCCTATTCAAGATGACACAAACCACGTTTCCCATGAACACTTGGGGAAAAATGTAGTATTAAAAACATCCAATAAGGGAACAGTCCTGAACATCCACTCAGGTGGCCCATTGGCCCAACATAGTCTTTCTTCACTGACCCTTCACCCTCTTTCGTCGCTCAAAGTCAGCTATTGGATCACAAATCCTGTTTATTTGCCTCAGATCCTACAAAGACAAAAGGCCATTGTCACCATCTGAGCATGTAACCACTAAAGCCTGTGTAACAAATTACAGCAAAAGCAGTATTGTGCAATCGAGGCAAGTGCGTCTAACTAGACAATTTCAAACTCAAACCGTTTTACTTACTCTTCTACGGGGAGGGCGATCTTCTTAAAGAATCCCTAGGGTGGGATAATCCTTGCCTCAGGGTCCTTAATAGAATTGTAACTTTCCGTTACGATAGCTAGGAATATTTCATTCTATGTCAGGACTGGAGGCGAGAGGACTATGCTAGTTTAAAGCTTGCTCACCACGAGTTGATCCATGTCCAGCACCAGCTTGAAGTAAAACCTCTTTAAAGTCCAAAGACCAATCTGCAGCGTTGAGGATATCCTCCAAACGGGCACCCAAGCTAAATGCTTCAGAGGCCATAGCACCTCGTGCCGAGTGGGCCCCAAAAATCCGAAGGTTCATGCCAGCTTCTTGCATTGCCCATCTAATCCACCTAGCAATGGTGGGGGAAGAAACCGCCTTAAAAGGCTTACGTAAAGCAATGAGGAGCTGTCGCTCCCGCAGAGGACGAAACTCTACAGTCATTTCCTCATATGCCTTCAGGCATCCGACAACATGCAGCTTGGGAGAGTCCGGAAATTCTGAGTAAGTGAGGACTCTTGTGTGACACTTGGTTCTTCTGTGGAGAGTGAACGTTACTCAGGTAGGGGAGAATTATCCTGCCTGCGAGATCTAATACCTTCACGTCAGACGCTGCGGCAAGAGATGAGACAGAGCAGCATAACCAGCTTAGTGGACAGTAAGCGATTCTGCTGCCAGTAAAGGAACAGGTTGAGAACTTGGTTAAAGTCCCAAAGGGCTGAGTAGCGTGGCTCCAGAGGAAGGGAGAGCTTGATGCCTTGTAGCAATCTGTAAACAAGTTGGTGTCCTCCCCCCAGCCCCCCACCCCCACCTCATTTATCAGAACGTATCCGGCTGAAATAGCTGACTGAAAGGTGTTAATCGATTTGTAAGCCAAACTGCTAGAAGCCAAATGTGCTAGAAAATTCATAATGTGCACTACATCTGCATCCAGTGGATTAAAACTCCTGCGCATACACCAACGTGTAGGGGTGGCCATTATATATAGATCTATCTGGTCAATCTCCTAATTCCCATACCCTCATAGTGTATTGAGGCACTGCCTTTCTGTATTAAACTTGCCGCTAACTTCACCTATTCAGGCTTATTAGTCTACCGTCCCCCCAAATCTAAAATTTCTCATCTCCCGGCCCTTATTGATTTTGCTTTACAAGCATCCTTCCGTTATGCCAATTTCACCCTCTTGGGGGATTTTAATCTTCACGCTGATAACATTAATGAACCTACTGCCGCTAATTTTTTGTCAACTTTATCTGATGGCGGTCTAAAGCAAATTGTCTCCGGCCCTACGCATAAGGGTGGACACACTCTGGATTTGATCTGTACTAATCTAATTGACATTATTTTAGGCAAGCCTACCCCTGTTATTTGGTCGATCATTTTGTGATCCCTTTCTCCATTTCCTCTCGTCTGGCGGATCGCTCCAGACCCCTGTCCAACACTAAGGGGCGGAATTGGAGGATGATCTCTCCTGAGAGGTTAGCCCCTCATCTCTCCATGCCCTTCCCTGTGGAGGCTAACGATCTGGACTCTCGAGTGGCCAATTTCAACCATTGGGTCACCTCGGCTCTGGATCTTCTAGCTCCTATGAGATCCATCAAATCCCTCCGTGCTACTCCCTCTGCACCTTGGTATTCTGAGGAACTCCGGATTTACAAATCGATCTGCAAGCGGCTGGAGAGAAATTGGAGACTGTCTTACGCTCCTGATAGTAGATCCAAATACAAAACCTCCCTTAAGGAGTATAGAAAGAAAATCATTGATCATAAAAGATCCCACCTTGAGGAGAAAATCACCCGGGCTAAGGGATCTTCCAGAGTCATTTTTGACACGGTCAGAGCCTTTACTGACCCTATGGCCCTCAAGCGCCAACCACTGGTTTCCCAGGCCCTTTGCGACAATCTTTCAAGCTATTTTGAAGACAAGATTGCTGTCATTCAGAACTCTTTCCCCTGTAACATCATCCCCTCCTATCCGAAATCATGTCCAGTCAGCTCCAATCCTGATAAGGTCTTTTCTAAATTTGAGGTGATCTCCTTAGAACAGTCACTGGCAGAATTACTCAAATGCAAATCTGGTTCCCCCCTAGACCCGTGGCCAGCGAAGCAGTATAAATCCCTTGCTCCTCTGCTTAATCCTTTATTAAACAAAATCTGGAACGACTCCCTTCAGACAGGTATCTTTCCAGACTCCTGGAAACGCGCTAGACTGGTTCCCATCATTAAAAAGGCAACCGCAGACCCCTCTGAACCAGCTAATTATCGCCCCATCTCCCTGCTCCCTGACCCAGCTAAAGTGCTGGAGAAACTTGTACACGGTCAACTGGCTGGTTTCTTGGAGATGAGCGGCGCCTTCCACATCTCCCAGCATGGCTTCAGGTCGGGTCATAGCACCGAATCTGCCCTTTTGGAGATGGCTGACGCCATCAGATGGAAACTAGACGAGGGCTCTAGAGCGGTGTTGGTGCTGCTAGACTTGTCGGCAGCATTTGACACAGTCTCTCACCCTGTCCTTCTTGATCGATTACAGGCAAAAGGCATTCAGGGCAAGGCCTTGGAATGGCTTGCCTCCTTTCTGTCCAATCGGACTCAGGCTGTATTCACTCCCCCTTTTTACTTCAAGCAGTCGTCCCCTTAAGTGGGGCGTCCCTCAGGGTTCTTCATTAAGCCCTCTTTTGTTTAATGTATATTTCTCCCCGCTGGCCGAGATCATCTCCCTATCTGGAATCCAGGCCACATCTTATGCGGATGATATACAGCTTCTGTTTTCATATGATTCCCCTTCTCAGTCTACCTTTGACCCACTAAAAAATTGCCTCCGGAATATCGCCAGCTGGATGGATAACAACTGCCTCCGGCTTAACGCTGGCAAAACCGAAGTTATATTTTTTCATCAGCCCTCTCCATTGGACCCTAACTTGTGGTGGCCTCTCGATTTGAGTGCCCCCCCCCCCTGCCTAAAGATTCTGTCAAAAACTTAGGAGTCATTTGGGATAGTGACCTTTCTTTTCAGAAGCAAATCAAGTCTGTATCTGTGGCCTGCTTATCCAAAATAAGGATGATGAAAAAATGTATCAACTTCATCCCTAACCAAACCAGAAAAACGATTGTGCAGGCCTTAATCACTTCCCATCTTGACTATGCTAATGGCCTGTATCTAGGGTTATCCAGAGGTCTTCAGCGTCGTCTCCAAACAGTTCAAAACGCCGCTGTTCGTCTGGTCTGTGGTCTTCCCCTCAGGGAACATATCACCCCCCCACCGACTCAGGCTGCATTGGCTTCCAGTTCATAAAAGGGCGGAATTTAAGGCTCTCACCCTCGCCCACCGCGCGATCAATGGGAAGGGTTCTGCTCACTTATCCTCATGCCTTCGTCCTTACAGTAACATTTGTTCACTCCGGTCGAGCTCTCAACATCTTCTTTTTACCCCTAGGGTCAAAAAGGCTCGATCTGGGGGGAAAACGTTCCAAGTTTGTGCTGCCTCCCACTGGAACAACTTACCCTTGTTCATTAGGATCATTCGGGAAGAACTTCCCTTTCGGAGAGCCCTGAAAACCTTTCTTTTCTGCTAATTTCCACTCAATAGCTAGCATTGTATTCGCTCTCACACAAGCGCCGGGACACCCCGTTGGGGTATCTGTGCGCTATACAAGATAAATAAATAAATAAACAAACGTGACCACCTGGACCATGCGGATCTGTATCTCTTAACAGTACTGTCTGCCCAAGCCTTAGACATGAAGGTTTCAACCTTTCCAGAAAGGCCTTGGACCTCCCATCGTCCCCGGTAATACGCCATGCCATGAGCCACAACGAGCTCCCCTGAATCAGTGGATGTGAAACTTGGTCAGGATTCAAGAGGAGAGTCGGAAACTGGGGAAGTAGTATTGGAGAATCCCAGGATATTTCCAGTAGAACCGGAAACCAAACTTGTGAACTCAAAAGGGGGGCGATGACAACCACTTCCGTCCGCTGTCTCCTGACCTGCACTGTCACCCTTGTGATCATTGCAATGGGGGGAAAGCAAACCCCTTCTCCCGACTCCAGTCCTGTAGGAAGACATCTGTGGCCACTGCTAGAGGGTCTGCCCTCCAGCTGAAGAAGTCGGGAAGCTGGTGGTCTAGCCCCGAGGCATAAAGGCCCACTGAGAAAGGACCCCAACTGTCGCTCAATATTGTAAAAATCTCAGGGTTGTGCTTCGAAAGACTGGAATCGCTGAAGTTGCGGGACTGGAAGTCCACTACCTGGTTCATCTGGCTGGGCAAGTACTCGGCTGGGACTGATACTATATGGCCCAGGCAGTTCTGCCAAAAGCCGGCAGCAAGGTCCGAGAGGGTCTTTGACCGTATGCCCCCTTAAGTGGTTGATATAGCGGACTACCGAGATGTCCATTTTCAGAAGGACACATGACTGGACAGACTCTCTCGTCCAACAACGGACCGCAAACGAACCTGCCAGAAGTTCTAAGCAGTTGATATGGAACCTTCGTTCGTCTTGAGACCACAAACCTCCAGTAGAAAAAGGGCAGGATCTGGCCCCCTAGCCTATCCTGCTGGCGTCCGATTCTCTAACCAAAGTTTGCTTGGCCATTCAAGGCCTCCATGTGGTCTAACCACCACTGGATTTCTTCTCGAGCCTCCTCGTATAGAAACACCTTGTGAGAGTAGGGACATCCTCTGCGAAGGTGAGCAGCCTTCAGACGCTGCAGCGCCCGATAGTGGAGAGGTCCCGGAAAGATGGCCTGAATCGATGCGGAGAGAAGGCCCACTACTCGCGCCAGCTGTCTGAGACACTTGATGTTTGGTGAGGGTTCGCCTTAGCTCGTGCCAAAATTTCGACACCTTTCTGGAGGGAAGGCTTAGAGTGGATGAGATGGAGTCTATTACGAATCACAGAAATGTCAGACTCTGAGAAGGTGTTAGGAGGGACTTCTTGTTGACCACAAAGCCTAGACTCTGAAGCAGATCCACCACTATTCGGAGGTGGGACAACAGTTGACGAGGGCATAGGTCCATTGGGAGCAGATCGTTCAAGTACACAATCATTCGTATACCCCTAGATATTCTACCACCGGCTTGAGAACCTTGGTGAAGCACCAAGGGGCTGAGGATAGGCCAAAGGGAAGGGCGGATAAATCCTCTGTTTTTATTTTCTGCCAATATGTTACAACCTTAGTTTTAGACCGATTAATCTCCAATTGGTTAGCTGTTGTATAAGTACACAATTGGTTGAGGAGTGGTTACTGATCCGGGAGCCACCTATTTTTGGGGAATGACTATTGATGACTTCAAGGGACTGCAATGGATCTGCAGTTAATACATTGAAAAGCATGGGGGCCAAAAAGCACCTCTGCTTCATTCACTGTGTTTTCATTATTTTGCTGGAGATATGGTATCCCTCACCCAATTTAATACGGATCCATGTGTCAGAGTGGAGCTGTATTATGGCCTCCACAAGGGGCTGAGATATCTCCCTAGCTTAGCTCACAGTAAGCCCCTATGCATTTGATCAAACGCCGCCTTAGACTTGATGAAACCAGCAGTATAATGAAGAGTTTGAGGCTATTGTTTTATCAATCAGCACTGATATTGCCGTGAGGTTGGATAAAGTCCCAGATTTAGCCACAGACTGTTTGATTAAAGGAGATTAATCTGTTTTGTTCCACCTATGATTTAGACTTCCAGTAGCTGACTGGTGTGGTATTTGTCGTCATTATCAAGGAGGGCTACCTGCCTGTAATTTTTTTGGATTTGATGCTTTTTTAAATTTGGCTAAACAATTTTATTGGGTTTAAACAAAAAACAAAGCCGAGCGCACCTGCAACATATAAGACAATTCGATACGGTCCCACAAGAGTCCCTGAGTTGATCTTCCAGAGGTTACGTTAAAATAAGAAAAAAAACTCTTCCTTCCCATCCCACCTCGCACGTGTAATAACTAGTTCATTAAAACCAGCCATTTGCCCCATATGTGGCCATGTTGGGCAGGGACCCCCTCGCTTTGTACACATACTTTTCTTGGGTGGCACAGCAATCTACTCCCCATCGCCATTTTCCAATTGAGGGGCCTGTGAGTTTTCCATGCCACCGCAATGTCTCTTTTCGCCACCATTATGGCCGTTCCCAGAAACCGCTTGTCGGTACGGTAGCCATTCAGCCCATCCATCACTCCCAGGAGAAGAGTGAGGGGACTGAGGGGGACCGTCTAGCCCAGGCTGTCACTGATCTCTGCTACAATTGACGCCAAGGATTGGGGGAGGGGGACACAGGACCCCAGACCATGTGGTAAAAATCTGCTGGTTCTGTCGCACACCGAGGGGACGGGAGGAGCCCAGCTTTGAACAACCGTACAAGGGTAAGATCTGCACAATGGAGGTAGCATATTTGAATGAGGCGGAGCCTAGCCAAAATGGTTTGTACCCTGGGGGACATCCGTGCGTCTCCAGTCGTCGTCCTCCAGGGGGCCAACCCATTGCTCCCAGCTGACTCTGAGGGGGGTCAAGGGTGGACAGGGTATTGTTTATCAAGGATCTGTAGATCTGGGTTATCCTCTCCCACCCCCTCCCCCATTGGATTTGATCTTATGCCTCCTTTTAAAAATCAGGTGTATTATGTCGCCTCGCCATGAGTCTGGTATCTGTGTGTGTCTAACAGTAAACAAATAGTGTTGTAAACTGGTCCGCTTAGAACCGGATGTCTTGCTTGTATATAATGCCTGTGGCAGCTCGTTGGGCCCTAGTGCCCCATCCAATCTACAAATCCACACAAAAAGCAACTGTAATCATTGTACAGAGTGAATCGATCCTTGAGTGGACCTCTGGGATATCCAAAGATATTGGATTAGAAGCCTCACTCACTTAATCGTGACAAGCTTCATCATCGGCGCCTATCCACACCATGGTAAGATGGTGCCACCAGGATGGACTCAACCAAAGATAGAAAGAGTTCTTATATGAATCAAAACTGGATAAGCAGGGATCCAGGTGAAAAGTATATTGCAAAAAATATTTACAGGTATTCTACTCAATTCCTTCTTTATTCACCGGTTATCTGGAATAAGATTAAAACAAAAAATATCTTGAGGTTTTTTGTTGAAAGCCACTTGTTCAACTAAACCTATGATGTTTTAGCCAACATGTTTCGGCCCTCACACAGAGCCCAACCGGGTCTAGGGCCTTCGTCAGGGCTTGTTAAGTTCGTCCCTGCTTACTTATGCATGCACAATTGTGAGGCCTAAAGCTCTCATTTGTCTCTGTCTTCTGTTCCCTAGCAATTTCCTGCGAGTCAATAGAAGAAAGAAGAAAAAGAGAAGGGCTGGGGGGGGAGAGATTAAGTGTTCATTTGTGAAAAGTTCCCTATGTGAATTAAAACTTTATATTACCTACACAGTCCATGCCTCCAAAGTTATTTGTTAATGGTGATGGTCTATACCTATTGCATTTTTTGTAAAGAAGTGAAGAGACTGGGGATGGGAAAAGGGGACCCCTCCACGGGTATCTTAGATAATACTCCCAATAGTTTTTCAGTGTAATGAATGATTTATTCATTGTTTTTATTTTACAGATTTAATCTCTTTCTTGGATGCCATTCAAAATTGTGTGTTGTATCAGATTTTTCTAAAGAACTGATTTGAACGAAGTAACCCTTGTGAATACTTTTTTTGTGGCATTTGTGAGTTAAAACCATGGAAAAGAAAAGGTCTTTCAAATGTTATCCGGCTTACCCTTGGTTACGCGTTTTCACAACCATGCAGTCCTGAAGAGTGGTGCCGTCTTATTGTCAAACTCTTTTTGGGTGGAAAATATTTGTTGGAATGAAAATAAAGTACATCTTTCGCTTCAAGCAGCTAATCGTTTGTTGTGAGTGGTTTTTAGATATTGTATCTCTGCAGGGGTTGTGTTTACATTTTTAGAGAACTCCCACCAGAGGTCAGAATTTGGTCTCCTATCTAAGGATTGCAAATAACAATCTAGCATTATAAATCACTTTCGTATGAGGGGCGTGGCCAAGCCGGCCAAGATGGCAGACGTGCTTCCCTAGTGCTCCGCCCAGCAGCCCGTGTAATCGACAATCATCTATGCCGTAACCACCCCAAACCTTGTTGAAACCAGCATTGGAACCCCCGCAGATCCTCTCTGACCACTCTAAAGTCTGGATCATGAGACGGGATGCGACACCCGCAGTGCAAGAGGCCCAGACAGTTGCCCCGTGCAGAGGCCAACATGGCGGCGTTCACCCGGCACTAACGGCTCTCTGCGACACAGGAGGATCAGGGAGGCCGGTCCAGAGGATCCCCGGCCATAACCGCCCCATCAGGAACGGAACCACCTCCGATGTCCTCGAGACTCTACATGATGTAGGTGAGTGCCTAGCTTGCAGGTGATGAAAGACCCTGGGAGGCGGCTGTTATCTCTGACAGATCGGGCACGGACGGACCGCCGCGTGGAGGACTCGGTCAGAAGGGTTCGCTGTTCACCCCTGGCGTGCAGTGCAGCCTGGTCCTTCCCGGTATTGCTCCCCCGCCCCCTCCCCCCCCCCCCGTGCCCCAGTGCAGCGAAACAACGCGGCACCGGGACCTGAGGCTTGCGGCGGGAGGCCGAGACAGACTGAGAGGTGACAGGCCGCACGCGCCTCTTACACTCACCCACTCCATCCTAGACAATCGTCCGTATCGCACCATAGCCGTGGACCTGCAACCAGCGCGTACCAATCTGTGCTAGGGAAGGATTGCCCGAGCGCCGCTGTCTGCCTCCAACAGCCCTCCCCGGTACACTGACACGTCCCAACGACTCGACTGCGGCCCCAGAGGGTGAAACTCCAGAACCCTTTGGGACCAGCAGCCGGATACGCCCTGTTTAGAAGTGCGCTGTACCCCTTGCTAGACTGGTGGGGAAAAACATCACTGAGAGGTGTGCTGTCATCCAAACCCCTCCCCCCACCCATCCCACAAGCCCTAAAGCCACTGAGGACACGGAGCTCGACGGTACAGTGCATGCTAGATGGCCAAAGGCGGGAACTTGCTCACCTGCCGCCTCCCATCCCTCACAGCACCAAAGCACGGGCTCACCCCCCTCCCCCCCCGCTTGGCACCAGGACTCGAGGCGCGCGCTGGGTAAGTCCAGCTCGCGGGTCTGCTCAGACCCATCGGGAGAGCCCCGTCCAACCAGCGCCGGGCTGCGAGGCGCGCAACGAACAAACCGGAAAGAGCGCACCTTCACCGGCTCAACCACACGGACAGTGACGCTCAGGGCGCGGCCCTGGGCCCACGCTGACACAATGAAACACAAACCGGCAGCGGGACCGTACAGCGGCACGTCACGGAGGGGCTGCAATCACCCTAAGGGCTGAGAGACTTTGTCAGGATAAATCGCCAGAGGCGCACAGCGATATACGTCTCCCGCCCATCCCCGCCTCCTATCCTCGGGGAATCCGATGTAGTTGAAGTCCCCGCGCCATTGAAGACACAAGTGTGCCTGCAATACTTAGTAGAGCGGCAAACACCAGGAAGTAGAAACCCGGTACCCGAGGCAACACTGCTACAGCGGAGACTCAATCACGGGGCAGGATGTCAGTGAGCCCTGACAGGGAGCATATCAGAGTCCGTGACCGGAGACCTTTGCCAACAACAACGCCTATGACAAGTGAGCCCCCCCACGACCGGAACAGGCATTAACAAACATTGGAAGGCTGGCATATAAGATCACACCACCAGGTACTCACGAGGCGACCAAACATAACTCACGGACTTCCCTGCAGACAGCCACCGGCTTCAAAAACATGGGATGCCAACGCACAACTGGGACATCGCAAGCACCGTCGAACCATAGGCAGACCTCCCCAGATCCCGCACCCACCCAGTCGGAAGGGGAGTCCTCCCACACAAAGTCCATGTCTGCCAAACCGGATATGGTCGTCGTGGCAATCACACTCCAGAGTGACCATGGAAAACTGATTTGGAGAATTAGCCGCAGACCTTAATCTCCTCCAAGATGATCACCGGAAACTGGCGGACAAAGTCAAACCGGGAGAGCGCTCCAGACCATAGAACCGAAAGTACAGATGCACCAGGATGCCATGAAAGACCTACAAGCCAGGGTGAAGACCCTGAAAAACAAGACAGATGACCTGGAAGGGCGCTCTCGCCGCAGTAATATCCGCATCCTGAACTACCGGAGGGGGCAGAAGGATTCAACCCTCTTCGATACATCGAGACGTGGATCAAAACATTCATCCAGACAAAAGACCTGACCCCGTTCTTCTCCGTAGAAAGGACCCACCGGGTTCTGGCCCACAGACCGATGCCGGGTTCCTCGCCTCCACGGTTCCTACTGAAACTACTCAACTTCCAGGACAGAGACTCTATTCTCCAGGCCGTTAGACAGAATGGACCGCTTCAAGTGGAAGATAAACAAGTTATGCTATTTCCGGATTATTCCCGTGCTGTCCAGCAACAAAGAGCCACCTTTCTGGCAGTTAAATGAATCCTGCGCCAAAAGAACATGCAATATGCTCTCCTTTTCCCTGCCTGTCTCAAAATTATGCATGATGGCACCGCTCACTTTTTTACTGACCCTACGGAGGCAAGTGACTGGGTGGAGCAGCGGTTGCCTGGCCTGGACAACCACCGAAACAGTCTTTGACCTACTGGCCGCCGGTTGCTGCAACACGAAAGAACCACCCTCACACAACTGAGCCAGCGATCTGCCTCCCTCACGAACCACTCCCCAGATCTGGAGCAAATAGCGGAGCGCAGAAAGGCCCTGCAAGCGGCAGCGGTAGTGCGATTGACGAGGGACAGCTCGGATGGAGAGAGGCCCACATCTATTCACCTCAGAGGAGGAAGTCGGTGACTCGTACACCGCCAGAGATGGCTGAGTCACACCTCCAAAAGTGACTCTCCAAACGGCGGACACGCTGATCTAATGTTCGCTCTGCCATGGGTTGTCTGTAGAGTGCGCTCACCTCTCAGACATCAGGACCCAGACAGCAGACACTGCTTTGAATACTCTGGACACCCTGGCAGGAGTTCTAGAACGTAACAACCCAACATGCCAGACTGGAACGACATGGGTGGACAGTGGTGAAGGACATTCCTTGGGCATCTCGGACTCCACGTCATCAAGCGAGCAGCCAAGGCGCCTGCGGCAGGAGAAGCTGTGCAACCACTCTCCTCACCAAACGATCTAAAGACAGTACATGAAGTGCAGTTTGAATATATCGTCCCCAACGATAGGTCCTCCAAGTTGGGAATGTTCCCGTTGTCTAGTGTTGGTTTTCTCCTACCTCAAGTTCCCCGATTACCCTCAATGGAGCAAACCAGCGGACTTGTGAGATGGATGTGGATAATTGACATTTGGGTGTGGGGGGGGGGGGGGTCAAGAGGGTGCGGATGGGCATCGGACATAGTCTTCCCTTAGAAACCAAACAACATGACCACTAAGAACCTTAACACCGATATAAAACTCATTACGATAAACGTCAGGGGCATGCACACAGCAAATGAGCGATATGCTGTCTATGCATATATAAAGCGACAGCAGGCACAAATAGCTCTCCTACAGGATACACACCTGTCTGCAATCGAGGTGGATCGCTTGTGGAAGAAGTGGCAGGATATTATTTGTGCCCCCACATACTCTGCATTCGCCAGGGGTGCCCTAATTTGGATTCGGCCAGGGATCCCTTTCAGGGAGCAATCACTAGTCCTAGATAAGGAGGGACCATATTCTCTACCAGAGGGGTTATTAGAGGGTCAGTCAATATTGTTAGGGAGCATTTACTCTACTAACGTAGAACAAGACTACTTTTGGAGAGACCTTACGGGAGTATTAACCCAATACACCTCAGTACCGTGGCTCTTGGGAGGCGATTACAACTGTCTTAGACATCCGCCTCGATAGATCCCACCCCCCCCCACTGACGCACTCACAGGCACACAGAACAATATAGAACATGGGTGAAACACTGGGCATTGGTGGACTCATGGCGGGAACGGAACCCAGACACTAAAGTATACTCCTGCCACTCCATCCCACATAACCTACGAGTGCGGCTCGACAGGTTTCTCTGCTCCACAACACTGCTCCCGGGAGTACAACATGCCGATTACCTGGGTAGGGTACTCTGACAATGATGCACACACACTGACCCTGAGATGGAAGCCCCCCTCTGCCCACCTGGAAACTACCCCGGGACTGCCTCACAGACCAGGTGTTCCGCCATGAGCACGGGGATCACATCCAAGAGCATTTCACAACTAACGCTGGCATGGCGTCTTCCAGACTAGTAGAATAGGACTCCTTCAAAGTCGCAGCTAGGGGACAATGCATACAACACATAGTAGGGGTATGTAGAGCACTTGAAAGGTCACTGCAAAACGCGAAGGTGACGCTAGCGGCCCTTACGAAACAAACGAATGCCGATGGAGTTACCACCGCCCAGATAGCAGCAGCTAAAACAGTTCATGCAGAAGCAATGAGGGACTTGCGCAAATACAACTTCTGGGCTTACGCCTCTAGGATGCATAGAGAGGGTAATAGTGGGTACACTCCTGGCTTGGCTAGCCAAGCAAGACACTGACGTGAAGCCTATTACGGCAGTATTTCATAAAACTGGGACCCAGAGACACTCGCAACTAGGTATTTTGCATGTTTTTCACGACTATTACTCGGATATCTACCGGACCCCTGCGCGGGGAGATCAACATGCGATTACCCAGTTCCTCCACCCCCTGCCTATACCCCCCCCCCATCTCACCAGCAGATGATAAAGCATTAGAAGCTAAGATTAAATCCTCAGACGTCACCCATGCAATTAGAACACTGGCACCAAACAAAGCTCCCGGCATGGACAGATTCCCACTCGAATACTACAGTACCTTCGCAGCCCAATTGGTCCCCCGGGCTGTCACCATGTTCGACGCGCTAGACAGAGGCGAGCTCCCAGGTTTGCTTAAGGAATCTATTTTAGTTACATTTCCCAAACCACGCAGAGACTCACACCTCCCTGCCTCATATAGACCAATAACACTGTTAAATGCAGACTGTAAAATTTTAGGCAAAATTCTAGCGGACCGATGTGCAAAAATTCTCACGCCGTTGGTCCACCCCGACCAATGTGGGTTCGTCCCGAGGCGTAACACCTCGCAGAACCTCTGCACGTTATTCCATGTCCAAGAGAAAGCGAACACTGCGGCTCCTACATATCTAGGGGTGAAGCTATACCATTCACCTGAAGACCAATACAAAGGGATCCACCATAAGGTACTGGCGGGGATAAGTGGGGCGGTGGACTTCTGGAAGACACTGCCTCTTGCCCCCATTGGACGGGTGGCCCTCACAAAAATGATCATGGTCACCAGACCTCTCTACCATTTTACCAATCTCCCTGTGATTCCACCATGTCCCTTCTTCTGAGAGCTGTACACGCTACTGACCGCGCTGATCTGGGGAGGACACAGGCATAGAGTAGCCTTAACCACACTGTACTTGCCCACGAATCAGGGAGGATTAGGAGCTCCATCCTTTGAAGCATACTTCCTGGTGGCTCGGGAGAACATGGCGGCCGACAGTTAGCAAGTCGCGGAGGCTCCAGAGGTCGGGGCGGCTTCGCGGTGTTTGGCAGAGCACATTGGTCGTAATGTGGGTGGAAGCTGCGGATTTTGGATCGTGGTGAAGTAGACGGAACATACGGGACATAATTATTGCTTTTGGGATGTAAAATTGGAAAAAAGAGAATTACTGCAACAGTGGAACACCTTGCAATACTCTTCACCTGTAAGCCGTGGGCAGGACTGTGTTTGAAGAGTCCGCGTTGAACTGGAAGCTCGGAGCTGGAGGCTAGTTAGGGCGTCTTTTGCAGTTTTAAAATCTATTTGAAGTGCTTTTTTTCTTGCTCGCCTTTCTGTTAGAAAATTTCCCCGAAATCGTGGCACAGGTGGCGGGGCTTGTTGCGACCAGCCGGGACGCGGTGCCTTTCTTGCAGGAGCAAGTAGGAGAGCCTCGGGAAGAGCAGACTCCTCTCTGGTCTCGGACGGACCTGGAGTTGCATCGCGGGCGAAAGGCCACAGCAAGGCTTCCCATTCACGGCGGCAGGGGGAGAGGAGGAATGTCTGGGAAGCCTGAATGTTTTAGCCCCCATTTCACAAAGGGTGAGATACAAGGATCTCCCAGTGAGAACTCCGACACCGACATTAAAATACATCTGCAACAAAATAAGTGTTGCATCGGTAGAGCAATGCGGGGGAGGTCGGGTTAAAAGGGGGTTAATAAGGGAAAAAGAGGGGACTAACCAACAAATTACCGTCACGATACACTCTTAAGAAGCTCAGGACGGGATTCACTTCCTGGGTTATTAGAGGACTCGGAGCCAGTTGGTCCCTGACTGAGTCGAGGGGGGCAACATAAAAGAATTTGTAGTAAAACTAATCAAGCAAACAACTAATATTGAATGTTCAGAACAAGCCCTCTCAGCCGACATTCAAAGGGTGCATAGAGACCCTTTTAGACTGAGCCCGAACAAGACCAGACCTTGGAAAATTTTGATCCATTTTTTGACATACAGCCTAAAGGACGAAATATTAAACAAGGCTTTAAAAACGAATACACGGAGTGCAGAAGGGTTCACTTTTCAAATCCGGTCTGATGTTACTGCGTTTAAACAGTGGGAGTTGGGAAAATTATTAGAATCATTCAGACAGTTGGGTGCTACGGCACAACTCAAATTTCCAGCCACACTAAAAGTAATGTATACAAAATAAAATGGATACATTTAGACGAGTAGAGGAGGCAGAATTTTTTTTTTTTTTTTGGCTCCATATTCAGGGAGGAACAATGAATAGTGAACACATAAAGCAATGGCTCTCTTTATAAGAACTTTATTAAAATGTTTAAAGTTTCATCCCAAAATAATTGTCTGACAAAATTAAGTTAGTAGCAGTTTATGGTGTCAAAAAAGGGAATAACCGCCCCGACCAAAGAGAGGGTAGCCTCAACGGCCAGGGTAGGGCCATGAGAGAAACAGTGGGGGTTCTCCAGGGGAGCACAGGGGTGGGAGGTGGGTGGAGCAGGGGGGTCACTGGGTGGGGAGCATTTGGGGAAGGGAAAAAAAAAAATAGTCCAATTTGCCATATAAGATCATCAAAAAAATTCTTCCCCTTATATCTTTATGAGGAATGACAGACTGCTGATTATGCTAAATATCTGAAGGTGATGACATGGAACCTAAATGGGTTACGGGTAAAACAGAGGATGGAAAGGATATTTCAGTATTTAAGATATCCCAGAACAAATTTTAATTCTCCAAGAAACGCATTTAGTAGAGAAATAGATGAGGAGCTTATGCACAAGTAAAAGCTGGATTGAGGTTATCTGCACCACACAGTAAACGACAACAAAGGGTGTAGCAATAATCGTAAAGAAACATCCTGCTTTATTATTGGAGGGGGTTAAAGTGGATAAGATGGGGAGATGGGCCGTAGCAAACTTAAGGTTTTATTCGCATACATTTACAGTAGCAGGTTATTATTGTCCCAATCAGGACGATCCAGCCCTATTAAAAAGTTTGTGCCGAGCTATTGCCATTTCGAGATCCCTTAATACTGGCAGAAGACTTTAATTTAGTTTTAGATCCTGTGTTGGATAGATCCCTAAAAAGCAAAACTCCACAATTTTAAAATGAGATCCCTATTGAAAAATATGATGAAGCATCTAGGATGGACGGATGTATGGAGAGAAAGAGAGGGAGGAAGAAGAGGCTATACGTTTCACAACAAGCACGGTCACAGGTCCAGGTTAGATTTTTTTTTCTTAATTAGTGGGACGCTGAGGCCTTGGGTAATAGAAGTGAAACATCTCGGGGGGGGGGGGGGGTTTGGGGCTATTTTAACAGAGGAAGAAAAAATAGAAAGACTAGTTGTAGAAACTGAGGCCTATTTCTTAACTGATATTGATAGGGCTGCCATAAAAATAGTATGGGACTCTTATAAAGCTTTTTTAAGAGGCTGTATAACCTCAATTCAAATTGCCAGACAGAAGAAATAAAAAATGGAGATAAAAGAAAGAGGACAAAATTCAGGAATTAGAACAAGATCTCATCGTGCAAGAAGAGGAAACAGAAGAGAATATTACTGACAGTTTACTATCTCTTAGAATAGATCTGGCAGCGACACTAGATGCAAGGTTGCAAAAGAGGTGGGATACGAGCAAGATGGCGCATTTCGAATATGGGGAAGGCTCGGGCAAACGTCTTTCCTGGAAAACCAAACAAGAATTACCAAGAAGTAACATAAAGGAAGTAGCATGTAACCTTACGGGAAAAATGTGCCTGACTCCTGAAGACATAGACGAAGCTTTTCGAAAACACTTTGAAGCAGTCTACACAGAAGAACTTAACCCACAGGAAAGCACAATAGAATCCTGGCTTCAGCGCTATCCCTCAGTCAGTGATGAGGCTTCTAGCAACTTTAATAAACCTATATCCCAGTCTGAAATCCGGAAGTCAATAGAATCTGGCAAGAAAGGAAAAGGACCAGATGGTCTTCCAGCCGAGCTATATAAATCTTTAGCCGAAGTCTTGATCCCAGTAATGGATAAATTGTTTTCTTATATTTTTTTTAAAAAGGTGGGACTATGCCTCGCTCTTGGGGTCAGGCCACGGTGGCCTTGATTTTAAAACCATCTAAGCCTGCAAATCATTGTGACTCGTACAGACCAATCTCTGCTTAACCTTGATTATAAATTCTTTAAGGTTTTAGAAAAGAGGTTGAATGGTATTATGAGTGGGTTGTTGCATCGGGACCAAAAGGGTTTTTGTTACAGGGAGAGGTAATCAAGATTTAACGTACAATCTGATTGGCGCTATTGACATTGCAACTCTACATAAATTCCCATTAGCCATGATCACGCTGGATGCTACGAAAGCGTTCGATCGGGTAAATTGGGCATATTTAATTAAGGTATTGGAGAAATGTAATCTGGGGGAAACAATTTCTAGAGTCATCTCCGCAATCTACAAAGCTCCAACTGTCAGAATATTAATAAACTGTAACCTCTCCTCTCCTATATAAGTGCAAAAAGGTACAAGGCAGGGATGCCCACTGTCGTCAATGCTTTTTAACTTGTATAGAGTCTTTTGCAGAAAGTATTAGGACACATGAGGATATACTTCCCTTCAGATTTGGCAGTTTGGAAAAAAAGTTTCACTGTATGCCGACGACGACATGGTATATACGTCAGATCTTGAAAAAACTATTCCTACTGTATACAGCCTAGCTCAACAATTTGGTAATATCTCAGGATATGAGATTAATCAATCCAAAACAGAGTGCATGGCTTGGAATTCCACAGTCTGCTCCTTTCAATTGAAAAGAGAAATGAGATATTTAAGAATAAAAATTGATATTCTGATTAATTATATATCTAACCTAAATCTGCGTAAAATTGATAGAGATATCTGGTTCTTTAAAAAGTTGGGCTTATTTACCCTTAACACTAATGGGATGGATTAATTCGGTAAACATGATGCTCTTAGCTAAATTGATTTTTATATTCCAAAATATACCATTAGCTTTTAAAGAAGAAAGTTTGAGGAAAATCCAGTCAAAATTGAATTCATTTATATGGGCTTCCAAGGGTACTAGAATTTCTTGGAAAAAACTTCGGAGAAGAAAGAACAAGTGAGGTTTATGCTCGCCTGATATAATCATTTATGCATGGGTCTCCCTAATGAAGGCAGGAAAAATGCTCATGAATGAACCCATCTTTTCAAATATAGGAAAAATGTTCAGGGAAATGTTGCAAGACCCAAAAGGAGCTGAATATGCTTATCTATATAGGTTTGGAGATCCACGCTACTTCAAGAAAGTTCGACTGAAAATTTTAAAGGACCTATCAGTTACTTGGAGTAAAATCAGAGAGCTCTAAAAAAAAATTAGCTATTATAGTGCTATGTCACCCATATGGGACACACCCGGTTCACCCGAATGGACTAAAGATTAATTAGTAACTCCTTTAAAATCTGCTGGTGTAAATTATTGGGCCCCAACTCATTCCAGAGGGATGTTTGATAGCTTGGGAAGATCTGAAGCTTATGACGGACAATCAGTTATCTAAATTGAAGTACTTTCAAAGAAAAAGCTGGTCTCTGAGGGTTGGTGTACCGGTTGGTTTTACAAATGATCTAGAGACTGCTTTGAGAATCAGACAACGGAACAAGAAAGAAGTGGCGAATCTTTATTGGCTCCTGACAGATTTGGCAGACGAGGATTCTACACTTCCAGCACAGCTGTGGGGCGAGTACTTGCCGGACGACAATACAGAAACATTATGGCAAGTATCTTTTGATCTATTATATGTCACAGTCCAAGCTGCCAATTTAAGGAGAAATCATCTCTTCTCTCTTCACAGAGTATATTGGTCTCTTTTAATACTATCTAAATTTGCAAAGGGCACTATTCCATGTTGTCCGAAGTGCCGGAAAGAAAAGGCTAACGATTAGCATATGTTTGTAAGCTGCCCCATAATACAGCAATTTTGGGATCTTGTACTAAAAGGTATGGAAGGAATATTTGGGTTCGATATAGAGGTGAGCATTCCTCTATCCTTTTTTGGTCTCTTCCCGAATTATGAATTGTTACCTTTAGATATTAATAAGCTGTGTTTTTATCTTATTCTACTATCCCGTAGAGAAATTTGTAAATGTTGGATTAAATGTACCCCCCTGACCTTTTTAGATCAAATATGTAATGATATTGGATATAGCTACAAGAAAAGATAATAGCAAGAAGAGGGCTTTTTGGGGACCATGTATAGGTTGGCTGAACAGCCTTTAAATTTAAATTGGGGGTATGTATGTCCAATGAATATGCCTCTACATGGAATTACTTCACCACTCTGGTCAGTTTCTAGGCCTTTCAGATAGAAGAACGGAACAAACCAATTTCGAGAGGTTTTGTGTAAAGTGCAAACCATCAAGATCAGAGTTCTCTTGCTGATGCCAACAGAGGAAATCAATCTGGCTCTCGAAAGATCTAATGGCGTATGAGGACACCTAAAAAAAAAAAAAAAAAAAAAAATACACACATAAATATACTTCCTGGTGGCTCAACTACAGTGGTTGTCCCACTGGACCTCGGAACGTAACATAGGAGAAACCATCACAAGTGAAGGTCGGGCGCCCCTCCCAGCAATCGGAAGACTACTAATGCCAGGTACCAAGCCGCTACGTGCATACCCCCTACAAGTCTCCATAGCCCGGACGTGCATGCTGAGGATTCATCGTATGTCCAGAGGGAAACCACTGTACTCTCCTCTACTCCCATTGGTAGGGTTCCCCTGAAAAGATAAATACTATACTACCCGTACCATTCAGGGGTGGACTGATCATTCGGTCACAGAGGTGGAATACCTGTTTGAAGATGGACAACTAAGGACGTATGCCCAAATGGTTACCTGATCCGAACTTCCACCGGGTCAGTTCCTCATACTCAGGCAACTATTAGACAGCAGTCGACCCTACTGGGTACTACTCGAAGGGGAACCTCCGACGCATCCGCTGATACACACCATTCTGCATATGGAAGCGGGTAGACATTTAGTTACCTGGCCGTTCGGGAACTGAACCTCCATCCTTTAGACTTGCTGCGACAAACCTGGGAAGACTAGGTGCGACAGGCATTTAATGATAAAGAGTGGGAAAAGGCCCTAGACTATCCCAAAAAGGTCTCCAGGAATGCACGCTTCAGGAACATTCAGTTTACTATCCACCATAGAGCATACCTAACCCCACATCGCCTCCACCGTTTTTTTTCCCGACACACACTTCACCTGCCCCCGCTGCCGGACCCTTGAAGCAGACTTCAAACACATGTTTTGGGACTGTCTCACTGTACACCAATACTGGGACCGGGTACACCGAACACTACGAGAGACGACCACACTTGCGAACTTAGCGTCTTGGGAAGTCTGTGCCCTCTGAATCTTCCACAGGTGGAAGACTAAAAAAGGTACAGTGCCGCTTCACCTCCCTAGCCATTCTCTTAGCAAACTGGGGTATAGCCATGCATTGGCGGGCCCCGGCGGGACCCCCCGAAGCAGTCTGGATAGGAGCCAGGAAGAAGTGGGGGCTGGCGGAGGAAGAGGTGATAAGGGGTGAGGAACTCGCAAACATACTATATCTCTAGAATGGGCACAATTATTGCACCAATTCACCCACGAAACGACGCACGCGGAATCACTGACAACCTCCCAATCTCAGACACCACCCTCTGCACCCTGTGGAACCAGCGGAAGATAACGCAAGGCCAAACCCAGGCACCTAGCACCGAAAGTATAATGGGACCCCACCGGACGAACCCCCCCCCCCCTTCCCCCCCCTCCACTAAATCGGGTTCTGTCACGACCCTTCCCCACACACAGTCACACTGTGCAACAGAACGGCAACCACTCACAAATAATACATCCTAGCAACTCCCAAACAGCTTCCCCTGTTCACCCCCCAAGTTCATAGTTTTACCCCTACATTGGTAGTTCTAACACCGATACCCTTTTTAGATGGGAACACATTCACTAAACCTTATACTAGAGAAGACAAAATTGGTAATCGAGGGAAATGCATAGAATACCCATGACCACGGGATCTATACCCAGCCAGGGTCTAGTAAAGATATTAATACTGGATGAACCGCTGATCAAGTGGGTATCTCCGCGAGAATTCTACCATACCTTGTTTGAAATGTCAGCTATGTAACTAGGCTATGAAATCTATTCCCTACAATCCTCTCTCAACTGACAATAGATGTATGTAAATATACTATGATGATATGACCTTCAATTGTACAATGAAATGCAAAATCCCAATAAATAAAATTAATCAAATAAATAAATCCCTTTCGTATTCTTTAATATAAGCTCTAAGGTTGAGGTTTCGTCTTTCTGCACGTTTGTGTTTTTTGTCGTGTTTTTTGTCATCGTTCCTTTCATGTTAAAATTTAGATGATTTATTGTATAGCTTGCCAATAGAAATATACTAAAATAACCTTTCCTGTCTGTGAAAACTATCTCTACGTTTGGCTAGTTGCCGAACGAGGGTGTTCTAAATACACCGCCTTTAGGAAAAGGCATTCTTTTTGGTGTATTTGTGGTCCGTTTGTACCATTAATTTGTAAACAAACGAAAGACAAATCGCGTAAATGCCTCTGTGCGAATCATGCATGGTCTGATCATCCCCAGTGTGATAAGGGCGGCGTTTCTTGTGCCCATCCTTTCATACGTGCCACCCATTTAATCACAAACCCACAACCACTTCGTCAAAGTACGTGCACCATAGTTTTGCCTACATGTGTCCCAGTCCGCTGCCCAGTGTCTGATTGCGGGAGGCTGTATACATACGCGTGGTTGCTCCCTTTAGGAGCCTGTAATGAAGTCATGGTCTCGACGTCATGGAATGCTGGGAAACCTAGTCCTGTTCTTTTCGTTCTTCTTTTCCGTTTTGCGATGTCACTTCCTCGGAGATGTGTGTTATACAAAAAGATGTCTGCTCTGTGATGTATGATTAATCATTATACCTCTATTGGTAAATACATTATTTAACGGCTTTCAACAGTGATTATCAAACATGTTAGTGAAGCAATTGAATAACAACCTCATAAGTAAAAATGTGAACCAATGCCCTTATCTTTAGTTGTTGCATCTAAGTCATGTTGTTCTACGGACTTCCAGGTTTCATACTACATCATTAACCTCGGTTCATAGTGACCAGGCATTGACACTATAGTCTGTTGGAAATAAATGGAGTACTGGTCACCTTTTATTTGAGTAGATCGCCTTTGTTTTCTTCCTTATTATTAGGACTGTTTTTTATTGAGCGGGTTAAGGACTGGTATCTTATTACCATATTTTGCCTAAAGTTCCTTGGCTTATTTTGACAGTTATGTCAAAAGGGGTCGAAGTACAACCTAGGGTTGTGGACTAGTGTCTTATTTACAAGTTTCGTCTAATGGGGTTCATCGTTTACTTTGATAGTTGCGTCCAAGGGATCTCATGGTTCAACCGAGATGTCATATTCAATCTATAGATCCATCTCTGTTCGCTCCTCAGCAGTTGTTCTTCATTCGCCGTGGGTGGTAGTTTCTCAATTATGGCACAAGAAAGGTCTTTTTCTGAGTGCCCCTCTGAGCAATGGCACATCATCTTTGATCGTTTTTCTGCAGTGAATGGTGCTTCTGTGTTCGTTTATGCATAGTTTTACCTTTCTTTTGGTCATGCCAATGTACTTCAAGCCACACTTGCATGTGATCACATACCACATTGGCACTGTTACAGTTTGTATGTGCATACCCAAGGCCAACTCTTTTGCTGCTTTTGTAAGCCGACAAACCTTACATTGTCCACAAGGATAGTGGCCTGTTATCTCAGGCGCATTCAGCAATGTTTGTAGTGTGCGTATTGTTTTTTTCTTCTGTTTTTGCCTTGTGTGGACAAGCAAGTCTTTCAGAACTCTTCCTCTTCTGAAGGCGAACATTGGATTTTCAAGTTCTATCGCTGCTGATGTGAGTCTTCCAATGCCGTAGGACAATCTTCTTCACTGTATTTGCATATGTTCCCATGTTGTGATGCTCAAAAGTCTGTTGGATTGAGGTTTCTTATGGGTTTCCAGTAGGGCCTCTCTGGCTGTTATTTGCTCTTTTCCTGGTGCCTAGTTCTACCTGGTTCTTTATCAGGTGCCTAGGGTACAATTTTATTCTAATTTGCTTGTGAGAAGTGCTGCATGGCTGTTGTAAGTTGATTTTTCAGTGTAGTTTCTCCGGAGTCTGAGGAATTGCCACACTGGTAGATTGTCTTTCGGGGCTTTTGGGTGGAAGCTGTCATATCAGAGTAGGTTGTTCACATCTGTTGGTTTATAAAATAACTCCGTTATGAGGTGGTTGTTCTCTGCCAAAATTTTAAGGTCCAAGAAGGTTATGTTCTTACAGAGGTTCATTTTAAACCTCAGGAATGTATCCCTTGTGTTTAACCTCTCCATTAATTTTTGCGCTTCTATCGCTGATCCGTTCTAAATTACCTAAGTGTTGTCTATAAATTATTAACACAATTTGATGTTTTGATTCAAGGGATTGGTGTTCTTGTAGATGTTCTTCCGTTAGAAATCACGAACATATAGGCAGGCTACACTTTGAGAAAATGTGCTGCCCATGGATATCCCATGTGTTTGTAGATAAAAGTTCTCCTCAAATTGGAAATCGTTCTGTGTTAAAGCCATGTGGACGCAAATTCAAGACGAAGTTCTTAGGTGTAATTGAGTTCCAACTGATTTCATTCAGTAGGGTCTCTAGTACTTCGAGAGGCCTCCTGGGGTATGCACGTGTAGAGAGCCTCGACATCAAAGGTGATGAATAGGTCTGTTGATGAATCAAAAGTGAGGTCCTGTAGCATAACCAGGTCGTCTTTAGTGTCCTTTATATAGGAGGGCATCTTGTTCCCCAGCGTTCTCAAAGTGATCCATAACATTTGATAAGGGCTCAAGGATGGATCTAGTCCCGGATACTATTGGTCTGCCTGGGGGTGGTGGTGTGCCCTTGTGTATTCTTGGGAGTATATGAAAGTAGGGTATCTTGTTTTCACTTCCAGTGAGATCTGCTTCTTTTGTTGTGATCCAGCCGTTCTTTGGCTTCATTCACCTTCAAGTGGATGTCACTACTAATTTAACTGGTTGGATCTTGCATCAGTTTTTTTGTAATTCCTTTGCTCTCCTAGTAGTTTAAGGCATTAGCTGCGGTAATTTCTTTGGGCACAATCACTGTTGCCCCACCCTTGCCTGCAGGTTTGATTAGGATGTCTTCCATATTGTCAATTTCTTTGATTGCTTCCTGTTCTGCTCTTGCTAAGTTGTTGAACCTGTTTATGTTCTATTCTTAGTTTGTGAACTTCAATGGCCACTGCTTTTTCAAAAGCCATTATGGCTAGAGGCATAGTATGATTCGGTGGGTTGAATTTGGATTTTTTTCTTTAAGCCTTTATTGATATATTCAGTCCATCCAGATGGAGGTTGATCTTTGAAATATAGTGACAATCTATTTGTCGAGAAAATTCAGATAATTCCACTCTTAAATTGAAGAGATCTGACTGTGGTGTGGAGACAAACCCTTATCTTTTATTTAGTATTTTCATCTGGGCCTCTGCAAACTATCTGGTACTAAGATTTACTATTCCCATGGATTTCTGCTTGTGCTCGTTCAAGGTTCTTGCTCTGGTTCCTCTTGTGGGTATTCCCGCCAATGTAACTACAGTCCCCTCTTCCTTACCCCTTCCTCGATTCTGACACCCTTCCTAAAAAAGGGTCCGAAAATGGTTGCCAAGGATACCCATACTGTGGGGGCTGAAAGGTGGGTTGAGTGTCTGAGCCCCGTCCATATGGATGTTGAGGAAAAGGCTTTGGTTGAGGATAGAAACCACTGTTCCCTTGTGGACGTCCACCTCCTCTTCTGTTTTGAGTGCGATCTGATCTTTGGCCTGAGGAATCACTTGAGCATTTTTCAGAGCCTGTACTGTCTGCGTCTGAGGGATCAGAGGTATTGGAATTTAGAGGTTTATAATCCACTCACGAATACAGAAAGGTTCCCTCGTATGTGAACCATTTTTAAGATGTTTCTGAAATTTTGTTTGTTCTGGCTTGACCAAGGTATTCCTTGTGTTCATTAATGGTTTTATTATTCTCCAAGTTTCTTGTTGAATCTAGCTAGTGTCATCTGAGTTTTCAAGCCATTATCTAGGGTTTTTATCTTATTCAAAAGTGCACCGGAGGGGGAGGAGCCTAGCGCGCAACCAAGATGGCCGCGTAGGCACAGGGCTCCCGAGGGCCTCCACAACTTCCCACGTCTATCCTGAATTTATCCTGATTCTATCGACTGGCTTCTACGGGCGAACCTATGTGGAGGTGATACCTGTTGTCCAAATCGGACTTCAGGAACCGGAATAACATTGATTCCAAGTTGGCGGCCTACTCCGGACCTTGCCCCGGACTCTAGTTGGCATGGTGCCCAGGCAGAAAGTGAACAACGGCGGCATGCAGGACTTGGGCCGGTGCGCACCCCATACTTTCACTTTCGGTTTCGGGTCTCCTCGCTGAAACTGACTGAGGGGCCCCGGATTGTCAGCACGCATTTATAGTGGGACGATTGGGTATGCTGCCTGCTCTTGGACACTAGCCTGGACTACCTTTCGTGATCGCCGAGGCTCCCTATATTGGCTCTCCGGGGATCGCTCATCGTGTTGGTGGCCGACACCCTTGGCGACCATCAGACAATGGCGGCTAGATTGGACGGAGATAAACAAAAATCCAAGACGACTAGGCGGGGAGCTCATACCCAAGCTAACAACATGGACCTCTATACCCAGTCGAAAGGATCCCCTAGTGGCCTGCGTAAGTCACCGGAGAGACCCAAGGATGGCCCGGGATCGTCTACGGAGTTAACATTGCAGGACGTCATGGGTGCCATCGATGAGATGAAAGAGCCGGTCGGCCAGCAATTCGATACATTGGCCCATAAATTGGACACGGTTTTGATCGACGTTAAACTAGTCAGAGCGGACCTTTCACAAACGAATGAAAAGGTCAAATCCTTGGGTCTGACGACGTCGAGTCTGGTAACGGACGTGTCTGACCTGCAAGCCGAGGTCCGTAATCTGCGGACGTCCACTGCTTTGTCTGTCCGTCGACTGGAGGATTTTGAAAGTAGGGCTCGGCGGAATAATGTGCGCATAACCGGGGTGCCGGAGAAATCGGAGGTCCCTGCGGCTGACCTCTTCGTGGAAGACCTCGTGATCAACCATCTCGCACCCAAAGGCTTGAGTAAATTCTTTGCGGTTGAGCGGGCCCATAGAGTTCCGGGTGGTAAGCCTAAACCGGGCGCTCCCCCCACGGCCCATCATTGCTAGAATTTTTCATTTCAGGGACAGGGATGCTATACTGCAGGCCTCGAGGGTGAGTGGGCCGACGAAGTTCGAGAACACTCATATAAGTTTCTACCCGGACTTCAAACAATTGGTCCAAAAGCAGCGACAGGAGTTCATGGGTGTTAAACGGCGACTGAGAGACATGGACCTGAAATATGCGATGCTCTTTCCGGCCAGGTTGCGTGTTGAGTTTGAGGAGCGGACGCATTTCTTCGATCGGCCGGAGGAGGTTGGAGATTGGCTTGATACCCTGTCTCAGCAACGACGTCGAGAGGGACAGACTGAAGGGAACGGAGTGGGCTTGGCTGGACAGGAATAGACTTTTGGTTCCCGGTGACTGACTATTGTGATGACACTTCCATATTTTGGTTTGGTGTTTCTATCCAGTGCATTATCCTTCAATGCCCGGGGGTTGTGGGGTGCTCAGTGAGGCTCTTTCCTCCTCTGGGTTTTCTTTTTGTAGCGTAGTTAATGCTTAGGGCGACAGGCACACTGCAAGTTGGGGGGCTACATGGGCTCACGCAGGGGTGCAGGGTGGGGGGAGTTGTAACGGGAAGGTTGGTGGGAAGGGGGGGAGTTGGGGAATGTTTGCATGTTCTACAAGGCAACGTCACACCATACGACTGGTGGTCGGGATCGTGTTCTCTGGGGGGGGGGAGATGTGCGTGGGTTGGGATGGGGGTAGGGGATTGAGAGTACTCTCGTGGAATGTGAATGGCTTGGGGGATAGGATTAAACGTGGAGTAGTGCTGCAGTTTTTGAAACGGCTGTCGCCAGATATTGTCTTTCTGCAGGAAACGCATCTCATTGGGAATTCTTGCCATGCTATGAATAGGCGGGGATATCGTCTCGTTGTGCATTCTGGTTTCACTTCTGGCTCGCGTGGGGTGGGCATCTTGGTTAGAGCCTCTCTCCCATTGGAGGTGGACGATGTGATCCATGATGATAGAGGGCGGTATGCTGCACTTGTAGGCCGATGGGAGGGCAGAACCATCTCGCTCGTTTCTGTTTGTCCCACCAGGATTGCAGGCCGTAATTTTAGCTGATTTGAGGCGAATGGTCTTGGGACTCCCGGGGGGGGAGGTTCTGGTGGTGGGGGGCGATTCTAACTCTGTCGTATCTGGCGGGGCGGATCGTCACCCTCCCAGGGATCTCCCGGGGGCACAGGCCTGGCTGAGTGAGTTTATTGATACCCTCGGACTGATAGACTGCTGGAGACTACTGCACCCAGGGCAGGCGCAATACACTTTCCACTCAGGGGTTCATGGGAGTTTGTCGAGACTTGATTATGTCCTCATGCCGGCGGCCCAAGCTGTGATGATTAGGGAAGTAAGATATCTGGCCCGGGGTATTTCCGATCACTCCCCACTACTGTTGCACATTGAGGTCACCCCCGGGGCTGAGGGGAGGGTGGCACCGATTTAACCCCTGGTACCTGCGTAATCCTAAAATCCGGGCGGACCTGGTCAAGTCTATTGAGCGCTATTTCACTGAAAACGTGGGGTCAGTGTCCTCTGCTGTCTCGTTATGGGAAGCCTTCAAAACAGTGCTCCGTGGGCAGGCTCTTTCTCTAATTTCCCACTCCAAGAAAAGCAAGACTGAAGAGGTGGTTCACCTTGAAAACGACTTAGCCAAGTTGGAGGGGGACCTGGAGCTGGGTGTTACGAACGATAAGTTGCATGTTCTCAGTCTTAAGCAGCTTGACTATAGAGCGTTGGTTACTGACGCTGCCAAAGTGATGAGTAGAGAGCAACAGGGGCGCTTATACGATGTGGTGGACAAGGCTGGAAAATTGATTGCATGGTTGGACAAGGAGAGAGCGAGTCGAGTGGTGCCGGTTATTGAGAGAGCGGATGGCGTGCGTGTGACTGACCCTGTGGAAATTGTTGAATGTTTCGCGACTTATTTCCACGACGTATATTCTCCAGTCTCAAATGGCCTTGAGGATGACTCTCATCTGTTGCTGAGAGAGATAGTGTTGCCGTCTTTGTCCGAGGCGGATAGGGTACTGATGGATGCGACATTGTTGCCTGATGAGATTGCTTTGGCTATTCGCTCGGTCGCTTCTGGCAAGGCCATGGGTCCCAATGGCCTTCCCATTGAACTGTATAAACTGCGCCCGGACAAGATGGCGCCTCATCTCTGCGACATGTTTCTTGAGGCACGTGACGTGGGCTCCCTCACCTATGATCAGCGTCTCGCTACCATAGTTGTGATTCACAAGGAGGGGAAGCCGCGGGATCGGTGTATTTCTTACAGGCCCATCTCATTATTAAATGCTGAGCCTAAAATTCTTGCTAAGGTTTTAGCTAATCGTCTGGTTAGGGTCGTTGGCGACTTGATCCATCCAGACCAGTCCGGTTTCATACCTCACCGTAATACGGCTCTGAACCTGAGGCGTCTTCATGGAGTGCTCGCCAGAGCGCAGTACATATGTGAAACGGCCGTTTTGGCGTCCTTGGATGCCACTATGTCGTTCGATACCCTAGAATGGCCGTATCTTTGGGCGGTGCTTGCGAAGTTTGGTTTTGGCCCCGGGTTTATCGGTTGGGTAAAGTTGCTGTATAAGGAACCGTTGGCTCAGGTAGTTGTGAATGGCAGAGTGTCGGCACCCTTCGGGTTGGGAAGAGGCAAGCGGCAGGGTTGTCCGCTATCGCCCCTCCTCTTTGCACTTGCCTTGGAACCTCTGGCCGCCTGGTTACGATGGGAGCCCTCATTGCGCGGCATTAGGTGGACGCCTGAATTTGAGGACCGCATCTCTTTATGCGGACGACATTCTCCTGTACCTCACATCTCCCAGGCAGTCTTTGATAGTACTGGTCGATGTTCTGAACTCATTTGGTCGCAACTCCGGCTTTGTCATTAACTGGGCCAAGTCATGCGTCTATGTTCTCTCTGGGGATGCTCCTCTCCTTCCGCGTGGCTGCCCTATCCAGATTTCGCAGTCAGGGTTTAAATATTTGGGAGTGTTCATAACTTTGGACCCTGTGGCCCGTTATGAGCGGAATCTACTCCCCCCACACTCCAACGACTGAGGGCCGACGTCTCGAGGTGGCGACGGCTTCCGCTTTCGCCGCTCGGACGCGCGGCGTTGTTTAAAATGATGTCGCTGCCACGATTCCTGTAAGCACTGCAAAATACACTCGACGTCCTACCGGCCCGCTATTTCCGTGAGGTGGAGAGCTTGCAGAGGCGGTTGTTTTGGGACGGGCGATCCCAAATCGCTCTCACAAAATTGACACTCCCTTGGTATGATGGAGGTATTGCACTCCCCGATATCAAGCGATATTATTGGGCGTCCCAATTGGCAGCGGTGAACCACGGGATGTACGGGCCGGCCCTGAACCCGGCGTTCGAGATGGATAAAATGCTATTGCCTGGGGGGGATTATAATAGAGCACTCTATTCGAAGTCTCCTGGTGTGCAGTTGACAGGCCCAACAAAGATAGCGGTACGTGTGTGGCATGCTGCTAATGCTGCGATGGGTTGGAAGGACCGCCTGACTCGAGCGACTCCACTCTATGCTTCGGAAAGGCTGGGCTGTTTGTGGAAAACTAAAGGGTTTGAGAAATGTGATATGATTGGCATATGTAAGGTGAGTGACCTCTGGGTGAGTTTAAAACGTTTGAAATGCTGAAAGCGGAATATAAGCTAAACGATGGGGAGTATTTCCGGTATGCTCAGGTCCGTCATGCGTTGCGCTCGGTTTTCCCTGATGCTACTGCTATCCCGGAGAATTCCCCGCTGGAGGATAGGGTGCTCGATGGCTACGTGCCTGACAGCACAATCTCCTTGAGATTATCAACGATCGGGCAGATCTGTTGACCCGCTTGAGGCAGATCTAGCTGCCTGATGGTTTGCAATTAGATGATGAGGACTGGGTTTCGGCAATAGCCTCCCCGCGGGAGGTGGCAATTCCGGCCCGCCTTCGGTTCGTACAACTAAAGATACTCCATAGAGTGTATGTCACTGGTCCCCGCCTGCTGCGCATGGATTTCTCCGTGGATGGGATGTGTAAGCGTGGCTGTGGTTCGCTGGGTACTTTCCTTCACGTTATATGGGAATGCCCTGAGGTGGCGCTCTTTTGGCGTCGGGTGCATGCGGTAATGGAAGAGGTCACTCACGTTGCTCTGCTTCCAGAAGCTAGGAGATGCTTGCTGAACGTGTGGGAGCCAAACGATTATAATGTGGCACAGACGCGGTGGGCGACTTTGGGGAATATGGTGGCTAAACGTAATATTGCCCAGTTATGGGGTTCCCAGAGGCCGCCCACGGTCTCGGTGTGGAAGGAGAATATGGATTGGTGCATGTTTAGAGAAAAGACGGTGTATGTAGCGAGAGGCAAGCCGAGGAAATGGACTGGGGTGTGGGGTCCGTGTAACGCTTATCGCGGAGACATCTGTGCCCCTCCTCTGGCTGTTGTATTGGATGCCTCTTTGTCCCCCTAGCCGAGCATTCCTCGTCTGTTAGGTTACGAGTGAGTTACAGTTTGATTTTTCCTCTGTTCCCGTGCCCCCCTCCCTTCTTTGCCGCTGATCATTGATTCCCTACCCCGGGGAGCACGTCCTGACATTTACAATGCCTATTGCCTTGCTTGTGTATAATGTTTTTTTGTTTTAACTTGAAAACTGAAACCGTATTTAATATTGTCATTCAATTATTGCTTCTGCCTTCACTGGGAGCATGATGGACTGACGGGCTCCTCAGAGTGACCAATCTGTATAACGGTGAATGATACGTCTCATGCTAATTAGCGGCCGGCCCAAGGGTTGTAGGCCCATGTCTGTAACTCCTTGAAGTCAAATAAAGGTTTCTTTATAAAAAAAAAAAAAAAAGTGCACCGGAAAGTCTCTTTGCCGTCTGTATAATTAAGACCAGCCAATCCCTTTTGCATTTCCATGTTATGAGGGACCAACTTCGTTTAACCTCCATCATTCAAAAATATGAGAGGGGCATTTGACACGAAGTCATTGAGTGCTATGTTGCCCCCTAGATACTCCGTCATGATTGCTCCCTGAAGAAGTTTCATCAGCTGTGTCCGCTTCAGTTCTGTGAGTAAATCCCAATCATTGGTATTGGAGTTAGGGAGGTATCCGGGATCAGGTACGACCCCGATGATGAAGCATGTCCCGATTAAGTGAGTGAGGCGTCTAATCCAATATCTTTGGATATTCAAGAGGCTTGCTCAAGGATCGATTCACTCAGTACAATACCAGTTGCTTTTTGCGTGTATTTGTAGATTTTGGGAGAGTGCAACTTGTCTTAGAATCTCTCATTCTCTAACTGTGAGGAAACCAATCCCATCCAATCTACCCTTGGTTATGGCGCGCACTATTCGAGATGTGAGGGCAACCTGATTAGTACTGTCATAACACATCGGATCTCGATGGTGGATGGAGACTACATTTAGTGCTGCTATTGTTCTTGTGCGACTAACCGTAATTTTGTCGTCTTCTGCGGGGACAATCCTAATTTTGGGGGTGGGGGGAGAAGCATGCTCGTGACATAAGTATCCAGTCCCAGTTGAAAGTACCATTTTTCTTTTCTGTTAGCTGCAAGGCTGACTCCTTCATCCGTTGCTTCAACATGGATCATTAGAAAAGATGCCCATTCGGCTTCTGAAATATTAGCACCGCCCAACTTCTTTGGCCATTTATTTGCTTATTCACTGAGGACCAAAAATCCCTTGGGTTAGGATTCTTGCTGGCATGAAGCGGTGTTAATCAGAAGGATTCTGAGCATTTGCACTTATTTGAGAATACTACCTACCTGTAGGCTCTCTGAGCTTGCTTGATTATGGGAAGGATCGACCTGACCCCTGGTACGTCTGGAGAGGTTTCCGTGCTCATTTACGCATTTTTAAGATCCTTAATTGTAGTTGTGACAATGTCCTTCCGGGTAATACTTTAACAGATAGAGGAAATTTTAAAAGCAGTTGCTCAGTGAAGTTCACCCACTCTGTGATAGGTGCAAACAGTAGTAACTATGTTTTTCCAAAGAGTGCCCCGTTTGTGATCATTATAGTGTTTTGTGGAGCAATTTGTCCATTTAAGCTTTTTGAGGTTCTCTGTGTATACTCCACTGATTGCCGTCCTTGCCGCAGCATAGTGTGGTAAGTTAGATGACAGGATGATAATCTGTGGACGATGGTCACTCCGTCCGCGGGGCAATATAACAGTTCTCAACCAAAGGTAACATTTCACCATTACAGATGGAGTAGTCTAGGTAGGAGCGACTTTGCCCATTGGATCTTGTCCAGTTTGGCGGCTTATCCTGCGAAAAACGACCATTCAATAGTGTATAGCACATGCTACTAGTTTGCAGAACCATAAATTCACCAAACTTGCTATACTTATAGCTGCTGGGTTTAACCTGCTCCATGATATTTTGATCTCTTTGTAAATGCGGTTCCCTGTAATCTTCTGGAAGACCCTAAAGATTTGTATTGAAGTTCCCTGTAATCAAGCAAGCTGCGTTAGGTTGATCATTGATTTAGTCACACAGAATCTGCATTGGATGGATAAATGTGGTTCTTTTCACTCCGAAATTTGGGCTTATGTAAACATCTATCAGTACTAATGAATTGCTGTGATCTTTCACAACTGACTCTAATACCAGAAAGCCTGTTCTCCTCAAATGCTAACTGATCGATAGTGGCTTTTAACGTGACTGAGACGTAGATCGATAGCCCACCTTTTGAATTTAAGCTTAGGGGCCCTGGTGGTTGATGTCCTATTTTCTAAAAAGCCTTCTATTAGAAAAGTTTATCTCTCCCCATGTTTCCTGTGAAGGAAGTGACCTGCTTTGGGCCACCCGGGTCACCACAGACCACCTCTCAGCCTTCCATACCGAATGAGTCAGGGAATCGGTGGAGAATATACACCAAAAATCACTTGTTGATGTATGCTCCGAGCGGGGCTCCTTCTGCACAGTCTCGTACGAATACTAAAGAGGGATCTTAGGAACAGTAAGCACAAAGCTACATTATGTACATTGCATGGTTCGCTAAGAACACGCCCAAAATGGATATTTGCAAACCGATGCGGCCGGACAGCGAAAGGCAAAAGGTTTCTACTATCAGATCTTGCACAGTTCAGGACACTCTCAAGGCCGTTCCATCTTGTGCTGCAATCAAACTGCCAAACAGGTGGGATTAGTTTCGAACCTCACACAAAATGGAGTCTGAAAAAGAAAATGGCGCAGCGAATGGTAACTTATACATGGCATTATGAGAGCATCAACGAGCATATTCTAACAAACCCTCCTTTTAGCATGAGCTTAAGAAATTTTCTGTAAAAGGAAAAAAAGGCTCATATGCAGGGCAGCTGTAACCGCATCAAACGGTTAGGGCCTCAAAATAAGAAATGGAATCCAGGTGAAGCTATGGGCTCACTTTATAATCTACACTAGAAATTGGGACAGCAAGGAGGGATGAGTCCTCAAATATTCCTTCATCTATATTCATAAGACCATCTATCGACTTGGAGCATCATAGCGGCATTGGTAACATGGGCTGATATTTTCTGTTTGTTCTTATTCTGCCACTGTTTAATGCCCAAAGGGGGAGGCATTGAATGAGACAGCCACAAAATATTAATATTGCTATACAATAAATGATTTCCTTAAGGCTCCAACTACCTAAAAGAGAACAACTCCAATTTCCACTTTCTATCTCCTTGACATTCTCCATTATGTACATGTTGTGTTATATTTTTCAAATTCTCTATGCCAACAACACACTGATCGCCAATTATCACGCATACTCAACCACTCGTTGGCAAGATAAAATCCAGTGCATATCTAGTCCGTACCGAATACACCCGCGTGCTTTCTACCGGAGTGGTAATGTCGATCAAGGCTTCCACTGTTCCACTGTAGTATTGGATAGAATCTGCAAATTGCATCCAAAATATTCTCTGGCTTTTTCACCCCTGGCCATGGAAGTACCAGCCAATGTAAAGATGGAGGAGAGGATGTGTCCAAATGTGATACCATTACTATTGCTATTCCCTTCAAAGTCTGTTACCCCTTCACAAAATTATTTTGTTACTGTCCTTAGTGTCCTTTTTACCCATCTTGTTCTAGGTTGAGCATATTTACATCGAACGCCTAAAGGCAGTACCAATATAGAAATTGGAATACGTCTCATTGGACAGAAAGAAAAATCTTGGATCATAATTCACTGCATCATATCTGGAATTCATTCCGAAGTGCTTGAATCTTCAGTTTTTTTTATTGACTAGAGAAAGGATATTTCTATATGGTATTGTCCTTGAACAATTTATGTACAAAAAGGTATCTGTACTATTCACTATGGGGCAACAAGCAGGGTAATAACTAGCCTCTCTGGTTACTGTCGACTCCTTGTAATGCCAACCCACTAGTGTTATTATTAATATATATATTTTTTTTTCCCCATATAAAAATTGTCACTATGTATTGTTTTCACAACCCGGGTAACCCTTATCCTGTGGTTTTTGATGATACGGACATAGTCCAGGACAACCAAATCCGAACATTCCCTTTACTTCCACAAACTGAGGTGGCAGAGTGTATGTGTAGTTAATAAGCGACAATGGGTATGTAGTCCTAAGGCTTGTGACAGATCGGATGGGATAGCAGGCGGTCCCTTTTCCCAAAAATCTCCTGTGCGTTTCTTTAAACACATTGTGTGGCAGCCCTCTTATTGCGTCATGGGGAAATATGTTCACCTGCATTAAGTGTGGGTACACTATGTGCAACTTCCAGAAACCACGACACCCCACATATTATTATTGCCACCGTTACAAGAACAATGACACACACAATTTTACTTCGTGTAGACTAAATCGTACTACGTTGTATATGAGCAATTGGCTGATCCTCCTTAGTAAATGGTCTACCAAAAGGATATATAATAAACAAAGAGGGAAAAAAGTCAATAAATGTGGGTGTTCCCAGTGTCCGTGAGCCTCACTGGTAAAGGCTCCTATTGTCCAACAATCAATTGGCGCTCTTGAGCGCTGGCGGTGGATCTTGCTCTGTCCTAAGCTCCTTCCTAATCTATCCCATGCTGATAAAGGTGGTATACTTGTAAAGTATACTTTCCTGACTAATGTTCAAACAGCAAGAGCGAAACAGATGGAATTTGTCGTTTATTCCACTCCCTCGTTTGTACTGCTACTCTGTACTTTCCTACCTTATGCAGTCCGTCTTTCTTTTCCCCAGACCTGGTGGTCTTCGTCCGAGGACGAAAATTGTACCTGGTAACTCCAATTCAACAGAGGCTCCTGGTTAGCTCGTATTTCTGGTGGGACAGCCTCATTTAATACCTCGTCGTTCTCGAAGTCAGTTTGCATCCAAATTAGCGTTGCAAAGCTGAAGGGCACGAATCTGGGCACTTGTTCACATTCAACGTCTCCTATGCTATCCTTGACACACTGATCGTTCGGCAACGGCAAAGGTATTCTTTTGCAGTGAGTCACATGGACCCAATTCTTTCGACCAGCAACCTTTACAGCGGTCTGTGTAGCCAGAAGAACTTGCACCTGACCTTTCCACCTGGGTTCCAAATTCTTCTTATTCTGAAAATTCTTAATCAAAACAAAGTCCCCAGGTTAAATGCTGTGGCCTTGTCCCTCTGGTTTAGGAGGTAAGGAGTCTCGCACCTGTTGAATAGGACGCAAACTTTGTCAATTGTCCAAGATAATCAAGCAATACAGGATATTCAATGTCTGAATAGTTCTTCGGCCTCGGGACTCCCCAGACGTTTGCTGGGCGGCTGAAAACTACTTCATAGGGTGATAAGACCGTTCTAGAATGTGCTGTAATCCTTGTTGACAAAAGAGCCAATGGAAGAGCATCCGGCCATCTCATTCCTGTTGTCTCTTGAATTTTTGCCAATTTCAGTTTTAATGTTCCATTGTACTTTTTGACAAGACCTGGTGACTGGCAGCATGGAACTTCTGTTTAATATGCAAGCCTTCACATATTAGCCTAATCACTTTCCCATTAAAATGATATCCGTTATCACTCCAAATAACTAGGCATTCTGAATCGTAGGAAGTACTTTTAAATGAGCACCATCGCAGTTGTGGTGGCCGCATTGTCTTTAGTGGAGTAAGCCTCAATTCATTTAATAAACGTGCATAACCACTTTGGCACCCTTGAGATTGTTACAACGTTCAAGCTCAATGAAATCCATCTGAAGAACTTCAAAGGGAAATGTAGGTGGTCAAAAGTTACCGGATGGTGTAGGGGTACCTTTTCCTGGATTGTGCCTCATGCAAATCATGCAACTTTTCACTAAATGTGTAGCGGTCTTGAAAATATTATTATGCCAAACCGGGGCCAATAATTTACAAATACCTTTTGCACTGATATGAGCTGGACCATGAGCCATACTAACCACAGGGAGTACATATGCATCGGGTAACGTCCATTTCTGTTCTCCAGCCAAATCAATCTAACACCCTTCATCATCTAGACGTGCTGTACTCTTGCCACACCGCTAATTCTTATATCGTGGCTTCACTTTGTATCTCTTTCACACTCTCAACCGTGCTTTCAAACATGGTATTTTTGGGAACCCATCTTGCTAGGCCTGCAACAAACATTCTCTTCATCTTACTCTGAGCCGTTTCCTTGGCTGTCTGATCTGCGAATGCATTCCCTCTACCTATGTCATCTGTCACTTTCTTGTGGGCACTACACTTTACAATAGCCATTTTCTAAGGGAGTGTCAGAACAGATAACAATCGTAATATCAGATGTCAATGTTGTATCTTAGTACCATGGGAGGTAAGGAATCCTCTTTGCCCACAGGTGCCCAAAATTATGCGCCACCACAAATGCATACTGACTGTGTAAATATTGACAACTAACCCCTTGCTCAATTCACAAGCTCGTATAAGGGCAGCAAGTTCTGCTGCCTGCGTAGATTGATAGGGGACCCGTGATGTCTCGACTACCGTACGCAATGTAGTGATAGCATAAGCTGCAGTGGTTGAGCCATCTGGTAATTTAAAACAAGAGCCATCAACATATAGTTCTCCTTTGGGATCCGATAAGGGAACATCAGTCAAGTCTACCCATCTTGTCTCTTCCTCTGTTCGGAAAATACAGTCCTGATTGTTGACTGCATCATACTCAGAAGGGAGGGGTGGTAAGTGGGCTGGATTCAGAGTGGCACATCTTTTAAACGTAATATGTTTAGCAAAATGTCAACTCATTGCCGGTAAGACGTGCACTGGTGAGGGGCTGTGTCCTTATTTTATTCAGAAATGTATCCACAGCATGGGTACCATAACTGTGAGGTCAGTTTAAAGTACGAGTCCAGCCGATTGCCTGATGAAAGGGGCCCGACCGCTAGCAGACAGCTCAGGAGGGCCCTTGCGACTGACGGAGACCTTACGTTTATTGCTCTGCTGTGCTCGATCCTATCGCCAAATCTTTGAGTCAAGACATAGCACAACCAGCCGTCTCGTGGACGGACAACACAAACTGTTTACTATAATCGGGTGTGCCTAGCACTGGAGCAGAGCAAAGCGCAGCTTTTAATTGTTCAAAAGATTGCGGACAATCTGGCGCCCAAGGCAAATGCTCATGCACTGCTTTCGTTGTTAATGCAAGCAGATGTTTGATTAATAAGGAATAATTTGAGATCCACTGGCGGCAGTAGGAAGTGATGCCTATAAAAACACGCACATCCTTTTGAGTTTGTGAATAAAGCATTTTATTAATGGTCCTGATGCGTTCTGGAGTTAACCTTCTACCCTCCTTCGACAGAAGGTGACCTAAATAGGTGACCTCCTGTCGGCCATATTGAAGCTTCGAAAGGGAAACTTTATGACCATGATGTGCCAAGTGCAACAATAACTCATCGTACTATCCTTGCAACCTTGTTCTGTATCGGAAGCAATCATCGACATACTGCACCAATGCATTACCTGGAGAAAGTGAGTGAATCCAACTGACCTTTCAATGCTTGACTATAGATACTAGGACTTTCAATATAGCCTTGAGGAGCGCAACAAAATCGTAAACTTTTACCCGCTAGCAAAAACCCTAACAAGTACCTGCTGCCTCGGTGTATAGGGATGCTATAGAATGCAGTTTTCAAATCCATGACGGAGAAAAACTTAGCGGTAGATGAAATCATTGTTAAAAGTGTAGTGATCTCAGGAACCACTGGGAATTGCGGGAACACTATTTTTTTTAACCTCAAGCAAATCAATCACAATACGATATGCATCATTAGCACTATTAGGAGAACCTAAAGGTGCTCTTTTTAAGACCGGAAGAATAGGACTATTGCATATGTTAACTGTAGTCTCTTCGACAACTCCCTTGCATATTAAGCCCTGAATAATATCGCTTGTTCTTCTGCCTGTGGCATTTTATACTGAGGAATATGGGGCAATATGCCGCACTCCCTGCATTCAATACTGACACAGGAGCACCGCTATTCTGGCAGATACTTTAAAAAAGGCTATTACCCCAGCCATAGGGCCATACACTTTAGCTTTCAAAAAAGTGAAAATGTGCTTGATGTAAGTAAGTAAGATGATTCAACCCCTAGGCGTGTTTCCTTCTAGATAGTTTTGCCAAAATAAATTATTTTAGTTTTTGACAGTCCGTTTAAGGGCGTTGTTTGTGTAGGGGAGAAGTTTGTCGAGTAGCCTCCGGCAGGTCTACCTTTGTGTGGGTAAGTAACACGAGATCATCCGCGTATACAAAGTTGCTGATGCAGGTTCCATCTAGTTGGGGCGGGTGGGAATTAACCTTGTCCAGTGTGGAAGATAGGTCCGAAATGAACAGGTTAAAAAAGGGGTGCCAACATGCAGCCTTGTTTAACACCGCTTCCTGTTTGGATCTTTTTTGAGACATGAGAGCCTCCTCCCAACTTTATTCTGGAACTATAAGCCCAAACAACAAAGTAATATCAGCGAGGGTCATCCCAGTAGAAGAGGCTGCCTCTGTCAATTCTTTTTAGTAAGCAGTAGGATTTTTCCTAGGATCAGGCAATGTAGCCTTAAGGGCCAGAACTTCACTCCTTTTCCATGGAGTATAAACCCATTATTCCTGAAAACGGGCAGCCACAGCTGGTCTGGTAACCGCTCCATGTTGATATATCATTTCAGGAATTTCCAGGTGGTAAATGAGGTGAACTTCTCGCATTGGGAACTGAGTGGGACTCCTATAATGCAATCTACCTCTATAAGTAATGAGAGTTGAAATGTTTCTGAACACCTGGGCTGGCTCCATGTTAATTATATAAATGCCTTCACTAATATAAAATAGTATTTGGGGTGCTTCCGTTTTGATGTGTATGCCAGAGGTCAATTAGTGCGTCGGACATCTGTTTAAGGGCATGCTGCTGTAAGGAGGGTTCGAAGTCTCGCACTACCTGCCAGACACCCTCGAGACTGTTAATTGAGTTGCGAGCCCACCGTATTGCCTGGTCCACTGCTACTTTCTTCCCGACTCCCGAACACCTTAACGGACCGAACTGTTCTCTGAATCCAGTCAAATCTCTATCTTCTGAACCACACACTGGTGTGTCAGTAACTAATGACAATGGAGGATGAATGACTGGAACGGGAGTAAACCGGTATTGCTGCAGTCAAAGATTGTAATGGAAGGAAAGAAGTAGGGGGTACGTTAACGGGGGCGGTAGGTGTGACAGCTGTGGGGACCGGTGCACCTTGTTGCTGATGGGGCACAACGGGGTATATTCGTTCTGGGACATATAGTGACGGGGGTTGGGCATCTAATAGGGTCTCCATGACAGTATCCCCGTCCTCCTGAGCCGTATAGGACCTATCCATTTGCAACCGAAATCTCCTGTCCACACATGCTATCCCAGTTTCCTACGTCTCCTCATCAGCAACACCCTTCTGTGTAAGGGTCTGCATACCTCGCTTTCTAGCATCCTTTTCCATTTTTAAACCCCTCTGTTTGGCCTCCTTCTGCCAAGTATGGAGGGAGTCAAACATAGACCAATTTACAATGGTACCACATCCACATAAACTGAAACGGACTCGCCTGATCTCAGGCGCACTGATAGACCAGTTCTCCATTGCTGACTCTTCGGACCAAATAGTCAGATCACAGGTTTGCTGTTCAGGACTCCAGTCTGGATGACTGCTGGGTGAGGCACCCTCTGGTGGGACAGAGGCAGCAGCTGCGAGAAACATATCTCTTCATGCAGGGATCCCTGAGCAGTCAGTCCGACCAGAGGGTGTTCTCATCCTCCTCTCCTTTTGTGGAAAATGGATGGGTCATACCACAATGGAGTCCCTGTTTCGGGTGCCAAATGAAGGCAGTGACCCGTTTAGGGCTGCCCGTGTCACCACAGACCACCTCTCAGCCTTCCATACCGAATGAAGAGTCAGGGAAACAGTGAAGAATATACACCAATAATCATTTTAGTATTCACTCAGAGCGGGACTCCGTCTGCATAGTCTCGTAAGAGTACTACAGAGGGATCTGAGGAACAGTAAGCACAAAGATACATTATGTACATTGCATGGTTAGCTAAGAACACGCCCACAATGGGATTTTCCAAACCGATGTGGCCGGACAGCGAAAGACAAAAAAAAGGTTTCTACTCTCATATCTTGCACAGTTCAGGACACTCTAGGCCGTTCCATCCTGTGCTGCGATAAATAAAACTGCCAGACAGGTTGGAGAGGTTCTTATGCACTGGCACAAGCAGTTCTTTGTTACAGAAACAAAACTTAGCAAAGGGTATTTCTCAGAACAGGAAAGGATTCGTTTCGTACCTCACACAAAATGGAGTCTGAAAAAGAAAATGGCGCAGCGAATACTAACTTATACATGGCATTATGAAGGCATCAGCAAGCATAATCTTACACCTGTAGAAGTATAACTACGTGCTTCTTTAAAAACGTGATTACATGTAAAAACTGGAGTTTCTGCGTGAGACCGTTGATATTCCAGGAACACATGGATAATTATGGCATATTCACATCAGTGGCTGTTTGAGGACTAGTTCAATCAAGACCTACTGGTTAAAGCTGCTGACAGCCAGGCCCAGTCATTCCCCTTGCGGTCTAGATCCTGCACCCTTTGTTGGCTGACATTTGTGAAAGCGCAACCCTGGGTGGTTTTTAGTATTGAGAATGGCTTCTTCCTATTAATAGTTGTAGTATCGAATTTTTTCTCTAATGCCGTGAGATGGGTCTTTCAAAGGGATTATTTTGATGCGCCACATATTGAATTGATCTGTTCTGGATAAAGTTTGCTGTGTAGATTTTGTCAAAATTAATGTAACCAATGTAGGGTCTGTATTTTGAAGACCTGTAGGGGGTAGAAATTGAATTGCTATGATGCAAGTAGATCCACTCAGGTCAGGAATAGACTTGAACAGCCTGACAGCCTGAAGATGTCCCTCCCCCGCTATTTAGATTGTGGTGAGGACCTTGTGAAGGGTACTTCAGAATAAACAATGTAGAATTTTTATTTGGTGGACCTGTGTCATGACCGAGGTTTTGATTTGGGCCCCTAGTCCTGCATGCGGACTACTTCCTCCTAATTGGATTGATTATTGTTCCCTGCCAGTGCTCCTTAGTGGAATGTCCCTTTTTGAGTAGTATCTTGTGTGTAATCGGAGTGCCCTCGTCCTTTGTAATTGTGACTCTGATGGTGTCTTAGGATAAAGGTCCTGAATTGTTGCTAGCGGCTTTATGAATATTAGGTTGCTCAATAGCTGCGTTTCGGGTGAGCCAGCTGGGTTTGTGCACTCTGGTTCTCTTAAACAGCCTTGCTTGTTGTTGTTCTCGTTCCACTAGTGGTGTGGAACTTTTATTTCCCCAAATCTAGGCCTAAGTAGCAAAGCAACCTTTCAACTACATTCGTCCTACTTTGCCCGGCATAACAGATCTAGCACTGACCTTTTACCTAGTTACGTGCTGAAAAAATGGCAATTGGTTTCCTTGAAACTAGCTGTTGTAATCTCATATTGGTATATTTACCTTTTTGTGGTACATTCCGCCTCCCCCCCTTCCCTTTCCTGCTCCTTTAGAACCTTCCCTCAGAGTTCAAGATAGAATGTTGGGAACAGTGTTTGAGGAGAGTGGATGATCAGAATAAAGGTGCTAGTTCTTTACCTGCTCTGGAGTCTGCTTTCTTTCTTGGACTTCAACACTAGCCTCATTTATTATGCATCAGGATTCTAAGTAAAATCCCTTGCACATGACTTGCATAACCGGATTAACATACTCTGTACAACCGTCATTGCTATCTTTCATCCTAGCGTGATCAGGCTAATTTGCATAAAGGACATTTATTGATTTAGGCTCATCTACATAAGCATACGCCTAACCTATCGATTGTGGTAGAACCCCTGAGACTAGATTTTCTGTATATAAAAAAAAAAAATGTGCACCTTCACTAGTGAAGGAGAGGAGACGCTGACCCATACTAAGGTCCCGGCTAGAAGAAGCTTAAACACGCAGCGGTCGGACATCCCTTGCGGTATGTCCAACTCGAGACCAAGACTGGGTCCTTCATTCTCTCATCAGGTTGGGGTTGGCTCTATCCTGGGGGATTCTTGGCTTTACACCCACATACATGCTAGGTACACTTGGGTAGGGTCTGCATCGTAGGAGTACGCTTGATTACGGTCGTGTTTATATGCCCACATATATTCACTGTTTCAGCACCATGGTAGTATTCTACCTTCTATATACACTGTTAGTGCTTGTAATCTCTTACGTTAGTGTCTTTCTACTGATTGTTGCAGCACATATGTTTTATACTAGAATGACGCCGTTTCAATAAACGCTTATTGACCATGTCCCCAGCGTTTATTCTGTGTATCCCTCTGAGACTAAGTGAGCGTGATTGACTGAGTGAAAAGTACTGTATTGTTTCCACCATCCCTGAAGGTTCAAGGGTTGTCATGTTCTATGGTTGCCAGAAACTGTTCGCTCCTTGGTAAGGTTAGGGGGCTTATGGTGGCACTGTCAGCTAGCTGATCTATAGGCACACAAATCCTAACCTTGGAATTGCTTGGCTCCCGACATTGGGTGCCATCTTGGAGTGGATTAGTCCCGCCAACCTTTTAATTTTATGTTTTCTACTTTAATCACCTTTGCTTTTGATTGCCTGTTTTCCCAGTACTTTCCCCTTGCAGATGAGCCTGCATTGGGACTGCGGGGTTGCTGGGCCCAAGGTTTGGACACTTTTAATTTCACCACCTAATTTTTAGGATCTCTGTGCTCTGGTGGAGTCGGTGGTAGCCACGCCCCCCCCCCCCCACCCTCCTCAGTCACGGTCTATTTTAAGAACAGCATTGCGTGTCCGCGCAGCTCATCAGAGCATTACGGATGCTGCATGCTTCACTAGGTGCCTGTTTCCTTTCCTTGTAGGAAGCAGTTTCCTTTAGGCTCCCGCCTCCAGTTTGGAGTGGGTTGGTCCCTCCAACTTTTTAACTTCATTTGATGTTTTCTACTTTGCTTTTAAGTGCCTGTTTTCCCAGTACCTTCCCCTCACTGGGGAACCTGCGTTGGGACTGCTGGGTTATGGGCCCTAGATTTGCCGCCTAGTTTTTAGGATCAGCGCGCTCCGGTGCTTGCTGCGGTAGCCATTCCCCCCCTCAGTCGAGGGCTTTTTTTTAACCCCTTCTCGGGGGGGGGGGGGGGGAGGGGCGCTGTGCTAGTCAAGAGAACCAGTGGCGCTGTGGTCATGAGCTGGGCTCGTCACGACTCCGCCCACTGATTGATTCTCCCGCACAGGCAGGGAATTAATTGCGCGTGGGAGTGCCGCGACCATTCTGACGAGCCCAGCTTCTCTGTGCCTCATGATGAGCTGGGCTCATCAGCATGGAAGCAGATAAGAACAGCATGGTGCGTCAAAGGCGTGCCTAAGGCAAGCCTGGATCGTGTCGAGGGCTGGAGACCCTGCTCTTTTTAATTCAGAGAAGGAGACTCGTATTGTCTTTTCTGGTAAAGACCTTTGTTGTTTTAACAAATTTGAACACTGCTTCAAGCGGATTGACCCTATTTAAGGGCCTCCAAGACCAAATGCCCAATGTGAAAACTATGGCTATCATATTCCTTGCTTTAAAACGTCGCTAATTACCAAAACCACTTTGGCAAATAGAGTTCCCCTTAAGACTTACCCAAAATCTCTATGTGCATTTATTAACGCGCAGTCACTTGTGAAACATGCCCGTGATTTCACAGATTTCATACTGAGCCATCAGTTAGACATCATATTCATCACAGAAACCTGGGCAAACGACGCTTCTAGCCCTGATCTTCCGGGCGCAACACCTGAAGGATATTCCATGGCCATAGTAGATAGATTGGTTAAAAGAGGAGGAGGGCTAGGGATAGTCTACCAAAACTGCTTTATGTGCAAAACTGACCATATGCCTAATCTGGAATGTGAAACTCTTGCCTTTAGTTTGGAATTAAGTAACAACTACTTGTCCAGAGGGGTGCTTATCTATCGTCCCCCTGGCCAAAGGAGCGGCTTCCTCCAATCCATAAATACTCTGGTGGAGGTCGGTGCCTGCTACTGTGATTTCACAGTGCTGGGCGACCAACTTCCATCTGGACTGCTTAGAGGATAAAGATATTGAGGCTATGTTAGAGATCATGACTGCCATCGACCTTCCTCAATTACTACATCAGCACACCCATATTGCCAGTCACATATTTGATGCCATTTTCTCAAATAACTAGTCTATCTTTATCAAGGAGCTTCTACCTCTTACCTGGTCCGACCACAAGGCTATTATCTTTGAAATAAATGTCCCTTCCCCTACCCAAAATAGAGAAATGGATCCGAAGCCCACATCACATCAATACACACATAAACTGGACAGTGGACCAATTTCCTACAACAAGCACCAACCTCAGAAAATAAACCAATAAATAACTAAACGCAAAGTAAATTCTGTGTGGCAGCTTCAAAGGTGCCCTCTGTCCAAGGACACCACCCTTGTCAACAGGGTCAATCCTATGTATCTCTTATATTGAAGCTGCACCACCTTCAAAATATATATAATCGGATCGTTTCACATTGAGTCCATATTGAAGAGATGAATGTGATTCTTTCTTAAATGCTTTTATTTTTCTTTAGAATTAAGCCACAGCTGACGCGTTTCGTTCTGCGAACAGAACTTCTTCAGGGCTGTAAGGTTAAAACATATATATAAAACACATATAAAAATACACATATAGGAATTACATATAAAATACAATGCCAAACATAAAAAAACACATTTAACATAACAAATGTATAGTTATGTAAATACATAACCCATATAATCAAAAACAATTTTGATTATATGGGTTTGTTAAATGTGGTTCTGTAAATGTCATTTTTATGTAATCATCTCTTCAATATGGACTCAATGTGAAACGATCTGATAATATATATTTTGAAGGTGGTGCAGCTTCAATATAAGAGATACCCACATCACATCAAATCTGGAGTAAAACTATAATATATTGCGACAACTCTCCCAGGCCGAGCCCAGATCGTCACTCGACCCACATCAGGCTACCGCCGATTACGCAGTGCCTCGTATGAATTTCCCCACAGGCAGAACGTAATAAACTTCACCTTGGTTCACTGAAGCCCTCCGCCTTGAAAAGCAAAACTGCAGAAGGCTTGAGAGGAAATAGTTAACCAATTATGACTCTTACGACAAACCTATAAACTCTCCCTTGCCAAATACAAGGCTGTTATTCTCAATGAAAAGACCACCTATTTCACGCAACAAATAGAATCCTCCAAGCATTCTGCAAGGGAGCTATTTCAGGTCATAAGTAAGCTAACCAAAGCGCCAGAGGTAAAAAGATCCAACATTAACCAATCTTCCTGCGCAAAGATAGCCTTCTACTTCTTTGATAAAGCACGTCAAATCTATAACTAGTTCACTACCTCAAGCACCGCTGATTCTAGTATTAGCCCTTCAATAGTTTAAAATTTTTATTTTTTATCCAACCAGTAGTTACATGACTGTGAACCATCATACACTTACCGTAGTATTTTCCCTATGCACTTGAGAGTACAATCTACATCCAATATTATACATTTGCCCCTGTACAGTTCCATTTTTGCGACCAATGACACCCTGTTTCATTGATTAACAAAAAGACTAAATGCCCCCCTCCCTAGTTCGCATACTTTTGCTCTTATGCATGTCCCCGCACTTTGCCCCCTTTTTTTTTTTTTTTACAACCATTTCCGTGCTTTCCTAGTGTGTACATGTAGGTCAAGTCATGGCATCGGGTTCTGCGGTCTTCTGCAGGTATTGGACAAGTGGTTCCCAAAAATCCCTAGGTCTCGAGGCTTGTGGGAGTTCATTTGCATAGGTCTCTAATGTTGCTTTACAATATGTCATGTCTGTGATCCAGTCCTTAAGCCTTGGTGGCCTCTTACTCCCCCACTGCATGGCTATTCTTCTCTTAGCAAGTAATAGTGCAACCGCTAAGAACTGCCTACGTCTTGCGTATTTAAGCTTCCTGACTCCCAATACACACACTAGGGGTGTGTTGGGAATTTGCTCCGCTAGCATTTCAGTGAGTATGGTGGTGACGTCTCACCTTGCTCTATAACGATGCCACGGCCCGGGTGAAGACGGGGGCTACCATATCTGCCTCCTACCCGGTGCGGAGAGGGACGAGGCAGGGCTGCTCGCTCTCCCCCTTGTTGTTCGCCCTGGCCATTGAACCGTTGGTGGCACATGCCTGACTGGGGCGCTCCTATGCTGGGGTACAATTGAGGGGGGACGCCCACTATATTTCCCTGTATGCAGATGATCTGCTGATGTTTTTGGCGAATGCAGATGGCGCACTGCGCGGAGCGATCGCCTTGTTGGAGGCCTTTGGGCGCATGTCCGGGCTCAAGGTCAACTGGGGCAAGACATGCTTGTTCCCGCTGTTGCCGGGCGGCCAGGCCCCCCAGTCGCTGGGAGTGATCCGATGGGAAGGTAGCTGCCTGCGATATTTGGGGATTAGTATCTACCACACCCAGCCTGATTTGCTGGAGGGGAATATTGGCAGAGCCATTCGCGGCTTGCGTGGTAGCATGAGTTTCTGGAGTACGCTCCCACTTTTGTGTGCCGGGAGGGTTGCGCTATTGAAGATGGTGGCGTTGCCACGCCTCCTCTACTTCTTTCGCACCCTGCCTATATGGATACCTGCATCGTACTTCGCACGGCTCAGAGCACTGTCTACGGGCTTCATTTGGGGCTCAGGGAGGAGGCGGGTGGCTTTGACCACACTGCGGAGGCCGAGAGCGGAGGGGGGCCTGGCAGTCCCGGACTTTGAGTGGTACTATCTTGCAGCCCAGCTCCAATGGCTTACGCAGGCGGTGGCCAGGGTGTACAGAGGCCCAGAGGGCCCACAGGGCAGGTTGATTCCGCGGCATGTGCTCGCCTTCATAGTCTTGCAGCAGCGGTTGGACCTTGCCCAGCTTACTCTGGAGGAGCGTACACTCCGGCTGTGCTGGAACAGGTGCCAGAGGAGGGCTGCGATAACTCGCCCCTATGCCCCGGAGATCCCTTTGGGAATGTGTACGGCGTTCCCGCATGGGGGCGATTGGTCTGGGCTGGCCGTTTGGGAGGAGCTGGGCGTGCAGATGGTGGGCGACTTATTCAGAGAGGGGGTGCTGCTGCCCTTGCAGGACTCTTACGGGCTTCCACGTGGGGACTTTTTACTCCACGCGGCCCTTGTAGCGAGCCTCCAGAGACATTGGAATATGGGGCTCTCGGAGCCAACGATCGCTGCGGGTTGCCAATATGTAGTGATGGCGGCGGGGATGTCCAAGGCCATTACTTGTCTCTACCGCAGACTATCGACGGAAGGCCTGCCGCCCCTTGCCGCCTTGAGGGGTAAGTGGGAATTGGACCTTGAGAAACCGATCCCCGAGACTACATGGGCCACGCTGGTGCGGGGGGCTGGAAGGGAACGCGCAATGCCTGGTTTCAGCTGGTTCAATTTTTTACGTTGCACGTTGTATTTGACGCCGGTTAAGATATTGCAATATTTTGGGGGTGCGCACTCTCAATGCCCGCGGTGCGGGGGAGAGGGTGCTGATTTTCGTCACATGTTTTGGTCCTGCGTCCAGTTGGGTGACTATTGGGCAAAGGTTATGGATTGCCTGAATCTGGTGACGGACCGCATTATTGCCCCGGAACTGGGGGCCTGCTTACTGCTTTGGTTTCCCCACACCCGCCGGACGAAGGTTACCAGCAAGTTTTACGACTTAGGGTTGATTATGGCCAAGAGGGAACGGACTATGCACTGGAAGTCCCGAGCGGGGCCTAGCTTCTTGCGGTGGAGGGCGGCGTTTGCGCGATGGGCGGGGGCAGAGGGTACGCTTCGGTTGCAATTAGCCCTTCGGAGGGATGACGAGAATGCGCTGGCGACGGCCCGAGCGTGGGAGGCGCTGGTGGTGGAACTTCAGGGGCTGATGTCGGACACCGGGAGAGAGGGGGACACCCCTGACAGGCAGGAGGAGGCGTTGAACGGGGAGTAGGAGGGAAGCAGTGGCGAGCACTGGAAGCAAGGCTGTGGCTAGGCATGAGGGAAAGCCTTGGTTCCCTAGAGGAGGTTGAGCACCCATGCATGATTTATAGTAGGGGAGGGGCACATCAGGTGAGGGGAAGGCGGAGGAGGGCACACTGACATGGGGTGGGGGCCCGCATGGGCTGGATGATTATTCTCCTGGATATTGGAAGGCAACACTGTATGTAAAGCATCCCCTTTGAAGGGGGGGTAGCGGGGCTCGTATTGAGTTGATGTTATGAAAATAATAAAAAAAATGTTTAAAAAAAAAAAAAAAATGGTTGTGACGTCTCGCCAGTATGCCTGCAACTGTTGGCATGACCAGGACATGTGTAAGAAATCCGCGCCCTCAACATTACATTTGACATCCATCTGTCTCCCTAAGTCCAAAACTATGTAATTTAGTCGGCGTGTAATATAACTGATGAAGAAATTTAAAGTGGATGATGCAATGATTGCAGTTTGACGTTAGTAGTGTGAGTTGCGTGCAGCTATACTGCCAATCTTGCTCATCTATTGTTTCGCCTAGCGCTGCTTCCCATCTAAGCACCGCACCATTTGACCTCCCTGCCTGTTCTTCTTGGGCCGCGTTATAGAGGCGCGTCACCAAGTTCTGGCGCGTCGGTACTGTTAATAGAATCTGTAGTGTGTTTAATTGCTTACGCTCTTCTGGAAATGTGGTGTACAATGTCTGCAGCGCTGTCCGCAGCCTTAGATACGCACATTTCTTCAAAGGGGACTGGTGGGCACAAAGTGCCGGGTCCGCCAAGTTAATTAATTTATTATGTGGGAATATGGAGCCCATGGTGGTCAGACCCATCTCCACTAAAAGATCGTACATTTTCTTTTCCTGCATTACCGCAAGTTTGGGATGTTTTGCCACAGGAAGAGCCCTTGTGTAAATTGGGAGCTTGTGTGCCCTATGAGCCAACGCGTGCCATGCTCTAGAGGTGCATCTAGCTGTCTGTATCTTGTCTTAAGGTGTGTATGTCATCTGGTCCACTATGAGTGCAGTCAGTGGTGTGGGATGTACACTATCCTTTTCTACCGCTATATGTGGGATATGCGCATGTGGTTTTGTCCAGTAGTGCGCGTGCTGTGCTTGTGCGCAGATAAAATATAATTGGAAATCTGACGCCCCAAATCCTCCTAGATAGTATGGTTGAGCCAACGTCTTCCAACTGGTCCTAGCTTGCTTCCCTGTCCATGTTAACCTGTGCAATATGGAACGTATCTTGACAAAGAAACCTTTGTTCAACCATATTGGTATGTTCCAAAATAAATTTAAGAACCGAGGCAGTACAACAATTTTCTGTATCGCAATTCTGTCCGCTATGGAGAGAGGCAGTTTGATCCACTTTTCTACCTGTTCCTCCAACCGCACCAGCGCCGTGCCGTAGTTTTCTCTGATTACCAGTTCTGGGTCGCGATGTAGCCAGATACCCAAGTGTTTGCCACTTTAACGGATGTTCCAAATCTGGTTCTGGAGTGTCAGCCGTGAGAGGTATCACCACTGACTTAGCCCAGTTTATGCGGCGGCCTGAATATTTCTCGTATCTGATATACTTCCTTATGAGTAGGTTCAGATTCGTGTCAGGGTGCGTGGTGTAGATGACCATGTCTTCCACGTACAACACAATACCAATGGGTTGCAGACCAAATTGTAGGGCGGCCTCAAAGTGCTTCTGCCTAATTTTGCAAGCCAATGGTTCCAGGATCAATGCAAATAGCATGGGTGATAAGGGGCAGCCCTGTCTGGTACCTCTTGTAATCTCTATTGGGCCGGACGTGTTCCTGTTAATTCTAACCCGTGCTGTAGGCTTGGCATACAATAATGATATCCATTTTAAGAATGGTTCTGGGAACCCCATCCTACGGAGAGTGACATACATGAAGTCCCGTTCAACAGAGTCGAATGCCTTGGCTGCATCCAATAGTGCCGCAGCCGCTGGCCTGTCCGGGTCTAGTTGGTGGAACAGCGCAAATGTGGTGCTTATATTATGCGTGGTGGATCGCGTTGGCATGAACCTTGCCTTATCCGGCAGCACCAGATTGCACAGCAACGGCTGAATCCTGTTTGTTATTATTTTTGCCAATATCTTGGCATCTATGTTTATCGGTGATAGTGGCATATACGAGTCACACTCAGTTGGGTCTTTCCCGTGTTTCGGGAGCGCTATCAAAAGTGCCTCATTTAATGTCTGTAGTGTGCCTTCCACATACGACTCCTCCAACATTTCAGCTAGGTGTGGTATCAGCAAGTCTCTGAACTCCTTATAAAATTCTCCCGGTAGCCCATCCAGGCCAGGGGCCTTATTATTCGGGAGAGAGTTAATTGCATCTACAATTTCTTCTTTTGTTATATGATGGCAGAAGTACTCTCGATGTGCATCTGACAGCCACGCCAGCGCCACATCATCCAAATATTCATGTATGTCCACTATTGGGACCTGCGCCTCGTAGAGTTTAGCATAGTAGTTAGTGAAGCAATCCAAAATTGCCTGTGTGTCATATACTATTTGACGCTGCTCATTATGTATCTGAGTGACATATGCAGTGACATGCGTGGGTCTGATTTTGTGTGATAGTGCTCGTCCCAGCCTCCAGCCCTCGCCAAGGTTTCTAGCCGTGTATTTCCGCGAAATGTATTTTACCTCATCCAACTCGTTATATTTATCTGTTTCCTAATTTCAGCTAGCAGCGATGTATTGCGTGTTTTCAAATTCTCGTTCCAGCCTATTGGTATCTGTTTCTATCTTTGTCAGTTGTTGCTGAATGTCTCTTAATATGCCTGCGTGCTTGCCAATGCAGTGTCCCCTGATGGTGACTTAAAATGCCTCCCAGATCGTCTTTGTGCTAGTGACCGATCCAGAGTTATGGTCAAAATATTCCGTTATCGCCTGTCTAAGTTCCTCACGAAACACTTGATCTTAAAGCGCAGTGTGTCTTAGTCTCCAAGTGAATTGCCGCGGGGTGTGTGTCGGGATTGCCAACTGGAGGCTTACTGGGGCGTGGTCTGACAAAGTTTTGGGTAAATGTTCAATGGTAGTTGTCTATGTACATACATCCTGGGTCTCTAGCCAGTAATCCAGCCTGGACCAGGTAAGGTGTGTTAGTGAAAAACAAGTACCTTCTCGTCGGTCGGGGTTTCTGAGCCTCCATATGTCCACCAGGCCCCGTCCTCCATCCCCTCCATTTAAACATTTGCTGAATTTTTGCCATATCTTTCTTGTCCAGTGGATCTGTCTAGTGCAGGGTCTAGGCAAGTGTTAAAATCCCCACCCCATAAAACGGCTGTAGGTTGTAATTCACTAAGCTGCGTCAAGATTTGGGTATAGAAAGATGGGTCATCTATGTTTGGACCATATACATTGACAAGTGTCAAAGTGGTGCCACCAAAGCATCCTTTCATTATAACATAGCGTCCCTGGTCATCCTTTACTGATATAATAAGTGTGAAAGGTGTATTGCGCTTCACTTGCAAAAGAACCCCTCTAGCATATGAGGAGTAAGATGATGGCAGCCTGTATACGGACCATCTGGCCCCTATCTGCTGCTCCCTGAGGTCTGTCAGGTGTGTTTCCTGTATACATGCCACGTCCACTTTGTGTCTATCCAAGTATGGCAATACTTTGACGTTTCTGACGTGGAATGTCAGAGGCCTCCACAACCCACAGAAAATACGTAGTGTTCTGTATGGATTCAGTGTGTCAGTCATTGGTCGTGTCGCTGCCATCCTGCCCATTGCGGTGTCTGAGAAATCTCATGTTGTCTCCCCTGTGCTTGTATGTCACTGTAACACTGGTCAGAATTTTCCCCCCTAACTCCCTTTCCCTCCCCCTCCCCATACTAGTGGAGACATTTCCATCAAAAACATAGTCACGTCCCCTAATGACCTGTGGAAAAAAATAAGAAACTAAAGAACACAAAATGCAAGGAAAAAAAAAGGGTAAAAGTAGAAATCTTAATAACTTTGTGGTTTACACGAAGGGGTCAGAGCTGCCTCCCCCTTTTCATGTGGCATAGGCCACATGGGAAGACGCCCTGTGTGACATATTCCCTAATTAAAAAACCATTATAGTGTCCATTGAGTAGTGCCGTAAAGTACTCTCACGGCTTCGTTCAACATTCCTGCGCATGTCAACAGTTATAAGCATTATCTCTAACATATTAGACACCAAAAACACTGTCTAGTAGACTTATCTGATCCTTCTGAGGGTCCCCGCCCCTCCCCTCCCCCCTTCCAAACGGTGTTCCAGTGTCTTTGGTCGCTTTCACCGCCTAAAAATAAAGTCCAGCGCTATATTGCACCCAGCAGCCGTTACTAGGTCTAGCACATGTCCGGAAAAAAAGGTCCGCTTATTCGACATCCGACAGTGCAGGTTGGTCTGTTTGCTCCACTCTCGGCGTTCTTCTCCTCGCACTCGTCTGTCCTTTCTGATTTATGAACTTCAACACTTCCTGAGGTTCAGTGTATATTCTCGACTATCCGTCATCTGTGACCCTGAGTCTCGCTAGGTATAGCATAGCGTAATGTATGTAGAGATCTCTGTTTTTGTTTCGCTATGCCGAACTTCTTCCTCGCCTCCTGTACAGATGCTGTAAAGTCTGGGTATAGAGAGATGTCCGTTCCTTCGCAAGGCTAGAGAACTGGGCAAATTGACTCACAAAGTGCTGCGACCCTGTCCCTATAATTTAGGATTCTGGCAATAATCTGCCAAGGACGGGACCCAGCAGGAGCCCTAGGCACCAGTGATCTATGACCCCTCTCCACTATAAAAAATCTCTGAGAAAGTCTCTTCCCAACATGGATATAAGTAGTTGCTCCACGTAGCGTTCCATCGGCCCAGTGTTTGTTGTTTCCACAACTCCCGTTAGCCGTATGTTTCTTCGAAACCTTGCCTCTAAATCCTCAGCCTTCGCCGCCATTGCTACAAGTTGTTTCTCCATCTTTGTGTCGCCATCATCTGTACTTGTCCATCTTCCGCTTAGGATATCCTGCGCTCTGCCACGTCTATTCGCTCTGTGTTCTATCAACTCTGTATGTCAAAGAATCTATTTTCCCATCAATGTTCGTGAGAGCAGCTTATATCGTGTTGAACATAGTTTGGATATCATCATTCAACACGCCACCTGTCGCCCCCTCCGTAGATTGCGCCGGTGTCTACTCTCCCGGCCCTCGCTTGTGCCGTTTCTTCGCTTGTTCAGAGTTTATTTTGGGCTGAGTGTGGTCTGTTTTACCCATGGTGTCTGTAGCGTTTGCGACCCTGTTTGTAGTTCCCAGTGCACAGTAGCAGTCAGATGTGCAGCATCCGATAGATCACCCTCGTAAGCCCACAGGTATATTGACCACTCTCTGTCATGTGTGCTTTGCGGTGTGTGCTCTGCCTCTTGCTCACAGGGTTTACTTGTGTCTCACCGTGACCGAACTGAGTATATCAATCATAGGGCATCGCAGGTGTGGGTTCCGCTGCGCCCTTTTCGCAATTCCGGTATGCACGTGCGTGGGTATGCTGGTTACCCTAGGCGCATCCGCTCCAGGCCCCCAGTGCTCCTCACTATGCAATATCTGGGACAGCCCTATGTCTGTCCCATCACCACAATTCTGCTATAGACAATGTGTGTGCGCGTTGAGCCTCCATCAGTATTCCACAGCAGCTTGCGATAAAAGCGGGGCACCGCACAATGCTCAAAATTGGCCCTGAAGTCTCACAGTACAAGCTGGGCTACAGCGCTGACTACAGTGCGTCGCTATTCACTGCCATCACCTTCCTGTGTTCCACCCTTAGGGATCCCCTCCTGCTCAGGTTTCAGGTCCTCCGCCCTGCATCTGAATGGCACACTTATTTATAGGGAGCACTCGTGAAAGGGTTGCACTCCAAGCTGTTGGTCATGTGCCTGTGGCATTTCCAATTTGTATACACAGCGTATATGACCCCTGCTCCAGGCGCTGTGTTCTGCTCTCTTTTGCTGTGAGTATGGCCCCCACCTATATGCCTCTTTGTACGTCCCCTTAATGGAGGCCCCCAGCCGACGCCCCAGGCAGTCCACAACCTCTGCTCCAGTAACTAGTCTGCGCTCGCTGTCATGGGGCCTGTAGCTCTCCTCCCGGGCAGCCAGGGTTACTTTCCTTGCCATCCGTGACCTCTGCTTCTCCCCCGCACCGCCCCAGCAGCCCCGGTACCTGTTGAGATATGATTCGCTGGCTCCGCAACATCCCGGGCTGACACCTGATCCTCAGCGAGTGCGGCCGCACGACGCGGTTGCGTACGTGCCTTACGTCTCGGTTTGGAGGTTTACGATCAGCCGCGGCTGCTGTTTCACTTTAGCCGCTCAGGCCTCAGAGTGCTGATCGTTTTTTAGTCCAGGCATGCAGGAATTTCTGCATTTTCTCAGCATCTCGGCGCCTGCTCCCGCTTCACTCTTCAGCACCTTCCCAATTTAGCCACGTAGTGTTGGTTTATTAAAGGATTATTAAAGGATAGATCCGGCGTCCACGAGGTGCTCGCTCAGTCCGCGGCCATCTCGTTCCGTGGCAAGCTCCGCCCGCCCAGCCCTTCAATAGTTAACCTTCCTATTCAAGACACTGAGCTTCCTGTCAGCAGCTCTCGATTTAAACTCGCCATTTCACTTTTACTACGATGCCGGAAGTCCGTAACTTGATCAAATCTACTAAATCTGGGTCACCTTATGATCCTTGCCCTCCCTCCGTTCTTAAACAGATCCCTGACCCTATTGCCTCTTACCTGACCAACATCTTTAATGGGATTTTTGGCACAGGTATCTTTCCTAACCTATGGAAAAAGGCCTCTATTCTTCCACTTCACAAGAAGCCCAACTTTGAGCCAGATAACCCGGCAAACTATTGTCCTATTTCTAAATTGCTTTTTCCTGGAAAAATTGTAGAAAAAATAATAAATACTCCACTGACAACTCCTCAAATAATTTACTGAACTCCACACAATTTGGCTTCACGGCCGAACATAGCACAGAGACGGCATTAATAAAAACCACTGAGTTGAGAACTATCCTTAACAGAGGAGGCTTGGCTGCCCTTATTCTTGTCGGCGGCCTTCAAGACAGCTGATCATTCCACTCATCTCTCGCCTCAAACAACGTGGCATTAACAACCAAGATCTTGCCCTGCTCCAGTCTTACTTGAAGGGCAGAGAACGCAAAGTGATGCTAGAGAATTTCTCATCTAGGCCGTTCTATTTTGCTTGCGGGGTTCCACAGGGATCTTCATTGATCCCTATACTTTTCAACATCTATGTTACAGAACTGTCATCCCTGATTAGATCTTTTGGTTTCTCCCCCACATCATATGCTGACGATACGCAGATCGTTGAGGAGGCCTCTGCCAATGTCAATGACACCAACCCCCAGTTTCACAACTGTATGAGAGCTGTCAGTAACTGGATGGGCAAACATTGCCTTAAGTTAAACTCTGGCAAAACCGAGGTTATTCTTTTTGGTACTAGACCACAATCCTGGAGCTCTTCTTGTCTTTCTTACCTAGGAGCACTCCCTACTTGGGTTCAAAAAGTGAAACATCTAGGAGTACTTACGGATGAGTTGAATTTTAGCAAACACATAAAGTTATTTCCTCGAGTTTTAACACCCTGAGAATTATCAGGGAGATTCTTTCTTTTATTCCCCTCAATTCAAGGAAAACGGTCATTACACTGCTAATTCTCACCAAACTGGACTACTGTAATGGACTATATTTAAATCTTCAAAAACTGTACTTGAAAACATTAGTGTGCAGAATGCAACGGGTATACTGCTCCTTGATCTTCCAAAATTTCAGTCAGTTTCCTCTCCCGTCAAGGGACTCCACTGGCTTTCAGTGAGCAATCAAATTAAATTCAAGGCTCTTTACCTCACCTACAAAACTCTTCATGAAACAGTCCCTATCATGGTAAGTACCTAGCAGGGACTTATGATCTAAAAGCTCCATGATGGTTACCTGCCATAGTTTCAAAGGATTCAAATGGGGGGGTTAGTTGTTTTGCCTCTGAAGCATCCACACTCTGGAACAGTCTGCTTACAAACATCAGAGCAGCGCCCACTTTGCTGATTTTTAAGAAACTGCTTAAAACATTTAGTCTTCCTCTTTGCGCCATGTTGCTATGTTGATTCAGCGTCAAGACACCCTCAGGTACACGTGCGTTTTAGAAATTTATTAACATAACATATCGTGTTTGGGTGTCCAGAATCAGTCTTGACGCCAATCCCTTAGTTTGTTGTCCAACAAACACGCAGAACCATATGGATTAGTAGGACCTACACGGCACCGCCAACACTGGTTTGGTTCTTATTTAACGGTCAAATCTGAGTAGTTAAGTTGTGCTTTCTCAGAGACCCCTACTCGCATTTAACCAGAGACGTCTCGAGTGGGAAGGGAAATACAACGCACCTGAGTAGGTAAACCCTATGTATTGGCTGTAGGTTATATAAGCTAGAAGGATTAAAGTTTCCCACATTGTAGAAAATATTACTCTTTTCCATACTACTTCCTCTCACGATGCCCGTTAATGGAGATGGCGTCACGAATGCAGAGGAGGAAGACCAGGATGTTCTTAACATTACTCCAGTATTGAAACTTTCATAGATTCACATGCTTGAATCATTCCCCATTGTTGAGATGGGAGCCCCTGGTATTATTAAAAGTAATGTCCTGTAGACCTAGAACATAAGGCCCTAGGCCTTAAAAATTTTGTAACATACCCTTGTCCTTTTGTTAAAAAAAGGCTAAACTTGGAACCAGCCAATCAGACACCACCCTGTAGAACCTTTGAGAGAAGCTCCAGTCCCTCAGATTTTCTACCGCAAGTCGTGCTAAGGGAGTCTTCACTGAGCTCTACTCAGTTTTCCTCTTTTGCTCTATTTTGGAGTGTTTTCTTCCAGTCAGATATGCTACCAACCCTATAAATCTGTTTTGAGGTGATTTAAACTGATGCCCATCATGTCAGATACACCTAAAAAAAAAGGTATTTTCAGAGCCTGTGGTACTTGCAGGAAGATAAGACTACATATTGATGATCAAGGACTGCCTATACTGCCTGTATCCTGAACACAAGCCTAAGGATTGCAAGGTATGTCGGACTTGCTCTACAAAGGTGTCAAGAATTCCTGTCATGCGAGGGGAGGAAAACGGTAACCAGCGAAAACGGACTACATCTCCCAGGATGCTTAGCGGTTGAGAGGTTATGTAAACAGGAGAGCTGTTACATAACTCAAGGAAAACACGCCCTTATGTAAACAGGAGAGCTGTTACATCACTCAAGGAAAACACGCCCTTATGTAAACAGGAGAGCTGTTACATAACTCAAGGAAAACACGCCCTTATGTAAACAGGAGAGCTGTTACATAACTCAAGGAAAACACGCCCTATAAAGGGAGGAACCGGGAGGTACAACGCTGTCGGATATTGTGTTTACACCGACGTACCTGCTTAGTGTAGAGCAGTGTTCCGGAGTGGTGCTCCAGTAAGGCAAGAACGGAGGTAGGTCGAGTCGTTACTCCCTGGGCCGTGTCTTGCCCCATCGTCACCTGTGAAGGACCCGGAAGCTCTACCGGATAACCATTGAGCTTCGCTTTTTGACTCGGCTGAGTCCAAGCGCAGTGGCGCTTTTGCTGGTTGGAGTCGTAACTCCCAGCCCGACCAGAGATACAGGGACTGCCAGCTGTAACGCACACCAGGAGGTGTTTGCCGCGTTACAGACTCGGAAGTCCACGGGATCGATCGATCGAGCGGCTGCTCTCGGTTCAGTCTTCTTTGCTTGTGATTGGGGTATCGGTGACGCATCACCAGGAGGTGATTCCGCGTCCCGGTGCAGTCTGAGGAAGAGGTTGAGCGGCTGCTCCCTTCAGGTAGAGACCCCGGCTGGGTGTTTCCCTGACTCCTCGATTCTCCCCAACACTCTTCGTGCCCCTCACAGCCTACCGATTGGCATTGTCGGCCATTTCATTTCTGCCCTCTGTTGGCATACGCCGGGATCGGCGTATATGCAGAGGACGGTTAGGACCATCCGTGCTGTGGGCTGGTAACGTACTTAGCCTGGAGGATTCCAGTGACTATAACCTTTGTTTATTCCTTGTATTCTTTTTGCCTTCATTAAAATAACTAAACCTTCACAAGTGGTTGCGTTCTCATTATCGTGTCTGTTAAACGATCCTGAGACGTTCAGGGCGTTACAAAAGGCTTTGAAAGATCGTGAAGGAAGGCTTTTTCTGTGGCTTAAGAAGCTTAAAAACAGGGACACGGTGGTCTCTGATGAGGAAACATACTTCTTCCAAATCTGCCTCCAAAATGCCTAAAAAAAGACCTTTAGATGACCCTGCTGGTTCATCATCGCAGCCTCCTAAGAAAGCGTCAGTCATCTGATTCCTTTCAGAAGCAGGTTGGGTCTGTTAGCAAAGCTTCTCACCAAGAAAAGAAGATTTTGTCTACTAAAAATCCTGCTTCAGAACCTACTCCGCCTGTGAAGCTGATGCATACCTTCTTCAGCTCCGCCTATGGACAGCTCGTCGACGACACCTCCGTTAATGAGAATCATCTCCTGAGGTGATTCTGGTCACCTCGACGGTATCTACAGGTACTACCGTCACTGTTTCTTCAGCGATGATTTCTTAGCGGACGAAGTAAAAGTCATCGTCGTCGAAATGCCATTTCTCGACAACGGCCGTCGTCGTCGACCTCGTTGATGGCACCTTGACTTTGCCACTGACTCAGACGGGATGACCCTTGTTGAAAGCAGAAGTGTCATCGGTGGTATCAACGATGGTTTTCAGGCTGTTAACGTTGACGAAGATCCTCGTCTCCGACAGTGTGTTGTAGACAACGGAAATTCCATCGACTAACCTAGATTTGGCCATGAAGCAGCCCTTGTTGACGAAGGTGATTCTGACGATTAACTAGGATTTGGCCGTGAAGCAGCAATCGTCGACAGGCTTGTCAATGAGGAGAGAAAAGCATAAAATTGCAAACATTCAATTGGCACAAGCTTTAACCTCACCTAGTCTGGTTCAGTCTCTTTTGCCATCCCATTTTTTTTAAAGAAGATGATGAGGGATCTGAGGACAATGGTCTTTATTTTTTTGGGCAGCTTTAAACCCATTGGATCTTAATGTCAAATACCAGGAGGATTCTGATGAGGATTATGGTCATCAATATTACCATTCACAACAACGTAAACATCAGGGTATGATGTACCCCCCCTTAAAATCTGGTGACAGTTCTGCAATTTATGCTGGCAGACTGAGATTTCCTCCAGAGCTGATTCTCCAACAGGCTCCTCCTCCTCCTTCTCTGGCTCCCCTTTCACAGGCAAAGGTTAACTCTCCTCTTCTTCAGCGAGGGTCTCCAACTGTTCAACCTTCTGCTTCAGTTGCTCCTGTGCAACAGTTGTCGTCCTCTGAAGAGGAAATTGAGAAGAAGTTCATCAGGATGAGTGGGATTCTTACATTATTCCCACACTGGTATCTCCATCTCTCACACAAGCGGATTCTCCTCCTGAAGATATTGGGGGATTCAATAATCTGCTGGAGAGCGGCCAGGTGTTTTGAGTTACCAATGCCCATGCATCAACAGGATTGTTTCCTGTAGGATTTTAAAGAGCCTTACAGGAAATATGTAAGGTCTATGCCTATTATTAATTTATATTTGGAAAGGGGGAGTGAGAATCATGCAAAATCCAGCTACTGTACCAACTGTGTTGCCAAGTCTTGACAAAAAATATAAATCTCCTTGCTTAATATGACATCCAAAACCAGATTCAGTGATCTAGCAAGCAGTGCAGAGACCGTCTAAGAATCCTTCAGATCCTCTGACTGCACCTCCTGATAAAGAAGGTAAAAGACTTGACAATATCGGGAAGCGGTTTTTAGACAGTCCGCCTTGACTGTACGAGCTGCGAATTCTCTGACTTTACTGGGCCGTTATAATAGGCAAATGTGGTTGGATTTAGCACCATTCTTGGATAGACTTCCACCAGACGACAAGGAGGAAGCTAAGAAAATCCTTCTTGAGGGCGAGCGGTCCGCCTCGGAAGTAATAGACTGCGCTATCGATGTGGCGTCCACTGGTTTCCGGCAGCTAGCGGGAGCGGCCGTCTTGTGGTGTCAAGGTTGGCTGAAAGCCACTTCATTAAGGCCTAAGGTGCAAACAAAGATACTAGATCTGCCTAAGGGAGAAACATTGTTTGGCAGTCACGTTGATGAAGCTTTGCAAGCTAATAAAAAAAGACACGGATACGGCTAAGTCTTTAGGTACTTTACAGTACAGGAAAATGCCTTTTCGTGGCTTGTGAGGAAAAGGTAAACAACTGTACAGAGGAGGCTACCAACAGTTTCGCTACCCAGCCTAGTCTTCCTTCGCTCAACAATATGAGCCCCAGTTTACCCACCGCCAACCACCTGCGGCAGCTTTCAACCATACTTCCTTCAGAGCAAATCAGGACGCCAGGGACAGAAAACCGGTCGCCGCCAATTACTTCTCCTAGTTGTTGGCCTCCATTCCGCCTTTTCCATCCTCGGTGGGCGGCAAAATATCCCATTATTTCCAGCAGTGGCAGGAAATAACATCTGACCAATGGGTTCCAAATCTAAAACAATTCGGCCACTCTTTGGAATTTATAAAGATCCCTCCAACAACCCCTCCTCTGCCCCGTTTTCAAAAGACGACCCAGGAGTCCTTCCACCACGACGTTTGACTCCCGTACCAGCCGGAGGCGCTGGGCGGGTTCTGGACATCTCCTTCAGCATCTAGAGCCCATCTATACTTGTTATCATGGACCATTAGTCCAATAATTCTTTTCGTTACACACCTGAGGACCAGTGGCCCCAACGAGGGATCATGTTACCCCTTGACCCTGGAATGTGCCATTGATTGTCCTGCATTTGAGGACTTTGACCCGACGCAGGGACTTGGTCCATAGATCTTGGTGGCTCTGGCCACGAGCCTCTCCATCATCCACATACCAGGGACGCCCCTTTGCCATTCTTCTGGTTCCTACCAGGCGCGTCCTCCCTTGTTTGTATGTGATCACTGCGCTCTGAAGGTGGTGAGACGACTATCGGGGTCACCTACTGAAACGCGCGTCGGCGCGAGAGGAGTCTTGTCAACTTGCTGTCTCCCCCCACCCCCCCCTGTGTTTATCAATATGTTGAGAGAAAATGTAATTTCAAAAATGAATTGTACTATATTTTGTTTTCTCACTTGTTGATTAATTCTGAAAGTGTCTTAGTTATTCAAAATGTATGCATATGACAGAGCTATCAATTGTTATATGTTGAGAGGGGGACCCTGTCTCCATGTATATATGTTATTTGGATAATTGTGAACCCTCATTTAGTAGGACGTTTGAGTATGTATGGGTATGCTTTTGTTTGCATGAACGATTGTGTGTGGTGTAGGATGCACTTGGGTTATTTATGGTATAATATTTACTGTATTTTCATATTATTGCAATATTATATTTATTGAATACATTTGCTATTTTTTGGTACCTGTGGATTATATTGTGGTAAGGCCAGTGACGATTAGCACTCTGGATGATGTACACAGGCAGAGAAAGTTTGTTTTGATGGTATTCTCAGTTTTCAAAAGCACCTACATCTCTTAAAGTTGGAAGTTACCAAAGTGTTGCCAAAAGGAGCAATAGAATGAGTTCCCCCCTCAACCAAAGAGGATAAGGTTTCTACTCAGTTTCTTCTTGATTCGAAAGAAGTTAAAGAAGTGGAGACAGATCTTGGATTTGAGGAACCTAAAAAAATTCCTCAAAAAACAATTGTTCCGCATGATCTCTATTCAAGATGTTACACCTCCTCAACAGAAACAATTACATGGCGTCTCTGGACCTTCAGGATGCATATATTTTCGTATGCCCATACGCTGAAAGCACAAGAAATTCCTAAGATTCACGGCGGCTGACAGGCACTATCGATTCCGCGCCCTACCTTTCGGACTAAAATCTGCTCCCCTCATTTTCATGAAGTGTCTAACGCCAGTTGCAGCATATCTGAGGCAGCAACATCAAATGTTTGCTTAACTTGACGACGACTGGCTCCTTAAGGCCCCCACTTACAAAGTAGCAAGGACATCTACCAAAGCCTGTCTGCAACTGTTCAGGAAATTGGGCCTCACTTAAATGTAGAAAAATCGATTCTGCAACCATCCTGTCAACTGGTTTTTCTAGGTGCTATCCTGGACACCCCAGAAAACAAGGGGTATCCAACACTGGAGAGACAACAAAGTCTAATATCCTTGGCAAAACGGGTCCAAAAAAAGAGTTTCTTTCCATACGCCTTTTCAATCTCTCCTAGGGATGATGTCTTCCTGTATTCCCCTCATACCTCATTGTCGTCTCCACATGCGTCCTCTTCAGGAAGCTTTAAACGAACAATGGGTGCAGATAGAGGCCACATTCGACGATCTGACCCGAATAACTCCTCCCATGATAGTGGCTTTGGACTGGTAGATGCAACCTCACCAGTTATCACAGGGTCTGCAGTTCCTGTCTCAGGCTGCTCCTCTCGTGATCACAACAGATGCATCTCTAGAGGGCTGGGGGGCTTTCCTTAAAGACTTGCAGGTCAGGGGAAGATGGCCACCCTCCCAACGAGATCTTCATATCCATCTTCTCAAGTTGAGAGCAGTTTTTCTGGCGCTCCAAGCCTTCCTGCCAAGAATATAAAACTCATCGGTGCTTGTCAGAACAGACCATACCACGACAATGCACTACCTGAACAAAGCAGGGGGAACAAGCTCTCCCCTGCTCTCTCAGGAAGCCCAGCTTAGCTGGCACTGGGCAAGACAACACAAGGTGCATAAATCAGTGGAGTACGTCCTAGGGAACGTTGAGCAGACTAAAGACAACCTGCCACGAGTGTGAATTGGACCAACAAACTCCAGCATCTTCTCCTTATGGAGCAAGCCGAACATAGATCTGTTTGCATCCCCAGACAACGTGAAATGCTGATACTTCGCAAGTTGGCGTCACCATCAGGGTTCAAGGGGGGAGTCCCTTTTCAGTAGCTTGGTCCGGCATATTTGCTTACGCCTTTCAACCCATTCCCCTCCTTCCCCAAGTACTAAAAAAGTTAGACTGAACCCTGCAAGATCATTCTAATGGCACCAGCCTAGCCTCGCCAACTTTGATACGCAGAGCTTCACCTTCTCTCAGTCAAGCCTCCGATCCATTTCCGCCCCTTTTGACAGTGAACCAGAGACAAGTATGTCATCCGAACCAGAGTTCTCTGAAATTGTCAGTCTGGCTCCTGAGTTCCAGTGATTTCAACATTTGAAGATCGCACAGGAGTGTAGGCCGGTGCTGGCTAGGGCAAGATCAGACCGCACTAACAGGACTTACTCGCTCAAATGGAAAAGATTCTGCATGTGGTGTGCATCTTCTAAAAGTCAGTCCTCTCCACTCTTCCTCCAGAGGAAGTTTTACCTTATCTCCTTCAACTGGCTCGCTCTGGCTTAGCTCATTCATCAATTAAAGTACATTTAGTGGCTAGCTCCAGTTTTCGCAGATCGGCTAATGTTCCATATTTATGGTCCTGCAGGCTGGTGAAACAGTTTCTCAAAGGCCTGTACAGGATATTCCCTCCAGATGAGGCACCTTCTCCTACATGGCAGCTGAATACAGTGCTGAGTCAATTAATGAAACATCCTTTCAAACCTATTCACAAGGCGGATATGAAGTTCCTATCCTGGAAGGTGGCTCTCTGCCTAGCTCTTGCTTCAGTGAAAAGGGTTAGTGAACTCCAGGCTTTTACTTCCCAAGAACCTTTCTTACAATTCAAACTTGACAAAGTTAGTCTACAAACGAACCCGAAGTTCATCCCCAAGGTTTCTTCAGCCTTTCACCTTAACTCTAACTCCACAGACTGCAGCAGAGTGTGCTCTGCGCTCTCTAGATGTTAAACGATGCCTAAAATATTACCTGAACAGGACAAAATCATTTTGCAAGTCAAATCAACGTTTTATAGTGTACCTAGAAAAGTTTCCCTATAACTAAACTGACCATTTCAAGATGGATATCGAGTGCTGTTGTCTTTTGCAAGCGGGCCACCTTCGGAAGTCAAGAGTCCATGCCCACTCAACCAGAGCAATATCCACATCTACAGTGCTGTTCGCAGGTGTGTCCCTTCCGGACATTTGCAGAGCAGCACCTTGGAGGACGCCACACTCATTCACCAAGTACTACTGCTTGGACGCTGGGAATAAGCGAGATGCAGCAGTGGGACAAGCAGTTCTCCCACATCAGTTGAGTCTTCTTTTCCTTTTGTTCCTTCCCGCCATCCTTTACTGTCTCACATTTTCATTGAATTCTGGCCTATCTGTATACTTTGTGTGTGTGTGTGTGTGTGTATGCAGGCAATACTATTTTGTATGTCTAGCTGTAGTTATGTGACATGAAAATGTGTTGTTCACTGCTCGCTACTCTGATTCAAGCATGTGAATCTATGATAGTGTTGCGGGACGCAATGAGGCTCGGAGGCAGGTGGATGTTCTAGTGGGGTTTTATTAGATTTCTGTACACTTGTCTTTTGTATCGTTGGGCGATAATAGGGTAGAGTGCTCTCCTCGTCAGGGTCTTTGGCCGGGCGACGAGGGGGGGGGGGGGGAGGGAGAGGAAAAAGGGGTAGAAGGGAGATGAGGGTCAGATCGGTGCTCAAACGGAATCACGTGACAGGGGCCAGGGAGTGGAGGACATACACCGTGCTCAGTACTCCTATCTTGCGTGACGAGGGTTGTGAGGTAAGGGTACGGTGAGGGGTATGGCTCCTATGGTCTAGGTAAACTATGGCGTCCCGCCCAACCCGCGATACGAGCCCGTACCTGCTGGTGCCACGCTTCTCCGGAAACGTTGCGGGGCGAGTCACAGGGTCGTTGGTCTCCTGGCTCTGCTACTGGCTCCACTGCTCGATGTCTGGCGATCTCGTCCTCCGTCTTTTCCTCCGCAATCTCCACTCGATTCTCTCCTCTCTCTCTCCGCTCCTCGCTGGTGAATACACACCCCTCTTCTGCTCGGCTTCCGGGATATGTCCATTCCCTCACCTCGGCGTCATCAATGGGGGCGTGTGCGGCGTTGGGTACCTCCCAGTTAAAGAAACCGTACTCCTCTGGTTCTCCGGTGCTTCTGCAGTCAGTTTTCTCTTCCCGGGTGACAGGGGTACAGGTTGTGCTGCTGTTTATACCAGAACTCACAGTACCCCCTCAATAGCAGTTATTCCAGATGTATTGTAACAAATACAGAATGAGTACAGGGCAGAGCCTGCCCTGGACTTGGGGGATAAAACCGATGGACAATTTTGCCCAGGTATCAGCAATTGCTTGTTACTTGTTAAGTAACGTAAAAGGGGAGGCAGCAGCGGTGGCTATATGCCAATGCCTGAGGAAAGCCACTCTTGCGCAATAGGAACGAGAATTACCTAATATTTTCGAAGAAACCTATACTTTGCTGGGTAGAGAACTTGGGAGCTAGACCTCGAGCTACCCGAGTAATCCTGTAAGTAAGCACCTGATTCCTCTTAAAAGAAATGGGAAAACAAACCATCAAAAAATAAGCAGAATGCATCACTATGAAGGGGTGGGTCTCCTCAACGGTAGCCCTCGGAGAAACAATATAAACTAAAACTGTGCTGAATAATAAAAAAAAAAACCTGTCTGGTATTGGGATACTGATACACATTCCTCTTGTTCCTTTGAGAGCTCATCAAAACACCCTGAGAGGGACGGATGGTCAAAACACAGATCAGAAGAGCTAGTCAAGCCGCAAAGGGAGACACATCGCACTTCAGACTACATTCTCAAACAAGAGCATAAACTCAAAACTAAACCTCACTTTAAAAAGAAGGTAGGTGACTTAAAATGGGAAATGCCCTGGCTACTTAGGACTCTACTTCTGAACGGGGAAAGGGCTCTGACGATGCTAGACAGCGCAGCAGAACCTGATGGAATTTCTGGTGACAGCAGCGTTGAATTAACACATCACGGTGGAACACCTGATACAAGGGTAAGTGTCCCACATCATTTACACAAAATTAAACTCCAGATGGAGGGGGACATACCCAGAAAAGTGAAAGGTCTCTTTTGGGAGAACCTGACTTATGGATACAACATGTTTTTGGTTGAAATAGATTGGCCACCTGAGTTCGTTATGGACTGCCCTAAAGGGGAAGAGGTAATATTCCCAGCCTTCGCCGACCTCGCTCCAGAATCACTAAAACATTCATACGCGCAGGAGTGGGCGCTTGTGCTAGCTCCCGCACTTTACCACAATCATGTAGGGTGGGATGCTGAGTCACCTCACCATGAAATCCCATTAAAATCTACTACACCACAGAGGCAGTATCCTATAAAATATGACGTTAATAAAAAAAGTCAGGGAGATTTTAGATCAACTTGAGTACCAGGGTGTGATTGAAAATTGCATCTCTTCCCTGAACAATCCTTTGTTTCACGCAATGAAACCCAACAATTCATGCCATCAAGTTTTAGACTACAGGCATTTATGCACATGAACATTTACAACGCAAAAGGCACACAATGCCACATTAATGAATAACATTGTGTGGAAGAAATACAAAACTAGCAATCTCAAATCTATTCTTATGCCAATATATAGCGACTGAAAAGCGGATATTTGACAGCATTTTCAGTGCTCTGCTCTCAACGCCAATTCTGTAGATTGCCACGAGAGTATAAGAATAGCCCAGGGTTGTTCTCAGCAACAATATCAGAGTTACTTCAAAATTGTGATGAGGAGGCATTGTCCTATGTAGATATTTATCTGACGGACGATGAGTTATTGGATCATTTGAACATGGTGAACATAATTCTGGGGTTCGCCACAATGGGCTACAAACTTAACTTTAAAAAAAAAATCAAAAATTGCCCACCTCAATATCCTATTTTTGGGATCTGAACTAGCAAGTGATAAAAAATACGCTGGCAGGCTTTTTTTTTTTTTTTTTTTTTTTTTTTTTTTAGAAAAATGTGCGCTGCTCCAACTTCAAACTCTGGAATGCTTACAATCCATTTTAGGATTCCTAAATTTTGACAGAACATACATTTTGGATTACAGAAAAAGGGTTGAACCTTCCTACGACCTTATCAGACCTGAGTTTTCAATATAACATTGGACACAGGAACGCACATAAATCCTTTGTTCCGTACAAGCTGACCTGATCGTTTCCATACACTTACACTCACGTGTAAATGCCACTAATTTGGTGATCTGTGTTGTCTCGGGTCTATGAGGCTACACTCACCTCACCTTCAATGAAGGCAAAACGGTACCCATATCATACAAATCTCATTTGTACACAAACGCTGATATGCCTTTTGCAGCCACAGAACAAATACTGACAGCAGTACAAACTGCTGTAGTGAGAGAAAGCGCTCTAGCACAGGGGAAATGCATTATTGTTGCGACTCCCATACCAACCTTCGAGGCTGTTCTCAAAGTAAGCATTCCAAATGTAAAAGTAGTGCATGCATGATGGATACACTGGGCTTATTCTCACTGCAACAGATGTAGACTACAAATATGATTCTACATTAGACACCAGCATTCCTGCAGTACCAACAAGAATATCCTTTCCCGAATGAAATAATGCCTCTAAACCAGTACAAATACATTATTTATACTGATGGGTTTGCCCAGCCTGTTGTAGGAAGTAAACCGCAATACAGCGCAGCATTAGCAATTGTGAAGGGATGTATGCGGGACGGCAAGTTCCATCCTAGCAATACACAGACGCAGTCTCTAGAAGATTGCACGGCATAGCTGGCAAAACTAAAAGCCCTGATACTGGCACTACGGAATACGGATCGGGAATTCCTCCCACTTATTGTGTGCGATTTTGTTTTATTGTGTCCACTCTTACAATGAATATCTTTACTAGTGGGGCCAGAATGGGTTCAGAGATTCTAAAGGTTGCAAAATAAAGCACAAGTTGCTTTGGGAACAGGTGGCAAAGCTGAAAGTATACTTGCCACAGGCTCATGTAATTCGCACATTGAGTTATCAGCGTGTTGGCATGCATGTTGAAAGGCATTAATTGGCTGATGAAGCCCCCAAGATGACAGTGCGAACTGCTGCTGTTGCTGCAGTCACTTGTTCTAGCACAAGGATAGACGGACAGATGATAGCTGTAACCTCTACATGCAACAGCTCAGCCTTGCCAAAAGGTTTTCCATTCTAGTACTCCTACAAGTTAAATGCGCAAAATATTCCATATGCTCAAATTCCAGAAGTGGGGAATAGAGTAATACCAACCATGGATCGCAGATTATGATCAATTTTAGCTGTACACGAGGGTCTGGGTTCAGCACATGCAGGTATCGCTGCAACTGTTTCACTACTAAAGCAGCGTTATAGGTGGACAGGTCTTACAAAACAGGGAAAGGGTTTTGTCCTCCAGTGCGACATCTGTCCGCAGATGAAGGGTTCCACCGTAGCACTTATCACCGCAAACACCATTACTGATTTCAGACAGATCTCTTGCATATGTCTATTTGGACCACGGCGGCCCCTTACAATATGGCGGCTTACAAGTACATATTGGTGGCCGTGGATTCATGCTCTAGATTCCTGTGGGTTTGGCCTCATCACTCTGCTGACACCCAAACTGTTGTAAAGGATTTGCGAGGCCTTCATAGGAACATACGCAATTGCCACATTGCATTCCGACCCTGCGTTTAGCTCACGGGCTTACAAAGAAGCCATGGGAAGTTTGAGTGCGGCCTTGCGGTACCCGTCCTTGTATCATCCAGAGGGAAATTCGATTGTGGAGAGGAAGAACTGGGACTTACAGCAATCCGGAACAGCTAGGGTATTAGGCTTGGGTGGCAGTTGGGTCAATGACCAATATGGGGTCCAGAGGGCACTTAATAACATGCCAAGAAAGTCCCTAGGGATCCGTACTCTATATGAAGTCCTGTTCGGGATAAGAATGTGGGTAGCTGACCTCGACGGTGGCAGCAAAGCAGCGAATGAAAAACCATTTGACATCCATAATCGTTTGGCTGTTTTACAGTAACTCAATGAATTCCAGGCATTTCAAAGCAACGTCCAAGTAAAACGCACCGCCAATGGAGAAGAGAAGGCAGCCTGGGTCCCGAAGATTGGGTAGCTGGTCAGTGAAAAGATGGTGGACAAAAAAGAATTTGGGCCATCTTACAAAGCACCTGTACCTGTCCTGGCTGTCGAAGGAAGAACAGTACTTCTTACGCCTCTTGCTGGGGAAAAAAAGAAAAGACTTGTCTAAATTGATCAAACCACACTATGTGGCCAATACTCAACAGTAGGCTGTGTGGGCTCCTGGGTTGTCACCGATCTCCTCTCGCTACCATACAGGAAGTTCAGACAGAAAGATTAATACTTTTGAAGACTCTACCTCGCGTAGTGAAGGAGTTAACAGCAATGAAATGGAACTTGTACCTGTTGAAATTGAATAGCAACAAACTACAAATGAAACACATCTCAATTTGGCCTAATACCGACATCTATGTGAATGTCTCAAACTGAGACGTCTGCCAATTCCACAAAACGTGCTGAGCTACCACGGATAGATTGGACTGCGTCTGGCTACTAAATCGATTTTGACAATTTCTCATTGGATCAGTGGCGCCACCAGCCCCTGTTCCCCACAAACAACGGATATTTGATTTTCTACCTTTGTCTAAAAAAGATTTACTTTATTCCCTGGCTACAGCACTGGATTGCAATTGGCCTCCTGGTCCTTTGGGTTGATCTAGTGACTGTCTTTTTCTTGCTCATGAATGGACATTACCTCCCAGAATGCTCCGCAGTACAAAATGTGAACTTGGTCCTGAAACTGCATGCATCATCACACAGTGAACAGAGACCTATCCCTTGTTAACATTACAGCAGTTCCAGTTCCTGAAGGATTCATTTGGGGCAGAGTTTCCTATGATGTGTACGGTCCTATTGAACTTTTAAAAATACCACCATTATTTAAAATTTCTCTTGGTGATATTATCACCTCTAGTACTTTCTCTGATTGGGATATTGAAACTGTAAATACTATGCTGTCTGATTTAGAAGAATCTGCGGCGTTTACAAATGATGAGTTGTATGATGATACATCTAATTTTGACACCATGTTTTGTTACAAATACTATAGTCTCCATTTCATATGGCACAAAGCAAGTTTCCCATGTAATGTTTTCAATTACTATCAATGGGAACATTGCCCAACATCGCTGAAAGGTAGTTCAACAACATTTGCTTATTTTTCTGGGTTCAACACTTCAGACCCGGCATCTTATTATAAGCTTGCACCTACATCTGCAAAGAATATGCTTACCAACACCAAGCAGATCTACTCTGCTTCCTTTATTTCCCAACTGTCTTTTCAGGGTTTCGACTTTTGGAGGGACACTATAGACAAAATCTGTCTGGGGGGGGCAAAGAATGGCAAGTTTGGGGAACTTAGGCCTTATTAAGAGCATGCCTCATACATCAAATGATTTTCCTGAACGAGACAGTGCAACAGTCTTGCTGTCTTGGACTAGCCAAGATCAAGGACTTGAAAACACCTCGGATTCCCTCACTGACCCAGTTTGAGGGTTGGCAAAATTATACATCACACAGTGAGGATACATTGGATACCAAACTACATTCTTACAATTTATCAGACTCCAACTGGAAGAGATGGTTGGTTTGGCCTATCAACACAAATAGGTTAGTCAGGATTCAGGGGTACCACCGAAGGGTTTAGTAACCATAGACCTGATCCATGCTATGTACAATCAGAACACGTGGGGATGGTGACATCTTACTGTCTTGGAAAGTTATGCCTAGCGTGGCTTAAGACCTCAACACTGTCACTTCTCTGACGACATGGATCTTAGGGATTTTTTTGTTAGGTCCCCAGGAACCATGTTGAAAGTGTTTCCTACGTGCCATTCACAAGGAGCTATGGAAAATCTCTCAACAGGATGCTTCTGAGAGATTACTTGAGATTGACAGGGTTAATCTAGAAAAGGCTTTTGCTGTGGCCGACAATGGTATGAACACACTATCATCCAAGATTTATTCACTGGGCAACATTGTGACTTCTGCAATACATATAATGAAACCAAATTTGTCTATTTTACAACATGGGCAATTGCGGTCCATTATACTGCTAAGCTGGACACTGCAATCATTGCGTTCTGGCCACGTGCCCTTGTAATAGTAAGACTCTGTTTTCTGCATACAATGTAATGGAAATACAGGTAGTAAAGGCACGAAGAGATGCAAAATATATCATGTTGCACATTGAAAAAATTGCACTAATTACCCTTCACCTTGGCGGAGTCACCTTCCACAGAATAATTAATCCATGGCTACATTACACTGCCAGTCACGACTTTCCAATTTCAATACTGTCTCCAGTATCACCAGGCAGTCTGGTATGAAGCACCAGGAGAGGGATACATACATGAGTACTGGAAATTACCGTACAGGTTTAGATGTAGGAATGGGAACACTGAAGTTTTTCTCAGCGGTTTAAACTGAGAGAGCTTTAAGCGGTTCCTTAGTTTGTAAGGATATTTCCCTTCGCTCGGGTGTAACGCTTCGGTTGATAAACTATCCTGTCACTTGAAGGGTTACCTAGCTACCGCGATTCATCCGTTGTTCGAGCTGCTCGCGAATAGGAGCTATTTGATGCTGAATGATAAAGGCTGTTGAGGGATGGTACCAGGCATCGCATATCTGGTCACAGTAAGTTCCAGGGTTACTTGTATGCAATTATTGTTTCCACCGACCCACACAGTTAGGGAGGCAACGCTATGGCCTTCATTGAATGTTTCCTTTACACTGTTTGATTCTCTGAGTAGACTGAAAGCCATGCTTCTTCAAAAAGATGTGGGCTTAACCTCAGCCCGACTGACGTTTGCTCTCCAGGTTGCAAGGTCTTCATCTGAGATACAGGCATTGATCTGTGCGAACTTCCTGCTCCATTTCGGAGAAATGGTTTATCGTATCTTTAAAATGTCTTAAATGAGGGGGGATCGTGCACCTATGTAAACATATAGGTTCTGGGCTATTGGGCACCTTTTAGACAATCTTTGGAGTTATTCCAGCATTAATACACACCGTATTAGGAAGCATTTTTGGAGGGCTTCAACTGGCCCTACTCTTTGTAGTGGGGATCCTAGTTTTAATTTTCCTGCTTTGCAGTGGATGTCCCAGTTCATCTAGAAATGGCAGTGACACTGCTGGTGCAACTTTGTCGTGATTGCATGGCGATCTATCTGGCACACCTTGACTTTGGGATTTGAGCAAGCATTGGTTCCTATCATTCAGACCAGCCTGGTTTGATTGCATCTTGCCTGTGTTCCGCTGCCTGTTATGCCGATACGAATGCCTGTTTAGATCCTTCCATCGGTTGTGCCACTGGACGCAGATGTACTACTGGACCCCTTAAAGGCCCACGTGTATCAGTGTCCTCTGTGTATTCCCATGTTGATGACCGCATTCTTAGAGCCTCCACAGGATTCTTCAGCTTCTGGCAGAACAGACTACTGCTCTACAACAGGCTCACAGACTTGCATTGTTTCCTCAGCGGCTGCTATGGGAACTGGAGAAGATCACCTTTGCTGCATTGACCTGATAAAGGAGGTGTTACATGGATCGCCGTCTGCGAATGCGAGCGACCTAGCGTCCTTCGGATGAGGAGTGGGTGTTATTTCCCCCAATCTAGGCCTAAGTAGCAAAGCGACCTTTCACCTACATTCGTCCTACCTTGCCCTGCATAACCGTTCTAGCACTGACCTTTTATCTAGTTAAGTGCTGAATAATTGTCAATTGGTCTCCTTGAAACTAGCTTTATATATTATGCGTGAGGATTCTTAATAAAATCCCCTGCACATGACCTGCATAACAGATTAACATACTCTGTACAAAAGTCATTGCTATCTTTCATCCTAGGGCAATCTGGCTACTTTACATAAATTACATATATTGATTTAGGCTCATCTACATAATCAGATTCCTAACATATCGATTGTGGTAGGACCCCTGAGGCTACCTTTTCTGTATAAAAGAAGTGCACCTTCACTAGTGAGGAGAGGCGACGCTTCCACGCTGACAGACACTAAGGTCCCAGCCTGCAGAAGCTTCAACATACAGTGGTCTTACATCCCTTCGGGGTATCCAACTCAAGACCTAGACAGGGTCCTTCATTCTCTCCCATCAGGTAATGGGATTGGCTTTTTCCTAGGGGATTCTTGGTTTTACACCCACATACATTCTTGGTACACTTAAGGTCTGCATCGTAGGAGTACACCTAATTTCTGTCAGGTTTATATGCTCTCATATATTCACAGTTTCAGCACCATGGTAGAATTCTACCTTCTATTTACTCTGTTGGTGCTTGTAATCTCTTAAATTAGCGTTTGTCTATTGATTGATGCAGCACATATGTTTTATACTAGAATGACGCTGGTTCAATAAATGCTTATTGAAAACGTCCCTAACTTTTATTCTGTGTATCCCTCTGAGGCTAAGTGAGCGCGATTGACTGAGCGAAAAGTACTGTACTGTTTCTACGATCCCTGAAGGATCAAGGGTTATGTTCAATGGTTGCCAGAAACTATTTGCTCCATGGTAAGGTGAGGGGGGGCTTATGGTTGCACTGTGAGCTAGCTGGTCTATAGGCTGACCTATCCTGCGGGGGTGTCTGAAATGAGTCTTGACACCAATACCTTAGTTTGTTGTCCAACTAACGCGCAGATCCTACGAATACGGATTAGTAGGAACTACACGACAGAACGAAAGTGGTGAAGTCTGAGCTAATCTTATTGGCTCCACTGAGGTTGAGTTGCATTTTTTTTCCAACGCGCCTGCATCAGTGTGAACTGGAGGTTGCTTTAGATCACCCTTAAGGCTGGCTTCCTGTGACTTCAATCCCATGAGAAAGCTGCCTCCAGGGTAAGTTGGCTGCGGCTGTGGGAGGCTACTTTCACCACCGGTTGGACAAGGTTTGCTCTGCCCCGTGCAAAAATTGGAAACTTACATGTTGCATGTTGGATAAATTTGTGTCATATTACAGTGTTTCCGGATTCTTGTCTTCTCTCTTGCTAAAGAGACGTGATGTGAGTAGATGTTGGTAGCTATACTGCCTGGTGCTGCGTCTCCACTACCGATAGATGTCTTCGTCGAGGTCAAGGATGTTATCCATGACCTTGACTTATCTGAGTTACACTTCTGGGGAAGCTGGGATTTTACACTTGTGGTGTTTGTAGCAGAGTTGTCGGATGTTGATGCAGTTACGTCTTCTACAGCTACTGTGGTGGTGCTTGAACAAAGAGTGTTATTTCCAGTTTTAGTAGGCGAGTTTGTGCCATTGTGACCTTTTAAAAGCTTGCTGAATGACCATGTCTTTTTGTTGTGGACACTTCGTCGGTCGCATAGGAAGTTTCTTGATTTCGTTCAAGACTGTTCTGAGAACCGAAGTGAGGACAGGCTGGCTATTATTGGGGAGGGGGAGCAGCTACATACTGATTGGACCAGATTGATGTTTGATCGCGCTCTTATGACCCGTTTATTTGGGCTTTCTAGTTTGTTCATTCCTGCTGTGCACACTGCAAGGGCATTTAGAAGGTCGACTTGGACATCGCATTTATTGGAGTGGTAGATTAAAGAGGAGACTGTGGATTGTAAAGTGTGAAAAAGTTGAGGCCTGATTGTAATATGGGAATCTGTTTTTATATCGGAAGCGAGACCTTGTCTACTCTGGTTCTTTGTAGCGTCCATTTGAAAAGAAATATAGATCCAGTAGTGATTGACCATTTGGTTCTCCAGGTAAACTTGCATGATTTTCTAAATCTTCCAGATGGAACGATTTCTTTGGTGTATGAGGTTTTGTTTCCAGTTGATAACTGAGTCCATTGAGCTGCTGGTGAGCTGGGAATGGTATCAATGGTGGGAATTTGCTTATTGCTGTGGCTATAGTCTTGCACTTCCTGATGGATGAATTTCTTAGGCAGGGGTGTAGTGCCCGGGTTAATAGGTCACTTATCACTTTATATTACTATAGGTGATAGGTTGCATGCGGGGAGAGCCGCCATGGGTGATTGCTGCTGGTCAGGCTTATCCTCTGAGACTTGTGTTGTCGATAAGGCTACTTTTATCATAGAATTTACAGGTTTTATTGGGTCCTTCACCTTTATTGTACTGCCAAAGAAATTAAAGCCACCCTGTATGGACGGCGGGGCATGCACCACAGTGTAAGCTGTAAATTGCAAGGTTTTCCTGTTGGTGGCACCAAGCAGGCATATGTGGCTGGAACAACCATTTCTGCTGAAATGTTTATCGTGGCTGTAATGGGGATTTCCCAAACTACCAGAGTGTTGTCTTGCTGGTAACAATACTTGCTACTTGTTGTCCTGGGGGAGGATGCAGGGGGGCTACTGACACGCAGTTAAATGCTGTTGTAACTTTCCTCAGTTAGTGGACTAGTGATTAAACGTTTTCTGTAGGTCATATGGAACTGATGAAAGGCTTTCTCGAGGTCAGTGATGGGGTCTCTCTTTTAATGTAGTACTCAGCTGTGTGCTGTGGGGAGGGGCATGAGCACCCAGTTTGTTGTGTGGAGGCTAGTGTTTGTTCCGCAGTATTGCACCTCCTCACCTCTCATAGACTAGACTTTTGGCTGGGCACATGTACTATATGGGGAGGGCAAATTCCACCAGGTTTGCTGGGTGATATAATGGCTTCCTTTTTGTCCCTTATGCTCAACTTTCTTCAATTCCTTTTTCCAGCAGCTTCAACTTTAAAACAACAAAACACCTTGCACTTCCATGGTGCCTGCAGTAAGGGTAATACATGATCCACCAACAGGCAGTCCACATGGTCTACAAGGGCATGTGCTTCCTGTGCAGCCACCTCTTTCTTTTCCTGCTTCCAGCTGTTGAATCATCTTTCCCTCTCGCTTGTTTAACGGTGGGGAATTCAGTGTATTTTTTGAAGCGTAAATGTGTTTTGCTAGCGATTAAGTTTTCTAATTGCGCGTTGGTTTCTCGTTGTTGGCGGGATCGACGAGTGTCTGACACTGCGCCCGCAACCAGACACGCTGCCTGAGCAGTCTGGAAGCCCTTACACCCACAAAAGTGTGGCTCTGTATTCCTCATTGCCTCAGCCTGACGCCTACACCGCGGGTCCATATTTACACACCGCGAGCAAGAGTGAACCCTTTTTTGTGAGGAGGCGAATACGGGCGGGCCCAGATGGATAGGATATTCAGTGTAACCAAGAGTGAGTCGCACCTTTATCGGATTGAAAAAATCCGAATAGCGTGCTCAGCAGGCACAAAATTCGTGATTTCAATCACGCAGATACCAGCCTTGACCTACAGTAGAACCCCCTACTAGCGTAGAGCGCTTAAACAGACACTTGGCCTACCATTTGTCCTAAAAGTAATTGTACTAGCTCTTACCATCATGGAGGATGAATATACAGAGGAGGAGATCTGCGATGTGGTGGATGCTTCCATCCACCAGGCTGAGGCATTAGCCATGGGCCCTTTTGAATACCGCAAAATGCAAATAGCATATGCTTACCAGGCACAAAAGCGTCTCAGGCACAGATGTGGGGGTGCCTTTGAGCACTTGACGAGGGCTTTCTTAACCAGACCTGAGGCAGGACTGCAAGATGCTATCATAGAGACCCTCGGGGTTCCCAGTTTACACGAGGATGTGGAGGACTCCTTGGGGAAAATCACCAGATGAGGCAGGTCCCTCTAAACCCGGCGCCCTATAGTGCCCCTCTCGTCAGATGCCCCCAAGGAATCGGAAGAGCTCTGATATATCGGTCCCTGAGGATCTAATACACTCCCAATCCTCGGATTGGACGCCCTCCCCCAAGGTCTCGGCGTTTGTAGCTGGGTGCTTAGGCAAACCTCTCGAAGAAGGTAAGGGCAGATTGCCCTGCCCGCCCTACGGGGCAAGGTGGCAACAACGCTAGAGGTTGACCTGAAAATGGCCACTTTCCTGCAGAAATACGTCAGACAAAAAAGGGTGATGGTCGGATATTGTAAATACTGTCAGGATTAGCTGTTAGATCAGGGCACATTATGAAGATATTGGAGTTGGCGGAGGAGGATAAACTGGCAGGCACCCCCTTTTCCCCCAGAGAGGGTTTCGAAATGGGCACAGCATGCAATAGTCTTCCTGGGCAATGCTAATTGCTCCCTCTCTACCAAGACGCTCCTTTCTCCTAAAAGTGGATCCCAAACTGTGATACTTGGCCTCTCCTGAAGCGGGCACAGTGGCACAAGACGGGCTCTTGGGGAACAGTTTATGAAAGAGCTGGCAAAGATTGTTGCCATTTTACGTCCTTAGTTAAGGCGCAGTCCTCGATTAAAGTTTTCCACCCTAGAATTTTTGTCGGGCCGGCCGTGGCAGAGGACCACCCAGAGGCAAACCCCTGGCCACATCAGATGAGTCTCCCCCCCCCCCCCCCCCCTCCCTTCCCCGTTTAAAGGTGGGCAGCAGGTTGGGGGTTTTCGGGCACAACCGGAGGTCTATCACCTCTGACACGTGGGTGTTAAAGACCAATCAAGGTTTCCCAATAGAATTCTACGTCTCTCCCGTACAGGATGTTCGCCCCTGTCCGCTGGTGTTTGCACACAACCAGGTCACCCTCGTAGATCAGGAGGTGGCGCATCTGCTGCAGAAAGGAGTGATTGTGCCAACAGGTATACACCCAAGAGGTTTCCTCAGCAATACTTTTCTTGTTGACTAAACAGATGTGGGTCAACGGCCGGTGATAAACCTAAGATAATTCAGCCAGTGGTTGGACTACCGCCACTTCAAAATGGAGGGCATCCATCTTCTGCGGGATTTCCTCCAGCTAGACGACTGGTGGCCCGGTGTCAGGACCAACGGTTTTCCTCAGGATCTGCACACGACGAACAAAGGCCCACCTCTCGATACCACCAACTCCAATTGTAAAATACTGGAGGATTGATGTGATCAAGCGGGGGGGGAAGGAAATTAGGAAGGGGACTGCTGGGAGGGAGACCTGTAAAGCAAAAGTTAAAAGCAAACGACATTCATTTTCCTTTACTCCTGTGTTACATTTCTAATGCACCAATGATTGTCAATAATCAGCTATGAAAATCAAACACCTGATTTTTGTCCAACTACCAAATTATCATACCAGAATTTGAAAGAGAACAAAATCAAAAGAAATAAATAAAGAAATCACTCATTCCGTTTTCACAATTTCACACTCGCAATGTTCCTTGTAATTCTTCACCAATATTATGGTAATATCTTTGAGGAATAAACACCCTCTGAAATCGTTCCTCGCATTAACATTCACAACATCATCTCAAAAGAATGCTTCGTTTTAGCCAAATAACAAGCGAGTACAAAATATGCAGTTCAAACGTTTTCTCAATAATTTGTCAAAGATCTTTCCACAATTAACTCTATCCCAGAATAATTAAACACTCTCCAAACGCCGAAAACGGCTTCAGCAAAACTGTGATGTTCATGAAAATCAATGCCGATAAAAAGGGGCGTGGCCGCACGAACGAAATCACCGAGAGAACTTCCTAAGGTAAGAAACTCGAGCGATCCACTTCTACTAAGGCTGGTAGAAGACCGCTAGCTGAAAATAGCAAAAGACTCACTTGTTTAGACCAACCTTCCCAGAGCGCTACGCTCTGTAATGGCCTTCTCCAACTCATGCAGGGATCGTTACCCTTGCAAGTGACTTTTCTCGCTCGCCAGTCTGGAGCCTACTCTCCCCTTAAGGCCTCAATTACGGGCTTTTCGTGGTTACCAACCCCTCACCCCCCCCTCTCCAACACGCCTGTCCTGAGGAAGACCCCGGCGTAAGGGACACAACACCCTACCACTCTCTAGGGGTCGAAACGTCTATCTACTATACCAGCCAATTCGACCAACAGTGATATGTGCTTCTGTTTAAAACTATGGCTATCTAACGTTTGGATATATTGTGAATAACCTGGCTTTAAATATGAGCCTTCTTGTTTTGTAAATAATAGATTTTGTGAATCACTTTTTCATTCACTCCCTCCTCCTCACCTCAATCACAACACCCTCGCCTTTCCTCTTCTCCTCCTGGGGCACTGTTTTAAACTGTTAACTAATGTTATGAACTATTGTTTGTTCAGTGTGATTAAACAACCCTGGACATTAAGCATACCATGGTTCTTTCATTGCATTTTTGAAATTGTATGTAATTTCTTGGTTCTTGTATGTGTATTAAATTGTTTACTGGGACCACTTTTCCAATGTACTGACCTGTGTACTATGTCAGCTGGTGGTATTTGTATTTGTTATTGCAACTCTCACAATTGTGTGAAGTGCCTGCGTCTGCGCAATGCTTGAGTGAAAAATCTCATGCTCATCTATTGCTTGTGGTTTATGCCTATGAATAATTTGATGTCCTTTGATGGGTCTCCAGTTGATAAACAAAGTTTTAACTTATGTCTATGACAATGTGGCATAGTGGTACGGTTTTGCACAAGAAAGTTATGCTTGTTAATTGTTAAATTAAATTGGTCTACTTGATACCCATCCACGATAAACTTATTTTGGGACTTTAATGAAAATGCCAATAAAGGAAATTATTTAAAAAAAATGTTTTATGCCCGAGACTTCCTTGACATGACATTTGTTTTGAGGCAAAATTCTTATCAAGTGTATGCCTTTGTTTGGGTCTGACTCGGACCTCAATCTGATTCCATCCTGTACCTGGCAGGCAGAGCATGATGAAAATGAACTTCCTCCATCCCCTGGACACAAGTTCCAGGTTGTTGGTCGACCATGAGAATGCTGCATTTCGTGTAACTCCTGAGGTTGAAATTCCCTAGCCAGGGCCAAGCCTCAGGATCAAGTGCCTTTCTTCTGTTTTTACCATGCCCTCAGGTGACAGATATACTTAATGGTAAGTAATCCAAAGCAATTTGCCCTTTCATGAAGATTTAATTGGACAGATAGTTCGGGCTTGAGTGAAGCTGCAATTCCAGTGTTGCGATAACTGGAGTTGCTTATCGATAGATGGAACAAAGCAACCGACTTCTCAGTCGTACATGTGTGCCTTGACCAGTCCAAAGTAGTCTGACCATTGCCCTCCCCCTCCCCATGTTCTGGTATGTTTAGGTGGGCAACCACAGGCAATAGATACCTCCTTTTTTTGCACACCAGTCCATGACTTCTTTCCAAGTGGAGAGGTCAGACGTTTGTTCATAGTTTCAATTACCGGCTATGTCTCTCTTGGCCAATATGGTGGCTAAACCCACTGAAGCGCGCTCTCCTATCGGTACTCCTAAATCTTCCAGGATGTCGGTAGAACAATTTTCTGAGTTAGCACCACAGTTAGTTGTAGCACCCTGTATAATAAAGTCTCAATGGAATTCCAGTACCTCCTAATGACTGGACATAGCCACCCCATGTGATAAAAATCTGCCTGGGTATCTGAGCATCTCCAGCAATTTAGCAAAGTCCGCTTGTTCGCTTTCCTCAATCTATGAAGTGTAAGGTAAGTTGTGTGTAGGTAGTTAAGTTGGATACATATTAACTGGGGCGACATGGCCAAGGTACATGGACATTTGGGCATTCCTACAATCTGCTTCTTCTAACTGCCCCACCCATGTTTCCCATTTCCGTGCTGCAAACCTGTCTGGCATGTTAATTACGAGAGATATGTAAATTTGGGATAACCCTTTGCTCCCCAATTTTCACATGAGAAGCTTATCTTCTAGGGGGCTAAACTCGAAGGTGACATGATCCCAGTTAGATATGCTAATGCGTGGTGTAATTGTATATATTTGACATTGGGTGGTGGAAAGCGGAAACTGTGATTGCAACTATTGGAATTATTTCATCATGGTCCCCTGCCATACCTTCCCCCAGGTAAGTGATACCAATTTTTGTCCCATTTTTATGAAGCTGGCCAAGTGCACCATTTGTCATAACCACTGCCCCCTCCACAACTGGGCGTGCTGCGTTTTTTCTTTCTGCCTGAGCCAGTTGTGCATAATGCTACGGCCCAGGCCAGGAAGACTACAAGTTGTTTCGGGGAAGTAGTGGGGAATAGGTCTGCCATACAGAATGTGTAGCCTTTTATTAAGGACGAACGATGACGGCTCTAGTCTTAAGGTCTGGTCTCTCCATACTCCACCTAGCCATTCATTGAACACTAGGAGTTGTGATGCCTAATTGTACAGCCGTATACAGGCCATACTCGTACTCCCCATCAAAGGTAGATTGGCAGCATTTGTCCAGAGCGATGCAGGGGGTTCATATTCCCATTACAAGGTCATAAAACCATGACGCTGGCTTAGTTGGTGGGAATTTATGCAGGATATAGATGAAACTTGGGAGGGCCAACAGTGCTATTCTTCAAAGCACTTGGAGATTCACGTACCTGCATCATCTCTGTTCGAAGCCCATACGTTCCTGTACGCTATTGAGCAAAGAATACTACTCAAAATTCACAAGGAGGGCCTGTTTGTCCTGGGTGCTATGAGTGTGAGCCAGCACCAAATGGAGTCATTGAATGCAATGTCGGGGTCAGCGTCCCGGAATAAACCTACACTAGTCTGGGTGGAACAAATCGGCAAACGCTCTGATTAGTTTGTGTGAGTATTTATGTGGAAATGTTCATCTCTATATTGATCCGTAATTCGTGCCTTTAGGCAGAGCATCAGTCAGGGGAGCTGGAGGTGGTTTACGTCAGAGAACCACTATGGTAACTCCATCCATTCAGTAGGAAATACTCCAGTTTACTCTGCTTCCTTGTAGAGTTCCAAACGGGGCACAGGGGCGTTGATTAAGTTGGACTCCCTTTTCAATATTCGATGGGGAACCCATCTGGGCTGGCAGTCTTAAGCAATTTCATCTCGCATTGAGGGTTTGGACGGCGGGAGTTGAGTGCGATAATAGGTGGCAAACATTTGAGAAATATTTGTAGGGTTTGTGTTAGACCTAGCATTTCATGGCGTGGTTACCCCTGACTTTTTGCCTCTACCGCCTCTATTTTTGGTGCTGTGATGGATTTTGTTTTGCCAACTTAAGTGCTTTGGGCCCTTTGGCACTGCTAATCCGTGTCAAAGTGCAAGTGCTCCCTGTATAAAGTGTAATGTTAATAGGTTGTCCATAATTGGTATCTTTGCCTTACTAGTAAAGTCCCTAGTAAAGTGCACTATGTGTGCCAGGGCTGGTAATGCAAATGCTACTAGTGGGCCTGCTACACTAATTGTGCCACCCAGACAAGTAGCCTTAAAGAGGGAACTCAGGCCTGCCACTGCAGTGCCTGTGCGTAGTTTGTTAAACTGCCATGTTGTCCTGACAAGTGCACTCACTTGCCAGGCCTTACCCTTCCCTTTCTCTGCACATCAGACATCCCTATGGTAGGTACAAGGTACCCCCTGGCCAAGGTGCTGTGCATGTGAGAGGTAGGACATGTACTAAAGTGTGTCATGTCCTGACAGTGAAATAATCTCCAATTTGATTTTCACTGTGGAAAGGCCATCTTGCCCATATAATAGAATGTGGAGGCTGTGTAATGTTTTCCAGCCTATATTCCCAAAGGCTTCAGATGGAGAGGTGAAGTTTAGTGTGCATGAACTCACAATGTAATAACACATCTTTTTATGAGGGTGGTTTTTGCATTGTTTTTAGAAGCCCCCGTTTTAGAAGTGGCTGGCTTTTGTGCTCTGACATTTGTGTGTCTCTGCCTGGTTGTGGATTGACTGTCTGGATTTGAAAGCGATAGGATCTGGGGAATGTCTTGACCTAGGGGAGGAGGTGAGACAGCAACAGGCTGACCTGCATCTGGAGTGTAGGGGGGAGGAGTAGCCCCTAGAGGTGAAGAGGCCTGGGTTTCTACCGTAAAACAAAGGCTTCATCTCCTGCTGAGTGATTGAGAATCCAGACCCCCACTAATCAAAGGAAGGTGTCACTGGCAGGGAGGCACCCAGAACTGGTTTGAACAGGGGTCAGTGCCCCCCTGAACACAAATACTTCAGACATTTAGGGGTATAACTGAGTGCTGAAGCCCCTGAACTTTGGAAAAGTGGATTGCTCAAGATTGAAAGACTAAAGCTACTTCGTGGTCCAGAGGGAACCTTTGCCAAGGAAGAAACAGCTGAACAGACTGAAGGAAAGGACTGACCCTTGCTGTGTGTTGTGGGGTTGGCCTGCAGTTTGCTGCTTTAACCAAGGAGAGGCTAAAATGACTTTGCTCTGTGCTGTCCCCCCTGCTTGAAAGGACTTTATGTGCTGTGTCCAGAAGTAACTTATCCCCAAGGGCCTGAGGTGAGCTGGCTTCCTGTTGCGGAAACTCAGGAACACAAACGTTTCCAGGAGAGTCTCAGCGACGCTGTGTGCATGTGCTTTTTTGCATCCTGAGACAGTCGTAAGAATTGTCCTGTGATCGTGTGCACCGGAGTCCAAGTGAGTCTCGGCGACGCTGTGTGCGTGTGCTTTGTGCAGCCAGCCTGAGACCTTTGTGAGGATTGCCTTGTTATCTTGCACCCGGAGTCCAAGTGAGTCTCAGCGACGCCATGTGCTTCGTGCAGCCTGAGACCTTCGTGAGGAGTGCCCTGTGATCGTGCACCCTAAGCTCGAGTGAGCCTCAGCGACGCTGTGTGCCATGTTGCAGCCTGAGATCTTTGTAGCATCAGTGACCCGGACCGACAGCCCCAGAGGAGCTGAGCCGCTGGCCCGAGCCTGCTGTTGACAGAGCGGGACCTCGAACCAACCTCGTCGAGGCCCAAGTCGCAGGAAGAGAGGTGAGCGAGGTCGCACCCCCCTGGTAATGTTTGTCCATGCCTGGGGCGGGGTGCGGGCTCGGAAGGAGATGCTTTTGGCCTCTCCCATTCCTGCAGCGCGAGCCTCTGCTTCGGCTCGTATCGCAGCCTGTATTTGCCAAAGGAGTGGCAGTCCCAGGGCCGGAGTGCAGAGCTGCACTTTTTGTATACACCATACCCATGTGGGGCAACTGTTGACAGAAGCTGACTGCAAGTCAGAACGAGTGGCGGAGAGACCTCCTGAGGCACCATGATCGGTGCTGGAGTGTATTACACATTTGATTGTTTCTGCATTACGAACTACCCGATTGTCGTATTATGCATTGCATTATTTTTGCATTACGAACTACCCGATTGTCGTATTATGCATTGCATTATTTCTGCATCACGAACTACCTGATTGCCGTATTACCCATTGCATTATTTCTGCGTTATGAACTACCTGATTGTTGCATTGCGCTAGTTTTGCATAACGAGCTACCTGATTGTTGCATTACGCATTGCATTATTTTGGCATTACGAATTGCTTGACTGTTGCATAACGAACTGCATTATTTTTACAATTGCAAAGTGCCTGATTCTAGCATTACGAACTGCATAGCATTGCATTACGACTGCAGTGGATCATTTAGAATTGCTCATTAATATCGTCAGAACTTACAAGAGCTGACTCGCCACGAGGAATATTACAAATACACATATGTTGGATTTATATCCTGTGGTCTTATGGTATATCTTTTTATATAAATGTATACTTTTTTGTGTAAAACTCGTGTGGAGTCCATTTGTGGTGTCATCATTGGGTTACTGAGAGCGTGGTTGCAAATACTTTACACATTTGCCTTGAAGATGAGCCTGGCTGCTTGTGCCAAGCTACCAAGGGGGTGAGCGGGGGGGCTATCTGAGAAGGTGTCCTTCATTGCCCTGACATGGAAGCAAGGGTCCCTACTTGGCCTAAGGTACCTACCTCAGCCAACCAGGGATCCCGGTTCTAACAGTTTGTATATCTCTTTCCTCCGACTGTCAAAAATGTGGAGTACTATCCGTGAGGTCATGTCTTGAATGGCAAGCAAATAAAGTAGTGAAACCACCCAGCTTTGACGGGCTTCCTCCAGGGCCAATTGGCATAGCAGTTCCCTATCCAGGGTCAGCTGGCATTGGAGCTTTACAGATGGTGCCAACTGGCATTTTATTCTCTTGCACCAAATTCCATGTCTCTAGATCAGTAATTTTAGCCAAATTCTCTTGCTCTTTATTTATTATGGATAAAGGCTTTGGGCACTCCTGTGGTTGTGGATTTCCCACTGCCCATAGTGTGGCTGCGATTAAGACCAAGCTCTAATTGGTTTTGAAATAGTTCTATAGCCAAAAAGTGCTAATGGGATTTGTCAGTTACCATGCATTAAGATGCCAGGTCAGATGGTAAGTTTCTGGGTCCAAAAGCTCAGAAGGAGGAGGAGGAGTGGTCTGAAATCCCTCATGGGAGGATCTCCACCGTGGTGGTTGTAAGACGTCTGAGAGAGACTTGTGTGCTGCAGAGGTCTGTGTGGAAGTATTTCACATGCGGGTGCCATATCCGCCAGTTGGCACAAAGACCTTTGGACGACATCCAGGATGTTTGAAGTTTTGCGGTTCCCAAGCTGTGCTGTAGGAGCGGCTGTACTGTTTTTTTTTTTTTTTGTAGGGTAGTGTACAAAATTGATGTCGCCTCCATTAATTGTCGCTTCTTGTGGAAGGCAGAGTGACACTCCTCTAGAGTCTGTTTGATGGTGTAGGGTGGAATATATATGCTTATTAGTTGTATTGAGTAACTTCTATGGTCCTTGCGACCCTCGCATACTGACCCTGAGCGTCCAAGTCAGATGCAGTAACTAACAGAGGAAATTCTTTATGAAGTTGAATTTACCTCTGGAGAAGCCTGCATAGAAGACTGCCATAACTGTATTGGCTCAATACCGGGCATTTAGTGCTGGTGATTTCTGATTGGCATAACTGAGGACTACTGGCCTTTTGATCTGGTCTAAGACAATTTACATTTTCAGGAGAGGACCTTGTAATCAACCATGATGGGTACCTGGCTGAAGTGAGTCTCTTCCCCGGTGCTCACGTCTGGGGAATGAGTGTTTATGATAGTGGGACAGGATATACAAGTACCTTCCTGCAAGACTGGACTTCTAGTTTATAAATGTAATTTGTTTTGGGACAAAGATGTATGTGTTGTAGGACAACACACAACTGAACAAACCTTGTGCCCCTAATTCACTCACCTCATACACCCCCGAACTTCTGTTGCCCTAAATTTGAGTATCAACAGATCATCGGGGCATTATTGGCAGTGAACCTCCACAGTCAGGAGCTGGGACCCTTTCCTAAGTTTTGTATTTTGTTACCGTCGTGTAGGCTGCACAAATTATTTGTGAGTGCTCTTTTTTTCAATCAAGGCTGCGTTTATTTCACGAGGATGTTACCGCTGGCATCCGTTCCTAAGGTTTGTACTTTGTTTTCGTCTTAATGTTTTGTAAATTATAATATTATACACAAACTGGTACTTTATTTTCAGGCCACATATACGGCTGCTTTTTGTTTTGTGTTGGCGTACTCTTTGTTAATTTGCCACCTGCACGAAATATCGTGTGCCAGCGTGCATGTCCACATTAGCAAAGCAGTGCTTCGTTTTCGCAACATAAAAATAAACCCTCCGGTTTGGTCCATGCAACGGGCGCTTTATTTTCAGGCCACATTTACGGGTGCTTTTTAGGTCTCGCCTGACCCAGCGCATGCGCTAGTCTGGCGAGACTTTTTGTGAGGGCTCCAAAAAGTGCTACCATGGCCAGCCTAGAGCTACAGTGCGCGGGCGCGCGCGCCGCGCTTGATCGCTATTACTTTCACGGCCGCTTTGATGTTTGATCGCGATCACTTTCGCGGCTGCACGGCCGCTTTGATGTTCTTCGTCAAAAAAGGTCATTGAGGTTAAGCAAGACAAATGTATCTGTCTTAGTGATAGGTTATATAGGACAGTGCCCATTTGCACGGCTGTACATACCATGCACATCACAGCTCAGGTATTTTTCCACCAATCATACCAAAAAGACGGTAAAGTATGAAAGAAAAAGTAGTGCAACTGTGGCCGAAATCCTGAGATCAGGCACATCCGAACAGACCTCATCACAGACACTTCCTAACTAATCCGAAGAATACATTAAACTTTCAGGTTCAAACAGAATCAATAACTAATGGAAAATAAAAAGGGCAGCGTTTAATGGTGACTAGAGAAGTATTATAGCTGTGTAAACAGTTGGAAAAAAGTAGTATCAACTTTAACAATAAAAGATGAAGTAGCGAGACTATGGTCTTTAATGATGCGCATAAATGCAAGAAATGTCAATCTAGAGCCTCATTGTACAGAAAATATATTGACTGATCAACCTTTAAGAGATGTCAGAAGACTGACTGACAAAGCTGTGATTAACGTGACTTTGCTTTTACAAAATGTTAGCCTGTGCTTTCACGTATAAACCATGAAGCTGCAAAGTGACTTTCCAAATTAAGAACTTTTACACCTGCAGCTTCAGGCGGAATACGGAGTGAGGCACCTAAAGCCAAGAGTCTTCTCACCACCCAGCAAAGGACTGAGCTAGATCACCCTCTTTGGTCCTTTACCACTTCACAGAACACACTGAAGCAACCACTTCGATACATGTTAGGTTTCTGCTAACGCAAAAATAAATAAACAATAGGCAATTCAATTGAGACTCCTGTGCCTAGGCTGGAATTGTGAATTCAGATGTCTGAAATCAACTCCTCACTAATTGTTTATTTTCTCCAATTCTTTTACCATTTTCCTCAAATGTAACCAACTTTTTTTTTTTTTTAAAGCCTCCACATTTCTTTACGCCAACAAAGTTCTTGGTCAACGGATGACCTGTTAAAGGGAAATGGGATACCGAGTTAATCCACAGTAAGTCAAACTTTAGAGATAAGAGCGAAGCATCACTCCCTGCGTCAGAGTAGGCAGAGTGGCATCAGCAGCCTCTCTGTCATGCCTTGCAGGCAGAGCATGGCACAGTGACAGTTGTTACTCAACACAGCTGCGCTTCAGGTGCAGACTGACAAAGAGGCATGTTCTCGCTTGACTCAGAGAGGCTGTGTGCTTGTACACAACAGGCCGGAAATGGTCCCAGTTTCAGGGATGCAGTGCACTCGGCCTACTGAAAAGCTTCCAGAGATCTGAAGGGCCGTCCACGCGCCCGCAGGCCGGTGATCTAAAAAAAGGTTAAACTAGAGAGGAGTGTTTTTTTTGGCACAAACATTACAATTTGAAGGTGCCCGGCTCTTTTAAACTCCCTGGTCGAATAATGAGTGACTCAGCATTCCTGAGTACTCGTACGACTCTCACCCAATGAATGAGTCTTACAGAAATTGCACTTGAAGTAAAAAAGAAACTACGTTTGCTTTTGCACACCCAATATACTCATAGTTCTTATTGAGTAGCCCCGTCTGTACTAACATCTCTTTCTGTGATAGCAAATTTTGTGTGAGAACCTCTTCATTTGCTTATGTGGATTAAGAGGTATTAGGGAAAACTACTAAGATAAACTACTACCTGCTTCCAAAGCAGGGCATGGGATCTCCATGCACAAATAGTTATAAAAGTGTTTTAATAATAAGGATATAATGCTTAATTTAGATGTTTTTAAATTAGCCTGACAAAGCTTTAACCAGACTACACGGACATTTCACATTTGCAGAAGGAAAATGTACTTTTTGTGCTAACAAGCATACTCCAAATGTATGTTTCGCTCTGTGCTTTTCGATTTCAGAAAATCAGCAAAATAGAAGCCTCGTTTGTGGTGTTTACTGTATTAATACATTGTATCAATGTGCCTTCCTTTAGGGCTCATAATGTTCCTGCCTTTGTAACACTCATGGTCCTTCGCTCATGGTTTTTCTAGTTACTATTCATTAGTTGAACAAAGTGTAAACTAGCATTGGCATAGCCAATCGGTCTCGCCTTTGGGACCTTATAAGTGCTTAGCCATGCAACAGTTGCATAACTAAATACTTATAAGGTCCCAAAAGCGAGACCTATTGGCTATGCCAATGCTTGTTGTTTATGTTAAGTGTTAGCGCACTATTTGTTTATTTGCAGCCTGCACAAATAATTTCTGAATGTTTTCATATTTTTGTCAGGGCTGCATTTTGCAATGTGCTTGGTCTATTCAAATAAAATAAAAGCATTCCGATTTCGTCTAGTAAAATGACTTACTACTCTGATCTACTTTTGCAGCATGTAGACTGGGTATTTGTTTACGTGTCATATTATTTTGTAACTTTACTTCAATGTTTTAGTCCCTTTTAATACAAGGAAATAGTACTTGGGGACCGTTGCAGATGATTCATTTACAAATGCAAAGCAGGTTTATGTTTCGTGTTTAGATTCAGTTCCGGCTACCCGAACTCCTGTACTCATTATACTACTTTTTTTTTTTTTTTTAAATCTAGCACTCTTTTCCAAACCCATGCCGCTCTAAGCGCTATTAATAGCAAATATTACCACTATTCTTCGTGTACACCAGAGGTGAGCGTAGGCTCCAGCACACCCTTTGTTCACAGTCTAGGGGAGAGTTTGACTCCTTTGTGTGGGTGGGTGAGGCACAATGTCACCATGACCCTAGCCATACTGACCAATTCTCCGCATTTAAAGAAGCCACCCTCATTTTAAATTAAATAGTTGCTGCATTGTCCTTTCATGTTTACATTCCCAAAGCATCTCTTAATCCCAGATTTACCCGCTCTCCTTTCATAGATCACTGGTGGCTTTCTCATCCTCGCTCTCAGCCCTCATTTCCCTTCTGCCCCTCTGTAGTGCTCTACCACAACTTCGGGGCGTTTAAGCACTGCACATTTTAGACACTTTTACATAATGTCATGTACCCACCTCCCATCTGTTTTACACTCTCCCTATGTCTAGTGCCAGCTGCCATCTCATGTCCTTCTGTCTTATGTCTTGTGTTCCAATACAGTGCTTTAAAGAAGACAGTGAAGGGGTAAAGTGCTACAGAAACAAGCATTGGCATAGCCAATAGGTCTCGCCTTTGGGACATAAGTGTTTAGCCATGCAACAGTTGATGTTGCACCAAGGATATTGTGCTGCATAATTAAATACTTATAAGGTCCCAAAGGCGAGACCTATTGCATATGCCAATGCTAGTTTTCCATGTTCTTGCCTCTTCCTTGGCAGGGCGGCAACGCCCCTTTAGCCCAAGAACACCAGTCGCCTTTCATGCAAGGGGATAATAGCAAGAGTAACAAATAAATATACATCCTTGAGGGATAAGGAGCCAGAAATAAAGTGTGTTTAACAGGAAAGATGAGAAACTGAGGCAACACCTGGTAGAAAGCAACCAAATAAAACATGCAAGGAAATTAGGATCTAAAGCCGAAAGCATTATAAGGCAGGACATTGGAAACCAAGAAAGCAGGGAAAGTATGGCAAGGAGTGAGCCGTGGGTATCTACTAAAAGCAGTAAATGTTTATGAATAAGATTACATTTAACTTTGTGAGGAACAAGGTAGTACTCTGCCCCCAGGAAACCAGAATAGACTGCTTAGCAGCGTAACCCCAGGAAATAAAAGTGCACTGCTATACAGTACCAGCTCAAGAAACAAGGACCCATTTCTAAACTAGGCTAACTCTGGGCAACTAGGTATTCTTAAAATGGCGTGCATCCTTGACACAGGAACAATGTATTTGAGGCCAATGCTGTACTGAAGCAAACAGAAGGCTTTAACTAAAATGGAGAGGGCTAGAAATTCATGTCCCCGGCGGTGCCTCTGTAGTCCAGTGGACATCAACATCTTGTCCTGTGCCCAAGCCAAGAAAATCCTTTGTGTATTGTTACACCAGAAGGAATGTTTTTCTTTTGAAAACTAATCTTAAAGTGTAAGGAATGAGGTTTCTCACATCATGACATTTTTTTGTTCTTTGTCATCTGAGCACAGTTTTATACAAATATCACACAGAGTGAAACTGAAATCATTCAGTACTTGCTTTTACTGTGATCACTGGTTCCTGAGCTCCTATCAAGACGGTAGAGATGGGACCGTGGCCAAGACGTCAAGCATGTGAGCTCGGAGCTCCGTCCCAGCCCAACAGTAATCCTGTCCCAACTGTTGTAAAGGGGATAGCTATACTTTTCAAAAAATCAGTCAAGGCTAGAATTGAGAAAATTGATTTGGATAAAAAAGGTAGATGGGCAATTGTTAGGGTAAGAATTCACAACACCCCATACACGATAGCTGGGTATTATGGGCCGAATTTAGATGATCCCACCCCTCTACAAAGTTTATATACTCTTTTACTATCGTCTGAATCTCCAGTGGTTTTAGGAGGAGATTTTAATGTCATTCCAGATCCCAAGATAGATCGCCTACCCCCTATGAAGCATATAAATCTACCAAACATGAGGGAATGGTTGGGGATCTACAGAAAAGATCTGGGGTTGGTGGACATCTGGAAGGAGAAAGGGGATAAAAACTACCCATTCACCTTCAAAAATAAAAGACTGGGTCTTCATTCTAGAATAGTTTTTTTTTTATTTTTTTTTTTTTTAATTTTTGGTAGAGAAAACGATAGTGAGTAAAATTATCAAAGTTGAGCACTTACCAGCCCTACTTTCAGACCACTCCGCCGTCCTACTTAAAACTCAGCTGGGTAAGGAACAAACTTTTTTGTGAGATGGACTGTGGATCGGACCATTTTTAATGATACCCAAATCGTTGAGAATTTAAAAAAAGAGTAGCTGGAGTTTTTTGAAAATAATAAAGAGGGAGTATCTCCTCAAATTACATGGGATGCATACAAGGCTGTTATTAGAGGGAAAATACTTAGTCTGGTCGCTTATAAAACAAAATTATCAAAACAAGATGTTAGAAACCTGGAAACTGATATCAAAAATTTAGAGCTACTAATAGAAGCTGAGGTAGATCTGGAAAAGAAAAAGAAGTTGGAAATAGATAAGACGGTACACGAGGATAGACTAACAGGAATCCTAGAGAGTAAGGTCAGAGAGAGATGGGAAGTGAGCAAGCTCGCTCATTATGAATATGGTGAGGGTTGTGGTAAGCTGTTGGCATGGAAAACAAAGACCGATGCTAACCGAAATAAAATACTTAATATCTTACCACAAGGCGGCTTAGTCCCTTGTTCGGATGAAGGGGTAATAATGAAAGAATTTGTAGACTTCTTCTCTTCTCTATATACTGAAGATACTGTCCCACTAAATGAGGATTTAGAAGAATACCTACGCAAACTGGAACTCCCCGAGTTAACAAGCCTAGAAAAAGATTTGAATGCCCCAATTACCAAAGAGGAGGTAGAAGAAGTAATGAAAGGTCTGAAGAGTGGTAAAGCAGCAGGTCCAGACGCTCTCCCCAACGAATTATATAGTAAACTTAGAGAGGCTATAGCTTCCCCGCTTACAAATTTGTTAAATATAATTTATCGTGAGAAGGGGAAACTTCCTGATTCATGGAATGACGCTACTATAAGCATCCTGTTAAAACCCGGTAAAAATCCAGTTAAGTGTGAATCTTACCGTCCCATAAGCTTACTTAATTGTGATTATAAGATCTATACACAAATTCTAGCAAAGCTTGGTAATATCGCAGGAAAACTGATAAGAGAAGATCAGAAAGGGTTTATAAGGGGTAGGGATTTACAAGATCTTACACAGGAGCTTATCGGGTCAATAGACAGTGAATTGGACTTTCTTGAATGCAACTTTAGTGAAATACAATCTGGGAGAAAACTTTCAGGGAGCAATTAAAGAAATGTATCGAGCACCAAAAGCTAAGGTCCTAATTAACGGGAATTTAACAGAAAATATCCCCTTATTCAGAGGGACCCATCAGGATGCCCCTTGTCTCCCCTTCTTTTTAATTTATATATTGAGCCTTTGGCAAATAGGCTCAGAGTTCATCCTGAAATAACTCCATTTATTTATCAGACCTGGGGAAAAAAAATAGCCTTGTATGCAGATGATGTGGTGATTTTCATGAATAACTATGCAGGTTCTTTCCAAGCTATTGATGACACTTTAAGAAATTTTGGGAGGGTATCCGGTTACCAAACAAATCCATTAAAAACGGAGATAATGAGTTGGAATACCCAGGTAAACAATATCTATACCAGGGAGAAAATCAGATATTTGGGAATAGACCTGATTAAAAACCTAGATAAGATACCCAATATAAACTTGGACAGGGTAACGGCTGACGTGAAAAAGTTATTGAAAGCATAGGGGGGCCTCCCTTTAACCTTTCTCGGTAGATCCAACATAATTAAAATGTCTATCCTTCCAAAATACACATTCCTATTTAGTGCAATTCCATTGGAATTTAAGAGGGAAACACTTAAAAAAAAAATACAAGGAGCAATAGCGAGCTTCATTTGGATGTCTAAAAGTACACGTATAGCCTGGGGTAAACTACGAAGAAAAAAAGTAGGAGGAGGAATTGCCAGTCCAGATTTAGTGGAATATTATAGAGCCTTCCAATTCAAGCAAATGAGGGTTCTACTAAATAATTATGACTTGTATCCGGAACATTTTGGAGCAATGATGGGAAATACAGGCCACTTCCTATTCAAATTTGGTCACCCAAAATATTTCTAAAAAGTGAAACTGAAGACTTGAGAGCAGCAGCTAAGCTATGGTATCAATTTAGGTGCACTTTAAATATCCCATATTACAGTGAGTTCGCGCCCATATGGGACTCTCCAGGAACACCAGAATGTCTTGAGGACAATTTGGCAATACCTCTCAAAACATCAGGGTTTCGAGTATGGGGCCAGCTATTGGTTGGCAACATCATAACAGATTGGGAAACTCTGTGCACGAATTCAAGTGCATCCCTCTCAAAATTCAAATATTATCAGCTCACTAGTTGGGCAAAAACAGTGAAGGAGAAATATACCGGAAACAGGATTGTGGAAACAACTATGATAAAGAATCCCCCGAAAAAAAAAGAAATAGCAACATGGTACTGGGCACTTGTGAAAGCCGGAGAGGATGAGTTTCTGATTCCCGATGCGATCTGGGGGAAAGATCTGCCGGTGCTGGATCTCCAAGACCTGTGGCAAGTATCAATGAATAAATGCTGGTCTATTGTGAAGTCTGCTACTTTAAAGAGAAATCACCTCTTTACTTCCCATAGAGCTTACTGGACGTCGAAGCGATTATCTAACTTTTGTGGACCCATTACGAAATCATGTCCCAAATGTGGTTTACCAAGAGCGGATAATGTGCATATGTTCTGGCAATGCCCCCATATCAAAGGCTTCTGGCAGGAAGTGAGTAAAATCATAGATTCGGTATTAAGAAGACCAGTTAACCCCTTCAGTGCCCATGACGAGCTGGACTCGTCATGGGCCGCGGTGGCGCTGTGCCCATGACGAGTCCAGCTCGTCATAGACCCCGCCCGCTAATGCAACGGCCGGCACTGGGCGGGGAAAGGGGCGGGCACTGAAGGGGTTAAAGTAAGTACAGATCTTGTTATTTTTGGGGTCAGTAGACCGGATGTGTTAATAACGTTAACTAAGAAGGAAGAGAATCTTTTGTTTATAATTATTTCGCTTGCGCGAAGGGAACTTTGTATAAAGTGGATAAGATCAGTCCCTCCCACACACTTGGAATGGGTGGCCTCAATAAACAAAATAAACAAGTGGGATAGGAGAGGAAAGCCCAGTAAGAGGTACGATTATTGGGAAATATGGGAAGACTCTCAGTTCGCTAATTAATTCAGCATTTTCACGTCACAATTAAGCTATGACTCATTTAATTCCAATGATTATGCAATGGCAATAAAACCACATGCAAAATGCTTGTGTGAGTGACCAGAATGGTCAGCTCCCCCAGCGCGTATGGATAATTATTGGAGGTGCTATGGACGAAAGGGGACCCTACTCTACAGAATTCGTAGATCGAATCTCTCCGAAATTGGGAAATTGGGACAGTTTTAGAAAACCGAGAAATGGGTCCCTGATGACTCCAGATACACTACATTGCAGTATGAGGAATAAAAAAAAGAAAAAAAACTGAAATCATTCAGTACTTGCTTTTACTGTGATCACTGGTCCCTGAGCTCCAATCAAGACGGTAGAGATGGGACCGTGGCCAAGACGTCAAGCATGTGAGCTCGGAGCTCCGTCCCAGCCCAACAGTAATCCTGTCCCAACTGACGGCATCCACTGACTCGGAGGTGCTCAACCTGACCCCCTCCACCACACTACACCATGGGGGGAGGCATAGCGGCAGCTAGTTTTCGCTGGAAGGAAGCTCCGGAAAAGAATATTGGAGTGGAGGCGAGGAGGCTGTCACAAATGGTGCGACCGGACTGGAATCAACCTGTGGTTCAAGGGGGCGCAAGGAGGACGAGCCCCGCTTGGGAGCAACTTCGGCCCATACACCACAGACACAAGTAAGGTCGACCGACCCTGGGCCCAGATGAAGCAGTGAAACCAGCGTAAAGTCCTGGGAGGCGGACTGTAGGGGTGAGGCCGCTGGGCCCACAGCGCGCTGTGACTGCCTGGTTCTCTTGGGGCAGACTGTGTGGCCTAAGGGGGCAGAAAAAAGAAGCGAAGGCAGCCAGCGAGACCTAACGACAGAGAGGGCCTGAAGCATTACTGGCGAGGTAGACTGCAGCGGGAAGTGTAGCGACTTCATACCTGGCAGTGCCGCTTGGATAGTGAATTGAGTGCGGCAGACGGTGACCGGAGATTCGACTGCACTGAAGCGGCGCAAGCGGAAACAAGTGCGAGCGCTTCGCGCTGAAAGGAGGCAGCAGGGAGAGAGGAGGGGGCCTGCAACTGTCAACTTTGCGGGAGCGAGTTAATTATAACCATATGGTTTGAAAGCTCGCCCCCACAAGGGAATCGCCAGACGTGCACATGTTGCCATTGGAGGCAATGCAACGCGTGCACGTTTTTGCCTGCAAAGCTATGCCGATGGCTAAAGGTCTTTATCCTAAGCAGCGCATGCGCGCTGCGCAGGCAAGACCTAAAAAACAATGACCTAAGTGACCGTTCCCCCCCTCTCTCTTTCTTATATAGTCCTTTTTAGGTCGAACCTAGACAGTGCTTGCTTGCTTTATCAGAAGTCCTTCCACAAACACACACACCACTCATAATAATGTGGTGCATGGCTACACACCTACAAGGTACAAAAAGTGAGACCTATTGGCTATGCCAATGCCTGTTAGTGTGGCTGGGAATATCACAATGTATTGCAGGTTCATTTCCTGTAGTTTAACCCCTCTGAAGGATTCATAGCAGTTAAGGACCAATTTGGTATAGTCTAGAAATATCATGATCCATGATGATGATTGGTATTTCAAGTTCACTGCCTTTCACTACTCTCGCAGTATCATGTCTTGGTTTCTAAAGGTAAAGACTTGGTCAGTGATTGGTCTTAGTGAGGTTCCAGGAGAAGACCTCGGGCCAGTGATCTTTGGGCCCATTCATTCACAAACCACTGGGATAATGTCTCTTTCGGTATCCATGAAAGCAGCCAGGTTTCTAGGAGTTTTTCCATGTTGATGGCCTCTGCTCCCCGTTGGAAGCCCACCAGTCTGAGATTAAGAGGAGAACAGTTTTGGCGTCATCTGCCTTGGATTTCATGTGTGTCGTAGAGGAAATAGATTTGAGATAATAGATTTGAGGGAGTTCACCTCACATTCCAGTGCAGGTACTGGCCCCTCGGCCTTGGAGACCTGGCCAGTTATATTGCGAGATCTTGGCGAAGAGGGTTTATATCTACTTTGACCCCCCCCTTTGATTACCTAAGATCCAGATAGTCCAGATTACCTAAGCTCCTGGTTGCCCATGCTCTGCTGGCCCAGTTGGCCCCTTAAGGTACGAGTTAGAGCACAAGTAGCCTGCGCTCTTCTGTCTTTCTTGCGCTGATGTGCGCCTAGGTTCATTGAGGGTCTTTCCTTGGATTGTATTTTCTTTTGGCTGGCCCGGTGGTCTGTCTCTCCTGCCTGGAACTAATAGAGCCCCCAAGTGATCCCTTCCCCCCTGGAGGGTCTGTAAAGGAGTCTTGGTTCTCCTCCGCATAGGGTTCTTGGACTCTGTCCTTTGATGTCCTATGGTAATGAAGATATTAGTGGGCATCTAGCATATGGTGTCCACCTATCCTCTTCTTGGGGTAGTTCCTGAGTTCCTGTACAGGAGGTGGAGGGTGGTTAAGATATTGCTCACCTCTCCAGTGAGGGTAATTGTACTGCTCAGGAGGGACCTCATCAGGTCTACCAAGGGTGGGGGCGGGGTGGGAGTTTCCTTCTTCCTGAGGGACCTAGCAAGAGCTGTGGTGGTGGCGCACCGCTCACCTGCAGCTTACAGGTGGCTCTGCTTTCCGGCATTTAACAATGGTTTGGCTTGCAATGAGACCGGCTTCTCTGAAATCTTCTTCTTCAGTGCAGTTTACACTGGGGTTGAGCAAAAGGGTTGGCGCCTAGGCCGGGGGTCCCAGCCTGGTAACCAGGATGGCGTAGCTCACTCTGACGATAACCCGGTGGTGCCCCAGCAAGACCCCCGGCCTTGGTCCCGGCTGCTGACGCGCTTCGGCCACTAGTGGCAGAGGCCCAGCCTGACCTCTCTGGACTGTCTTGCTCCCCATCGGAGCTTACACTGGGGCCTAGAGATCATGGTCGGGGTGTGAAGAAAGTCTCATATTTAAAAAGTCCTGTGCCCAGGCCCAGTCTCCAGATGACGTGGGCAATAAACTTGATTGTAGCTGCTGAACCAGGATTGATCTGCCGCGGAGGCCACAGCAAGAGTGTCCGTGTTGCTAACAAAGCTGCGATGAGTAACAGTGCAGCATGTATGCGTAGGTCCGGGAGTTGGACTAAATTGTTTCCCATTTTGGCTGCTTCAGCCAAGCCATCAAGACTGGTAGGCAAAGAGTTTCGTTTCCGGTAGCCAGGCATTTAAGTCTTTCAATGTGGTGTGCCTCTTTGACGGCTAATGCAGCGCTTTGTGAGGAGATATCTATTTATGATTTATTTATTTGAGTTTTATATAGCGCTGGCTAGACCCGGCGGTATCCGAGTGCTTTACAAGTGGATCAGCGAGTTGCAAGTTACAAGGAATTAAAATGTTACACACTGTTACATAATAAAAAACACGAGTTACTAAAGAATAGCAAATAAAGACACATAATGAAATAGTTACGCAATAGTATGACATGATTGGTGAATAGACAAATACATCCTAAGGTGCAAATAAGGTAAGGGGGAGTAGTAAAAAAGGGTAAGCAACGTAGATCAGGACAGGAAAGTGGGAGATAAACAAACAGGTGTTGGGACCTGCAATTTCAGCAACAATAATAGGGATTGGAGACAATAGTAGGTGGTGAGAGGAGTGTAAGACTTTGGCGGGGGGGGGGGATTAGAGGTAAAGGTCAATCGGGCAAAAACGAGCAGTCCAGCTGAAAAGAGACGTTCGAAGGTCGCCCAGATGGAGACCAGCGGGGAGGAGGAAGTGACAAAGGTCCCCAAGATGGCGGATCCAGGTTGTGGCGGGGGCACACCTGAATCAAAGTCCAACAAGCATTTACAATGCAATGGTCTCGGCATTGGTAAAGTTAGAGCTATTGGCATTGCTCATGACATTATTTTTGTATGTTTTTGTTTTTAAAACATTTAAAGAAACGGCATTGTCATGAGCAATGCCAATAGCTCTAACTTTAACAATGCCGAGACCGTTGCATTGTAAATGCTTGTTTTTCGTAGTTTTACATAGCGTGAACTTGACCTGAAGGTATCCGGTATCGGAGTGCTTTACATGAGCACCAGTTGCATTATACAAGGACACATTCATTTTTTGTAGGCACAGGGAGATTAAGTGATTTGCCCAGAATCACAGGACGTTGAGCGTCATTGCGGAGACTCGAACCCGGTTCCCCAGATTAGAGATCGACCGCCCAAGCAATTAGGCTACAGAAACAATTGGAAAGGCTCATGTTATCAACAGTGATTGATAGACACCAAAACTACCTGTTTTCTTTATTTATCCACCCAGTCTGTGGAATGTTATCTCCCAGCATCTAAAATGCAATAAGACAGAAGGCTGCAGTGTGTTTTACTGCAATCACAACCAAATGAGAATAGCAGGCCAAAAAAATCTATATAATTGCAAATAAGGTCGGTGTTTATAGTTTGCAAACCAAGCACTGCAGCCAACTTCTCAAAGGAAAAGGTAGGGGTCAGAGACCATCTCAACAACTTTTCTTACACAATGTAAAATAGCCAGACAATAGCCCACAATGTAAAATGAGAGGAGATGGGATGCCGACATCCTTAGGTGTAATAAATACTTTTGCTGGGGTTTGCACCAATATAGGCCAACTGCTGTTGAGGTGAATGGAGTTCCAATGATTCGATGAAATTTGAAGTTAAAACACACAACTATTCAGAAAGAGTTCATCGTAATTATTATTTTTCCTCTGGGTTTCTACAGCTGTGGCGTGTAAAAAAACAAGCAATGGAGAAACTTCCAGTGAGCCATGATTAAATATTACTGTCTCTAATGTATAACGGTGAAAGGTCTAAAATAGAATTGATCCCTCAACTATAACACCCTATGTATACTCGGTACTTTCTCCTAATGCCAAATCACCTAAATGGTCAAATAGCAAAGGAGTAGTTTTAGGCCACCAATCACTGATTTTGAAAAAAGGAAGCATTTTCATACATTTAGCAAGCAAAGAAAATACCTTTCCTTCTCTTTCTTAAGAGTTTCCAAATCTGTTGCCGGATTAACCTTCTGCTACAGTTAGTAAAGAGTTTTAACAAACCAAGTTGCTAAACACTGTCAAAAGATTTGAGATTCGGGCACCAGATACCTGCTCCGCCTCGTGCCGAACACAGAGGCAACATCTGTCCAGAAACAGCTACCAAAAGGAAACCGTTTGACACGGGCGTCTGGCCGAAGCATCATGCATGCCTAGGGCCCTCCCGCACGATGCTTCAACTGGATCAGGAAATGTGGATAGGGAAGTGTGGACTAAAGAAGGAGTAAATATAACACACGCACACGCACACACACACGATAGCCAGTACAACATGTGCATAATTATTATGCAGAAAGGGGGGGGATTCTAGTATAACTAAAAAGCGCAAGGCAATCAAAACGTAATCAATTCACTTATGCACACTGTTTACCAACATCTACCCGTCAATCATTATTACCGCTGCACTGAAAAAGTGAAACAAGCGCGCCCAATTACTCAGACCTGTGACGCAACACGCAGTGCAAGTTCAATAAAGGTACTTACAGGTGAGAACATCCATATCGCTGAAATTCATTACTGCCAACACGTTGCAATATCCGGTGGAACAGGGACATTGCCGATATTATGGCCATGTGCAAGGCTAGTTCATAATCTGCAACCCCGTACTCGGCACAGGAGAGGCGTGGAGATCTTCATCATAGCAGGCAGACACGAGGAAGTGTCATAGGCAGGAAGGTTTGGAGGTCGGGGCCCAGCGGCACTGAGAGCAGAACCGAGAGCACAGCAGTCGGCCTGAGGGAGCAATAAAAATAAAAGCGTCCAGGAAGCGCTCCTCGTCCGCCGGATCGCAGCAACTTCCTACTAGCTGCGATCACGGAAGTGCTGTCGGGAATGAGGAATGCCTCCACAGAAAGACACGCAGCAGAGGGCGGAGAATGGGGAACAACCTTGCATGTAAAAAATTAGAGGCTTTGGCGGCCACAGATAATGAGGAATAATTCACTCGTAACCCTGTGCCACAGCTCCAGATATACAGAGGAGGGCGGCCGTTGGAAACATCACAGCTCGAAGACTGACGGCATAATAAAACTGATGCGGCAGAAGCGCGCTCTTATACAGAGGAGGGCGGCCGTTGGAAACATCACAGCTCGAAGACTGACGGCATAATAAAACGGATGCGGCAGAAGCGCGCTCTGCAGAACGTCCGTAGGGAAACATGGCGGGGAGGAAAGTGAGATTGTGAAACGCAGCGTCATGCTCGGATTCGGGGGCGTGTTTTTCTTTCTCTCCTCTTCCCATTGGCTGGAATGTTTACATTCCAGAGGAGAGAAAGAAAGTAAAAAACACGCCCCCGAATCCGAAAAAGACTGGGCTTAAATGGACAGACGCCCCTCTCCTCCAATGGCTGGCCTCCGTTTAGGAAGCCAGCCAATGGAGAAGAGTGGCAGGTTCAAGCCCTGTACTAGAAAACGTTAAATCTCGCGAGCGAGACTGCGCAAGCGCAGCCATCGCTAGCCGAGACCTAAAAACCAAGGGAGCAGAGTCCAAAAACCACGAGAGCGGAGTTAAAAAAAAAAAAAAAAAAAAAAGCTGACTAGAGGGCATCAAAGGAGGGAGGAGGGCTGGCCGTCTGCGTGCACAAGTTCTGGCCAGCGAGGGCAGCAGTGATCCATCCCTTTGCCGCAAGGAAAGACTGCTCGGGCGCCAGGGCAGCAAACCAACGCCCCCAATCATTGGAAGTAAACAAAGCACGTGTCCCAGTCTTCTCACGGGAGGCGAAGTTTGAGGGCTGGCAGTAGGGAAAGCAGCAGCAATCGAACCCGGAGGCAGGTGGATGGCAAGGAGAAGAGAACCTCAGCCCAGCTCATCGACAGCCATCCGGAGAAATCAACGATGCATCGGCAACGCTGAGATAGGCTCTGCTGAACGCAGATCATCCGAGACCCCAAAGAAGGGCGGGGGAGGAAGACTAGCATCGGAAATGCGAGGAGAGCTGTGCCCGATGCCCGGTAGGTGACGTCCACAGCGAGAAACCGGAGCCAATCTTCCCTATACCTGACTGGGCAGCTCCACCGGGCATCGGCCATGCTAGCTTGGTCTCCACGGGAGAAAGCATTGATCCTGCCTTTATCCACTAATCTCGAGCCCACAAGTGGTAGACCAGGACAATAAGGACGGCTGCCAAACAAGACCCCAGGTGAGCAAGAAAGGTCCCAGGAGGACGGCAGAAATCCAGGGATTCTAGCCAAATGGTATTGTCCGTCCGGGAGCTCCCAGCCAGAGCTCCTCACCGGTCGGCCATCTTGTGACTTCGATGATATTCTAAACCCCACAGAAAAGATGAAAGGTATTTACTGAGCTTATTAATAATTGCATTGATGCCGCTAAACAATCTGTGCAGGCTGGTTTAGACCAACTCTTTCCTTTTTCAAGCGGTTCTACTCTGTCTTGCATGAGGACAATAGATTTTCAGAATGTGCCTAGGCTAAGTTTTTGGATGTGACCTTCAAAGAGCCAGTGCCTTTTTTGCTGTATGTTGGACTCTTCCTAAGAGTGTCCAAAACAGGTCTTTGAGGATCTCTTCTGCACCAGTTTTGCTGTTGTTGCTGAAAGGGAAATTACATTTCTTGGCCGCAATCTTGCTTCCCGTTCAAAGGCAGATGGCACAAACCTCCTCCCTCATCTTCTAATTTAGTTATGGAGCCTGTTAGACGTCTCAGGCAGGCACCAGGAGACGCCAATTTCGTGTCTGGTATATACACTTCGAGTTTGCAGTGCTTTCTTTTGGGCATACCATGGACCCAGAAGTTGACACCAAATTAATGACTGTACTTGCTTGTGGCCTATCCATCGTTTGGGCATCCATGTATATACTTATTTGCCTGACTAGTTTTGAGACCTGAGGCTCCGTGTTCTGCTACAGAATCTACCTGCTCTAGGTACGTATTTGCAGTGTTTGCTTAACCATAAACAGTAAAATTCTCAACTGGTTCCTGCTCATGCCTGCAATTCATTGGAACAGTTCTGGACATTTAATCAGTTGATATCCTTTCCACCATAGGAGCATCTGGTTCATATCCAGTGTGTTGTATCTAGGTTTTTGCTAATAACATGTGAGCCACTGACTTTCAGTCTGAGTTTGCTTAGACTAATGGCATCTTCTATCTTACTGGTGCCTTAGACTCTGCTTCACTTGATATTATTCTCGTTAACATTGTCACTGCAAATGGTTTTGCAACCTTTTGAATCCCATGCACTTGGATTTCCTAACATACAAATCCATTTCAGTAATGGATAGTACCTGCTAATCTTTTAAAGGGTGAACCCTTCAGAACCTCTGGCCACAGCTCACTATGGTAACAGATGCCACTATGCAGGGTAGCGGGGAGCACAAGTGGCATTTGGTATTCCCACTTAAACCCTCTGCACCTGAGGACCTTAAAGTTGTCATCCGTGGTCTTCTTCACCACGTTTATGGAAAGCAGCTTCAGATCTTGACAGACAAACACTGCCGTGCTTCAACAAGCTGTGAGGAGTTTCCTTTTCCATCTGCCAGGAGGCAGAGTGCTTTGAATTTGGGCAGTAGAGGTAGACCACTTGCTCAGACAGCAGATCATCTGGCTGGTAATGGGAATCTTTTGGTTGATTTTCCTAGCAGGCTTCTTTCTGTGACACACTAGTAGGAAATGTGTTGTGGCATTTGTGCAATGCTCACCTGCGTGGGGCACTGAAGTGCTTAGTCACCTGGATGGCATGCTACACCGAGTGGTTGTGCGGTTGGAAGTGTATTGTGTGTTTTGAGATCATATATGATGACCACTGACCTATGGTTATCATGTTAGTGAATGCAGGACTTGGTGGTGTGATGGCGGCTGAAGTGTGCGATTTGTATCTTTGTAGTCTTTAGTTAGCAGTGTTTCCCAAACTGTGTTGTGACCCACGTTTGGGTCCTAAGCTGTTTTTAAAAAAAAAAATATTTTTTTTAATTCATTTTTTAATGGGCCGCAAAAGTCCGAGCAATAAATTAAGGTGCCCTTCAATTCTGTGTTCAACTTGTCACACTTGGTGATTCAAAGACAGGTCAAATGTCATGTTGCTTTATTCTTTTAACATTAGAATTGGTGTTTACTTTCTCTAACTGCAAAGTGAAAGGAATTTTTTTTAATTGAATTATATAACAGTGTAATATTTTGTCTTTCTGTAACGCACATCAAAATGTAAATACCTGTAAATGAAATGTATGCATCCAGCAGTTCGAAAAGGAAAAATGAAACATTTTTTGTAATTCTGAAGTGTGCTGGGAGCAGTTTAATAGGATCAAGACACATACTTGGTGATGCACAAATGATAAATATTCACAAACCCGATTTAAGCACATTTTCTTTTGTGGGCTATATAGTTTTATCAGTAAAACTGTAAGTCTGTGCAAATAATGGTGGCCATTTTAATGCAAATGTGCGGTCTGTAAATACCACACCATTCTTTGGTTATATTCAAAATCACCCCCGCTCATGTCTGTTATAGCTAATTGGGTATCAAAATTTAATCATTCTAAAAAGTGGGTTGTGGTTCTAAAACGTTTGGGAACCACTGGTTTATGGAAAGATGGCAGCTCTGATTATCTCTGTAGGTCCCTTTATTGTGTTGCTATTTTTTTTCTATGTTCTCTTTCTTATTTCCTATGCTGGCCATGACATGAGGTCATCCACTCCAAGATCCTATGGATCCACAGGAACGTAACTGGTGTTAAGAAATAGTGAGGGGGCACAAGAGGTCAGCCCAGATAAACATTTACTTTTTCTTTCTTTACTGTCCTGTTTTATATGACTGCCATTATGAATTGTCAGATAAGGCTGTTTGACCAGATGCACTTCGTTATAATCCTCCTTTTATCTTTATTGAAAAGTCAGTGCAAATGGTATGTGGCTATTTTGAACCTGCAGAGAGGGCTGTTAGTCCTCAGGTGACCAGCACGGTGTGGCATCTTCAGTCTACGCATGCCTGTCTGGTTAGTATTCATAGTTGAGGAAGTTCTGGATTGTGGGTTCACTTTTGTGGGGCTCTCCTCAAATTATCTTTTTATGTGACAGTCAACAAACATTGCCCTGCGTTTGAGATGGTAGCTTCTTCATGGCTGCGTAAATCTTCCCCATTCTGAAACCTGGGCTGTGGCTCCTTGTCATTTTACTTTGCTCAAGAGAATAATCCAGAAAATCAGGTTGCAAAAGACTGATCTTTACAGCCCCAACTTGGGTCAGATGATCCTGTACCTTTTAACCCAGCGCATGGGAGAACTTTCAGTGTAGATTCTGAACTTGCAAGCAGGTTACATTAACTTTTAGCTCTAACCCTTTTTATCCCCTTTGTTTTCCAAGGTGCTGGACAGTATTCTTGTTGTGATACTCACTTCTGTCAGGGTTGTTTTTTTATTAAAGCAAGTAGTTTGTTTACTCGTGTTCTCGTTTTGGTGATTTACACAGACTCCTTTTAGCACTATTTTCAGTTGCTCAGTGTGGCTCCTTAATCTTGTAACTTTTCTGTGAGGGCAAACTTTCACATCCTCTGCATGCTCTGTGAGCTGTCAGCCTCTCCTTATACTCTCCATTTCTAGGAGCACTCCTGGGATTCAAACTTTCCTGCTGTCCAAGGTACCAACGACATTTGTATTTTATATGCAATTTCCCTACTATGGTTTTATATTCTGCTTCACCTGTCAAACGAGAAAGACCTGCCATTCACAGGTTGTCATTGCAGTGGTACATGACCATTATGTTAATAAAATAAAGCTCTTTTTGGTGTATCACAAACCTTTGGTTAAATATCATAGTTTCAATTTAGGGAAGCTGGTGAGGAGTCAGCTTTCGGATGGATGTCCTTCACAAGGAGAACCTGCTGTGATTCAGTAGGCAAGCCTGCCCCTGAAGGATTTCAAACACATCCACCAGTGGCCAGTGTTGCAATCTTGAGGAGCCCTCCAATTTAGGACATGTATTAATGCTGCAATAAACCAGCTCTTCATAGCTTAATCTCATAACTGACCCGATTTGGCAGGTAACTAATGTATACCTGCTTCTAATGTCACATTGCTGTAACATAATATTCCATTTAGTATATTGCTCACTGCTCCTTGTTTTGAAGCAAATCTTTGAACCGATCTACACCTCAGCCCTTCCAAACCACATCGTCCAAAGGGACGCCAGGAATACTCTTCAGAGTTCAGTGATTTCACTCAATCTGGTTTCATGTTCTCCTTGTTCATCTGCTACATGAATAAACTATAAATGTGTAATTGCATGGCAGTGACGCACAAATACGTTTTAATCCTCTCGATCCAAAAGAGAAGTGTTTTACTGTGAGTCTTGAAAAAGCTACCAGTCCCTATCCAAAATGGTGATGTTCGAGGCATATGAGCTGCAGATTGTACACTTAGCATAGATCGCCATCTGGTGTTGGGCCCGGATGTTTGCAGTTTGTTTTTGTTCTTTGGACAGTCTTTGGAAGTCACGAGTTCGGTGACTCCTCCTTCGGTCCGTACTGCGCATGGGCTTCGGCTCCATCCTCAGATTGGTTTTTTCCGCCATCGGGCTCGGATGTGATACTTCGTGCTCCGGCTTCGAACTTCTACGGTTCCAGCCTCGACGGAAAATCCTCGTTCTTCATCTCTCGAAGCGTCGCTTTTCTCCATTCCGCACATCGGCACCGGCCTTCGGGCCCTCCTCGACTCCGGTCCCGGCCGATGGAAAGGACTCCGTTCAAAAAGTGCCCAAAATGTGGGTCTAAATTTCCCCACACCGACCTCAATCAGGTGTGTAACCTTTGCCTCTCTCCAGAACACGAGGCTAGCGACTGCCCCGCCTGTAAGTCTTTTCGATCAAAAAAGACCATCCGGGATCGAAGAGCTCGACGCACCATGGCGCACTCATCGACCGCAGCTCCACCGGACATCTTCGGAGACGACACCGGAGCTTCGGGGCAACTACACACCGAGCAGGAGGAAGACGTCGTCAGCGCTTCCGAGGCCGACGACTCCGACGTGGAGGACATCACACCGGCGCAGCGGGTCGTGAGTACTGTACCCCCTCCCACCCCCGCGCCCAAAACCAAAGAGACTCGGGTTACACCCTCGCCTGCAGGCCTGGGTAAAACCAAGCACACAGCTTCTATCACCCCACCTTCGGGCCCGGTGTCGAAGCCTCAGAAGTCTCACGGCAGCTCGGGCTCGAGCCAGCCGACGCCTGGTGCCGAAAAACACCGTCCGGCACCGAAGAAAGTGACGCCCAGCTAGACTTCGAAGCCACCGGTGCCGATGCCTGAACTCTCTGTGCCGACAAAACACAAACACAAATCCCTCGGCACCGATGCTCCGGCGCCGAAAACTACTTCGACGCCGAAAAAACCGGAGGTTCCAAAAAGGCATGGCGCAGAGAAACCATCAAAATCCTCGGCTCCAAAAACATCGGCGCCAGCGGACGATTCGATGCCACTCGACCTCTTTACACCAGACCCTTTGCAAAAGACCTTATTTAAGGATCCAAAGACTGGACTATTGACTTTAGTTGTCAAGAAAAGACGTCTTGACACACCGGCTCCTCCTCCACCGCCCAAGCGGAAGGACTCTGCTACTTCTCCTCTGAGTGCCCTCCCCACTACCACCTCCTCCCCCTCCTCCACCCCCTCCCCCTCCCAGGTCTCCGCCACCCTTGCCTCATCATTCCCCGACCCCAGATCCGGATTACGGGGATCCAGATTATGACCCGGCGGACGCCCCAATGGACCCCACTCCACCGGGGACCCCAGACCCATGGGAAGACTACCAAAACCCTGACATACCGGATGTGCCTTAGGACGACCTATACCCATCCAGGCCGTCTCCCCCAGAGGACTCCTTAGGGTTTCACCACTTAGTGCAGAGAGCAGCACACTACCATGGGGTGGAAATGCATAGTGAACCAGTGGAAGACGACTTCTTACTGGATACATTTGACATTCAGGATAAGTCCACAGCTATCTTGCCCATGCTTAAAGGTGTCACCAAGCATGCTGCAGAGGTGTTCAAAGACCCTGTCAGGGCCAGGGTATTGAACCCTAGAATAGAAAAAAAGTATAAGGCGGCACCCACAGACCCTACGTACATTAAGGGCCCTGCTCCCTTAGATTCCCTAGTTGTGTCCACAGCTAGAAAGCGGGCTAACTCCCAGTCCTCAGGAGAGGCCCCACCGCCAGATAAGGAATCCAAACTTCTAGACGCGTCTGGCAAACGCACCGCCTCCCAAGCTGCAAACATCTGGCGCATTGCGAATACACAAGCGCTGCTTGCGCGCTATGACAGAGCACACTACGATGAGCTTGAGGCTCTTATACAGCACCTCCCTGAAAAACACAAACGCAAAGCTCATGACCTGATACAGGAGGGTAAACTAATTACTAACACCTCCATTAAGTGTGCCCTCGATGCAGCTGACACTGCTTCTAGAGCCATAAATACTAGTGTCCTGCTTCGTCGTCATGCCTGGCTCAGGATCTCAGGGTTCAAGCCTGAAGTCCAGGCGTCCATACTAAATCACCCCTTTGACCAACAAAATCTCTTCGGGCCAAAGGTGGACGAAGCATTAGAAAAAATGAAAAAGGACACGGACACAGCAAAGTCTATGGGGGCATTACAATCACAGACCCCTAAACGCTCCTTTCGATGCTCATCCTTTCGTAGCACAGGCAGAGGCTACTCCACCGATAGCGCCTCTACCTCCTACAAGTCCCCTCCTCAAAATACCTTTTCAAAGGGCTACCAAAGGGGTGGTTACAGAGGCAACAACAATAAGGGCAGGGGCAAAACTAACACCACCCGTTCTGCCACCCCGCCCGCACAATGACTTCCCTCCGCTCCCCCCAGACCATCCCACTGCGGTCGGGGGCAGACTACAAAACTTTATCCACGCATGGGAATCCATAACATCGGACAAATGGGTGACTTAAATTATTCGGTCATGGTACTGTCTCGAGCTAACATCTACCCCACCCAATATCCCACCAAGGCACCGTCCAATGTCTCAAGAACATTCCACACTGCTCAAACAGGAGGTGCTCTCCCTCCAAAAACACGTTATAGAGCAGGTCCCCGTCAATCAGCAAAATCTAGGGGTCTACTCTCTGTATTTCCTAATACCGAAGAAAGACGGGACCCTGAGGCCCATTCTGGACCTCCGGCCTCTAAACGCATACATACATTCAGACCATTTCCACATGGTCACCCTACAACAAGTCCTCCCGCTCCTCTGTCAGGGAGACTTTCTCACTACCTTGGATTTGAAAGACGCATACTTTCACATTCCAATACACCCTTCTCACAAGAAGTACCTCAGGTTTGTGGTGGATGGTCAACATTACCAGTTCACAGTTCTCCCCTTCGGGGTCACCACCGCACCACGGGTGTTTACCAAATGCCTAGCAGTTGTAGCAGCACACCTCAGACGTCAACATATTCACGTCTTCCCTTACTTAGACAACTGGCTCATAAAAGCCGCGTCTTACAACCAATGTGTGCAACATACCAACAGCACCATTCAACTGCTCCACCAGCTAGGCTTCACGGTGAACTACCAAAAGTCCCACCTCCTACCATCTCACACAAAGCAATATCTCTGGGCCACTATAGACACCTCCAAAGGCATTGCCTATCCAAACTCAGCCAGAATCGCAAGCATACAGGCCTTGCGCCAAACGTTCCTTCCTCAACACTCTCTTCCAGCAAGAGTGTTTATGAAGCTCATAGGGATGATGGCGTCTTACATTTTCATAGTGCCCCATGCCAGACTCCACATGCGTCCACTCCAAGAGTGCCTAGCACGACAGTGGAACCAGGCCCATGGACAGCTGACGGATCTGGTGTTGGTGGACGGCCGCACCCATCACTCTCTGCAGTGGTGGAACACCACAAACCTTTCCAAAGGGCGGCTGTTCCTGGACCCGGTTCCTCAGGTGATTCTAACAGCGGACGCATCGCTCTCCGGCTGGGGAGCGCACCTCTTACACCTCACAATGCAAGGTCTATGGACGCCACAGCAAAAGTCGCTCCACATCAACCATCTGGAGCTCTTGGCGATCTTTCAAGCCCTAAAATCTTTTCAAAAACAGATTTCGGCCAAAGCAGTCCTCATTCGCACAGACAATATGACTGCAATGTATTATATCCAAAAACAGGGGGGGGGGACACTCTCCCCAGCTCTCCCGCTTAGCCCAGAGCATATGGAGATGGGCAATTCCTCAAAACATCTTTCTCCTGGCACAGCATGTTCCAGGCGTACAAAACACCATGGCAGATCTGCTCAGCAGACAAACGCAACAACTACACGAATGGGAACTGCATCCACAGGTTCTTCGCCCATTCTTCCAAAAGTGGGGGCATCCTCAGATAGACCTCTTCGCCACCCACGAAAACAAAAAATGCCCAAGCTTCGCCGCCAGATACCCACACCCATTGTCCAAAGGCAATGTGATATGGATGAACTGGTCAGGCAAATTTGCATACGCCTTTCCACCTCTCCCGCTAATTCCATTAGTAGTAAGGAAGCTACAACAGCACTCCCTCACACTCATTCTGGTAGCTCCAACATGGGCCAGGCAGCCATGGTACACCACACTACTACAGCTCTCGGTGGAACCACATCAAAAACTGCACCTGTCCCCATGCCTCCTAACTCAGAACCATGGAGAAATCAGGCACCCGGACCCAGCTCAGCTCAACCTTGCGATCTGGCTCCTGAAATCTTAGAATTTGGGTACCTTAACCTTCCCCCTGATTGCATGAACATTATCAAGGAAGCCAGACGTCCTACCACTCGAGCATGCTATGCCGCAAAGTGGAAGAGATTTGTAGTTTACTGCCGTAACAATACAATCAACCCTTTAGATGCATCCATACAGCACATCATATGCTATCTGCTCCATCTTCACAGGTGTAACCTGGCATATTCATCCATACGCCTACACCTAGCAGCAATTGCTGCTTATCTACAAAACAGACAGCATTTATCACTGTTCAGAGTGCCCGCTATTAAAGCCTTTATGGAAGGCCTTAAACGAGTAATTCCTCCCAGGGCACCACCTTCCCCTGTATGGAATCTAAGTGTAGTTCTTACAAGGCTAATGGGTCCGCCTTTCGAACCAATGCATAAATGTGAGCTACAGTTCCTCACCTGGAAAACAGCTTTCCTCGTAGCTATCACTTCCCTTAAAAGGGTTGGTGAAATACAAGCGTTCACTATACAGGAACCCTTCTTACAAATACATCACAGCAAAGTGATACTTCGTACAAATCCAAAGTTCCTGCCCAAGGTCATTTCCCCCTTCCATCTCAATCAATCGGTGGAATTACCTGTCTTTTTCTCGCAACCTCAATCTGTTGCAGAAAGGGCTCTACACACACTAGACGTTAAGAGGGCCTTACTGTACTACATACAAAGAACACAACCTTTCAGGAAAACTAAACAATTGTTTGTTTCCTTCTCTCCACCACATAAAGGCAACCCCATCTCTAAATCAGGGATAGCTAGGTGGATTGTAAAGTGCATACAAATTTGCTATCAAAAGGCAAAAAGAACATTATCTGTTCCACCTAAAGCCCACTCTACTAGAAAGTTAGGGGCTTCTATGGCTTTTCTAGGGAACATACCCTTAGATGACATCTGCAAAGCAGCCACATGGTCAACGCCGCACACCTTCACAAAACATTACTGTGTAGACGTGCATTCCAAGCAACAAGCTAGTGTGGGCCAGGCTGTACTAAAGACACTTTTTCAAACCGCTGCAACGGATACCGGTGGTCGCCGCTAAGGTTGGGTACTGCTATATAATCCTATGCTAAGTGTACAATCTGCAGCTCATATGCCTCGAACGGAATATGCTACTTACCAGTATGCATCTGTTCTTGGCATGTAGAGCTGCAGAGTTGTACACGCCCACCCGCCTCCTGTATCCGTTCCAGTCCATCTTATTTAGATACAACACACATGGGTTTCTCACTGTTATTACTACGCTCCATCATTTCCCTGTTGGCGAAAAACAATCTGAGGATGGAGCCGAAGCCCATGCGCAGTACGGACCGAAGGAGGAGTCACCGAACTCGTGACTTCCAAAGACTGTCCAAAGAACAAAAACAAACTGCAAACATCCGGGCCAACACCAGATGGCGATCTATGCTAAGTGTACAACTCTGCAGCTCTACATGCCAAGAACAGATGCATACTGGTAAGTAGCATATTCCTTTTGGTTATCCAGAAAGAACATGTTGAATGTGATGTTGGGTTCCTGCCTACTACCGTGTCCTACAAAAGACCATTGTAAGCATTAGACAGCCAAGACAGTCGGAAGCATTAGAATGCTTCTTGACTCCAACCAAGCCTCTGATAAATAACGATCTGCCTTGTCTCGAGTCTCTTGTTTTCATCAATTGTCTTAGTTTTTCTGAACTGTCCTTTCTGCATCATGGTAATAATATCAGTACTTTTATATGCTCATGCATTCATTTTGGGAATATAATCTTTCTAGGCCTTTCCTCCACCAGCGTCAGTCTCTTTCGAATGGTCCAGAAGATGGCTTCCTGGATCTTGCTTTGAGTATATAAACTGGGACACATCACTGCAACAGTGTTGGGTCCCTGTGCGTGAGAAGTTTACTTTCAAAACATATTGTGTTTCTTCATGAAATGTTCTATCACTAAAGCCCTAAATTCATCTCAGGAGTGTGGTAAATACATACCCTAATCTAATCTACGATCCAAGTTTTATATATATATATATATATATATATCATCAGCTGCTGGATGACACACAGTTTGGCTTCCGAAAATATCACGGAACCGAAACCGCCCTTCTCAAGGCAGCGGACGACATTAGAATTGTCCGTGACCAGGGAGGGACAGCACTTCTTGTTCTGCTTGACCTCTCGGCGGCCTTCGACACGGTCGACCATAAGATCTTAGTAGACCGTGTCGGACGGATGGGAATTCTTCATACGGCGAGAGATCTGCTCTCCTCCTTCCTGTCCAATAGAACACAAGTGGTCACACTGGGGCCATATCAATCGGCCAAGCGTTCACTTCCTTGTGGGGTTCCTCAAGGCTCCTCCCTTAGTCCGACACTTTTTAACATCTATGTGTCAGACCTTGCGGGTGTGATCAAAGCATTCGGGATGAGCCTAACCTCATATGCTGATGATACGCAACTAGTGTTGGCCATCAAAGGTGACGGGCAGGAGGTAGCAGAACGCTTTAAAAACGGTATGGTAGCAGTCGGAGAGTGGATGACAGACAACTGTCTGAAACTTAATTCCGATAAAACGGAGGTGCTCATTTTTGGCTCTCTTTCCCCGAGATGGCCCACTTCCTGGTGGCCGCCGGCCTTTGGTACTCCCCCCTAGTCCGACCCTCAAGGTCAGGAATCTGGGAGTTATCTTCGACAACCAGCTTAACTTCATGGCACATGCAAATAAGGTCGCAGCCACTGCCCATCACAAACTCCGAATGATAAGGAAAATCATTCCTTTTCTGCCAGACACTGCTGCCAAAACTTTGGTCAGTTCTTTAGTTCTTTCATCATTAGACTATTGTAACTCACTTTTTCTTAATGCCCAAGTCAGGGTAACAAAAAAATTGCAGACAATACAAAATGCATCAGCGCGTCTTCTGTCCAGAACACCCAAGTTTGCACCTATCACTGACACCATAAGAACTTTTCACTGGTTGACCATCCAAAACAGGATTAAGTTCAAGTCACTTTGTATAATTTACAAGGCACTTCATGATCAGGGACCACGCCTCCTTAAGGACAAGCTTACTCCTTATAGACCATCCAGACAGCTTCGCTCTTCTAATCTGAACCAACTAGTGGTTCCACGCTCAAACAGTGTCATGGGGTGACCGCCGGTTTCTAGTCGCCGCCCCAAAGATATGGAACACTCTGCCTCATCACATTAGAACCTGCCCCTCATTTTTACAGTTTCGTAAGAAGCTGAAAACCTGGCTGTTTAATCAGTGATAGTATTCCTATCTCCTAATGTTTCCCATGCTTCGATAAGAGACAGCTGCTAAGGTCTAGCGCCGAGACGCCTACGGGTATTCGTTCGCGCTTAACAAATGTCAAAAATAAATAAATAAAAATATATATATGCATTCAAATGGTTTTCTGGTCCTACCTTTTTGACAGGGCCAAGAGACTTCGCACGTTGTGTTTTTATACTTACACCTAAATGTATCTGGAGAGCTTTCCAGCCATGCTAGGGTTGTGAAGTGCTGTATATTGCTTTTTTATAGGAGGAGTAAAAGTAGTCGCAGTTTGATAGTTATGTTCCAGTTTTTTTCGCTGACAACTGAAGCTGATCCTCAAACCGCCTCTAAATCTGTAAATATAGAACTGGTTTGTTTTAGGAGAGGAAACACCCACTCCTTCATTCCCTCCCTCCCTGGGTTATTGCCACACAAACTATGCAAAAAGGAAGAACTCTGGGTAGTTGCCAAGTTTAGGTGGAGAGCAGCTCCTGTATAGAGCATCCTTCAACACCAGTGACTGACTACCAGATTGCACCTGTGATCAGGGTCCATGGGGACTGAAACACGTTGGGTGTCCATATCGGCCAATGTTTTAAGCAACAAATGGAGAATGGTGCCTCAATTGTGAGTGTGATTCATCTTTTTGTTAGAGGGGTAATGGAATTTGGAGATATATATTTATTCACAGTCTCTTTTGCATTTGCCTATCCTGAGTGCACTTGTGGACTAAAGGTGGAGCAGACCGTGACTGTTTATGTTCATATCTGCACTTGGAGTGCAGAAAGTGAGAGAATATAGTAGTTCCCTGAATGATCAGTGCAAGGATACAAGTCATTTAATCTAAAGGATGGCAAACAATCTATGGTCCACGAGAGGGACAAACACAAAGTGGAAGGAAAGCCCTCAAATAAGCACGCCAATTAGATTAATAGGAAAGGCAACAAATGGTCAGCAATGGGCTTGTCGAAAGACATGGGTATTGGTCACAGTAGGTCTACAGCAACCGACGGCTAAGACATTTAAAGCCCAAAACTGTCAATTTAAATGTTGTCAACAAAGTAAATGTCAGATGGTGCACAATGGCTCTAGTCTGATAAAATGACCACTGGATATACCCATCTTCAAGACCTAAAGGGAATGCAAATGCAACAATGTTACCATACACACAATTCCGATGTTCGTTTTAAAACGTAGTAAGAGAAAAAATTAATTCAGCAAATGTGACATGTTAGATCAGGGGTTCTTAACATATGATCCGGGGACCCCTATGAGTCCCCAACACCTACTTAAGGGTACCGCAAAATCTTTAACAAAAAATAACTCGTAAAGTGTAAGTACATTAGTAAGCAAAATGTGTATTTGTTTGACTGCTTGTTTCCCTTAAGTTTTTGTTGTATTGTTTTGTAATTCAAATCTTTAGTCCGGGGCCCCCATTTCCAATAGTGACTCAATGGGGGTCCCCAGTTTCCAGTAATGATTAAGTGGGGGTCCAACAGAACTCAAAAGGTTAAGTACCACTGTATTAGATCATTGTTATTCATGTCCTAAAATACTTGCAGTACACTGTACATCCAATTGTCTACTGCCAAAATACAGTGTTCTGACTTGGCCCTGCAGTGATTCAGCTTTCTTCTTAATACTTTACTTGTGAATTATCTTGCCAAGATTGTAACTTGTGACATTCAGGTTACACCTTAAACTCATACCCACTAAGGGCTCTCACTTGGTGTACGTACCTTGTTCCGGGACATAAACATTAATCAAGAAATGTATTCTTTCTACCAGTATTGCAATCTAAGACCTGGGCGTTCAGACCGCTGCAGCAGCTGCCTTGACCACTGGGCTAACTTTTGAGCTAATTAACGTGACCAATCCCTATATAATTCAAGGTAGTACAGTGGATTAATGTCCATATTGTGGAAATCCATGAGCAACATTAAAGTCAGAGTTTCAAAAAATTGTTGCAGCCCACAGAACTTCCAGTCGTATAAAGAGTCAAGCGAGTAGGATATTAACACTTACGCAAAGTGCTATCAAAATGCAAAACTTATAAGCACTGTTAAAAAGCTACATACAGGTGTGCGTGTACTCTCTTCCCTCTCCAGCTCTCTCCCTCTCTTGTGAAGGTGTATATATATATATATATATTTTGCATGGGTTAGCCTTGAGGTCTAGATTTTGCTTTAAGCAATAGTGCTAAGCCTGTGTCCGCTCCAGACCCTTACATTTTTGATACTCCAATCACAAGTGATGTTGTCCTTAGGATCAAAATGGCAATTCTGTACCGTTATTCTTAAACTATGCCTGCTGCGACGGCTTCCTATTATCCCGAGAGTGACTGATCACCCCTCATGGTCTGACCGTCTTTGCCAAATAATTGCAATTTATGTATTGTGCAGTGAAAAAATGGCTTTGTAAATCAGTGTACGTGGTAGTTACTTTACATGACCTACTGATCTACGTCCCTTTTGAAACCGTGACATTATCTTTGGCTGTTGAATCTATTTTTGATTGACTGTTTTGCCATTTAACGAAGACCGATTTATTTGCCTTTTCTTTGTACCTCTTATTGAATTGTGGCAGTGTAGATCTTTACTTTGAAAAAAATCCTGTTTGTATTGACTACACGTGAGTAGTGTTTAATGGAGTCACAATGTGAACATTACTTCTTCCTCCATACCGTGTTCAAACACGTGTCTTTAGCTTGCTAGGTTTGTAAAAAGGGGTTAGTAGTGTATTTTCCAAAGAGTGCCTAATTTTGTAAATCATAATTTTTCTGGAGTTTCATCGTCTTCTTTTAAATGTTAGTTATTCAATTTAAACTGCCAAGCTTTTTTAAACACCTTGAGGATGTGGACAGATAAAAAATAAATGCATATTTGTTTAGGGGTGTGATGACAGCACTACATTCCTGTTTGTGTCCCACCAAAATTGTAATTTCTCACTTGAAAACTGTGCTGATTGAGATTGGGTTTTTAGTCGGTCCTGCATGAAAACTACCGGCCTGTGAATTAAAGAGTAGGCTTACTACGTGTGAACTATTTTGTATGAAGAAATTGAGTTCTTTGTAACTCTGTTACTTTGGATGCGTATTGTTAATGTAGGGGGCAATTGCACAAGTATTACTGTAATGTTACTTGTATGAGAGAACAATTTACTTGCAAATAAAGGGTTACACGGTGTTCGAAGCCTGTACCGTATGTTTCATTGGCTGCTGATTGAAACAGGATGCAATGACTGCATTCAGTCTTCTGGTGTGAGTGCAAACAGATGAGGAAACGCTGGAGCAGACACTCCAGGTCTATGGTTGTAGCCTAGGAAACCGCGTGCGTCATACTCGCTAGCAATTAGCTTACATTTTTTTTTTTTTTTCGTTTTCTTTTTTTTCTGATGTTAGGGTGCGTTTAACTTGGCAGTGGCCAAATACGGAAAACGATATTTCCTTTTTCTGTGCGCAAATCGTTCTGATAAGGGACCGTTCTAGGATGGTTAAAATGTTACTGCTTAAAAAGTAGTCTCAGCCGCAAAAGCATAAGTGGAGAATTTGAATGCTTTATCCATATTTAAAAAGCTTTAGCTTTATTTATTTTTTACAATATATAGTTAATAGCTATAGAATCGTTTGAAAACTTTCAAGTGGAGGGGATTTTAAGTTTTATTTAGTTAAGTATATTAGTTTGCATAATTAAATTGTCATTAACCATATTTGGCTTTCTCCCTGTTTGAAGGAATTTTTGCTTCGATCTCCGAGCAGGTAGATTTATTTAAGTATTTACAAAGTAGTACAATAACCTTTATACATTTGCGGTAGATGTGTGTACAGATTTGAATGGTTCTATTTCTGTCTTGCATACTGAAGAAAAAACTAAAATGAGGCATCAATGGTGGTGTTAAGTTAGTATTAAAAAGCATTGGCACAGCCTCCATAGGTCTCATGTTTGGGGCCTGTTTGCCTTGCCAGCTCACTGCTGTTTTGTCGGCATGCGCATGCATGGTGATGTGCATCTGTTTTATTATTCATTAGCGCCTACAATATGATGCAGGTGCCATTTTTTTTTTTTATCCATGTGACCTGGATCGATTAACCTCAATAAAAGAATTTCAAGGAAGCAGTTTTCATAAGTTAAGGGGCCTGTAGCAATTTGTTGCCTGGTCATCCAAAGAAACAGATGGCGGGTGTGTAAGCAATGCGGGGTGTGTGAGGGAGGGTTTAGTTTGAAGTTTAGTTTTATTGGCATAGTTACTTAAACCACAGCAGAACAAAACAATCCTTAAACTCCTTACAGAGTAATAAAATGTTGCATGGTCATGCAGCAGTCTGTTAAAAACCTTTAAGGAATGGTAAAAACAAATATTAGTCCCTTAATTATGTTTTATATGCAATAGCGCAAGTTGTGCGGCATTAAAGGGATGACCCTCGTTGTTGACACCCCCTGGGGGCAAGATTGATTGACTGTTGCATTACAATAAGAAAACAATGCATAGGAACCTTCCAAGTCGTAACATTTTGCTTGACTTTAAAAGTAGTCAGTAAAAGCCTTCCAGGATGGTGAAACAGAAGAACCTTAAGTACATGTAGTGAGCAAGTGATGAAGGTTGCACAACATTAAAAGGGGGCTCTCATTGATGGCACCCACTGGGAGCAGGATTGATTGGCCAAAGGGTTTAAAAATAGTGCTTATTGGTCCAAGTTCCTCATTCGTGCATTGCTCGTCAAGTTTGAAATTGAGGCGGCCAGCTGCTTAAGATGCCGGACGTGCTCTTAGCCCGCTCCGCACCCTTCCCTTGATTATCCTGTGCCATTGATGCGTTCTATTCATTGGATAGCCCACTCGCGGCTGTGGACACTTACCGACCGCCGCTGTCTCAGATGGTGTGATGTCCAGAGTCCCTGTCGCGCCGTGATCGCTACGATAGGAGGTGCGACCCTGCCTGAGCCGGAAGCAAAGGTCACACTATTGATGGATGGAATGCAGAACAAATAAAAACATTCACCCCAGTCAAGAGATCTGGTTTAAATCCATCATTCTTTTGCTCACCATGCCACCCTAGTTTAGACCTGGCCATATGCAAATCGGTCTTGTCCCTGTGCCTCATGGAAACCGGCCAGCCCGAACTGCCAAGCCAGGTCCTCCCTGGACCAGAAACCAGCATCCTAGTACCGGTTTCGGGGTTTTACCCCTCATCAGCCAGGATAGCTTGAATCCAGTGACAGTGAGCCTGGGACCCATGTCTGGGCATACCCGGCGCACTTCGGGTATGGAAGCAAAAGTCACGCAAACTGGAATGGCATGGTGAGCAAAAAAAGATGGATTTAGGCCCAGATCTCTGTACTGGGGTGAATGTATGACATTGTTCTGCTTTCTGTCAATCAACTGTTTTTGCATTTGTCACCCCGAGTGGGAAGGGTATGCCTAGACGTGGGTCCCGTGCTCTCCATGCCACTGGAATCAAGCTATCCTGGCTGAAGAGGGGCGAAACCCCGAAACCGGTCCTAGGATGCTTGTTTCCAGTTCAGGGAGGACCTGGCTTGGCAGTTTGGGCTGGACTGTTCCCATGAGGCAGAGGGTCAAGACTGATTTGCATATGGCTGGGTTCAAACGAACGGCATGGTGGGCAAAAAAACAATTTATTTAGGCCCAGATCTCTTTACTGGGGTGAATGTATGACATTGTTCTCCATTCTGTCCATCAATTGTTGTTTTTGCATTTGTCACCCCTAGTGGGACGGGTATGCCCATACGTGGGTCCCGTTCTCTCCATGCCACTGGAGTCAAGCTATCCTGGCTGATGAGGGGTGAAACTGATCCATGATGCACATTTTATTTGTATTTTATTAAATTAGCACAGTTAATTAAAACCATTGCAATGTTGTCGTCTTTGTGGCATCTTAACCACATTAAAAAGCGAGACGGAACAACCGTCAGGTTTAAGGCACATGTTACAAACAACACATCTTATACAGCGGCCATAGCAGTAATCTAATTTAAAAAAATGCTAAAACATTTTTGCAATATAATCCGTAATAAGTTTTTGGGGAGGAGGGACCGGCTGTTGGGCAGCAGGAGAAGGAGAGAGCAGGTTATCCAAAAGTCTCACATATTTCCTGGACCTTCCGAGAAATTGTATATCTGTACAGATAAAACAGAGAGCAGAAGCCTCCCAACAGGTGCTGATGCCCTTTTTAAGATATAGTGGTTTGAGGAAGAGCCTTCTAAAGGCATCTAGGGCAGGACAGAGGCACAAAAGATGTAGCCATGATTCAGACCTATAGTTGCAGTCTGCAGGCCCCCTTCTTGCCAGATGGTGCCCATCGTTTAAAAGCAATGGAGCGCAGACCTAGAAGACGCATAAACACATTTCTGCAGGCCACTGCATTTAAACCAACAGATATGGTTGCGGTAACCCAGGAAGGTACGATTCATTTAAGGGGAGCAAGATAGACGTTTTTAATGCCTGTATGTCTTTCTGGTAAGTGATTTGCCTTGCCTGCTTGTTAATAACCCTTTTCCAGACTGTGTAGGGAATAGTCTGCTGTGAGTGATGTTTCATCAATATGTAATGCACTTAAATCTTTTACTATTTGACGATTCCATGGGTTCCCAGAGCAGGTGAGGTTTTCTTTTAACTGCTCTTCAATCGTGTTGTCTGCGGCTTTTAGTACCTTTTTATATAGTACTTCAAGGTGTCTGCTTCACAAAAGATGGATTGTCTAGTTAGGCCCAGCTCCATTCGTAGTCTTGCCCTGTGAATGTGGCTCTGAAGACGGAAGGTATTTTTATAGGTGGTGATCTGGGCATGGTCAAGACAGGTTGAGCATGCATCACGGAAGGCCTGGTGCCCATAAGTTAGGGCGGGGAGTATAGTAGCTTTAATCACCTTCAATATGGGTTCTGCAGAGGAACTACTCGGGGACTAGTTGAGTTAAGTCAGGCTGTATGTTATTGATCCAACTCTCTTTTTTAGGGTGGCTATATGGACTGATGGTCTGGAAGACCCACTGGACCAAACCCCCAGGTAGTTGTATTTTGATGTTGATTTGATCTTAGCGGGCCTGATATTCCATGTTAGTTTTTTGCAGCGGCCAAAGATCAGGACCTTGGTCTTATTCTGATTAAATTTAAGAGCATTAGCTGCGTTGTATTCGCTAAGCTTACTCTAGGCTGGCTCGTTGAAGGCCGGATTTGGTCTTGTCCAAGATAACAATATCATCAGCATACTGCAAAATGTGCAAATTCGTGTTTGCGTGACCCTTGTTTGGCGGAAGCAGACTGCTTTGCTCCAGGAATCTCCCCAGGTCGGCGGTGTAGAGGTTGGACAAGAGGGGTGCGAGGACGCATCCTTGCTTAAGACCGTCTGAGTTCTAATTCGCACCCATGTGTTCTTATGCAACAAAATAAGGGCTCCAATGAGACTCCCTGGGATCCGCCACTTGTCTAGTTTCCTCAAAGGGTGTTAGGAGACACTTTGTCGAAAGCGGCACTGTAGACTATGAAGCAGCAGTAAAGGGGAAGCCGACCTCTTTGTGCTGCTTGTTTGCTCAGAATGGCTAAAGCAGCGTTATTGTCAATTGTGGATGCAGAAGCTCGAAACCCAGTTTGAAAATATGGTAGAAAATTGTTTTCCGCAACCCAGTCTTCTAGTGACTTAAGAAGACACCGAGCATCAACCTTGGCCTCCAGGTCCAGTAGGGCTATAAGTCGGTAATTACATGGGAGAGATGGGTCTCCTTTTTTTAAAATTGGGCATAAAATTGAGCCTTTCAAAGAATCTGGCGTCTGGAAAGTAATGAATGCATGTTTATATAAGGGGAATAGTAGCTTGGCCCATTCTTCTGGCGCACTTTTGAATACGGCAGATAGAAGGCCGTTGGACCCAGGGGCACCGTCGTTTTTCATGGGTTTCAAGAACCTGCCGACCTGGGCCGGGGTGGTCAGCTCACAGGTGTCCATCGGCGAATAGTCTGAAGAACCCCTGGTTTCGACCCCCGGAGACAAAGCCTTTACAACAGTATTGTTGGGTGACATACTGCGACCAGGCTTCTTCAGACACCGCGTTCCCCCTGCTCTTGTTGGTGGAACAAAGTTTGTCTGTGATTCCAAAAATGAGTCCAGTTTTTTCCTTTAGCAGACCGAATATTTTTAGCCAGTCCTTCTGTTCTTTTTGTTTCTTAGCTTCCCATGTTGACTTTTTGTAGGCTTTACGTAATAGGGCCATATTGTTGGCGGAGAGCTCTCTAGCTTTAAGTTTGTGCAGGGGAGCGGTCCTCCTTAGAGCTCTTCTTTGGGAGACTAAGACCAGGTTGAGGGGCTGCCGCAGGGGAGGCCCAGGGTGACTACGATGAACTTCAGGGCCCATTAAGAGGTCTCATAATTTAATAATGACTGAGTCCCACCTATGATGAAAGTCGGTGGCGGAGTATTGAGTGAAGTTTGGAATTGTTTCCCTGAGCCAGGAGCCCTCTTTGGCAACACCCAGAGTCCCAACTAGTGTGTGGAATTCGGTTTGCGTTGAATGCCCCACTTTGATAACTTCAGCAGCGACAGGAACTTATAGGTCCATTGTTACAGTTAAGTGGTTATGATCACTCTCTGTGCAGGTGGGGATCTCCAGTTTGATTAAATGACTAGCCAAAGATGATGATAAAAAGATCTAATCAATGATCAAGAGATTCTTGAATGTTGTAGATCGATGAACAATGGGATCTTGTGCCAATGTGATTTGCTTCGCAGAACGAAGGTTATAGTTGGTTGAAGTGTCCATGGCTTCTTGCTCTTTCGATTTAGTAGCTAAATGGTCGTTCAGTCCCAAGCACCTGATGTTGAAGTCACCTAGTAACATAACTTCAGCAGAGGCGAACTCTAGTAGGAGCTTTTCCAGGTGCGTCATCAAAAGGGCTGTTGCGAATGACTTTGATGTTTTAACTGTATTATGGTAACAATTAATTAAAAGAAGGGGAAAGGCGCTAGTTGGAGTTGAAAGACCTGTAATTAATAAGATTTGCCCAGCTGAAAAGTTGCGATAAAGGAGGTTAACTGCAATCTTACAGGTATGTTTCATGAAAATGGAAAGACACCCAGAAGGTCTGCCGAAAGAATGAGGCCGGGACGCTGGTTGAAAGAGTTCATAATAACCATGGAAAACTGATGTAGCCAAAGACCAAGTCTCTTGAAAGCAGATGTCACTTTTACTAGCAGATTTAGATGAAAGAGTTAACTTCAGCCCGGCAGCGTTCCAAGAAGAAATGGTCAGTTTGGAGTCTGACCACTTCCCTGAACCATTAGGCAGAGTACTGACGGAGGAAGTGGCTGGTGGTTCTCGGTGGGGATGCCCATGGCGGGAGTTGCTTCCTAGACCCCTTTCCCCGGTATTAAGACAAACTTGACTGCTATGAGATGAGAGCAAGTTATTCCTTTAAGCACCGGAATGTGCTTGAATAGGCGAAAGTGTGGTTCTATTAAGAATATCATGTTGGCCCTTGTGAGCATAGTGAGTAATAAAAACAAGATCTGCATGATTTTCAGGACCTTGATTATTCTGCAACCCATCTGCCTCAAGGGGAAACTGAGGGGCCTTAAAGTGAAAAGGTGTGACGTCAGATAAGAAATATTTCCCCTCAAGTTGACTTTGCTAAACCGAGGCCTGTGGCGGTGGGACTGAAAAGGCATTGGCCTTTGTGGAGAATAAGCCCGAAGGGTTTTAGTCGAATCGACTGTTGGGTCACGCAAAGAAAGCCCGGCGGTGTTATGACTTATGTTTCCCGTACACTTGTTCAAACCGCTCCATAAGATTGGGGCTTCCCCTGCAGACTGAACAGTAGTCTCTTGCGTGCCCAAACATTGACCTTGTGGGGGGTCCCCCGTTGTTTGACTTGGCGAAAACCCAAACTTCGTGGTAGTTGAGTACAACTCTGTGACGCCGAGGGCAGTATTAATCGCCTTAAAGGCTTCCTGAGTGTTTATCAAAGGATTATCGGTGAAGCCGTTATTGTAAGTAAGAGCCGATCTAGAGTCAGATTGTTTTTGAAACCTGATTAAAAATGGAAAAATGGGAGAGCCCTTTATCAAAGAATCTGGTATAATAGTAGCCCCTGCTCCAACTAGCCCAGATCTCCGTTTTGTGAGAACTTGTTTTTTAGTTTGTTTCCACATTAAAAAAATATTCAGGGATTGATTACTTTTGATCAGGTTAAGTGGGAATATCTGTGGGATGTGGTTGTGAATGGAATTTGGCTAACCATTCATGAAATTAAAGCATTGTGTAAAGATCCGATGACTAATTGCAGATATGGGGGGGGGGGGCGGTGACTCCACCTTTGATCTTCTAACTCGTGGGAATAGAGAAAGATGTCTGTTCTTGCCACTCTTATTTGGCATGTATTAGATGCCTTCCTGAGAAAAATACTTAAATCGTAGTATGCCAGCAATAATGTTAAACTGCTGTCCAGTGAAAGTATTGGCATATGTAGATGGTATTGCTATTATGAGCCAAGCTTCAAGAAATATAATTGAAGCAATAAAAGGAGGTGAAAAGATTTTGATTAAGATATTTAATGAATACAAATAAATCCCAAATCTTAATTAACCGCTATGTTGTGCTTCAGGATTCCCAGATAACTCATCAAGAGACCTATTTGGATGTTAAATTGACCATGAACTTGGAAAGCATTGCAACCACTTATGATCCATTGTTGCACAGAATTAAATCTAATAAAAATGGGATAACCTTAGTTTTCCATTAATTGGATGACGTTATATCATTAAATTCTTATTTTGCTTAAAATACTGTATTTTTTTTTTGGACATTACCTTTGGCATATTAAATAGTAAAAAAAAAAAAAACGATTCTCTCTGTGCAAGATTTATTTGGACATATAGGAGGGGAGGACTCCCATTGTCAAATTTAAGGTACTATTATTTCTATATTACTATTATTTCTCAGGACTACTCTTTGATTAAGTGCATGAACGATGCATAACTGTTCCGACCCAAATTACTTTAAAAAAGATGCAGTTTAAAGTTGTTCGGAATTCCATTCCACAATTGAAAATAAATGCCGAATGTTTCAACATATCGTTATTCTACTCTTTTGTGGCACTCATCTGTTCTAACCTCCATTTTCTGGGAGGATTACACTAGAATGTGGAGAAATAACGGAAATATCTGGCTTGGAGACATGTGAAGGGAAAAAGTCATGGCAAAATTGTTTTACCTAAACAAACTTTATTACATTTTTACAGTGTAAAAAATGTTGTGCCAAGTATTGAATACAGTCAATTTAGTATTGTTTGCTGCCACATGATCACCACTAGAAATATCAAGATCAAGAGTTCAGTTTAATAGTACCTTAGATGAACTGAAGGGAGAGTAAGACCTATTAGAGCAGTCTTTGAGGAAGGATTACATCCAGTCCAGAGTAGTGCCCTGCAGGCCTCTAGCCTCGAAACGGTCGATCAGAATAGCATGGTACACCGTGTTGAAGGCTGCTGATTGCCTACAGCGGCTGGTCTCTACAGGCCCTGCGTTCAACCTGCCAGGAGTGGACAACACCTTGTGTACACTGGCCATTATTAACACAACTTGGCCTTGGCGCTTTTTAGGTTTCGCCTGGCGAAAAGCAGCTCATTCGCTGCTCTCATCAGAGAGACCTTTTGGAAACGATTCTCCCAAACGCTTGCATGCACACGCCTGCATGGACAAAGATGGCTGCTCTCTCCATCTGGCCAATGCATACAGCATGCACGTGCCCCTACGGACTGTGGACAGTCTGACACCATCTTGTGCTAAGCTTGCCATTGTCATGGCAACTCTTTGCATATGATGTCCACACGCACCCGCATGGCGGCTTGCAGCTGAAAACAGAAAACACCCCTATGGCTGCCGGCTCAGTCACTCAGCTAACACGGCCAAGCAGTCCCCACAGGTCCAGAGCTCATTTTCTCGGCGGAAAAAAAGTGCAAATAAACCAAAGGAGCAAAAATAATCAAAGGATCGGGAACACAAACAAATTAAATACAAATGAAATCACTTCAAATGGAGCGGGCTAAGAAGCGCCGACTGTGACGAAGAAGGGAACATGCTGCGACAAGAAATGGCGCCACACGAACACACAGAGAAAGGTATTAACGAACTGACACAGCCACTTAAATCTGCCTCAGGGCACTGCAGGGAAAGTCACACAGTTCAGGGGGATGTCTTGATTGGTGGAAGAGGGCCATATGAGGAAATGTCTCCTGCCTGCTGTAGATTTATTTATTTTATGGATTTGCATAGCGCTACTTCATAGCACTACTTGCCATCTTAATGGTTCAAGGAAATTGACTATGGTGAATACAGTCCCATCATGCTCATCACTGGAAGTCTGGCAGTCTGAAATGCACCCCATGTCATATGACCATTTGACATATATGCAGCGTTAATGCAGCCTGCTCTGGGCAGGAGGTTTCAGTCATTTGCTGGGGGAGATTGAAGTTTTCAGACGGGTGCCTGTGCCCTCAGCCGCCCCCGAGCACCATTGCTGGTGCCGGCCCTTGAAGAGCTGCAGTGATGCCATCCTTGGGAATGCCACGAATGTAGTGTTGTGAATTCCCAGTGCTGGGAATGGCGACTGCCTTAAAAAGGCCTCGTCCTGCCAGCGGAGGGTAAGGGCAGGCCTTGAGCCCAGTACGTTTCTCATTTCTCGGGGAAAGTGGTATACAACGGGGGTCTGTGAGCCCAGTACTCGCCCCCTTCATAGCCTGCAATGGGTGCATACCGGATACCACCACACCTACCCGCATAGCCCAAAGGAAGGAGAGAGTGGAGAGAGCGGGCAAACAGCCACTAGGCGGTCCCTTGAGGTATCTGACGTACTTCAAACTAGGGGTGGGCCGAATTTGCGAAATTCACTTTCGCAAATTATCGCGAAAATGTTAATCTCCGCAAACATGCGGAAATATCGCGAAGATGCAGAAGTTTTTTTTCCCGCCTGTTCGCGGTATTTTCTGCGTGGTCGCGGCTCGCCAACTTACCCATGCGGTTGCTCGCGGGCGCGGCCATCTTGTTTTCACTTGTCTCGCGGTGCATGATCGCGAGAAGAAAGACGCGATCGCGCGATGAATGAAGTTACTGCGGGCGCGAACTGTCGCGAGACAGCGCAAATTGCTACCAACAATCCAACATCTCGTGGAGAACGCGACCGGATCGGGAAAACTTGTCGGCGAACGCGGGGATTCAGGTAAGGCGAGCGCACGCGAGAATGTATTTTACAGCGTGAGCAAGCAAAAAATTCCCGGTTAAATGCGGATTGCGGAAATTTTGACATTTTCGCTCTCCGCGGAACGCGAAAATGTCAAATTATCGCAATTTCCGCGAGCGGAACGGAATTTTAGCCCAGGCCTACTTCAAACTGGAAAAGCACGACTAGAAGTCCCAGAATGCACAAGACTCGCGCACACGTGACCTGCAAGGTGCGGGGACACCTGGTTGTCGGGACCCCGTGGATCCAAAGCTAGTCTTCCAGTCAACAAATGGATGCAGTGTGGGGTTTGTCTTTTTAGTATGTTAAAGGGCTGCGCAGAACTACAGAAATGGTGCGCTGGCGCCCAGTTGTAGGCTACGTCCGGAGCATGAAAAACCCAAAGTGCATGATGATAAAAAGAATTACTCACCCCATTAAAATTAGTACTAATAAAAACAAGAATAATCGTTATTAGTAATAATTCAGGACAATACTATCTGTATAATAATTATTATAATTATTGTTTGCGTCATCGGTTAATATAATGACAGCAACAGTAATAATAAAAAAAAAAGTGCCGCATTATTATCGGTATTATAATGACAGCAATAATAGTTAATCACAAAAATAATAAGCTTCCACTTTGGGACTTTGTACGGCTTCTGAAGGTGTAACAGACATGGCGCCGCAGGACAGAGGTTGGTGCCTTCCAGGGCTGCACTGACGACACAGAGGTCCCAGCCGGCCCCCAGTGCCGGCTTGTGGGCGGTGCGAGCGGTGCCACCGCACCGGGTGCCAAGGTCAGGGGGGCGCCATTCGTGCTCTGAAATAGGCACCAGTCGCATTGCCCTAAAGCCTGCACTATCAAACACTGTTGTCTTTCTTTTCCACGATCTTAAACTTCGTTGAAACAGAAGAGAGAAAACGGTGTTAAACAGATCAGGAGGCACGATTAAATGCCCACTCATACGCTGCAGTTAAGGATTTGCTTTGCTTATGAATCAGAAAATATAATAAAAGGTTTTGCGTGAACGTTCGGTGTCTTTTTAATTGATCTAGGCACATAGAGCAGAGCTCCGCTCTCTACTTTCACTATCAGTATGTCTAAATTAAACCATGCAACTTTTAGGCAGGGCCGGCTCTGTGGCGGTGCAACATATATTATGGTTTTAAAAGCACCTGCTGCTGTATTATTTTCTTCCCGGAATTTTCATGCAACAATAAACATGTAATGGTAATTCCAGTGATTAATATTCTTTCTGGAGTGAGAGACATTGGAGCTTTGTTAAGTGGAAGCTTTGATTAATCGTAAGGTACCACAGAGTGTTAAGATGCCTGCTGCAAAGAACATGTACTATGCGCATCACAAAGAGCCTATAATGTAAATAAGTCAGTAGGTTACTGCTTTTGTCAAAGAGATCCTATTGTTACTTGTAGTTTGTAAGTTCAAATCCTAATGTAGAAGAGGGAGCTATTAACTGTCATTAAACAGCTGCATGCAAACTACAAGGTATAGATTGCAGCGTTATGATTTTTCCCTGGTCTTTCATTATCCTAATGTTGCAAAATGGGTTCATTTGGGCAGAAATTAATTCTTATTATTAGAGAGAACCCACAACCACGGTGTTAAACTATACTGTCTACGAGTATGGATGACATGACTCCTTTGAGGTCCTCTGTCTTATGCAATGTTTCCCATACACTGATTTACACACGTATTATTGATTCAGTGGTGTAGCAAGGCGGGGAGGTGTCGGCGGTCCACCCCAGGCGGCACGAGTTTTGGTGGCAGCGGCCTCCCCCCACTCTTACCTGTCGTCTCGGTGCAGAAATCCCCCCCCCCACTCTTCAATCGGCTGCCGCGGTGTAGCAAATGCAGTGACCGCCACGGGCAGACAAAGGGCTAACTACGCCACTGGATTGATTGTCTCAGTGTAATATTTGTGATGTAAAAGGGTCCGACACACACAAGTGGTATGAGTGGCGCTATAAAACGAATTTAATGCATGTGTGAGAAAGTAGCTATGGAGAGTCGAGGGTCACTGTTGAAGAGTGGTAATGAGGGAATCACTGACAAAGGTGGTCATTGGGGGGCGCCAACAAACATTGTCGCACAGGGCACCACCAGTGCTAAAGCCGGCCCTGCCTGCCCTGCACGGATCTCAACATTTGGTGGGCAGTCCTCCACCAGAGGAGTAACGCCGTGGGCCCAGTTGACCTGGTGGGCCTACTGCCCACAGACCGGTTAGTGTTTATTGCGTAGGGAAAACACCTGCAAAATGGATGCTTGTGGAGAAAAAAAAATCAGCAAGTTTGTACAGAGTTACTGTAACGTTGTGTTATATTAAACAAGATTTGTGTAGGAAACTTATGCCATTCACATGGTCCAGTAGCACCTTTCATTCAAGGGAGCCCTTTACGGTTCTGGTAATCTCTTTAAACGGCGTCAAGGTGCTCTGTTGTCAATAAATCCACCATGACTGGCCGTTCTACCGTGACATAATTGCCACACATGTATGGTCTCTTGGCAGTCTCAGCAGAGAGGCCAAGGAATGAATGGGCATTGCAGTTCAGAGAGAGAAGGCTTATTATTGTTGCACTGGCTGACCGTTTGAGTAAATGGCACTGTTGTGGGGCACTTAACGTTTCAGTGCTCACATACTAGTGCCTTCATTAGGGTAAGTGCCTTGAGAGGCACTTTGTTTCTCAATGTTTGCTGAGTTGTCTACTAAAGCGTAATAATGTAGACGGGCATGAATAATCTGTTCCCACGGCCCCTCCCAATCTAACTTTCCTCTTCAGCTGTGTCGGTTCCCCTTCTCTCTCAGCCTTGATGCCCACATTTGACGTCACTCCTCTGACAGCTGTGCCTACATCTGCATTCCTTCTCTCGTCATAGCGCGCCAAGACGGTCCTAAATGACGACCACGCGTGGGAGCAAAAAACTGCGACTGTTTGATTTGGGGAGTGACCGATTTTAAAGAAAAAACGCTCGTACTTTTTCCGTTATGAGCATCAACTTTCAAGGAACCGTCTGCGAAAAAATTCCATTAAGACAATAGACAATTGCAAACTGAAGTTAAGAAAAAAAAAACGTGTGAGAACGAGAAAGAACAGGCATTGCAAATGCAATAGGTCTCGCCTTTGATTAATTTAAAGCCATTTGCTTTGCTAATGGTATTGTATAGCAAAGCTAATGGCTTTAAATTAATCAAAGGCGAGACCTATTGCGTTTTTAATGCTTGTTCCTTTTTGGATGCCCAGTTCCTCAGTTGGAACTGCATATCCAGAGGAAGCTTCATGTCAGATTGTAAACCCGGGCCAACCTTCTTTGGCCCATGTGTTTTCCTTCACAGATTATGAAACCCGAAACAATAGTCAGGAACATGCTTCCTTTTGTGGTGCCGCTGTCCACAACCGCCATTTTATTTTTATTTGCTATTTTTGTAGAGCGCATACATTCATCCTCACGGGGATATCGCTACCATTGGATTTCCGCAGAGTGATGGCTGGAGTCAAGGCTACACTAGTCGGGGGAAGAGCCATGTTTTCAGTTTTTTCTTGAATACAAGATTTTCTTCCGTTCGTCAAATACCAGGGTGACCAAATTTCAGTGGCTGGCTGCCAAAAAAGCAAAGGAGCAGACACCCGATCTGGTCTTCTTTCTCTTAATTACTTTAGCTAAGGTCAAGCTGGATGATCTTAGATGTCTTGCTTGTTATTAGACTGACCATCGCCCAAGGAGATGATCAGCTGGGTATCATCAGCATATGAGCAAACGTCAAAGCCCCACTTTATAACCACAGTGGCGAGTGATGCCACATACACATTAAATAGTGTAGTGCTCAGAGCAGAACTCTGGGGTGGGCAATGTATTCAGAGCTATGGGGTGCAATCTAAATTGATCTAGCTAAACGGACTGGGATCTATTGGAAAGAAATGAGCCGAACCGTTGTAGGGCAGTAGAATGAAACCCTGTTCCATGCCTCTTCATCAAAAGTCCAAGTGAGACAGTATTGCACGCTGCATACAGGTCCAATGAAATTAAAGCTACTGCTTTTCCAAGATCTACCTTTAGCCTAATATTTACCAAAACTGCAATGAGCGTTCTTTCGGTGCTGTTATTCACTCTAAAGCCTGTCTGGGAAGGGTCAAGCAAGTTATTATCCTCCAAGTAGGACACCTGTCAGTTGACCAATTTCTCGAATACTTTAGCCATAAATTGCAGCAGCGAAATGGGGGGATAATTCAACAGAGCCTAAGGCCCACTTTTGAAGTTAAAGGGAGCATTAGTGCATTCTTCTATATATTAGGGTTCTTTGCTGTTTAGTGAAGCATTAAAAATCTGAGTCAGAAATTCACTCAAAATTGGTGATGACCGTAAAAAAATAAAATGTGGACATGGGTCCAATGGGGGGAACCAGGCCTCATTTCTGGCATGGTTTTCTCCACTTGTTCTACAGAGGCAGGTGAAGTCTCCAAAGGGTGCATTGGCTTTAGGATGCGAACCCAGCACTTTGCATGGGGCATCTAACTGAGGAGGTTGGGAATCAAAAGAGGAATATATTTTCTTTATTTTATCAATAAAGTAGCCAGCAAGGGACCCCCAATGATGCTGTGAGGGAGTGAATATTTGGAACAGTATGCTGGGCTTTGATATTTCCTTCACTATTTTAAATGACTCCTTTGATGACCCAGTATTGTCCTTTAATCTTTAATAAAGTGATGTTTCTGTGATTTGCTGTTTGTAGTAATAATTCAGTTGGAGTGTGTATAGCTTGCGATATGACATTCTTTTTTTTTTCGCCAACATTTTTCTGCCGCTTTGCATTTACTTATCATATTCCTCAATTCAGGGGAATACCATAATTCGGATGGTTTCTCTCTGTGGGAGGTGTTCAATTTCGTGCCAACACACTCAAGGGCTTCCGTGATAGCTGTGTTGAACTGTGCTACACAGTTATCTAGCAGCATGTAGATGTCCAGATCTGGTGGAGAAAATGGTCTGCAAATTTGTCAATACTTACTTTACTCCACGTCCTCTTTAGAGGGTTCAGCTTTTTAGACTCAAACTTTTAGTGGGGGGGGACTGAGATCAGGAATCTAATACGGTAGTGGTCAGCGCACGTAAGAGGGGAGATATTAATCTCCTGTATGTTATTGGAGTTTGCCTGTCTGGTGAGTGGGACCGATAACTACTTGAGTGTGTTGTAGTGTCAGCAAATTGTTCCCCACTTTGTTGCAGAAAGCATCTTCTTGATTTTCAAAATGAGTTAGTCACCAATAACAACATACCTATCGTGTTTCAGCATTAGCGGGGTGAGCCATGCACACAGCTTATCGGCCCACTCAGCATAATGTTCCAGTGGTCTATACACAATAGTACCTCCTAATAGCCTTCAGTCTTTTAAAATTAGATTAAAAGCGAGCCATTCTCCCTCCTACGCGATTAGCTGTCTGCCTCCTTGGTGGCCAGCCCTGTCACATTTCAGAATATTATATTTATGGGGTATTTAGATAGCAATATCAGGCATGGCAGATTCATTGACCCAGGTTTCACTAATAAATACTACACCTGGCAACTCCTCTCTAATTAGATCTCAAATTTCTATGGAATGTTTAGGAAGTGATCAGGAGTTAAAATGAGCATTGGTCATCCGTTTTTTGTGAAACTAGTGTTCCCAGTGTGCTTAAAATGTTTTAAAAGTTAGAGATATCTGGTCTCTTAGCTCCTCAGGACCCAAGTTTGAAGGCCGTATGTGACCAAATCTTAAACTCCTTCAGTCTCTCTGATTCCTTTATTTTTAACTCTTATTGTACATTTGGTGTCTGGCTACCCAAAGCTCCTATTGGCATGCTGTAACTTGGACATCTCTTGCAGCTGCAATTACAGGAAATTTGTTCATTTCCTACAGTTGGGGGGGGGGGGAAGGGGGAGTAAAAATTAAAGAACCCATAAGGGGCAGCATCCTTGGTTCAGGGTTGGGGAGGAGGCAGTGGGGCAGGTGGTTGAAAGAGACTACCTTGCGTAAAAATATAAAAAGTAGATTTTGTTTCATTGTTTGCAGTCCCAGAGTCCAGGTTTGCCAACCCCAGCACCACTCCTAGATGTTCACTCTTTAGGGTCTGCAAACCCCAACAAGGGTTTGTGGATTCATAATGGCTCAACCCTTGTGTTCACAAATACTAGATTTTTGTTTGCAGGCCCACATGGGCTCAAGGTTACTTGTTGGACGTCCTGAAGAGCTTGATACCCCAAACAGGGGGCCGTGAACCAAAAAAAACAGCTTTGGCAATGCCTTTAGGTCTCACTTTGAAGGAACGTTGTATGGTAATATGAAGCATTACTAGTAAATATAATGGGAATAGTTAGATATGTATGTGTGTGGAAGCAAAGAACTATAGAATATTAGTGTAGATTTAAAGGTCAGGTGACCATTGAACTGTTAAGCCAGAACTAAAAATCCATGCAGGTTAATGACTGTCCTCCTCCCATCTGTTTTGCTGTCAAAGAAAAAAACCATAAATTATCCAGTTTTCTTGGACACTTTAATAGCGTTCCAGTGTCATGCGTATTTTATGTTAAATGTATTTTGTATAGCGCAAAATCTCCTTCCGGCCTCTAAGCGCTTTTTAGAAAGAGCGACCGGAAGCACAGACGGCAATCGGCAGGCAGCAGACTTGTACTGTGACTAACGTCTCCCTGAATAGGAGCGTTTTGAGTTGTTTTCTAAATGTGCGAAGGACCGGTTCCCTACGAAGATGCTCAGGTAAATTGTTCCAAATTTGTGGAAGCATGACAGATCGCTCTACCCCCTTTGGAGTTGGTGAGGGACTAAACGGCAGGCCTCAGATGATCGCAGCGTCCGGCTAGGAACATAGTTCTCCAGGCGTTCTTTTATGTACGCTGGTGCTTGGCCATAAATTGCTTTATGGGCAATACAGAGGCCTTTCAAATGAGCTCTCTTTCTGATTGGAAGCCAGTGCAATATGTGTAGAAGGGGGGTAGCACGAGTCTTTCTAGGAAGTCTATAGATGAGCCTGGCCGCATCATTCTGCACTACCTGCAGTCTCAAGTTTCTGGGGGAGCCCAATGTAAATGTATTACCATAATCCAGCCTTGAGATGACAGTAGAAGATAGAATTGCCTGTAATGAGGCAGTTGACAGAAGGGGGGCAAGTTTCCGCAGCTGCCTCATCAACCCTATACAGTCTCCCCCCCACCGAGATGACCTGGCTGGACATGGACAATTCTGAGTCAATTATACCCAAGCTTTTTACAACCGGGGCTGGTGTGGGGGCAGTACCCAGTTCCTGTGGCCAGAAAAGATCACACCAAGGGCTCGTTTTAGTTGGGATGACAAGCACTTCGGTCTTATCCGGATTTATATTCTGAGAATTGGCCGTCCTCCAGTTTACTGTGAATCTGAGTAACTTTTGTCCCAATTACTGGGCGTGGCGAGAGTTGTTGATCCGGATGAGGAGTTGGGTATCAGCTGTGTAGTTGAGAACCCGGCAGTCCATGAGCGCCAGGGTCTCCACCAGGGGTTGCAGGTAGATGTTAAAGAGGAGCAGGGACAATGCGGAGCCCTTTGGCATGCCGCAGGTAAGAGTGCCCTTGGCCGATATAAGCTCACCCAGCTGAACCCTCTGAGTCCGGTCTAATAGAAACCAATCTAGCCATTGATATGCTAGCCCGCTGATGCCCAGATCTAAGAGGCGGGACAACAGCTTTTTATGGCTGACCGTTTCGAATGCTGCTGATAGATCTAATAAAATCAGGGCACTCGGTTGTTTGTTGTCAGCCATAATTCTGAGCGCGTCAAGGACAGATAGCATCACTAGCTCAGTGCTATGATGGGCTCTGAAACCCGCCTGCCGTGCTCGGAGTAGCTGGTGGTCCTCCAAGTAGTTCGGGAGTATCCTCAGTACATGTTCTATCACTTTTGCCAGGAAGGGGAGCTGGGAGATAAATCTATAATTCTTAAGAGCGGAAACATCTGCATCTGACTTCTTTAGCAGAGGGGTGACCCTAGCTTCTTTTAGATTGGCCGGTAAATATCCAGTTTCCAAGGAGTTATTCAGAAGTGTAAGGATCTGTTTTTCCAGTCTTGGAAGGGCCAGTCAAAATCCTTGGAGGGCAGTGGTCTGCCGAGGAGCCTGATTTGGTGCGATTCATTAATAAAGACAGAGTCCAAGTCTATTTTGGGAAAGTTTGTCAGTTGTCTATCCGGGGGGGCGGGGGCGGGGGAGGGAACTCTGTCTGGGAAAAGGAATCCTGGTTGGTCGAGGTGTTCTTAATTTCTGAGATAATATACCTCACTTTCGGAAGGAAGAAAGCCTGAAAGGCATTAGTCAATGGGTGCGACCGTAGAATTCTTCTCAGATTTTTGGCTTAATTCCTTCAGAATTGTGAACGTCTCTTTCTGTATGTTGGCTGCCTCTGTAATCCTTCCCTCATAGTATTCGGCTTTCCTATTTATAATAGCTTGCTAATAGGCGGTAAGGCTGCTTTTATAGGTACTCAACTCAGCCGAGTCATACCTTCTGCGCCACAGGCGGATACTTTGATTCCTTTCCCTCAGAGAAACCATGGGGGCCCCCTTACATTTGTCTCTGACTTTCTCCTTCCGTACTGGAGCAACTTTGTCTATGGCTTCGCATAAGTTAGCCGAGAAAGCTTCAGTCGCCTCATCCAGATTCATTATTGAAGTTTATAAAGGAGGAAGTGTGAGCAGGGTGGCTACTAAATGATCTGCCTCAATTTTCCTCCAGTTCCTCACCTTTCTCCACACTGGTGGGGATTGCAACGGTTCATTGTCACTCAGGACCCAACATCTAAGTAATGAATGATCGGACGAAGTGCAGGGACTAATGTCGGTTATAGCCACCCAAGGCTGCGATGTCCAGATCAGGTCAAGGGTATGGCCCCTTTCGTGAGTGGGGTTATTGACCAATTGATAGAGGTCCATTGATAGCATTGCAGTCTCGAATTGACTGGCAGATGGCTCTCTTTGTGCTTTGTCCCACTGGTAATTAAAATCGCCAACTACTAGGAGGCGTCTATATCTGGAGCATAAATCAGAGATAAGCTCCAGAAAGAGATAGTTAAAACTGTGGGTGGTGATGGGGGGGCGATATACTACCAGGATAAGAATGCAAGGGGTTTTAAAGGAGATTTTAACTCCTAGAATGTCTGCATTATCAAAGTTCTCGGCCGTTATCTTAGTGACCATTAACCATTTCTTAAAAAAGGCTACCCCCCCCCCCCCGCCCCCCCTCCCTAGTATCCCCTGGTCTATTTTGCCAAATGGCGCCAAAATCCTCCGGAAGAGCAGCAATTATGTCTGGTGCTGACGAGTCCCCTAACCAGGTTTCCGTGAGCGCCAGAATATCTACATCTACATCTTGTAGGAGGGTAAAAACTTCAAGATGATGCTTCTGTAGGGAACGGGTATTGAGAACCGCTGCCTTAAGACCTAATGGATTATTAAGGTGTATGTTTTCCTGGGCTGATATGCCCGGGACATGGGTATAAACTGTCCCATTACTTTCCAGTAGGTCTTCTGTTAGCAGCTTGGCTATAGTAGTGGCCTCTAGAGCATGGCTGCCTGTGGCGAGGGATCGCAGTTCTACTGCTGAATAGGACTGTGGGGGGGGCCAGGGGGTCTGGCCCAGGTCCCCGGCCGGGCGCAGACTGGCGTGCCTTTGGCGCGCTCGCTGAGCGCTTCTGCTCCAGCTTGTCCCTTAAGCAACTAACCTCCGCCCACCAACCAATCCGCTCTGCTGCAGCTGTTACCCCCCCAAGCACTAGACCGCATATGGCTAAGCGGAAGTGTGAAAATCTTGCTATGCCGGTTAACGGTGAAGGAACGCAAGCCAGTTTGAAAGTGACAACAATTCAAAAGTAAGTGAGTGCAGGCAAGTTTAAAACGAAACTAATCCTGAAAGGTCATGCTTAGACTGCTTGGTAAATAAACAAAATGATTACAGCTGCGTGGAGGGGAAGCACACAACTTCTGCCGAACAAAAAACATGCACTCAATAAGCATGCTTGAAATGGGTGTAGCCATGGGGAGATTAGGTAAAGGTCATAAATCAGGCCAAGAATCTACTAAAAAACCGACCCACACACTGAGCTGTCAGACCAGCCATTCGGGCACTCCCTCATTGCCCTATAGGCCAGTCCAACCCTGGACGTGTGACTGGAGTTATCTCCTGAAACCTTCCTGTGGACAATGATCTGGAAAACCAAGGCGAGTACACCAGTGGTCTGGAGAACTATTGCTTACCTCAAAGCTTTTACCCTGTGAAGCCACAGGCTCAGGGCATGTGATGCTCCGCTTGAAGGTCAGGAATGCTTAAAGTGCTTCAATGTCTTTTCAGGGTAGTAAGAGCAGCTATATAAATACAATGCAGCTACAGTTCCAGAGCGACGCAGTCCATTACGTGGACATGCAAAGCTACAAGAAGTGTTCTCACTGTGTGAAAGCCTGGAGCCCCATCCCACCCCTAACATCGACATACAACATAACCCAAACCAGAGGTCAGCACAACATAGCACAATTGAATAGCTGTGCTGTTTAATATTTTGTTGTTGTGCTTTCGAGTTGCTACATTTTCTCTTTCTATGGTGTGATATCTTATTATGCTGTGTTGGTTTGTTGTGGTGTATTATTGATTTGTTGCGTTCCGTTAGGTTTGAGTTTTCCTTCGTTGGTGTTTTGCTGTGTTGTGTTGGTTAGGTGTATTGTTGTCGTAGTTTGTTCTAAACTTGTGTTTGTGCTGTTTATATTGATCTCACGTTATTGTGCTGTATTCATTTGTAATTTTGTGATGTTTTGCGTTGATGAGTATTGTTTGGCACTGATACTGCTTAAAGAAGCAACTCACACTCACTGTACATTCCAGCTGCTTCAACCCCACTTTCATGATTCAGTGGTAAAAGGGGTTAGCAGGAAACGCTGTGCTATTTTTCTTCAAGTACCTCCATATGGTTGACAAAAATAATTTTCCTTCTTGGCTTTAGCTCTTTTCTCAAATACGCAGTTTAATCATGGCATTGCTTATAACAGTATATCAGAAAATAGTTTTGTTAGTGTATTGCAACATTTACTATGAATTTGAAAACTCGTAACTAGTTTGATTAAGAAAAAAAAAAATATATATATAGTTACCTTTTGTCACTTGAAAATATACAAATGCAGAAATTAAGCATATTTACGCATGCGAAAAGGGAAGTATTGTAAGACAAGGGTGTGCATAAATATGGTTCTGAAGTATAACACACTGACATTCGTTAATTACATTAAAGGTTCGTGTTTCCACAGTAGCTTGTGGGTTAGTGCTAATACCAACAAGCGTTTTGGGGCAACTTTAATAATCAAATTACGAATCTTAAAATATAAACGTGGAAAGAAGGTGATGTAATCGGAGTATAATTTCCCTCTCCCGTGTGTAACAGTGACTTATTTTGGATTTCGTATAAATGTTCTCAATTAAAGAAAAAATAACTAATGTTTATAAATGGGTGAATTAGCAAATGGCATAGCTCGCACGTTTTCAAGTTATCCAGAAGCACTGTTTCACATTTCCAGCAGATTGTACAAATATGTACTTTAATATTTTTTGATTTGCATACTACAACCTATACTGGAACTGTGATTATGGCTAGCTAAATAAAGCGCTTTATCATACACATGCTTGATAGTGTGGCCCAACTACTTTTTTAGCTACCCTGTTATGTAGATCAGTGATGTTGTGACCCAATGTGTTGAAATTGTATAGTGCTTACTACCCACTGAATAGTTGTTGACGATAAAGTGTGGATACCAATTAAATCTTTGTGCAACTGTGGCACCTGCGTTGTACTAGAAAAGACCAGAACATTATATCGCTGTAGTCAAACCCTCGCATTGTACTGGCAAACTTAAGTGGTGC